>NW_028318256.1:0-611027 GCF_062004578.1 Staurois parvus | reverse complement strand
AAATACTGGTTAGGCACACATTTAACCCTTTGATCACCCTAGATTTTTTTTACCTTTTCCCAGCCAGTGTCATTAGAACAGTGACAGTGTCAGGGATGCGGGTGTGACCAGAAGTGTGTGGACTGACACAGGGAAACGTAGGCTTCAGATATAGTAAATAATATAATTTATTAAGACTAACAATACAAACGCAGTGCAAAACTAAACTTAACACAGTGCAAACAAACAACCAAACCTCCAACAGATAACAAACATACGATACAAGAGTAGTCAGGCAGGCCGGGTCAGTAGCAAACGGGCAAACGGAGTACCAGGAGCAGGCGGGTGAGTGGTCAGGACTAGCCAAGGTCAGTACAGACAGAGTTCAGGCAGCGTCAGGACAGCAGAAACAGAATCAGGAAACCAGGGCCAAGCAAACAGTACAACAAGGCACAGACTGCAGGTCTGGCCATCCCTTAAATACACCACCTGCAATCAGCCCCAGGTGATGGCTGATTGCCGAAGTGAGCTTTTGGTTGTTGAGAGCACCCGCTGGCCAGCCCTGGTACTGCAGCCCACAAGGCAGGTGAGTCCCACCACTATTGGCAAGTCCATTCCTGACAGACAGTGTATATTGTTAGCACTGATCACTGTATTATTATCACTGGTTCCCACAAAGTGTCAAAATGTGTCAGTTAGTATCAGATTGCCTGCCATACTATTGCAGTCCCACTATAAGCAGCTGAATGCCACCATTACTAGTATAACAAAAATGAACAAATAAAAATTCCATTATATATACCATAGTTTGTGGATGCTATAATTTTCATACAAACCAATCAGTATACACTTATTGGGATTTTTTTAACTAAAATTATGTAGCAGAATACATATTGGTCTAAATTAATGAAGGCATTTAATTGTTTACATTTTTTTATTGGATATGTTTTATAGCAGAAAGTAAAAAACATTGTTTTTGTTTTAATTTTCAGCCTATTTTTCATTTATAGCATAACAAAACCTCCCGGTGGTGATCAAATACCACCAAGAGACAGGTCTATTTGTGTGAAAAAAATTATACAAATGTAATTTGTGTACAGTGTTGCATGACCGTGCAATTGTCAGTTAAACAAACACAGTGTCAAAAAGCAAAAAGTGGCCTGGTCATGAAACACATCTTCCAAAAGTCAAGTGGTTAAGGACATTGTCAGCTTCACAGTCAACAGGCCCTTAGCAACCACTGCAATGGACAGAGCCTGACAGGGAAGCTGAGACAACTAGTCCCTCATCAGGCCGTTTTGTAATTGACAACGGGCATTGGGCATATTCTATAGCCAATAGCAGGCTGTCTATTGGTTAAAGTGTTACTAAACCCAGGACCCTGCATTCACTATATCTGGTCTCCCACAGTACACACAACATGGAAATGCAATTATTTTAGTAAATATAAACTGCTAAATACCTTTTCTCATCAGAAGTTACAGCAGTCATGTGACTTCTATGTGTCCAGCCCACCACTAGCTAAAGCTTGTAGGAGGGGATTTCTTTCTGTTCTAGGAGGATGGAAATCCCTGACCTCTGTCTGGACAGTGCTGATTGGTCCTGTGCTAATCATGTGCACTCTCCCAAGAAAAAAAACTCTCTAGCAATATTCACCAAACTGTGCATGTGCATGCCTACGGTTCAGGCTGGAGATAAGAGGTGGTCACATGAAAAAGGGGAGGAAAAGAGAAGAAAGGATCAAACATTCTTTTTACACAATGCAGAGGATTAACCCCTTAGGTTCCACAGTGAGTATAACAAGCATGCTTTACTGCATATACAGACTGATTTTACTGTTGTGGGTTTAGTAATACTTAAAGGATCCACCCAGTGCCTGCTATCTATCACAAGGGGAGTGGACCTGATGGTAAACTAGTGGCTGTGAATCTCCATTAGGAGCCACCCTCCCAGGTACAAAACGTTTTGCCACTGTACTGTCTGGCTGGTGCAGCAGCGGAGAGGAAGCAATGCTGCACTCCAGTCTCGGTACAACTCCACACACTACAACTCTATCTACAATGTGTACATGAATCTGTCATTTGTCACATGGAGGCATGAGTGAATTGTAAAACGTGCCTTATACACTCTTTTTAGGAATTCCCCTGAGTGTCTGTTCCCATATCAGTGCTGTAGTGTAGTGTGTTTTTGAACATACAGCATGCTTGATTTTTTTATGCAGATTTGTTTCTACATCTTAGTGCATTTGGAGGCCAACAGACGTTAATAGGGATGCTATTAACAAGCCGTGTTCAATACATGTTAATCGTGCAAACTCCAAATTTTAAATTAATAAAAGGACACTAAGGAAATGCATATTGATGCATTTCAAAACATCTGCCTAATGCTATAGAAAACATACTGTACCTCTATGCAAATGCATTTATTCTGACTAACAATCTGCCAGTTTCTAGAATACAACCTGCAGATGTTGGAAGGTATTAAAATTAGTATAAAACTGTATTTGGAACTTGGTCATAAAAATGGTGACCTCCCAGCACCTATACCTTAAACCGGATGATTGGTCAGAGGGACTCTGTCCACACCCCTTTGATATCACAGAAAAGGCAATGACAGGACCTGGTAAGGGATCTCATGTTTTAACATCAACCAAGGAAAACCCAAGAGAACCAAAACAACAATTTTGCTTGGACGATTGGACTCTCTCTCACCTCATTTTATTTCTCTGTTGCATTATTGTTCTCTTTATGTCTTTGTAACATCCTTTTCTGTAAATATTTTTATTGCATCATTTGACCTTTTCATTAATAAATCCTATTTTGAAAAGTGTTAAAACTATCTCTAAGGCTTTTAATGCAAACTAAAGAATCCCTGTCTCTTGAAGAGTGCTACTGTAAATAATAATACTCAGAATTTACCTGTCTTTGTAGACAGTATGTGTTACAGACGTTTAATGTTCACATTTGTTCTTGCTAATATTGTGAAGGGTTGATAGGCCCAAAGCTATCTGGTGGCAGTTTGGAGTTTGAAGGGTTAATTTCTAATTAACCTAACCCATTGACAATCACTCTCAGGCTGCTGGCACCTAGATTGTGGTCCTGTGAGTTGGAAAATCTCTGTGCAGGGTGCAGCTGAGAGTGGCATTGTTATGCAAGTGACAGCACAGTGTGAGATTGCCAGGTCCTTTTTCACGAGTTGGTGAGAAGGGCAAGGGTCAGGCGCTGCATTCATCATGGAGGAGCCAAGCCGTGCTGCCTGTGTCTACAGATGTGGCTTCCTATGGTGGCACAGTGGGAAGTGGAGGAGCCAGGAGCGCCGGCAGAGGACCCAAGAAGAGGGGGGCCACTCTGTGCAATTCCATTGGAAAGAGTGTGTAAGTATATAATGTTTGCTATTTTAAAAACAATATTGACCTTAAAATCAATCTTACAATCCATAAATAAAATGTAAAACTGTCGACCCAGAACCATTCTATTTTCACTTTAAATGTGTTGTGTGTTGTGTAAGTATAGTTTTATATGAAGCTTTAATGTAGCTACGTGTTTTTCATTTAACCTGGGTCACACTGTTCACATGGTTAAGTTCTGATATGACACATCTATACCTCGTGATTTTATCGGAAAACTCAGAGAAGTATAGAGCAGAAAAACATCAATAGTCATAAAGCCATTACTATTCCTTTAATGAATCTCCAGTAAAAACATGGAAATTAAACAACACACGCTGAGATTATTCATAACTTATTCTAGGTTTGCATTGATTCTTCCTAAGCTGTTTTGAAGTTTTTCATCCAATTGACCATTTTTCTCCATTATTAACTAAGAGATAAACGCAGTCCATAGAACACTTGCCTTTGGCACTGTCTGAATGACGGATAATTTTATAAAACCTGACAACCTTTTAATGTCTAACAGAAGCTTCATATATTTAAAATAACAATTCGCCAACTTTAAAGTGAGGTCAATTAAGGTCACAGAAGGTGAAGGTTACATTGAGAATTAAAAGCAGCCGTGGGCTTTAAGTCATACTAATTCACATTTGTCCGCTCAACTAAAGTTTCCTAAGCAATTGATGAACCAATAATAACCATGTACTGGTGTCTCTGCTGAGTCAGTATAGTGAAAAAAGAATAGAAGATGCATTGAAGCACAAGCTCACAAGTACATTTAAACACTGACCAACACCAACCCCCCTGTCCCTCTCGTGGAGAAAGCCTGACATTGATCAACAACACCCCTGCCCCCTACCTGGAAGAGCCTTCCACTACCCCCCCAGCATCCCCGGGAATGAGAGTCAGGCTCTACATACACCTACATACACCATTAAGCAGCCCGCAGCCTCTCTTGGATCCCACTTGGTTCCCATGGAGCACGTCTCCCTTCTTTCATCCCTTCTTCTGGGGGGAGGTGCTGCCCCCCTGAAAAATGCTGCCCTAGGCAAGTGCCTTGTTTGCCTTGTGGTAAATACGCCCCTGAGTGTATCTATTTGTTACATTAAAGCAAACATAACCCTAAGTGCATAAATGTATACAGGACCACTTGCCTATCCTTAGATGTAGTGGTTGTATGAGTTTCTTATAAATATATTTATTTTGTCAGTAACAAACTTCCTATGCTAGAAACGTTCCTACACCTATATTGCTCACTCACCATACTGTATCTATAGAATTGCAGAGTTGTCATCTTAGGAAAGGAAGTGTAATAGGTATGCAGAACACCTCCCCTTCCCTGATTATCTCTATAACATAGTTGAGAGGTGTTAGTTAGCCTACAAGAAGAGTAGAAGAGCTAGAACAATGTAACTGATGATAGTGCAGAAAAGGCGAAGTTATCAGCTCACAAGCTTTTTGGAAGGATCAGCAATATATTTTTTGCATTTATCAAATGGCAATAATAGATACTTACAATGGTATATTTAACAGAACAAAATAGAGCAAATATGAGTTCACTGATAGGGTTGACTAACCTTTGGTCAGTGTGTACAGCTCCCTCATGACTGGCTTCTGTCGAACATGCCTGCAGGTAAACCAGCATCTGATCAGAATCCGGTTAGCGGTCCGGTCAGCCAATGGATACGAATGCTGACCAGTATGTTCTAGTGGGCCTGTGGTCTCTCTGTCAGGACACAATAGCACAGATGGAGATTACTGTACTAACATTGCTTGCATTATTACAGTGATCTTTCAGGGTTTTTTTGTTCAACCTACTGGATTGAACAAAAAAAACTGATAGTGTGTACCAGGCATAACAGTGGGAGGGGCTTAAAGGGGCAAGGTTAACCACTCATATGTCATCCTCCTGGAAACGCACCTTGTATCCAGCCATGCGGCTGTACAGCTGTGCTGCGAGCGCAATCTGTCAACTGCTGTGTCCTCCGGACACAGCTCATGACAGATTACTGTACCAACTTACTGATCACATGACAATTGCAAACAATAAATGGCTTTCTAAGAAAAATGCACTATACAGGTGAAACTCGAAAAATTAGAATATCGTGCAAAAGTTCATTTATTTCAGTAATGCAACTTACAAGGTGAAACTAATATATGAGAGACTCATTACATGCAAAGCAAGATAGTGCAAGCCGTGATTTGTCATAATTGTGATGATTATGGCTTACAGCTCATGAAAACCCCAAATCCACAATCTCAGAAAATTAGAATATTACATGCAATCAATAAAACAAGGACTGTACATAGAACAATATCGGACCTCTGAAAAGTATAAGCATGCATATGTACTCAGTACTTGGTTTAGGCCGCTTTTGCAGCAATTACTGCCTCAATGCGGCGTGGCATGGAAGCTATCAGCCTGTGGCACTGCTGAGGTGTTATGGAAGTCCAGGATGCTTCAATAGCAGTCTTCAGCTCTTCTGCATTGTTAGGTCTCATGTCTCTCGTCTTTCTCTTGGCAATGCCCAATAGATTCTCTATGGGGTTCAGGTCAGGCGAGTTTGCTGGCCAATCAAGCACAGTAATCCCACGGTCATTGAACCAGGTTGTGGTGCTTTTGGCAGTGTGAGCAGGTGCCAAGTCCTGCTGGAAAATGAAGTCAGCATCCCCATAAAGCTCGTCTGCAGAAGGAAGCATGAAGTGCTCCAATATCTCCTGGTAGACGGCTGCGTTGACCCTGGACTTAATGAAGCACAGTGGATCAACACCAACAGATGACATGGCTCCCCAAATCAACACAGACTGTGGAAACTTCACACTGGACTTCAAGCATCTTGCAGTGTGTGCCTCTCCATTCTTCCTCCATACTTTGGTTCTTTGGTTTCCAAATGAGATGCAAAAGTTGCTCTCATCAGAAAAGAGGATTTTGGACCACTGAGCAACAGACCAGGTCTGTTTTTCTTTAGCCCAGGTAAGATGCTTCTGACATTGTTTGTTGTTCAGGAGCGGCTTGACAAGAGGAATACGACATTTGAAGCCCATGTCCAGGATCTGTCTGTGTGTGGTGGCTCTTGATGCACTGACTCCAGCCTCAGTCCACTCCTTGTGAAAGTCCCCAACACTTTTGAATGGCCTTTTCCTGACAATCCTCTCCAGGCTGTGGTCATCCCTGCTGCTTGCGCACCTTTTTTTCCACACTTTTCCCTTCCACATAGCTTTCTATTAATGTTCTTTGATACAGCACTTTGGGAACATCCAGCTTCTTTTGCAATTACCTTTAGAGACTTTCCCCCCTTATGGAGGGTGTCAATGATGGTTTTCTGCACAACTGTCAGGTCAGCAGTCTTTCCCATGATTGTGATTCCTACTGAACCAGACTGAGAGACCATTTAAAGGCTCATGAACGCTTTGCAGGTGTTATGGCTTAATTAGCTGATTAGAGTGGGACACGTTGAGCCTAGAATATTGCACCTTTTCACAATATTCTAATTTTCTGAGATTGTGGATTTGGGGTTTTCATGAACTGTAAGCCATAATCATCACAATTATGACAAACCACGGCTTGAACTATCTTGCTTTGCATGTAATGAGTCTATCTCATATGTTAGTTTCACCTTTTAAGTTGCATTACTGAAATAAATGAACTTTTGCACAATATTCAAATTTTTTGAGTTTCACCTGTATATCTACCGGTAGGTCTCTTGGGACAGTTTAGCAAATAAATGGGGTGTTAAGCTTTCTCACTCATGACTGATATATATCTCTCTCAAATGTTGTCTCTATCTGAACAAGACAGGTGGGTGAGTTACTATTCTGACTTGTTTAGTAAAAGTTTGTGTTCTGAGCTTCACCTACTGAACTCTGTAAACATTTCTTTAACGGATGTACCATGCAGGTTTTTCTATCAAACCAGATAGGGCTGAACTTGACGAGATGTGAAACCATTCTCTAGTTTTACTTGTCAGCTGGGTAGGTAAATATGAACTGTTACTTGGCTAAATTTCTCTTTTACCCAAAAAAAAAGATACATAAAAATACAATTCATTCTCTTTCAGTTTAAAGTTTATTTCAAACAAACATGATATTATTGATTTAATTTATTGGTATATCTGTTCAAGAAATGTACTTTGTAGGAGCATCATTCTATATACTCTTTAAATTCAGTGTAGTTCTCAATAATTATTTTTTTTATTTACAGCACTTTAGATACTACATGGTTACAACAATTCTTATTGCACATGGTCAATATTTGAAACCAGCAGGAATTCAAAGCTATACTTGCTTTATAAACCATGTTGTAATAATGTATAAACTGTGTATGTGACCTGTCACAATACAATAGATTAGACATAAATTAATAGTATATGTTAATAAAAAAAAGCATCTAATTCAGTTTTCCAAGAAATACATTGTATTCCAGAACTAAATGTATGACCAGAAGGTTACCTATAAAAAGATTATATTCCTATACATTGAATTCTGTAACCATTAGCTGAGAAATTCTGTGCATGATGCATTTATTGATTCTTCCTAATGACATGGATCTCAGGTGCATTACAATGGGAAAATTATTCATAGATTTAATTTATTCAGTGTGAAATAAAGTTGTTTTGAGGCAAGTCATCGCATTTTCGCTGTAATAAACCATTTTATTAGATATATAGTAGGTAGGGTATCTTTATTAAAAATAAAACAAACACAGCTCAGGTCAGTGTTACTAAACCCACAAGAGTAAAATCAGTCTGTCTATGCAGTAAGGCATGCTTGTTATACTCACCGTGGAACCTAAGGGGTTAAACCTCTGCATTGTTTATAAAGGCTGTTTGATCCTAACTTCTCTGATCCTCCTCTTCTTCCAGTTATCTCCTGATAAGACATAGTGGGGTTTATTTACTAAAGTTGGAGAGTCCAAAATCAGACTCCCTTCTGCATAGAAACCAATCAGCTTCCAGGTTTCATTGCCAAAGCTTCATTGAACAAGCTGAGGTTAGAAGCTGATTGGTTTCTATGCAGAAGGGAGTCTGATTTTGGACTCTCCAGCTTTAGTAAATAAACCCCAGTGTGTTTAGTCACTCTGCACATGCTCAGTTTGGTCTGTATTGCTTGAGAGATTTTTTTTCTTGGGAGAGTGCACGTGATCAGCACAGGGACACTCAATACTGTCCAGACAGAGGTCAGGGGTTCTGCATCCTCCTGGAGCAGAATGAAATCTCCTCCTACAAGCTTTAACATGTTCTCTGCTGGACACTGATAGAAGTCACAAAACTGCTCTAACTGCTGATGAGAAAAGGTGTTTAGCAGTTTATATTTACTAAAATAAGTGCATTTCCATGTTCTGTGTACTGTGGGAGACCAGATATAGTGAATGCAGGGTCCTGGGCTTAGTAACATTTTAAAATAAGGAATCTTGCAAAAGGATACAGCAAAATAAGACAGGCCTTACATTATCAATTTCTTTCACTGAAGCAGTGGGTTAAAAAAAAAATTACCTGATTCCCCCATCCACACACTTGATGTGGAAGGGGGAATCATTCCCACTGTGCCTTTGTATTCTGACAGCGGGAAGACTATAGCCAGCAGCACTGGTCAATCAGGAAAAACTAGACAGGGTGGTTGTACAGAAGTTGATTGGCATAACGACTTCTTTACAACAAAAGTGCTCATACATGGATCGATATTTAGCAGGTCTCTACTGAAATGGTCGAATTTCGATCTATGTATGGCCAGCTTAACAGTCAAAGTGGAATTCCAGCTCAAAGCTTTGACAGGGTAGGGAAGAATTAAAACCATTGATAGGTTTTTAGTTCTAACACTAACAGGAACACTAAGAGGCAACACGAGTGTCTGGAAAAACAACTTTTCTAGATTCCCAGTCCTGTCTTTCCCTTGCACTGAAAACTAGTTTAGTGTAATAGTAAACATCAACCCAAAGTAAATGGCCATCATGTTGAATGCTGACAAGCTAGATTAAAGTACAACTAGAGCCATTTCTTTTCTGTTTGTTTTTGGATAGAGTGGAGAAGAGTTAGAACATTTTTTAGTCAGTAGAACAGAAAATGAGGGAAATCTCTGTGACAGGAAGTGAATGAGCGCATATTAAAAATAATTTTAAACAATCCAGACCACCTCACCCAGATAAAGAAACCTAATTAAAACATTATTTTAATAATTTACCAAAAATAGAAATGTGCTGTTCTCCAGCATCAAGCTGATTCCGTACTGTGAAATTTCTTATGTACTCTGTAGGAGCACCCACATTGGTAACAGTAGCTAAGCTCCTTTTCATTACTATATTCTGTATATCCCTAATTAGTGATGAGCTAAATTGTCCTGGGTTTGGTTCAAGCAGGGTTTGGCAAACTTAAAATCAATGAAGTCCAAATCTGTCAAAAATGTTTAAACAAATCATATAGGTCAGGAGCAGTTATTTGGTATTTTTACCTTAAAGCGGAACTTTAAAGATGCCCACTTCCTTTAACTGCTTCCCGACCGCCCTATAGCAGATATACTGCTACAGGACAGCACGGGTGCACAAAATCACGTATATATAAGTGATTTCGCATTTCTGGGTAGGGGGCCATTTTCAGACACGGCTGTCAATCACCGGGTAGCGGCTAGTTACTACTCGCCCAGTGATTGCCAAGCATCTCCGACAGGGAGGAGAACTGTATGTAAACAATAAAGTTCTCCTCCCTTTCAGCTCATGCACACTGCTTTGGATGGCTGTGCATAGCACAGCCATGCAAAGCAATGTGATTCCACTGAAGCACACGGACACAGCCGCAAGTAAAACAGCACACAGTTAACCCTTTGACTGCCCCTCATGTTAACCCCTTCCTGCCCAGTGCCCTTAGTACAGTGTCACTACTTTTTTTTAGCACTGATCACTGTATTGGTGTCCCTGGGGATATCAGTGGCACCAAGTCAGTTCCCCCCAGTGTCAGAATGTCCACCACAGTCCCACTATAAGTCTCTGATTGCCTCCATTACTAGTAAAAATAACAAAAAAAAATCCAGTATCTATACCGTCATTGGTAAACGCTATTAGTTTCACGTAACTCAATTAACCACTTCCCAACCACCCTATAGCAGAAATTCTGCGCAAAATCACGTATATATATGTGATTTTGCATTTCCAGGTAGGGGTGCAGGTGAGCCACTCGCTCGCTGCCATTTGCGGCCGCGGCTGTCAATCAACGGGTCCTGGCTTGTGATTACTCACCGGCGCCCGGTGATTTCTGAGGATGTCCGACGGGGAGGAGAACTGTTTTGCTTACTAACAGTTCTCCTCCCTGTCAACTCGGGCACACTGCTTTGGATGGCTGTGCACACACAGCCATCCAAAGCAGCATTATTACAGTGAAGCACACTGACAATGCCCCATAGTAAAACACTCCCAGCACACAGTTAATCCTTTGATCGCCCCTCATGTTAACCCCTTCCTGCCCAGAGCCATTAGTAGAGTGTCAGTGCTTTTTTTTTAGCAGTCATCACTGTATTGGTGTCACTGGGGATGTCAGTGACACCAAGTCAGTTCTCTCCAGTGTCAGAATGTCTGCCGCAGTCTTGCTATAAGTCGCTGATCGCCGCCATTACTAATACATTTTTTACTGGACATGTTTAATAGCAAAAAGCCAAAAATATTGTTTTTTTCTCAAAATTGTTGGTCCTTTTTTTTTAAAGCACAGGAAATATAAAATACACAGGCAATCACATAACACCAAAAGAAAGCTCAATTTGTGGGGAAAAAAGGACAGACATTTTACTTGGCTGCAGTGTTGCATGACCGTGCAATTCTCAGTTAAAGTCACACAGCGCCGTAAAACAAAAAATGGCCTGGTCAGGAAGGGGGGTAAATCCTCAGGAGGGCAAGTGGTTAATTTACACGTATTGGGATTTTTTTTAGCAAAGACATTGCTAAAAATTATGATGAAATTTGATTTTTCAAATTTTTTTACTGGACATTTTTGATAGCAAATGTCAAAAATATTGTTTTTTTCTCAAAATTGTTAATCTTTTTTTTATAGCGCAAAAAATAAAAAGTGCACAGGCGATCAAAAACCACCAAAAGAAAGCTCAATTTGTGGAAAAAGGAAACAAATTTCACTTGGGTGCAGCGTTACATAACCGTGCAATTGTCAGTTAAAGTAACGCAGCACTGTAAATGGTCAGGAAGGGAGGTAAATCCTCAGGAGGGCAAGTGGTTAAATAACATACCTGGGGTGACCTAATCCTGTTAATTTGTATAATTTTTTTTTCTTTGTATATGTAACTCTTGCTATAGTACATGTGACAGCAAGAATTAGCAGAGCCCCCTCCCCCTAAAATGCATACCAGACACTTTGGGGATGATTTACTAAAGACAAATAGGCTGTGCACTGCATGTGCACTGAAAGTGCAGTTGCTCTAGATCTGAGGGGAACATGCAAGGAAAATAAAATAACAGCATTTTTTTCTTGGCTGAAAGAAATCAGCAGAGCTCCGCCTCATTTCATAGCTTCCTTTCGGATATAAAGCAACTGCACCTGCAGTGCACAGTATATATACCTTTAGTAAATCAACTCCTTTGAGTCTGGTATGGATCTAAAAAAAAAGTGTGAGGTCCATAATACCAGACTCTTAAGCCCTGTTATGAATTTTAAGGGAGTCCTAGTGCAAAATGCATGGGAACCCTCCTATAAATCAATACAAGACCCTTAATTAGAGTTTTGTAAAGAAGATAACTTTTTATAGTAGATACTTCATTACAATTAAATACTTATTTGCCATGATCATCAACTCCATCTTCCATACTTCAGTCTTCAACGCCATCTTCCTGATTCACTATATTTTTCTAACTTAAACAAATTGGGCTGTTTTCTCCATCATTCACACAAAAAGACTGCAGCTTCACAGGATACATAGCTGTGCCATTTTTTTTATAAATGCACCCCTTACTTTACATTTCAGAGGCTTCCCTTATATAGGGGTTGTTTGGCTAAAACTGGAGAGTCTCTTGATCTAGTGCAGATCTGCAAAAAACCAATCAGCATCCAGGTTTTATTGCCAAAGCTTGATTGAACAAGCTGAAGTTAGAAGATGATTGGCTACCATGCACCATATTTTGCACTATCCAGTTTTAGTTAATCAACCCCCTAGTTTCTTCTTCTGATTGAATGTTCTTTCTATTTTCTCTATCATTTGAATGTTCTTTACCTTTTCTGATCAAATGTTCTTGAAGCTAATTTCTCTTAAGATTGAATTTAGAGAATGATACATTTGTCCTGTGAAAGGCAACAAGTAGAAACCCAATGTTGCTAAAGTGGGGCTTATTCCCTAGTTTCAATAGCAGTAGTTTCAATAGGAAGTAGTGAGGAGACATTGCTGGAAGTGGCAGCAGAGGAGACCTTAATGTGAGCTGGCTGTATTTTACTAAATCATCCCTGGAGGGGACTCTGCTGCTTCTTCCATTAACCTGTGAAGGGGATATCACCGCTGTGGATTGATATCAACCTCGAAGGGGGGACCAAACCGTGGAAGGTCACTTTTCTCTTTTTAACAGGCGTTTTGGCCCTTTTGGGTCACTTCAAGGAGGTGAGAGGGCAATTCAGCCGTTTATGGATTATTTCCTATTACTTATCATGCATATTCACTTTACCACCTGCACTTTCTGAAGTCCTTGGAATATTTGGTGTTTACGCATCTTTGAACTTTTTTCTTTGGACTTATTTCATGCAACATTTTAAAAAAGTTTTTTTGTTAATCATTTCTTGTGATATCATTTTTATAATGTATATTTATTTTTTAGCATAATTTTGTCGTTCAGTTACTGCACTTGCCACTACTGTGTGATATTCAGTCCCATATTTAGGGATTCACTGAGTTTTTTTCACTTATTTTTCACTTTTAGTTGGCGAATTTCTAGCCTCTGTGGTCACTATTATTGTCAGAGTGATAATTGGTCCCACATTTAGGGATTCACCATTTTTTATTTTTATTATATTTATCAATATCTTTCACAATATTGCAGTCCCATTAGGACTTTTTTTTTATCTCTTTCACTGGCGTTTCTTTTGATTTTCAATATTTATTCACTTTCCGCCTCACTATGGATCCCTTAGTGGATCAGTTCACTTCATGATTGGTGAGTGAGTGGCATATTTATCCACTGAATACACTGAGGATTATGATTAGTCACACATAAGATATGTTTGGTATGAGTTATATTGGGTTTTAATACTGTTTTGTGCTATTCTATTTATTACATCTGGTATTTTGGAATAAGCTAGTGTATAAGTACAACAATATTTAGGGTAACGCTACACCATAATATTCAATAACATGGCAAGAGCTGAATTTGAGGGATGTGGTGCTTGGTTACACTGAAATTGTGGTGCTTTAGTGGACTAAATTAACTCACGATAATAGGCTATGCTTGGCTGAAAAACATTGAGCAGCTTTTGTAGGGTTACCAACGGCTTCATGCTGCTGCTTACCCCATAAATAAATAAATAACTAAATGAATAACCTAACAAAATTAAACACAAATAACATAGAACTGAAGGACAAAAAGTTATCAGATGCCCTAGAAGAAAAATAAACTCTTTTGTAGAAATAAGTAAGTACTAAAGACAAAGAAAGATATAGAAGCAAACACACAAAAAAAATAATAAAAGTATCACTGGCAATATTCAGCACTGAATAAAGTTCTGTACAGTATATAGTATTGTATATCTGTAGTCGCACACTACACTGCTAACACTCTCTCCCTTCATTACTGTCAGCGCTCCTTTACACTGAAGTCCCACACTTTGACAAAGGGCTGCTGAGACAGTAGTCGTTTATCATGTGTATAATGTGGGCTGCAACTTTGTTCAAAGCCATCATTGGCCAAAGTCTTGCACCAGACCAGGTTAGCTGGAAGACTTAGGCCACTGGCAGTTGTTTACAATGCATTATGAGAGCAATTCCTGTCACTTTCCTAAAGTTCAGATTTTGTCCGAACAACCAAACAGCAGACATTTGGTTAGCTAACCCCTAGTCTACATAAACGTACTCCAACTTTTGACTTCACATCCTTGCCCCAGACTGGCTTCCTTTTAGTGATAATAGTGCACCATGCCTGTGAAAAATGTGTCAGCATGGTTAGTGGTAATCTCTGGGTAATAGGCCGACAACCCAGGAGTACAATTAGAAGACAGCTATCAAACAACTATTTAAAAAGACTTAAAATAACTTTTGGAATAACTTTAACATTTTACTTTTAATGTATGTAGGAGAATTTAGTGACTATTGTAATTTTTAACAGTTGCTCCTTTAACTCAACTTTTCCTATCTTTTCTTTCAATAGTTTCTACTGTTTTCCAAAGTAACCAATACAGAGCCAATGTAAGGCACATTTGACATGAGCCAGATTTGCAGTCCTGCTGTATAATTGTCGTTTAACATAAAAAATAGGTAAAATGGAACAATGAGAAATTAACAGTGTATGACCTCAGGGGTAGTATCAACTTTACTCTTAATATGTCTAAGAGAGAAGTTGTGTAGTTTTTGGCTATAGATTCTCTGACATTATTGTCCAAAGCATTCAAAAGCTAAGATTTGTATGACGGTGCTGTTTAATAAACATCTTGTGTTTTTCAATTTTATGCTTTCTGCTTTTAGTATATATCAGTTTTTATGTGTGAGGTTGGACAAAGTTAATTTTATAATATACAATCTACAGTATAATAATATACAGTATGAATTCATATTATTATTATACAGTATTTATATAGCGCCAATAGTTCGCTCAGCACTGTACATTACAATGGGAGACAATACATGAGACAGTACAATAACAATACAATGCGATACACGAGGGGTTCGAAGGCCCTGCTCCTTGGAGCTTACAATCTAGGAGGGAGGGGATGGTGGTACAGGAGGAAATGGCTGTGGGGGATGGAGTGGTAGGAAGAGTGGAGGAGATTGGCAATTAGCAGGGGGTGGGGTAGGCTTCCCTGAAGAGGTGGGTTTTCAGGGTGCGCCTAAAGGAGAGGAGAGTAGGTGATAGTCTGATGGATTTGGGTAGGGAGTTCCAGAGGATGGGTGATGCCCTGGAGAAGTCCTGGAGGCGGGCATGGGAGGAGGAGACCAGGGAACTAGAGAGAAGGAGGTCTTGTGAGGAGCGGAGAGTGCGTTTTGGGTGGTATTTGGATATCAGGTCGGTGATGTAGTTTGAGGCAGTATTATGGACAGCTTTGTACGTCAGTGTTAGCAATTTGGATTTGATCCGTTGGGCAATCGGAAGCCAGAGGAGGGATTGGCAGAGGGGGGTGGCGGAAACGGAGAGGTTAGTAAGGTGGATGAGTCTGGCTGCCGTATTCAGGATTGACTGAAGTGGGGATAGCCTGTGGTGAGGCAGGCCAGTGAGGAGGGAGTTGCAGTAATCGAATCGTGATATGATGAGGGAGTGGATGAGTTGGGGTTAGGTGGGGGTTACGAATGGACGTATTTTGGTGATGTTGCGGAGGTGGAGTTTGCATGAGTTTGTTAGCGATTGGACTTGGAGCTGGAAGGATAGATTGGAGTCAAGAATGACACCAAGTACTCTGGCTTGCGGGGTGGGCCTGATGGTGGCATTGTTGGACGTGATGGAGAAGTCAGTGGGGGGGGGGGGTGTGGGCCGGGGGGAAAACTAGGAGCTCAGTTTTGGGGAGAGGTTGAGTTTAAGGAAGTGGAGTGACATCCAATCTGATATGTCGTTCAGGAGGCTAATGATTCTGGCGGACACTGAGGGGGTGAGGTGGGGGGGTCGAGAGATAGATTTGCGTGTCGTCGGCAAAGAGGTGGTAGTTGAAGCCATGAGAGTGTGTCAGTTGGCCAAGGGAGGAGGTATAGATGGAAAAGAGAAGGGGCCCAAGGACAGAGCCTTGAGGGACCCCAACAGAGAGAGGGAGTGAGGGGGAGGTGGTAGCATTATCGGTAACGCTGAAGGAGCGTTGTGATAGGTAGTACGAGAGCCAGGAGAGAGCGGAGTCTCATATTGTTAACATCTGTCTTTCAGTCTTATTCATTAAAGTGTTTTTTTTTCTGACTTCATGAAAAGTAATTTTTACTAATTTAACAATCTAACTTAGACATAAACCAGTTTACTAGAACAATGGTAACATCTAATTTATGCATTCACAGCATTTCTCTTCAAAGTATATATACAGTAAATGGAGAATACAATCCAATTTTTCTTATTATTTACCAACCACATTTCATGATTTCTTGATACTAAATACTGCAAACTACTCACAGAAAGAGTTAGTGCTTGTGGCTAGTAAAAAAGGCACCAGCAATAAAAAGTATTTTACTAAACTATTTAACTACTTCAATATCGGATAGTTTTAACCCCTTCCTGTCCATGCCATTTTTCAGCTTTCAGTGCTGTCACACTTTGAATGACAATTACCCATTCATACAATACTGTGCCCAAATAACATTTTTATCATTTTTTAAACACATAGAGCTTTCTTTTGGTGGTAATTAATAACCACTTATTGTATTTATTTATTTATTTGCTGTATAAACTAAAAATACCAAAGATTTTGAAAAAAAAACACTTATTTTTGTTATTTGTAACATTTTGCAAATAAATGTAGTGCCCCTCTAGTTGTCCAGGGATAGATATCTTTTTTTTTTAGTTAGAGGCTGGATAGCAGTCTGGTATGAGTCAGCCTGGGAGTGAGATAATGAGGTTACCTCGGGACAGGCTAGGGAGGTTCTGAGGGTCAGAGCTTCTGGATCCCTCCCACCTCTTCAGAAACCTGAGAGCTTTCTGAAGGAGGGATGGAGGAGGGAAAGAATCTCAGATCTACATACTTAAGGGACCTTGGCCAATCCCCTGGCAGGAGGCTGGGCATGGTGACCAAGGCAACCCCTTAAGTATTGCAGTGCCTGGTCGGCATTGGGTAGAAGATGAAGTTGGAGGATTGGAGTATGGAGCCTGGGAGGGGGCCCAGAGAGGGCCCTACCTGCAGGTTGGTGCTGGGAAGGAGGATCTCTCAGCCTCAACCAGGGGCGGACTGACCATTTAGAAACTCGGGCACTGCCCGAGGGCCGAGGTCAGTAGGGGGTCCCATGAGATGCCCCTGGTACCTTTTTCATAGGCTTTTTTGAGTTTGGGCAAGGACACAGGGGCCCCATGATCCCCTATTGCCCAGGGGCCCCATGAGTTGTCAGTCCGCCCCTGGCCTCAACCATCTCTTGAGAGAGGACTACCTGTGGAGCAGGAAAGGAGCCAGCCCAGAGTAAGGCCTGAAGGCAGCCACCAACCCAACCAGCTCACAGGAGAGGACTGAGTGAGTCATCCTACCTCCCGAGCCAGATAAGGGTAGAGGGCAGTCAGGTAGCAAACCCAACTAGCTCCTCATCTGGGGCTGCTTTGCTAAAGGTGCAGTTTCTGGGTCCCCTGCTCTGGGATTTCCTCTGGCAGCTGGGTGAAGAGGAGGATTCATCTGGAGTCTGAGGTGGTACACCAGATGAGCTGGAGAGCTCTTCAAATGAGAAACTTTCATTCTTTGTCCACATTTGTACATAGTTGCTAAGGGGTTTTTCCTCACGTTTCTACGGTTCCTTGGGTATCCCATACACCCCTCAACCTCATCCAAGTTCAATATCCCTTTAGAAACAAAATAAAAACAAGCTCAAGGACTGTCTCCAGTGTGCATGTGTGGAAGAAAATGTGTGTTGCCTGGCTGTAGAGAACTATAGGGGTATCCAAAAATTCTGCGACTCCTAAGGGGGTAGTGCTACATAAATCTTTTCTGTAAGTGACCACCTTGAGTGCTATCCAAAAGTCACTATATCGCGCCTGGTGCAAATAATTCAATGTTATATTGCTGCCACTTTCCTTCCAAACATAAGACATTAATAATATAGTATCACCCCTACTCCAGTGATCACAAGCTGCGCATACTTTGTATAGTATTATTAATAAACCTTAATTAATATTCATATATTGTGCCATTCTCTGTCTTCATCATTACCCCTGTAACAAAAAATAATACAATAAATATATATAAGTATAAATAAATATATAGTGACTATAACACTATATATTTATAGTACTATGCTAATACAAACCCTGTACTATGCTAATCCTAATCTCAGTATTATGCTAACCCTAGTCCCTGCAAAAAGATAACCCCAATCCCAGTACAATCCTAACCCTAATCCCAGTACATTCCTAACCCTAATCCCTGCACTATGCTACCCCAAATCCCAGCACTATGCTAATACAAACCCCGTACTATGCTAATCCTAATCTCAGTATTATGCTAACCCTAATCCCTGCAAAATGCTAACTCCAATCCCAGTACAATCCTAACCCTAATCCCTGCACTATGCTACCCCAAATCCCAGTACTATGCTAACCCTAATCCCAGCACTATGCTAATCATAATACCTGCACCAAGATAACCCAAATCCCTGCTCTATGCTAAACCTAATCCTAGTCTCTCTGCCTCAGCTTTGACGTGTCTCTCCCCAAGCATGCTTTCTTCTTCCTCTCTCATTCTTAACAGGATTTCCTGGCTTCCCAGCATGCAACAGTGCACCCAGGACATGTGACTTGTACAAAGACCTTCCCACAGGTCTTTTACGTTTTCGGTGCATTTTTGTTTTAACTGAACAAACATGCACCAAAAATGCAGCTGTCAGGAATAAAATTCATGCCCACAGTGACTAGCTAACTGAGGCATGTCCCATGACTGGGGTAAGAGGCAATGAGGGGGACTTTGAGCATATAAGACTTGCCATGATCCACTTTCACAGCCCGCACTACCTTTGGCCACCACAAGAGGGAAATTCCACTCCAATCCAGCTGGCTGACCACACACAGGCAGATACAAATCTTACATACAATCTGGTGCACTCTAAGGGTTGGGGAGCAGTCTAGCAATTGGCACACCCTTCTAGGATTTCTCTGGCTATCCTACCAGTGTTTTAATCACTCTTCAACTGTCCACATCCCCCACACACCAGACACACAACAAACGGTAGCTTGCCACCACCCAACAGTTTACCCACAGACTGGAATGCTGGGCCACCACACACACAAAGATCTCCATCTGGTAGAACTGCTACTTTACAATCTGCATGCAATGTGCCAACACGCAGTGCAATTGCATACAGATTGACAATTAACTTAGAACGAGCACATAGACACTATAATACAACAATCTCTCCAGGGATGTGGACTGAGCTTAGTACACAGGAGACACTTTAATTAATTTTATGTATGGGAATTTTCCCCAAAGCTTAGTAAATGCGGTGAAATTTTATTTTGCAAAAGAACCCAATCATGTAGAAGAAAAATAATAAAAAAAAAACAGCAATTTACTTCCATATGATTGGATGGAAGTCAGCAGGGCTTCACCCCATTTGTTAAGCTCTGGGGAAAATTCCCATGCAAAGTGCAAACTTCCCTTTGAAAAGTGAAAAGTCTACTTGCCTTCAGTAAATCAACCCCATAGCCTCTGCACCACCTCACAAGTTGTGTAAAAAATGGGACAAAAATGCTTCAAAGCATTAGTTCAGTACCAGGGGCAGACTGACCATTTGGAAACTCGGGCATTGCCCAAGGGCCCGGGGTCAGTAGGGGGCCCCATGAGATGCCCCTGGTACCTTTTTCATAGGCTTTTTTGAGTTTGGGCAAGGACACAGGGGCCCCATGATCCCCTATTTCCCAGGGGCCCCATGAGTTGTCAGTCCACTCCTGTTCAGTACTCTGCTTTTGGAAATGTCAGGCTTGGCTATTGCTGTGTTCTGTGCATATTGATATGTGGGCAATATATTGAAAAGGGTATTATGCAAAGGAGTGAATTAACTAAATCCTATCTTTGTCTAAGCATTTCAGGCAATGCTTTCATCTGACAAATCCTCAATTAATAAGTTATAGTGGTTGAGTATGTTTATGTTGAGGGTAATTTCTTTATACCCAGGTACTTTTTGGTGTTTCATAATAAAGTAGCTTCTATAGGGACATACTCCTAGCATGTTTATATGTAATTTTTGAGTTTTGTTTTGTTATTGTTTGTTGTTCCATAGTGGTCTCTGAAACAGAACACATTTTTATTTTCCGGAGACTTGTAGCTTACATGTTCCTGTGGTCTGAACAGGGCAGCGTGGAGCAAATGAAAGGTAAATAAATGGATGTCTGCATTAAAGTGAACCAGTTACCTTGTACTGCATGAACAAAGCTCAGTTTCACTTTGAGAGTTTACTTTTTCATCAGTAACCATGATTTCTTAAACCTCTTGCTCAATAAAGATATATGTAAAATGCTTTGTATGTTTGGTAAAAGTGCCTGGTATTGAAGTGGATAAAGTTACCGTTATTATTTATTTGATTACTTTAATGGAGCCAATCATGCATACATTTTATTCTCATAACTGCACATAATAAATTGGGTGAGTAAATGCCTTATCAATAAGATGCCTTATCAATAAAAGATATAAAAATGTTGTTATATGGGTAAAAATCTGTACTTTTCAATGGAGTAGAATCCTGCTTTTATTGATTTTTGTGTTGCTGACAGGGCCACTCACGTCTTGAAATTCATTCAATTCAGCAAAAATCATCTGCAATTTTAGTTGTGTATGGCATGCTTAAAGTTAAACTCCAGCTTTCTATCACTTTTAAATAGTTTGTTTGGACCAAGCTGGTCCAAATGAAGTTTTATATGGTAGTGGGATGGAGACTCCCATCCCGTTCCTGGAACAAAATCAAGTCAGGCTGATTGTTGCTCAGCCATTCACGGGAGGCTTTATACTTTTTAAATAAGTATACTTCCTCTGACTGGCTGTGGTAGAGATTATAATGTCATCTGCTCCACCTCCTCTTCAAGCCTTGTAATCTTCCAGAAAATACAAAGCTCTTAGTAAATGAATGAGTAAGGCTCAGCCCAACTCAATTTTATTTTGAGTTTGTTGTTGGACCAGGACATTAAGCCTCTATCGTACTGTGGGAACACAATGCTCTATACTGTAATACTGTATATAGATGATGCTATATACAGTTTATACAACACTCACAGTGTGTTACTGAAGATAATAATCTTTTCAATATTTATTCAGGTTGGCTGGAGGTCAGTTAGCACCACATCCCATATAGTAAATAACCAGTAATATGCAGAGAAAAAGGGATTTTTAAGGTGCTCATAAACGTTCAAACATTTACTGCTGTATTAAATCATACAAAGCTCTATTACATATTATCATATAAAAAACTACATTACATTGTTAGTTGTGAAAGCTTAAAACCAACAAGGCACTCCATATGGCTTAGAGTACACAATGCAACAATTCCCACTCGACATGTTTCGGAAAATGTTTGGCTTCTTCAGGATATTTACAGATAATTGCATGTAATTGCCACTAGGAGAGGCTAAAATATAACAATAAACAAATTTGTTAACTGTTTACCCACCGCTGTATAGCAGATATACTGCTACACGGTGGCACCTGTGCGCAAAATCACGTACAGGGGTGGACTGACCATTCGAGCATCGGGCATTGCCCGAGGGCCCGGGGTCAGTTAATTACCCGGTTACCTTTTTTATAGGCTTCTTTGGGTGTGCTTTGAGTGTGGGCAAGGACACAGGGGTCCCATGATCCCCTAATGCCCGGGGGCCCCATGAGTTGTGAGTCCGGGTAGGGTGCACATGCGCACGCCCTACACACATCACCATTCAGGACCACGGATGTCAATCACCAGGTCCTGGCCAGTGACTACCCACCAGCGCCCAATGAGAGACAATCACCGGCGGAGAGGACAACTGTTTTGTTTACAGTCTTCCTCCCTGTCAACTCGGGCACACTGCTCAGGATTGGCTGTGCACAGCACCCCCCCCCCCGCCCCCTAGTAAAACACTTCCTACACACAGATAACCCTTTGATCGGCCCTCACATTAACCCCTTCCTGCCCAGTGTAATTAGTACAGTGTCAGTGCTGTTTTTTAGCACTGATCACTGTATTGGTGTCACTGGGGATGTCAGTGACATCAAGTTAGTTCCCCCCCAGGGTCAGAATGCCCACTGCAGTCCCGCAGTCCCACTAAAAGTCGCTGATCACTAGTAGGGGAAAAAAAACTGTATCAATACCGCCATTTGTAAACACTATAACTTTCATGTAAACCAATGAATTTACTCGTATTGGGAATTTTTTCAGCAAAGACATATATCAGAAAACATTTTTGCCTAAATTTATGACGAAATTAGATTTTTAAAAATTTTTTACTGGACATGTTTAATAGCAAAAAGTCCAAAATATAGTTTTTTTCTCAAAATTGTCGGTATTAATTTTTATAGCACAAAAAATAAAAAAAAAACACACAGGTGTTCAAATACCACTGAATGAAAGCTCAATTCGTGGGGAAAAAAAGGACATCAATTTAATCTGGGTGCAGCATTGCATGACCACGCAATTGTCATGTAAAGTAACGCAGCGCCATAACGCAAAAAATGGCCTGGTCAGGAAGGGGGGTAAATCCTCTGGAGGGCAAGTGGTTAATTAACGTGAAGTAATGTAGTTTTTTTATATGATAATATGTAATAAAGCTTTGTATGATTTTAGTACAACTTTAAACGTTTGGAACTTTATGAGTACCATAAAATCCCTTTTTATTTGCATATTGTTGGTTATTTACTGAAGATAATAGTTCATTTGGACCAGCTTGGTCCAAACAAACTGTTTTAAAGTGACAGAAATCTGAAATTGGACTTTAAGATGAGAATTGCCTCCACTCCAAATTTCCTTTGATTTGCTGTGGCATATCTAGAAGAAGAATGTCTAGAACAGAAAAGTGAAAGAGTCTCCCTAGCAAGGACACAGGCAGCATAAAATAACCTCATAGCAGTTCTAACCCTTCCCTGCTTTATACAAAACGTTACAAAGGGGCAATGCATACACTACTATATTATTTCAAAAGGAGTTCAACAACGACTGCCCTGTATTGCATTGCAGGTTAGGGAAAGTTCCTCAAAGTCAGCTGGCTTTGTTTCACAATAGAAAATATCAACTTTTGATGAAATCTGATTGTTTAGCCTTATAGCTCTATAGCAGGCTCATTTGTTGTTCTAATTATGCGTATATTATACTTGCAAACATTTCTTATAATATTTTCCTTTACTAATGCACCAGCACACAACAACACTCTTTTGTGTATATGACATTATCTAAAAGCAGTAATTGCTATCCTTAAATCATATTTAACCACTTGAGCCCCAGAGGATTTACCCCCCTTAATGACCAGGCCTTTTTTTGCTGTTTGGCGCTGCACTAATTCAAATGATAATTGCGCGGTCATGCAATGCTGTACCCAAACAAAATTTACGTCCTTTTCTTCACACAAATGGAGCTTTCTTTTGGTGGTATTTGATCACCTGTGCGCTTTTTATTTTCGGCGCTATAAACAAAAAAAACACGAAAATCTTGAAAAAAAACCAATTTTTTCTACTTTCAGCTATAAAAAATATATCGTAAACTCAAAGTTAGTCATAAATTTAAGCCAAAATGTATTCTGCTACATGTTTTTGGTAAAAAAAATCCCAAGAAGTGTATATTGATTGCTTTGTGTGAACGTTATAGCGTCTACAAACTATGGTATAGATACTGTAATTTATGCCTTTTTTTGCTATACAGCGCTGCACTAATTCAAATGATAATTGCGCGGTCATGCAATGCTGTACCTAATCAAAATTTACGTCCTTTTTTTCACACAAATAGAGCTTTCTTTTGGTGGTATTTGATCACCTGTGCGCTTTTTATTTTTGGCGCTATAAACAAAAAAACACGAAAATCTTGAAAAAAAAACAATTTTTTCTACTTTCAGCTATAAAAAATATATCGTAAACTCAAAGTTAGTCATAAATTTCAGCCAAAATGTATTCTGCTACATGTTTTTGGTAAAAAAAATCCCAATAAGTGTATATTGATTGCTTTGTGTGAACGTTATAGCGTCTACAAACTATGGTATAGATACTGTAATTTATGCCTTTTTTTGCTATACAGCGCTGCACTAATTCAAATGATAATTGCGCGGTCATGCAATGCTGTACCCAAACAAAATTTACGTCCTTTTCTTCACACAAATGGAGCTTTCTTTTGGTGGTATTTGATCACCTGTGCGCTTTTTATTTTCGGCGCTATAAACAAAAAAAACACGAAAATCTTGAAAAAAACCCAATTTTTTCTACTTTCAGCTATAAAAAATATATCGTAAACTCAAAGTTAGTCATAAATTTCAGCCAAAATGTATTCTGCTACATGTTTTTGGTAAAAAAAATCCCAAGAAGTGTATATTGATTGCTTTGTGTGAACGTTATAGCGTCTACAAACTATGGTATAGATACTGTAATTTATGCCTTTTTTTGCTATACAGCGCTGCACTAATTCAAATGATAATTGCGCGGTCATGCAATGCTGTACCCAATCGAAATTTACGTCCTTTTTTTCACACAAATAGAGCTTTCTTTTGGTGGTATTTGATCACCTGTGCGCTTTTTATTTTTGGCGCTATAAACAAAAAAACACGAAAATCTTGAAAAAAAAACAATTTTTTCTACTTTCAGCTATAAAAAATATATCGTAAACTCAAAGTTAGTCATAAATTTCAGCCAAAATGTATTCTGCTACATGTTTTTGGTAAAAAAAATCCCAATAAGTGTATATTGATTGCTTTGTGTGAACGTTATAGCGTCTACAAACTATGGTATAGATACTGTAATTTATGCCTTTTTTTGCTATACAGCGCTGCACTAATTCAAATGATAATTGCGCGGTCATGCAATGCTGTACCCAAACAAAATTTACGTCCTTTTCTTCACACAAATGGAGCTTTCTTTTGGTGGTATTTGATCACCTGTGCGCTTTTTATTTTCAGCGCTATAAACAAAAAAAACACGAAAATCTTGAAAAAAAACCAATTTTTTCTACTTTCAGCTATAAAAAATATATCGTAAACTCAAAGTTAGTCATAAATTTCAGCCAAAATGTATTCTGCTACATGTTTTTGGTAAAAAAAATCCCAAGAAGTGTATATTGATTGCTTTGTGTGAACGTTATAGCGTCTACAAACTATGGTATAGATACTGTAATTTATGCCTTTTTTTGCTATACAGCGCTGCACTAATTCAAATGATAATTGCGCGGTCATGCAATGCTGTACCCAATCGAAATTTACGTCCTTTTTTTCACACAAATAGAGCTTTCTTTTGGTGGTATTTGATCACCTGTGCGCTTTTTATTTTTGGCGCTATAAACAAAAAAACACGAAAATCTTGAAAAAAAAACAATTTTTTCTACTTTCAGCTATAAAAAATATATCGTAAACTCAAAGTTAGTCATAAATTTCAGCCAAAATGTATTCTGCTACATGTTTTTGGTAAAAAAAATCCCAATAAGTGTATATTGATTGCTTTGTGTGAACGTTATAGCGTCTACAAACTATGGTATAGATACTGTAATTTATGCCTTTTTTTGCTATACAGCGCTGCACTAATTCAAATGATAATTGCGCGGTCATGCAATGCTGTACCCAATCGAAATTTACGTCCTTTTTTTCACACAAATAGAGCTTTCTTTTGGTGGTATTTGATCACCTGTGCGCTTTTTATTTTTGGCGCTATAAACAAAAAAACACGAAAATCTTGAAAAAAAAACAATTTTTTCTACTTTCAGCTATAAAAAATATATCGTAAACTCAAAGTTAGTCATAAATTTAAGCCAAAATGTATTCTGCTACATGTTTTTGGTAAAAAAAATCCCAATAAGTGTATATTGATTGCTTTGTGTGAAAGTTATAGCGTCTACAAACTATGGTATAGATAATTTGAAATTTACACAGCTTTTACTTTCTGACCGCCCATCACATCTCTTGAGGTGCTAAAATACCAGGATAGAACAAACACCCCCAAATGACCCCTTTTTGGAAAGCAAATCTCAGGGAGGGGGAGGGGGGGCCATTTACTCCCGCTGCTTGTAAAGGCAATTCTGCAGCTAATTAACCACTAGGAATGCTTTTACATGAAAGCCCATTTCCGGCTGAAAAAAATAAAACCAGGATGATGCCTGCAGCTGCAGGCATCACCCTGGTATAACCATTCAAAGTCCAGTGATGTACCAGTACGTCACTGGTCCTTGTTGGGTGTATATGCTATGTTCTTTTTTTCTTTATGCAGCCTGTGGGCTGAATGAAAAAAAAGAGAAGAAATCTCTGCCAGAAAAAGTGTGTGGTATGCCCACCATTAGAAACCTCCCTCAATCCACCCACTTCTAATGGTGGGCACATATGAAATGTGCCAACAAATATAAAATATATATGCCGAAGCATGGGGGCCATCCACCCACTGGCCACCCCAGGCCCCCATGCTTTGGCATATATTTTCTTTTTTTTAACTGCGGATGAAAAATCTCATCCGACAGCACTGCACACACCTACTTATGTCTATTCTGAAAGCAAGACCCTGTTGCTGTCAGAATAAACAGGTCAGTGCTGCAGTTTGACGTTCCTGCAAAAAAATCAACAATGGTTAACAATAAAACATAAACTCAATAAAACAACTTTATAAGGAAAAGTGTGTGGTGGTATGCCCACCATTAGAAACCTCCCTCAATCCACCCACTTCTAATGGTGGGCACACATGAAATGTGCCAACAAATATAAAATATATATGCCGAAGCATAGGGGCCATCCACCCACAGGCCACCCCAGGCCCCCATGCTTTGGCATATATTCTGTTTTTTATAACTGCGGATGAAAAATCTCATCCAACAGCGCTGCTCACGCTGACTTATGTCTATTCTGAGAGCAAGTTCCTGTTGCTGTCAGAATAAACAGGTCAGCGCTGCAGCTGAAAGCATTCCTGCAAACAGAAATGGTTAACAATAAAACAACAATAAACCAGTGAAAGTCGAACAATCACAAAAATGACAACAACAAAAAAAACTATAACTATTTTTGGTTTTTACATTTTTTATTTTTTTGGGGGGTATTTGTACTTTTATTTATTTTTTTTATTTTTTTTAACTTTTTTTTCCAAACTTCAAACATTTAAACAGCTGGTAGGGTCTCTCCAAATGCGATAGCCAGTTTCCTGACTACCGAACATCTTTTGAGACCCTGTGTAAATGTGCCCTGATCTGTGCCGTGCTGTACCCTATACTAATAGTTCACTAGTGTATGGTAGAGGCGGAAGCAGGGCTTGATGCAGAGGCCAGGTTGGCCAGGACAGGAGGGACAACAATAGCGGCTGTCACGCCTAATTCCACGTTTGCTGCAGACACGACATCTTTTTTGGGGTCTTCTTTGGGTTGGGGTACCAGGAATGGTATCGAGAAAATGTCTCTCATGCAGACGGCTAACTGCATCTGGGAGAGGGATTTGGGGCACAGCACCTTCTGGATACAAAAGGGCCCTGATGTTCTCTAACTGGAAATTTAGGTATGATCCACTATGTCCAGTTGCTTTATAGAGAACAAAAGCATTATATAGAGCCAATTGAAATAAATAAACTGACACTTTTATGTACCAGCGTTTGGATTTTCGGGAAACTAAATACGGCTGCATCATCTGGTCATTGAAGTCCACCCCTCCCATGTTAAGGTTATAATCGTGGACACAGAGGGGCTTCTCAACAACACCAGTTGCCGTGGTAATTTGGACGGTCGTATCTGCATGAATGGAAGACAGGAGGTAAACATCCCGTTTGTCCTTCCACTTCACTGCGAGCAATTCTTCATTTCTCAAGCAGGCTTTTTCCCCCTTTTTAAGACGGGTATTTACAAGCCGTTGGGGGAAGCCTCGGCGATTAGATCGCACAGTGCCACATGTGCAAATTCCCAAATTGAACAAATGTCTAAATAGTGGCACGCTTGAATAAAAATTGTCCACGTATAAGTGGTACCCCATGTGGAAATAGGATGACGCCAAGTCCCAAACTATCTTGCCACTGCTCCCCATGTAGTCTGGGCATCCGGGGGGCTCCAAGTAACTATCTTTTCCCTCGTAAATCCGAAACTTACATGTATAGCCTGTTGCCCTCTCACAGGTCTTATACATCTTGATCCCATATCTGGCACGCTTGCTGGGGAGATATTGTTTGATTACAAGGCGGCCAGAATATTGAATGAGGGACTCATCGATGCAGATGTTTTTCTGGGGAGTATACACATCTGCAAATTTTTGGTTAAAGTGATTTACGAGGGGCCGAATTTTGTGGAGCCGGTCAAATTCAGGGTCACCCCGAGGAAGACTGAGTGAGTTGTCGTAGAAGTGCATAAAACGCATTATACTCTCATATCTATGCCTGGCCATGGCAGCAGAGAACACGGGCATGTGAACAAGAGGGTCGGTGGACCAATACAACCGCAATTGATTTTTATCATTAATGCCCATGTTGAGGGTTAGGCCCAAAAAAACTTTAAATTCGGAAACCGTAATGGGTTTCCATGCGAATGGTCTGGCAAGGTTTGAATTTGGGTTGGCGGCGATAAATTGGCGTGCATATAAATTGCTTTGATCCACAATCAATGCATAAAGATCTTCTGTGAAAAACAGCTCAAAAAAATTAAGGGGAGTATTTAAATTTGCTGTTTCCACCTGAATTCCGGGTTGGGCAGTGAATGGGGGAAGTACGGGTGCTGCAGAATTTGTGGGCTGCCAATCGGGATTTGCAAGCACATGCGGAAGGACACTAGGGGCTCTACGGGCCTGTCTGCGAATTCTTGGTGGCCGCGGGACACTACTTGTGCTCGCCACCGCACCAGCTTGTACTGCACTTATGGGACTCGCCACGTCACCAAGTGATACTGCAGTGCTGGTATGCCTACGACCAGGACGTACTAGGCCGCTGGTGCTCGCCAGTTCACCAAAAGATACTGCGGCACTAGTACTGGCACTCTGCTGCATATGAGAGTCATCATGCATTTGTACCACCTCAGCAACCTGTGAATGGGATCGGGTACGCCTGACCTTAGCAGGGACCACTTCCTCGTCGCCTGAGCTAGCTGTCAGGGTGCCGCTGCTGTCTATAGGTTCGTATTCTGAGCCTGATTCTGCCAGTGAGTCTTCCCCTTCGCTCTCACTTGACATGCTCAGAATCCTATAGGCCTCTTCACTAGTGTACCTTTGCTTAGACATTTTGGCCACTAAATTTACAGGTACCTAGTGCGACTCACGGGAAAAAGAGCGCCTGGCTGTCAGGGACTGCTTGAACCGCTACAAAAAATTTACCGACAAGTGCTAACAGATATCAGGCCTGATTCTGTGAACACTGCGGTTTTGTGTGTAATATGTATCAAGTGACAGTTATCTACTGACACTGCACTTGCCGGGGGAGAAGGGGGGGCGTAGGGGCTAAACGCAGGTGCTGGCAGGTGTTGGGGCTGATCCCGCTAACACTGCGTTTTTGGGGATACTAAAGTAATGTGAATGCTGGTATAGCGCTGATCTGATCAAAGATATTGATCCAATCAGACACTATACTAGCAATGAAGGTTTAGCGTGCAAGTAAGCGTGTTCCTGGCAATCAAGGGGTCAAATGTGATTATCTGTGTACTAGCGGGCAAACTGGTGCTATCTGGGAGGGGCACTAACACTATTGGAAGTCGCTAGCGACACTGATACAGTGATCAGTAAAAATTGGTTCACTGAGCAGTGACACTGGTGACAGGGCAGTGAAGGGGTCAACTCAGGGGGGAGGGGGGGGGGGCGATCAAGGGGTTAGACGGGATCACTGGTGTATTAGCGGGCAATCTGGCGCTATCTGGGAGGGGCGCTAACACTAACGGAAGTCGCCAGCGACACTGATACAGTGATCAGTAAAAATTGGTTCACTGATCAGTGACACTGGTGACAGGGCAGTGAAGGGGTCAACTCGGGGAGGGGGGGGGGGGGGGCGATCAAGGGGTTAGACGGGACTACTGGTGTATTAGCGGGCAATCTGGCGCTATCTGGGAGGGGCGCTAACACTAACGGAAGTCGCCAGCGACACTAATACAGTGATCAGTAAAAATTGGTTCACTGATCAGTGACACTGGTGAGAGGGCAGTGAAGGGGTCAACTCAGGGGGGAGGGGGGGGGCGATCAAGGGGTTAGACGGGATCACTGGTGTATTAGCGGGCAATCTGGCGCTATCTGGGAGGGGCGCTAACACTAACGGAAGTCGCCAGCGACACTGATACAGTGATCAGTAAAAATTGGTTCACTGATCAGTGACACTGGTGACAGGGCAGTGAAGGGGTCAACTCGGGGAGGGGGGGGGGGCGATCAAGGGGTTAGACGGGACTACTGGTGTATTAGTGGGCAATCTGGCGCTATCTGGGAGGGGCGCTAACACTATCGGAAGTCGCCAGCGACACTGATACAGTGATCAGTAAAAATCGCTTCACTGATCAGTGACACTGGTGACAGGGCAGTTAAGGGGTTAACTGGGGGGGTGGGGGGGGAAATTAAGGGGTTAAATGGCTTTATTGGTGTACTGGGGGGCAAACTGGCGCTATCTGGGAGGGGCGCTAGCACTATTGGAAGTCGCCAGCGACACTGATACAGTGATCAATAAAAATCGCTTCACTGATCAGGTACACTGGTGACAGGGCAGTGAAGGGTTAACTGGGGGGGGGCAATCAGGGGGTTAAATGTGTCCTAGAGTGTGTTCTAACTGTTAGTGTAGTGTTTTACTCACGTTTAAATGTCTCTTCTTCTCTGTCTGGAACGGAATGTGTCCAGGGAGAGAAGAATGACATCATATCCTGCCCTGTGTAAATATCAACACAGGACAGGATAGGACAGGGACCGATCATCCGATTTCAGCCAGAAATCACTGGCTGAAATCTAATGATTGATCCCTCCTGGATCGAATCGGATCACCCGCGGGTCGGCGGGCGCGCGCGCGCGCGCCCCCTGCCCGCGAAAGTGTCGGGAGCGCGGAACCCGTTTTTAAACGTGGTTTTGCGCTCCACTGCCGCCCTGCACACGTATAAACACAGTGGCAGGGCGGCAAGCGGTTAATTCGGACATTCTATTCTGTGGGAATAATACCTTTCTTTCTTTCACAAAACAGTGTATATTTATCCTCTTGAATCAAACAATATTAATGTGCACAATGCACATAGTTCCTGTAATTTTACAGTGGCTTTTCATTAAATGTTGTCCTTCTTAGTAAGTAGTCACATTACTGAAACACTGCAATATGAAAATAACAATATTATTAGTAGTATTAGGATAAAGTCAGCAAATATTTCAAAAGAATATTTTGAATACATGGTTTTAATTCTGAAGTTAACATTACATGGACACTGTGTGTATATGAGATGACAAATATTGTGTTACAATATGTTAGAAAAAAATGTGCCCTTAGATTATTTACAATATTTAAATTTAGTAATGATTTTTATTCTTTTTTTGTTACCTGAAATTACTTTGCAGTATAATTTCTGCTAATACCACTGAGTTTTGATTTTCCATGTAGTTAACAGTTCTGTAGTATTAGCAGATATAAATAAATACGACACACAAAAAAGCCCAGTGCGGAATGTCAAGGTGTTGTCAGGGATAACCAAACTGCATTGGCACAGTATAGGCTTCTTTCCTGTATTGTGCTCCTTGAAACAGCCACACAGTCTTTTTCCAGTGCAGCCTGTATTTCTCCTGAGGTTACCTGTGGGTTTTTCTTTGTATCGTGAACACTTTTTTCTGGCAGTTGTGGCTGAAATCTTTCCTGGTCTACCTGACCTTGGCTTGGTATCAAGAGCTCCTCAAACTTTTCACTTCTTAATAAGTGATTGAACAGTACTGATTGGCATAGTCAAGGCTTTGGATATCTTTTTATATTCCTTTCTATCTTTATAAAGTTCCATTTTCTTGTTGCGTAGGTCTTTTAATATTTCTTTTCTGCACCCCATGGCTCAGTATCTAGCTTGCTTGCATCCATGTGAGAGCTAACAACTCATTGACTATTCATACACAGACACTAATTGCAGTTTAAAAAGCAACAGATGTAGGAAATTAACCATTAATTGCCATTTTAACCTGTGTGTGTCACCTAGGGTATGTAAACATTTGATCAGGGCTATTTGGGTGCTTTCTGTTACCAGTATGATTTAAAAATGAGCCAAACAACTATGTGACTATAAATGGCTTCATATGATCACTATCCTTAAGTAAAACACAATTTTTGTCATGATATATTTTTAACATAAATGCCAAAATTTCGTGATTTCTGTTAGGGTGTGCAAATGTTTGAGCACAACTATATATATATATATATATATATATTTATTTATTTCAGGTACTTATATAGCGCTGTCAATTTATGCAGCGCTTTACACATATATATTGAACATTCACATCAGTCCCTAACCCTCAAGGGGTATACAATCGAAGGTCCCTAACTTACATTTATACATACACATATTAGGGCCAATTTAGACAGGATCCAATTAACCTACCAGCATGTCTTTGGAGTGTGGGAGGAAACTGGAGCACCCGGAGGAAACCCACGCAAGCACAGGGAGAACATGCAAACTACATGCAGGAGGCACCATGGTGGGGAATCGAACCCATGACCCATTTACTGCAAGGCAGACTTGCTAACCACTAAGCCACTGTGCCGCCCATATATATATATATATATATATATATATATATATATATATATATATATATATATATATATATATATATATATATATATATATATATATATATATATATATATATATATATATATATATATATATATATATATATATATATATATATATATATATATATATATATATATACACTGCTCAAAAAAATTAAAGGAACACTTTTTAATCAGAGTATATCATCAAGTCAGTTGAACTCCTGGGATATTGATCTGGTCAGTTAAGTAGCATAGGGGGTTGTCAATCAATTTCAGCTGCTTTGGTGTTAATTAAATTAACAACAGGTGCACTAAATGGGCAACAATGAGACGACCCCCAAAATAGGAATGGTTTTACAGGTGGAGGCCACGTACATTTTTTTCCCTACTAATCTTTTCTGACTGTTTTTCACTAGTTTTGAATTTGACTAGGATCAGTGTCACTACTGGTAGCATGAGGCCATACCTGTACCCTACAGAGGTTGCGCAGGCAGTCCAACTCCTTCAGGATGGCACATAAATAAGTGCCATTGCAAAAGGTTTGCTGTGTCTCCCAGCACAGTCTCAAGAGCATGGAGGAGATTCCAGGAGACAGACAGTTACTCTAGAAGAGATGAACAGAGCCATAGAAGGTCCTTAACCCTTCAGCAGGACCAGGATTATTCCTTTCTGCAAGGAGGAATAGCATGAGCACTATCAGAGCCCTACAAAATGACCTTCAGCAGGCCAGTTGTGTGAATGTCTCTGACCAAACAATCAGAAACAGACTTCATGAGGGTGGCCTGAGGGCCTGGTGTCCTCTAGTGGGCCCAGTGCTCACTGTCTGGCACCATAGAGCTCGATTGGTATTTGCCATTGAACACCAGAATTGGCACGTCCGCCACTGGTGCCCTGTGCTTTTCACAGATGAGAGCAGGTTCACCCTGAGCACATGTGACAGATGTAAAAGTGTGTGGAGAACGTTATGCTGCCTGTAACATCATTCAGCATGACTGTTATGGTGGTGGATCAGTGATGGTCTGGGGAGGCATATCCATGGAGGGACACACAGACCTCTACAGGCTAGACGATGGCACCCTGACTGCCATTTGATATCGGGATGAAATCCTGGGACCCATTGTTAGATCCTATACTGGAGCAGTGGGTCCTGGGTTCCTCCTGGTGCACGACAATGTGCAGCCTCATGTGGTGAGAATATGCAGGCAGTTCCTGGAGGATGAAGTCATTGATACCATTGAAAGGCCCCCATCCTCACCTGACCTAAATCCAATAGAACACCTCTGGGATATCATATTTTGTCCATCTAGCACCGCCAGGTTGCACCTCAGACTGTCCAGGAGCTCAGTGATGCCCCGGTCCAGATCTTGGAGGAAATACCCCAGGACACCATCTGTCATCTCATTAGGAGCATGCCCTGACGTTATCAAGCATGTGGGGACCATACAAACTACTGAGTACCATTTTGAGTTGCTACAATGAAATTTCAGCAAAATGGACTAGCCTGCTGCATAATTTTTTCACTTTGATTTTCGGGGTGTCTTTGAATCCAGTCTTCTGTAGGTTGATAATTTTCATTTCCATCAAACGATGTGGCATCCTTATGTTCCTAACATATTACCCAGTCCATATCAATATAGATATCCAACATGACATTTTTCCCCATTGAGATCTGATGTGTTTTCAAAGTGTCCCTTTAATTTCTTTGAGCAGTGTATACACAGTATACAGTATATAATCAAATCAAACTTTTGGCTCACTGGGGGTCTGGCTAGGATGTGAACTGAGAAGGACATGCTGCAGCTGAGCTACGCTTTGATCTCAATCCTTCTTCCATTCTGTCTATCTATCTATCTATCTATCTATCTATCTATCTATCTATCTATCTATCTATCTCTCTCTCTCTCTCTCTCTCTATCTATCTATCTATCTATCTATCACCCTGCATGTTATCCGGTAAGCCTAAAGCTGTTCAGTTTTCAGTGGGTCAACCAGGAGTGGCAATTTCTTAAATGCGGTCTCCACGCTTGGCAGTATTAGTTGTTAAACAAACACTCCCTGGGGACATGGAAAAAGTTGGACCATCAGCGGAATTCCTGATTATGGGTGATTTTAACTCCATAATGTCTCCTGACCTTGACAAACCAACCCCACTATAGTATTAGCCAACAGACCTGTCCACCTGGACCCTGGCTTCCGATCTCATGGAAGCCTGGCATTGGAGAAATCCTACTATCAGGGCTTACTCCTGCTCCTCCACAATTCACAAAACCTTTTCCTGCATGTACCTGGAGTTTACTAACCCCTCTTTGTTAGCTAATATTCAGGAGGCCTGTGGACTAGTCAGCACCATAACAGATCCCTTTAGATGCTTAATCCTCAATGGATTTTCCCACCCCCATCTCTAGGTGGTACCCCATCTTGTTTACAAGTCTATTGCTGGGTCATCTTCTCCTAAATATTGTAGGACACTTTCAAGGCCTCTACTAGAGATCACTACATCTTCACCTAGCTGAGGTTTCCAAACTGGACCACCACAGGCCCAAATAAGGATTTTTTTGAGCAAAGGGACAAAAATGGTAGGTTTCTTTCCATGCTAGGGCAACATGAGAGACCACTTACTATAATTTCTGCAGTTCACATGCCAGATGGCACTATAGTCTCCTCACAAGAGGGCAGCTTGTAGGAATTCACCACCTACTACATTACCCTTTATACCTCCTCATTGAAGTCAGATTTCCAACCCTCGCCCCTCACCTGTTTGTTAAAAGTCCTGACCTTAGGCTGGTTGTCTGACTTTGAATGTGCTATGCTGGTACGCAAGATTACCATTGAGGAGGTCTTGCTGACTATCAGCTCCTTTCCTAACAGCAAGGCCCCTGGGCTTGATGGGAACCCTATTGAATTTTTCAAGACTTATGCTAGAGTTTTAGCTCCAAAACTGGCGTATTTTTACATTACATGCTTGACTTCAGACTTCCTATGATCTTCCATTTGGAAGGCCCACATTATATTTGCAGATCTCTCAAGAATCGAGCCTCTTAGGTTTTTAGCCCTTCTTAGCTGTGATTTGAAAATACTTACATAGTTACATAGTTAGTCTGGCTGAAAAAAGACAAAAGTCTATACAGTTCAACCATTGAAAAAAAAAAAGTTATAATCCTACACCCACAGTTGATCCAGAGGAAGGCAAATAAAACCCAGAACAGCATGAACCAATTTGCTCTTGCAGGGGAAAAAATCCTTCCTGATCCCCTGAAAGGCAATCGGATATTCCCTGGATCAACCTTACCTAAAAATGTTAGTATCAAATTATATTATGTGTATCCAAGAAAAAATCCATGCTTTTTTAAAGCAATCCACTGAGCTGGCCAGAATCAACTCTTGAGGGAGTCTATTCCACATTTTCACAGCTCTTACTGTGAAGAAAGCTTTCCGTGTCTGGCGATTAAAATTCTTTTCCTTCAGATGTAAAGAGTGCCCCCTTGTCCTCTGTGATGACCTCAGGGTGAATAACTCTACACCGAGTTCACTGTATGAACCACTGATGTATTTATACATGTTGATCATATCCCCCCTTAATCTCCTCTTCTCAAGAGAGAATAAATTCAATTCCTCTAATCATTTCTCATAGCTAAGCTGCTCCATGCCTCTTATCAGTTTGGTTGCCCTTCTCTGTACTTTCTCCAGTTCCCCAATGTTCTTTTTGTGAATTTGGTGCCCAAAACTGAATTGCATATTCCAGATGAGGTCTTACTAATGATCTGTACAGGGGTAATATGATCTCTCTCTCTCTGGAGTCTATACCTCTTTTAATACAAGAGAGGATTTTAATCGCTTTCGAAACCGCAGCTTGGCATTGCATACCATTATTAAGCTTGTGATCTACCAGAACTCCCAGATCCTTCTCCACTATTGATTCCCCCAGTTCTGCTTCCCCTAGTATGTATGATGCATGCATATTCTTAGCCCCCAAGTGCATAACCTTAAATTTATCAACATTAAACCTCATTTGCCACATAGTTGCCCAATTAAACAATGCATTGAGGTCGGCTTGTAAGTTGGAGACATCCTGTAAGGACATTATTCCGCTGCACAGCTTGGTGTCATCTGCAAAGACTGAAATTGAACTTTTAATCCCAGACCCTATATAATTTACAAATATATTAAAAAGTAAGGGTTCCAACACTGAATCTTGGGGTACACCACTGACAACCCTAGACCATTCAGAGTATGAATCATTAACCACTACTCTCTGAATATGATCTTTTAGCCAGTTTGCTATCCATTTACATACAGATTTTTCCAAGCCTGTAGACTTTATCTTACACATTAGCTGTGTGTGGGGAACTGTGTGTGCTTTTGCAAAATCCAAGTATACCACGTCCATCCCTCTGTCCAAGGTTTTTCTCACCTCCTCCTAAAAAGAAATCAGATTTGTTTGACAACTTCTGTCTTTCATGAATCCATGCTGTTGCTTAAAATATTTTTTTCTAGCAAGAACTCATCTATATGGTCTATTATTAAGCTCTCCAGTATCTTCCCCCCTATAGAAGTTAAACTAAAAGGTCTATAATTACTTGGTAAAGATTTTGACCCCTTTTTTAATATTGGCACCACATTGGCCTTACGCCAATCCAGTGGTACTATGCCAGTCATTAAAGAGTCCCTAAAAATTTGAAACAATAGCTTTGAAATGACAGAGCTCAATTCTTTAAGGAGCTGGCATACACCTGATGGTGTATGCCATCAGGTCCAGGTGCTTTATTCACCTTTATTCTGTCTAAATATTTTTGGATCATATCAATTGTGAGCCAATGTGGATCATCTGGAGCTGTGTCAATACCATGCCCATTATGGACAAGAGCTCCCCTATGCTCCTTTGTATACACAGAGCTGAAGAAGGTAGCTAATAAATTTGCCTTCTTTTTGTACCCAGTCACCCACTCTAGATTATTTTGTAAAGGGCTTACATTCTCGGACCTGACCTTTTTACTATTAATATATTTTAAGAATTTTTTGGGGTTGTTCCTGCTATCTTTTGCAATATGTTGTTTGTTTTCAATTCTTGAGGCCTTTATTTCCTTTTTGCATATTCTGTAATTTCTTGTATTGTTTAAATGATGATAACGTTTACTTACTTTTATTACGATTACTTAATTTTATATTTAATAAAAGCTCTTTTCCTATTATGTATAGCTTTTTTAACTTTGGCCGCAAGCCACATACTGTAGGTTTGATTTTTAGCCTTTTGAACTTGTTGCCCATGGGAATATATTTTGCAGTGTATTCACATACAGTCTTTTTGAAGAACTCCCATTTCTGTGTTGTGTTCATTGATGCCAATATTTCCTCCCAGTCTAAGTCTTAGAGAGCAACTCTCAGCCTTGGAAAATTAGCTCTGTTAAAATTGAGCTTTTGTATTTTTCCAGTATGTGCTTGCTGTTTACAGCTAACAATAAATTAAATCATGTTATGGTCACTGCTACCCAAATGTTCTTTTATATGGACATTCATAATAAGCTCTGCATGGTTTGAGAATGCCAGGTCCAGCAGAGCATCATTCCTAGTTGGTGCCTCTATGAAACGTACCATAAAATTGTCCTGTAGTAGGTTTAAGAATGTTTGCCCTTTAACTGTTCCTGCAGTACCCTTACTCCAGTCAATTTCCGGGTAGTTAAAATCACCCATTATTATTACTGTCCCAGCCCTTGCAGCCCTTTCGATCTGTGCAGGGAGCTGTGTCTCCACCTCCTCATTAACACTGGGAGGCCTATAACAATTTCCCATGATTACCTTTGTAGTATGCACCCTCATGTGCAGTTCCATCCATATGCTTCAGCCGCATCACACTCTCCATCAACTAGGTACTTGCTAAAATCCTGAATGCTAGACTGAGTCAGGTTGTCAATAACCTAGTAGATTAAGACCAAACATGTTTCATGCCTCACAAATCTGCCTATATTATTATATGCAGATTATTCACTAATATATATGCTCAACTCCTGCACATGGGCTCTAGAACAATAGCCTCTCTGGACACAGAGAAAGGTTGTGGAATGGATGTACTGTACTTGTGGGAAGTGCTCTGGAGAATGGGATTTCCACTCTGCTTCAAAGATTGGTTGAGAACCCTATGAGTGACTCATTGACGTTTGGATGCCTTGGCGCTTTCCTTTCAATTCCCTTCAGCTACACCAGGGTACCAGGCAGAGATGCTCCCTCTCTCTCTAACACATTTCTTTCTAGCCATGGAACCTATCGAGGATGCCCACAGGGTCTCCTCAGAAATTCAAGGTTTAAAAGTGGGCTAGCTGGAGGAGAGGGTAGCCCTGTACACAGACGACTCTTATTGTTCCTGAATGAAACAGGCCTGTCTCTACATGGGGCTTTTCAGGTCCTGAGTATGTTTTCTCAGATCACAGGACTCCAGGATAACTGGCACAAATCTTAATTTTTTCTAATAGACCCTCTGGAGCCCTTCCACTATTAAGGGTTGGTACATATATCAATCTTGGGATAGTTATTTCTGGTCAGGCTACTGAATATTTGACGCTCAAGTCTTACCCTGCACTACTGGATGTTAAAGCTAGACTGAAGGCATGGCGCAACCTCCCCCTACTAGATTGACAATATTAATTTACTGAAATTGAAAGTCTTTCCAAAATTCTACTCAATGTATTCCCAGTTCTTTTTTTTTCTCTTTACCAACTAATCACAAATATTCACTCAGCTGTCAGTATATAGGTTTTGACTAAACTGCTCCTTCAGGGTCAATTGGTTATGCCCGATTGCCAAAAATACTTATAGCCTCACAGTTAGTAACAGCACACTAGTGTCTGCAGCCCAATGTCTCCAATGCCTCCATGATGTTCGAGGCTGCCATTTTACATTCCCTGGTGGTGCATCAGTTTTTACTGTATAGGGGACAGAAAACTCCTTAACAACTCCATCCATGCATACTACCCTGAGAGCTTGGAAGACTGAACTTCATTTAAAGTCTTTGCCTCCAACTTCTCTCTCCCCTCATACTCCATTATGGAATGAATCCTTCCCTCTCTCACTTCTATACACTCCCTGACCCTCATGACTGGACCAAATACAAAATAAACAGAATGGAGCACATAGTTGGGGACTGTCATCAGTTCCCTTTTGATGTTCTCCGTTGTAAATTTAACCACCTGAGGATTTACCCCCCTTCCTGACCAGGCCATTTTTTGCGTTAAGGCACTGTGTTACTTTAACAGACAATTGCGCAGTCATGCAATGCTGCAACCAAATTAAATCTATGTCCTTTTTTTTCTACAAACTGAGCTTTCTTTCGGTGGTATTTGATTGTCTGTGCATTTTTTATTTTTTGCGTTATAAAAAAAAAAAGACCCACAATTTTGAGAAAAAAAACAATATTTTGGACTTTTTGCTATTAAACATGTCCAGTAAAAAAATTTAAAACATCACATTTCATCCTAAATTTAGGCCAAAATATATTCTAATACATGCCTACTACATGTCTTTGCTAAACAAAAATCCTAATACGTGTAAATTAATTGGTTTACGTGAAAGTTATAACGTTTACAATTGGCGGCATAGATACTGGCATTTTTTTTTTCTACTAGTAATGGCGGTGATCATCAACTTTTAGCAGGACTGCGGCGGACGTTCTGACACTGGGGGGAATTAACTTGGTGACACCAATACAGTGATCAGTGCTAAAAAAAGCACTGACACTGTACTAATGACACTGGGCGGGAAAGGGTTAATGTGAGGGGCAATCAAAGGGTTAACTGTGTGCTGGGAGTGTTTTACTAGGGGGCGGGGGGGTGTTTTTCACTGTAAGCACACTGATCAGGATGGCTGTACTGTGCACAGCCATCCCGAGTAGTGTGCTCAAGCTGACAGGGAGGAAGATTGTTTGTAAACAAAACAATCTTCCTCCCTGTTGGAAATGCTCGGTAATCACCGGGCGCAGGTGGGTAATTACATCCACGGCCACGAACGGCGGCGCGGGTAGGACATACGCATGGCTCTCGCATGTCCCCTACCCGAAAATGCAGAATAGTGCCATCCTGTAGCAGTATATCTGCTAGAGAGCGGTCCTTAAGCAGGTAATACACCTCCTCACTGCTACTTTTGGTACCTCCAGGTTTCCCATGCCTTTGGTAGCCAATTTCCTGAATGTCAGCTAGATATGACTTACTCAGAACTTGAATCCCTGGTTCAAGTCCCCGTCATGTAAAAACCAACCTCAGTGGTGTATCAACACCTTATTATGACCACCATTCCTGAGTCATCTGCTTTGAAACAAGAGTGGCAGCTGGATGTTCCTGACCTTAACATAGATGATTGGTCAGACATGTACCCTTCAAACACCTGTATCAGCCAGAGATAAACACATTCAGATCAAAATCTTTCACTGTGCCTACTTTACCTCTTCCAAATTCCACAAGATGAACCACATACTCACCCCAGCCTGTTAGCGATGTACTCACCTAGCTAGATATTTTTTTCATGTGCTTTAGTCCTTCCAGGCGAATACCCCCTTCTGGAGTAATATCAATGTTATTATTGCCACAGTCCAGCTCTCCATTATCCTGATGCCTAAACTGCTAAAATCCTGTTCTCCCAATATCCAAATTTAGAAGCAGCTGGTAAACTCTAAACTTTAAACAGAGATACAAGCTATAACCTAAGCTGCCCCAAAAAGTTTTTTAAAATCTGGTCATGCTGGTTAGATGATCCCTCCACTGCTATGTCCTTTACCATCTGACGAGCCATGTCCTTCTCCTTTTACTGTTGAATGTTGCACTAGGATAATTTTTCTTTCCTCTTTTTGGAAGCCCTTGGGTTACTACCTCTTTTAAGGGGAGTCTTTAAAATTTTTAGGGCAAGGTTTTATATCAGCTTATTATATCAGCTTTCAGTGCTCGAGTCACACACTTTATGAACTGTTAAAATTTTTATTGCACTATATTTGTGCTTTTGTGTTTTGACCATTGAGCACTGTCCCTATATGGGTGCTGTAGCTCAGGTTTAATGGTACTTTTAGTTTGTTATAATGTCTCAAAATGCCAATAAAATAGATTTAATAAAAAAAACTTTAGGCTCATAGCCCAAAACTCGTCCCTTAAGATTACGTCTTCGCCTGCCACAAATTTCCCAATGACAAGGTAACCTGCTACTTTTAGAGTCTCAGTCTTACAAGTGTGTGTGCGGCTGCTTCACCAAAAACCTCAAAGACACCTGCTGACTGCATCCTGTTCCCTTTTCAGGTCTCTGCTACAGGTGAGTTAACCCTTTTATAACCTAAGTCCCTGTAATCAGGGTTGGAGGTTTCTCATCCAAAGTCTCTCCAAGCCTCCAAATTTCGGTTCCAAATAAGGATCTAAATATCTCAGAACACTGTAAGTCAGTTTCCCCTTTCATTCCAGGTCCCCTCACTCTTTACAATATATAGAAATATAAATACACACTTCATTGTGTGATGATTTCACATCTAACCTTTATTAAAATAAACAGTGTGTGTGTGCTTTTTTCTTAAACGCATTGTTTCAATTTCATACACTATTTCTATTGTAGCTTAATAATATTTACTGAACAAAGTTCATGTATTCTCTGGTCAAGACACTGTTGTACATGCCAAAATCCCCCTGTCGTGTTGCTAGTTCTTTGCTGCCTGACCTAACATGTGACCTCAATGTAATGGTATGATATACTGTGCATCTTTCACATAATGAGACTGTGACCTCTCTAAGCAATATCATATTTTTCTTCTCAGGTGACAAAAAGATAATTTAAAGAATATTAGATATACTGGCTACGGACTGGAATTCTCTGATTAAATTTAAACCTGTCTGAGCTAACTCTGGCAGGGCATAGATTAGCTGCTTGTCTTTACCTGAAAGATTATAAACATAACACAGAGATACCACTACACATATATTAAGTTGAAAAGTGATTGAAATGCCCACCTAGTTTTCAAATATAAAGAACTTCAGTCCCACCATACAAAAGTAGAGTTACAAAACATGATGACCATACTTCAAAATCCTCTGTTAAGATATAAGATATCTGAGATATAAGGTCTTTCTTTACCAGCCAGAGCTAAATTCTTAAGCTGAAATTGATAAACTACATGCTATGATATTGCCAACTAGGCTCAGGAGTTATAAAATATCAATGGTGAGGAGGACCTGGTCTTAGCTTCCTGGTGGATGAAGGCACTGCTTCAAGGTTCTGAATTTAGACTTCATCTTTACAGCCTGCTACCACTGGGATAGCTCATGGAAATGAGGAAACAAAAACCCTAGAAGGACTCCAAATCCTCAACTAACACCAGCTGCTCTTTGTCGGCACCTCTGCTGGTTATTACTGAATATTTCAACCTCTCAGGGGAACTACAAGTCTCAGCATTTTCCTTTGAATACCTCATCCCAGGATTGCTGCTCTGGCTCACAACCCAACAGTCCATTTCTGAGCCTGATGACCATGAGGTCAATGCTGACTCTGATATAGACCCCCCAGGGACTGTATGACTTGGAGAGACAATGCCTACTACATTCTGATGGAAAAGGACTCCTGATCAAAGACTCCTGATCCAAGAAGTCCATGATGCCTGTAGATCCAAAATTAACATCTTAAGGTAACATTAGAGCTTGTGGACTTCCACAAGCAATGCAATCCAACTACCTCAAATGAACATTCCAAGCCATCTTCAAAAACAAAGAACAGAGGTATACCGTTCAGGCAAACAATCCAGATCAATCCACAACAGGTGCAGGCTCTGGCTCACCACCACACACAATGCAATAGGAAGAAGGGTCAGCCACACACCAGAGGATGAATACAGGACCTGTTAATGCATTAATATGATCTTGTGCTTAATCATGACGTCTTCTAAAACATCTTGGAGTGTCTGACTCATCAAGAAGTAAAATTGGACCAAGCACATAGCGCTCTTCACCCACACAGTCCTTTTTCTAGGCCACAGGAAATTATGCAAAAGCTCATAACATGCACACTATTGACTTTGATGAAGTGAGCATACAACTTTACCCAGACCCCTCCTGGATGACTCTCCAACATTGTCAACTCCTGCAGCCTCTCTTGATCAATTTCAGAGATAATGATATCCCATATAGATGGAGTTTCCCCTTCAGCCTAACTGCTCAGAGAGATGGCAGATCTGCCACGTTAAAATCCTTTCAGGATTTGGAAGCCTCCTGCAAAGATTTGGGCATTCTGGCCTCTCGCTTATTAGGGTGGGATCCTTTGCTGACCCTTCCTCAGTGAAATCTGGACCACCATCACCAGGAAGAAACATTCAAGGCCAGGGCCTTCCCCAATGCCCTTAGCAACTTCTCTCACTTAATATTCTGGATTACCCTGCCACCCCTACCTCTGTAATTTGAGTTTTGAGGATCCTGGTGCATACTGTTGGACCTTTAGACCAATGGTTCTATCTGAATTGAATTGGTTGCTATGATTTATATTTCAGGGTTCTTCTTCACATGTTTACCCTATTATTCATTTTTATGCATATTGACTCTAGCTCATTGCTTTTCAGGTTCCTACTTTGTCCACTATCAAGCCTGATGCGTGTTTCTCTGACTTTGCCACCCCTCCCGCTTTTCCTTACCTTGTTTATCCCAGATTTGCCCTCCAGGAAGGTTCAATGTCCTTTGATATCACTTTCTAGTGATCTGTTATCTGACTCTCTCTATACTTTTTCATTCCCCATATATAACCCCATCTGTGGGGAAGCTGGCTGCCAGGGAGGTAAGCCATATTCTACTATCTCTCCCAGAATGCTCACTAGTACTTAGATCCTATACAGCAAATGTGTTCCTTCAGTTGTGTATGCTGGTTTCTCCTTTTACTTGCATGATCTGACCAGTAGTAGATCAATCTTGTTACACTCAAAGGCAGATGTGGCGCTGCCACTGTTTAGAAGATTTGTTCTGCCCCTCCCCCTTGTGGGACCCCTCAACTGTCTGCTTATCTTAGACAGCTTTTTTTGTACCCTATCATTTTTAGTCAATTGAGAGGCCCCTTCCTGTTGCTTTTTTAAAAGCAGGACCATTTACTATATGGTAGTAGGTTTGCTGTTGATTTGTTTGTCTTATCCTTGTTTTTAATCAACTCTCTCTCGTCCCTCTCCTCATCTTGTTCTGGACCCTCTACCACCTGATGTGCTCTCATCAGCAGGTCTGTGACCAACTCCAGCTCTCCCTCCCATATCTGACTCCCGTGAGCACTTGCACTTCTTTGTCTCACCAAACCAACCTCCTGACCTTCTCAGGACAGTTAAGAATAGCTTTTGCTTTGTCATCTTCATCCATGATGATTGAAATTCTCTCTCTTAGTGTCAAAGGCTTAAGTTCCAATCACAAGAAACATTTAGCTTTACGTGAATGTAGGCACTCTGCAGCAGATATTTTGTTCTCCAGGAGATACACCTTGACAAAACTTGTCCATTGACCTTTGTCCATAAACATTACCTCCAATTCTATTTAGCCTCTAACCCAAAGAAAAAAGATGTAGTAGTGATCCTTTTTAAAAATGACTCACCAATTTCAACTGAAACACATATATGCTAATGTCCTAGGCTGCTTCCTTATCCCCATGGGTAAGTTGAAGATCATAGATCGCACTCTTTATAACTTGTACATACCTTACTCCATTCAAATGACCACTCTGTCAAAGGTCTACAAATGCCTTGTTAGTTTTCCACACAATTTTATTGGTAGATGGATATTTTAACATGCCTTTTTCCTCCTGTATAGATAAACTCATTATACCAGGTACCAAAATTAATCATCCTGAATAAACAATTTTTTTTGTTAATGCCCCCACTCTGAGATTGTAGTTGGGGTCCAACATCCAACCCATCTCCTGGTCTGATCATGCTCCAATTAATGTTTACTTACTCTCCCATCCATTCCACTAAAATCCTGCAACTGGCAGCTCAATGAGTTCCTACCTAAATAGGAACCCTCTAAATCCAACTTGGAATGCACTCTCCAATATTACTTAATAGAAAACATTTCCCCCTCTGCTCTTTGGGATGCATATAAATCTGTGATTCTTGGAAAATGTATTGCTCTAGCCACTGCCTTTAAAAAGAATATCAAAGCCACTGGTGGCTGCTGGAAGACAAGCTTAGAAGGTTAGAAACTACCCTCTTATCATTCTTCCTCTTATCCCTACTTGGGAAATAATTCAAACCTTTGAGATCTTGACATATGTAACATTGAGAATGCCCTGACCAGACTTAAACAAATGATTTATGACAAAGGAATCAAAGCCTATACACTTTTGGCATGGAAATTAAGGAAGAAAGTAGCTATTACAGCCCTTCATGCTACCAAATGCAAAACTGATACCTGTCACTCTCACTATAGCCGGCATCTTTTACAAATTCTGTTCTAACTTACACAGAAATTCCAAAATTCCCCACACTCTGCTCCACCCAACCGGATTAAAAAATGCAGAGCTATCTCAAAGACAGGCATATGCTTGATATCCCAACTTTCAAACTACTTTTGCTTAATTCACATATTAATGGAGATTAAGTTGCTACTACAGTTAAAATATTCCCTACTAAAAAATATCTAGGTCCAGGTGGCCTACCTTATTCTTATTACAAGATTCTTCCCATGCTCCTACTTCACAAGATAATTTATTGGTTTCTTAAAAGATACCCCTGCTCCTCGTTACATGCAATGTGAACTCTTACCTTACCAAATTACTGGCACTTAGACTGAAAAGGGTCCTTCCCTCAATAATTCATAAAGACCGAGTTGAGTTCATCCCTTTTTGGCAGGCAGCCGATAACACCAGAAGGGCCAGTACTAGACAGGACTGCCCCTTTCCTCCCTTATTTTTGCTATATGCAGAGACCCACAAGCAGCCTGCTTTAGACAAAACCCTGATATTTCTGCTATCCCAGTGCACAATAGGAAATTTATAATCTCTTTATTTGCTGATGACATCTTCTCACACTTACACAAATACATGTAACTCTCCCTATTTGACATCAATAATTAGATTTATATGGTTCAGTCTTGAGCTATAAAATAAATAACATGAAAACAGAGGTTCTTTCTCTTAATGTTCCCTACCAAACCTTACAATACCTAACTCAAACATACCACTACTCCCTCTTTATTACAATATCACTAAACTTCTTCCTTAGTGGAAATTACCTCCTATCTCTCTTTTTTTTTTTTTTTTGCTGCATATACTGAAGTTATTATACATTTATGAAATACTATCTATACTGGTCCCGACATCTCACTTTACGACTTAAAAAAAAAAAGTCTTTAAATTTGCCTAGAGTTATCAACATCAATTAATTGCCAGATTTATTTGCCTCACGGGATCAAAGAGGCTTTTCCAAATGTCTCTAAATATTACCTAGTAGCTCAGATGAGACCCTTAGCTTCTTGGCTTACACTGCATTCCTATAACAGGAATATATGAAAAAATGGGAACAAATACTGGAGGAGACCTGGCGACTAATATGGTCTCAAGCAACCAAGAGCTTGTTTTATACAATATATAAAGAGAACCAATACAAAATACTTTTCCAATTATACTATACTCCAGACAAGCTACACATCTTATATCCCTCTGCTAATGACAGATGCTGGAAATGCTGAAAAGCCCTTGGAATCACGCAACACATATTTTGGAATTTCTCCCTTATCAGACTGTACTGTAAAGCTGTTCAGACCCTAATCCATTGACTTTTTGATACCTGGATTCCATTCACATCTAAAACGTACCTTTTCCCCTACTGCTTTATAAAAAATATTCAACCGACTGTTGTTTAACATTCTTACAGCAGACAATGTCTCGTTGCCCTTAAGTGAAAAAACAACCCTCTCTGATGGAGCTTCAAACTGAGATTATGAACATCAAAAGGATGGAATACCTTACAACCACTATCAATTCCTCGGTTGATAAACATACCAATATTTGGAACCCATGACATACTCTGGAATATCCTCCCTGAATAATCTTAGCCACATTCCTATTTATATACTTATTTTAAATTTATCTGAGTGATACGTGGATGGTGTTCAGAATCAGGATGGCAAATGGGGACATTGGTTCCCATCACTACTATCTCTCTTCTCCATATACTTATGTTGCCCTTCCTCTTGCTTTCTTGTCTCTGCTATAAATCCCCTTTTCTTTTACTTAAGTACTACAGCTAGTCTTGACAATTTATGACAACATTTCTACTTGTCTCAGTTGAACAGCATTGTCTTGCTGGTGCATCTATTCTTAAACTTAAGCCTATAAGCTTAATAAAATTGTTCTCTTTTGTTCCATGGACACTCGGGGTTTATTTAATGAAACTGGAGAGTGCACAAAGATAGTTATCAAAAAATATAAATTGGTGAAACCCTCTGCCCTACCAGCTAGCAAAAAAATCCCAACCAAACAAAAAAACAAAACAAAGCAAATTGGCACTGTTTAATAATTTATCTTAAAATCAGAGGTTTTAGTTCTACACATTTGCAGATACTGTATATGTGAAAGCCGCAATGTCTTGCCCTGTCTTCTCTGTAAAGTGCTGTACTAACTCCTAATTTTGAGAGTCTCTACGTTGGAGCATATATATCAGTGGATAAATTAGGGGCAGGTATACCTCAAGGGAGCCTATTCTTAATTAAAGGTGCAGGAATACATTAGAAGCCCAACAAGAGCACAATGGCAGCATCCAATATGTCCCCATGCCAAGCTGTTTTAGTCAACTGGCTTTGTTATAGATAATGGTCACCAATCTTGATTTTTCTGGGGCATTATGGCTCTAGATGAGCTGGGTTGCTTAATAAAGGAGTAGAGAGCATGTTCATTCTGCAAAGAGAATTTTTGCTTTGCATGGGAATCTTCATTTGGTTTAGTGAATGTGTTGAGAAATCACTTTGCAAAGAATGTCCAATCAATTGCTATATATATGTATATATATATATATTGGGGGTTTCTCCTTCAAATGATTGATAAATTGAAGTCAGCATGACATCTCACTACTTTAGGTTCACTTTTACATCAATTATTCCCCGATTTGATCTACTCTTGCCTCCCCTGTTTCTTTTTCTCCTGGATCTTTTAGGGATTCTTACTCTCATCCATACCACAAGACTTCTTATTATATGCTACTAAAGTTAGATGTTTATTGTTGTGTCCATTTTAGGACATGCCTTAATTTTTTTATGCTACATGTTCAATCTGCAATCAGCATTCTAGCAAATTATAACTAATCCTGTCAAAAATCTATTAAACCACAGTCAAATGTGTGTTAGAGTTGGTTGTTAGAGTCAGGTGTCAGAGTCACTTGTCAAAGTCAGATGTCAGCAGTCAGAGTCATTAGATACATTTTAAACTCTGTCCCCTCTCTCCGTTAGTTCTCCTCCCTCTCTTTCATGGTCCATTTCAAATTTCCTTTTAAACTTGACAATATGTTTGAGAACAGTTCTATAAATCTGAACTTTAACTTTGTGTGACAAAATGCTTGATCTTACAACTGTTTTTGGTGAATAAAAGCATCTCTCATTGTATCAGCTATTCTTCCTTGAACCTTCCTTGACTTAATTCATCATAAAATCCAGGTAGCAGAATTTTCATGTTTCATATCTGTTTTCTCCACAACGTATTTCTTTACATTTTTTCCATTTGATCTTTTTCCTGGTTACTGTTGAGTAATTAAACTTTCCTAAATTCACCTTCAATCAAACTTTTTCTGAGTCTTCCATTAGTTCAAGGGCTCATCTCCTGGTACTTTTCCTTTCCTATTATATTATTGGCATGATGATCTGCCTGGCACCCTGTCTGGGTGCTTCCCTCAGAGAGCTGCTTCCTCACCATTGGGACACAGGGCCAAGGTATTATAGCTCGGCATTTCACCCAAGAACTAGATGACACTAGCTTATGTGCAACTGGAACCCTTTATTTTACAGAAATACAGGTTTTTATACTCTTCAAAAATAAGGGCAGCCCCCATGTGAACAATAAAAACCAAATATCACACATTGGGATAAATATCCCACACTGCTTAGGTAACGAGGTGAAGTAAATGCAAGACTAATCCCTTCATGTCGGAACCTCCAGGAGGACTAGCCAACAGACAGAAACAATAGGTGACTCAGTTAACTCAATTAACAATGGGACAAAGACACAGTAAACACGTAACACCTTAATAAACAGATCACAGCAAGAGACCTCAGCATCTAGTTGTTTTGAGCTGATTACGTTAACCTCTTCTCTGAGTCTAGGAGGGGAGGGGGTTGATGCAGGTAATGCTGGTTTGGGCACAGAGACCCCAAATCTGTATCCTGGTCCTCCAGTTCTCAGAGTCTGTGTGTTTCTTGGAGACATGGGCTTGAATCAGAAGTAAAACTACTTCAAAGGTCCTCCTAGGCACACACCTCCCAAAGAATAGAGCCCCCTCAGATGCCAGGGTCCATGGTTGGTAGGCATGAGGCTAGCCTGCAGTCCCCTTCAAAAGCCCCTGTCCAGGTTGGGACTGTCACAATTGGCATATTTTTTACATGCAACAATTCTATTTATGTTCTGTTTTGCTATGGTACCTGAATTTAGGTCTAATTTACTCAAAATACTGCATAAAAATACATTTGTGGGGCAATCCAAATATCTTCAAAATAGAGCAGAACTTTTGCCATGGAATGTCAATAAGGCCACCAAATGTCATAAAATTTCTGCTTTGAATGAACTGACCCAAACTATAGTCTGTTCAGTTCACTAATTTCTACAAGAGAGTGAGACAAACCAGCCTGTGGACATGAATGGTCAAGAATCTTGTGTCTATGGTAACAGAAGGACACCTAGCACCCAGTTAGAAAATATGTACTAATTCCTAATCTTTATTGAGATAATCAGTGCTGGCAACACACTTGCTTGCATCATTGTCATCCTATATTCTCCCATTTATATAAAAAAATACAGTAAGTAGAGGCTTTAAAAAGGACACTACTACTGTGCCCCCCCCCCCATTGCCATATGCTGTAAAGAGTAAAGTAAATACATAAATAAAATAGTAGGGAGAACACATTTATAAATAGATGCACCTTTCCTCCATTTTCTATAGTGAATGGGAATGTTGTCATGCTCTTTTCAACAAGATCCGAGGGAATTCAGAGCAGCCCAAATTGTGTGGTATCATGTTCAAACGTAGTACAGGAGTGTATTCTTGTGGGACTTGGGGCTACTCAGCATTCTCTGGGATCTTGCCAAAAGTAGAATGATGCCACTCTTAGAAACTGTAGGCAGAAGTTAAGGTAAAGGTGAGTATATTTACATTTTTATGTAGATTTAAAATTTTTCCTTAGCTTTTTGCCATAGGGGAGGGGAGTACAATGATTAGATGGATTCTCACACTTTCATTCAGTCTATGATTCTAAAAAAATTGGACACTCTGAAATAAAAAATTTTGCAAGCATACTTTCTTTTAGGTGATTTTAGAAACTGAATGTGTTTTCAATGAAGTGCATCTTTCTTGCTTGAATCATTGCAGTAAGCTCAACAAGAACAAGCTTGTAAAAAAACATCAGCCTTGTTTCAGCTTGGCATACAGCAAAGACTACATTATTTGTCATGTTTTATTAAAAAGACCATCTGGCCATTTGATAAACTGGCAACCAGATATCACTTCCAAATTCTGTAGTCATGGGTATTGAAGAGTCTTTCGATCACATTTATTAGATTTAAAATTAACCACTTGTGTGCGGTCAAATGTTACAGATTGCAAATGTATTGGCTGTTGGCAGCCTTCTTTTGCAGGAAAACTGTAGATTTTAATAAATGTCTAACTGAAACTTTATCTACTCTTTGAATATAACATCATTCAGAATGCTTTTATACAATTTTGTTAACTGTTTTCATTATAGTGTTACCACAGAAGATACTCCTTGGTCAAGCTTAAAATAATTTAGAATTTAAATCATGTAAACATGCATCTTTCCAACTGTTATATACTCAGCTTTGTTTTGATGAACATTCAAAAAAACTCTCAAAACGTATACCTGTTTTTTTCTGGCTCATTTGTTCATGAGCATTTTAAGGTGGATTCCTTTAGTGCATTTTTAGTCCATTTACATCTGGATTGGAGTTATCCTGGAGATCTGGAAAGTAGCAGTCGGATGATCAGCTGATGTGCGGACATATACCAGACGATCCCCAAAGTTACCCCTAGGATGCTGATGACCAGGAGTGGTCTATGTATTCAAATGCGCTTTTAATTGTGCTATCTGGTTAGTGCAATATATACTCACTCTCACATCCACTGGAAGCACGGAAGTTCACCTGTTTGATATATTGGACGTTTATCTCATTATTGGATGTCACTATCGCACCTTAAGCGTCATATCTAGACGCTATTATCACCTTTATCGTAGCGCTCCACAGCGCATTTTTATATTTACATTTATATTTTATTTTGTTGTTTTATAAGTACACCATTTTTTAATAGTGATTCATTTCTGAATATGTATGTATACAAAAGTCCATGCTCAAATAAACTTCTAAAGTGAGTGAAACCAAACCATCAAAAGAGACAGAGAAAGCCACATTCAGTGAATTAAAAAAATAAGGAGATGACACCTCTAAGATCCTGGTGAAAATGACAGACATATAAAAGCTCTTGCCAGAGCTATTGAGCTTGGGTGTAGAGCTGAGATGGTTCTGCCCATGGCTCCTCTCCAATTCTGTATTTCCACCGGTAAATCATGCAAGGAATAAACACTAATAGTGTAGTATGCCAAAAATGTTAACATTTATTAGGAATCATTTTTTCATGGCTATGTATCTTTCAACCACTGTGAGTGCATTCATTCATTTCTAATAAATTGTAATGTTTTGGGCATACTGCACTATTAGTGTAGATTGATTCATTTAATATTTTTGCACAGGAGGTACTGAAGCCCTACTAAATTGGCTCAAATCTGCTTGTGGAGTGCTGGCGTTGCTTGCATTACCCAGCCACCTTTGACCATGTCTTTTGGACTTGTCCAGTAATTCAGAATTTTTGGAAAGAACTGTTGCATTGTATAACTACTGTCACATCTGTATCAATTCCAGTAACCATGGCAGTCTGTCTCTTTGGCCTCTTGGAGGGCCTAGTCCCAACTAGGGCTCAACGCACCCTGCTTAGCCTTCTGTTATTCTATGCCCACAAAGCCTTAATCTTATACTGGAAAAAAACCTGATGTTCCTACTTTATCCCACTAGAAGGGGTTGGTTAACAAAATGACCCCATTATATAAGGCTACCTATAGGAGCACAGGGTGCCCAAAAAAATTTGACAAGATCTGGCAAGTCTAGCTTGATAGCCCCTCCACCTCTGCCTAGCCACGTATATCTTAAGCTCTCCCTGTTTCTTACCCTGGTCCTGGAAGCTCTCCTCAGATATTTCTTCGCCCCAACATGTTGTGTATTATTTATAACAGTACATATGAGCATCCTGTCTTTTAGGCCCCCTTTCTACCTATTGTATATGGAGAACATTGTCATCCACTGTGGCCCACGGAGGCCTTGATATCTGGAATATAGTATAAATACATATATATATAATATAAATAGTATATATTGCCAATTGGGGTAGCCTGGTTGGGAGAGTATTTAGTAAAGCTCATGTTAGAGTTCTAATTTTGATTTGGCACTACGAGACTGGCGGTTATGTTTTTATTTTGTTATACTGTAAACTTTATGTTTTTTTTTACAAATGTAAAACTCAACAAAATGAATTTTATAACAAAAACATACATACTGCTGGCTGTATTGGTGCCAATTTATTGACATTTTTAAATGTAAGTGCAGATCTGTTTGTTTGACTTGTTTGACTTACTGCTCTATTGTTAATTTTATTAAAATTACTGTACTTTAAGCCCCTTTTATCCTTATGGTCCATATACTTATGGAGGGGATGATACTACTAAAATGGAAACACCTTGAATACAAGCTAAAAGAAGCCGGGCTGGTTTTGATTTATCAAAACCAATTGAGTGGAGTTCATGTTAAGCGACCACTTTTAACTAATGGGGTCACTTACATTCTGGTGATTGGTTAGTGTTTCACTATTCACTGGGCACATTTACGTTTTCTTTGAAGTGGGAAGAGAAGACCTCTAGTGAGCTTTCCAAGAAATGTATGTTTCGAATACTTTTTAAGTGACTATTTTTGCTCATTTTGGACTTGGTGTCACCATATGGCTAATTTTATTCACAAGCTGAGCATAATTTTGTTATTCATTAAAATGTTATGAAATGTTATGTGGATATATTGGGGACATATTATGTTGCTCACTACTTATGTTTATAACACAGTGGCAATCTATTTACTTTTTTTGTTTGTTTTATGATTTTCACATAGTACACATAGCACCCCTTTTTCATGTTCTTATCATTAATACAAGTATTATCACACTGTTTAGGATGTCATTGTTTTTTTTGCCGCACATGTTATTTAATATACTTTATATGGTTTGCATTTTGCTTTTCTTTGAGTATATACTGTATACATTCAATTTTAGTGGTTAGTAAATGTTGGCTTTACTGTATTTCATCATTAGACTGGGTAACAAACTATCAATAATGCCATTTTAACGGCTATATTTTATCTGAAAATATAAAATTATGAATTAACGCATGACATCAGGTTGGAATTGAATCATATTTTATTAGTATCACTAATACATTTAAGATAAATTAAAACTCCTTTTTTATGACTCTTGTTCAATTGAAAGCAGAAACAAGTGAGGATTCAGTTTGCATTTCAGAGAATTTCTCAGAACTGAATATGAGCCAAACAGAAAGATTTAGTTTGCTTACTAAGCTTGACATTTTCAGCATAATGAACAAATCCTTCAAAAGAAAATTAGCTAGTGGTTCAATAAAGCGTATATTTTCACCTCCTTGGAGAGATTTTGCCTTTTGCTGTGATGTTACCTTTAAAATAGAATCATGTTTGATCTTCTTTGAGAATATAATATATATTGATGGATTGGATTCCATATTAGGGAAAAGGAGAGTTGGTTGAACAAATATCAAGGGTGTAAAATGGCTCCTTTTAGATTATTAAAAAAATACATACTTTTGATTTTCTGAGAAAACTAAATCTGAAAATGAATAGTATGTTCTATCTGCTTACACATATTTAAAAAAAAAAATCAGTGTAAACAGCTTTATATACACTGCTCAAAAAAATAAAGGAACACTTTTTAATCAGAGTATAACATCAAGTCAATTAAACTCCTTGGATATTGATCTGGTCAGTTAAGTAGCAGAGGGGGTCATTTATCAGTTTCATCTGCTTTGGTGTTAATGAAATTAACAACAGGTGCACAAGATGGGCCGCAATGAGATGACCCCCAAAACAGGAATGGTTCTGCATGTGGAGGCCACTTAAATTTTTTTTCCCTACTCACCTTTTCTGACTGTTTTTCACTAGTTTTGCATTTAGCTAGGGTCAGTGTCACTACTGGTAATATGAAGCAATACCTGGACCCTACAGAGGTTGCACAGGCAGTCCAACTCCTCCAGGATAGCACATCAGTATGTGCCATTGGCAGAAGGTTTGCTGTGTCTCCCACTGCCAGAGCCCTAGAATGAGCACTGCCAGAGCCCTAGAAAATGATCTCCAGCAGGTCACTGGTGTGAATGTCTCTTCATGAGGGTGGCTTGGGGGTGCAATGCCCTCTAGTGGGTTTTGTGCTCACTGCCCGGAACTATAGAGCTCGATATCATTTGCCATTGAACACCAGAATTGGCAGGTCTGCCACTGGTGTCTTGTGCTTTTCACAAATAAGAGCAGGTTCACCCAGAGTACATCTTACAGACATGAAAGGGTCTGGAGAAGCCATGAAGAATGTTATGCTGCCTTTAACATCATTTAGCATGACCGTTTTGGTGTTGGGTCAGTGATGGTCTGGGGAGGCATATTTATGGAGGGACACACAGACCGCTAAAGGCTAGACAATGGCACCTGACTGCCATTAGGTATCGGGATGAAATCCTTGGACCCATTATCAGACCCTATGCTTGTGCAGGGGGTCCTGGGTTCCTCCTGGTGCACGACAATGCCAGCCTCACGTGGCAAGAATATACAGGCAGTTCCTGGCCGATAAAGGAAGTGATACCATTGAATGGCCCCCACGCTCGCCTGACCTAAATCCAATAGAACACCTCTGGGATATCATATTTCGGTCCATCTGACGCCGCCGTGTTGCACCTCAGACTATCAAGGAGCTCAGTGATGCCCTGGTCCAGATCTGGGAGGAAATACCTCAGGATACCATCCCTTGTCTCATTAGGAGCATGCCCCAACATTGTCAGGCATGCATACAAGCACATAGGGCCATGCAAACTACTGAGTACCATTTTGAGTTGCTACAATTAAATTTCAGCAAAATAGATTACCCTGCTGCATCATTTTTTCACTTTGATTTTCAGGGTATATTTGAATTCAGTCCTCTGTAGGTTGATAATTTTCTGTTCCATCAAATGATGGGGCATCCTTACGTTCCTAACACATTACCCAGCCCATATCAGTATAGATATCCAGCATGATATTTTTCCCCATTGAGATCAGATGTGTTTTCAAAGTGTTCCCTTCATTTTTTTGAGCAGTGTATATGCTATCTATAGACATCCCTCCATCAGTTTTTTATCACACTGCAACAAGTGCAGGACTTACATGACCGAGCCTGTGCAGCAGGGGAGTCGGGTGGAAGATGGACTGAGGGAAGGTGCTGGAGAGTGGAGCCTGGGAGGGGGCCCCAGTGGAGCCTACCTAAAGGCTGGTAGCTGGACAGAAGGATCTCCACTGTGCCAAGTCTCTAAGGGAGGACAATCCTGTCAGCAGTGAAGGAGCCTGCCCAGAGTAAGGCATGAAAGCAGATGCAACCCACAAAGCTAACAGGACAGTGTGAGTACTTCTACACCCCTGGGCCAGATAAAGGGAGGGGGTTGTCAGGTGCAAGGAAGAGTTCTCATCAAGGACTACCTAATTGTCATATGTTGGAATCCCTTGCTCAGGGATACCCTCAGTGCAGCTGAGTGAAGGAGGAAGGATTCATCTGTGGTCTGGGAGGTACATCAAGGGGACTTCAGTGCTCCTTAAAGACAGTCCTATTTTTCTGATCCACAATTATTGTACAGTGTACAGTTTGCTGTGAAGTTTGTCATCATGTTTGCAGTTCCTTGAGCATCCCATATACCCCTAGACCCCATTCAAGTTGTCCCCTAAATAAAAAAACAAAAAAAAACAGCTCAAGGACTTTTTACTGACTCTGTGTGTGACGATGTGGAAAATTTGTGATGTCTGGCCATGCAGAGCTTAGGGGGACCAATCAAACTCAGCAGCCCCTAAAGGGGTGAGTGCTACATATAAACTACCGTATTTGCCGGCGTATAAGACGACTGGGCGTATAAGACGACCCCCCTACTTTTCCTGCTAAAATTTAGTGTTTGAGCTATACTCGCCGTATAAGACTACCCCTCTTCCAATGCACACCAGTGGCAGGAATAGTGCCCCATCATTGGTATCAGTGGCAGGAATAGTGCCCCATCATTGGTATCAGTGGCAGGAATAGTGCCCCATCATTGGTATCAGTGGGAGGAATAGTGCCCCATCATTGGTATCAGTGGCAGGAATAGTGCCCCATCATTGGTGTCAGTGGGAGGAATAGTGCCCCATCATTGGTATCAGTGGGAGGAATAGTGCCCCATCATTGGTATCAGTGGGAGGAATAGTGCCCCATCATTGGTATCAGTGGCAGGAATAGTGCCCCATCATTGGTATCAGTGGCAGGAATAGTGCCCCATCATTGGTATCAGTGGCAGGAATAGTGCCCCATCATTGGCATTAGTGGCAGGAATAGTGCCCCATCATTAGTATCAGTGGGAGGAATAGTGCCCCATCATTGGTGTCAGTGGGAGGAATAGTGCCCCATCATTAGTATCAGTGGGGGGAATAGTGCCCCATCATTGGTATCAGTGGCAGGAATAGTGCCCCATCATTAGTAACAGTGGGGGGAATAGTGCCCCATCATTGGTATCAGTGGGGGGAATAGTGCCCCATCATTGGTGTCAGTGGGAGGAATGGTGTCCAAACATTGGTGTCAGTGGGAGGAATGGTGTCCCATCATTGGTGTCAGTGGGGGGTGGAATAGTGCCCCATCATTGGTGTCAGTGGGGGGGGGGAATAGTGTCCCATCGTTGATGTCAGTGGGGGGAGGAATAGTGCCCCATCGTTGGTGTCAGTGGGGGGGAGGAATAGTGCCCCATCGTTGGTGTCAGTGGGAGGAATAGTGCCCCATCGTTGGTGTCAGTGGGAGGAATAGTGCCCCATCGTTGGTGTCAGTGGGAGGAATAGTGCCCCATCATTGGTATCAGTGGGAGGAATAGTGCTCCATCATTGGTATCAGTGACACCAATGATGGGGCACTATTCCTCCCACTGACACTTGCTGACCCTGTTCTCGTATGGTGCTGCTGCAGCCAGCATATGTGGTTGCAGCAGCACCTCTACACTGACCACTTACCTGCTGGTCCTGCACTCGATTTTCGCGGGGCCGCTCGGCTCCACCCCCTCGCCGGTGATTGGCCGCCTGTGTGCCTTTCCTGAGCTACAGTTCTGGCGGCCAATCACTGGTGAGGAGGCGGAGCCAAGCAGCCGCACGAACATCCAGTGGCCGAACTGAAGGCGCAGCCGCGCTTCCTGGACCGGATCGTCGTGGGACCGGAACCAGGTAAGAAACAGCCGCTGCCCACCCCTGTACTTAGTGTCCCTTCCATTGGGGGAAGGGGGGGGGCGGCGGCGGCAACGCGTCGCCCCCCTAAAAAGTGTCAGTATGCCGTATACCGGCGTATAAGACGACCCCCGACTTTTGAGAAGATTTTCAAGGGGTAAAAAGTCGTCTTATACGCCGGCAAATACGGTATATTGCCAAAAGTATTGGGATGCCTGCCTTTACATGCACATGAGCTTTAATTGCACCCCAGTCTTAGTCTGTATGATTAAACATTGAGTTGGCCCACCCTTTGCAGCTATAACAGCTTCAACTCTTCTGGGAAGGCTGTCCACAAGGTTTAGGAGTGTGTCTATGGGAATGTTTGACCATTCTTCCAGAAGAGCATTTGTGAGGTCAAGCACTGATGTTGAACAAGAAAGCCTGGTTAGCAGTATCTGTTCTAATTCATCCCAAAGATGTTCTATCGGGTTGAGGTCAGTACTGTGTGCAGGCCAGTCAAGTTCCTCCACCCAAAACTCATTCATCCATGTCTTTATGGACCCTGCTTTGTGCACTGGTGTGCAGTCATGTTAGAACAGGAAGGGGCCATCCCCAGATGATTGCCACAAAGTTGGGAGCAGGAAATTGTCTAAAATGCCTTGGTATGCTGATGCGGTAAAGATTCACTGGAACTAAGGGGCCAAGCGCAACCCCTGAAAAACAACCCCACACCATAATCCCCCCTCCATTAAACTCTACCCCTGACACATGCAGTCAGGAAAGTTTCGTTCTCCTGGCAACTGCCAAATGCAGACACATCCATCAGATTGCCAGACAGAGAAGTGTGATTTGTCACTCCAGAGAACACTTCTCCACTGCTCTAGAATCCAGTGGCGGCGTGCTTTATACCACTGCACCCGACGCTTTGTATTGCACTTGGTGATGTAAGGCTTGGATGCAGCTGCTCAGCCATGGAAACTCATTCCATGAATCTCTACACAATGTTGTTGTGCTAATCTGAAGGCCACATTAAGTTTGGAGTATTTAGCTATTGACTCTGCAGACAGTTGGCGACTTCTGCGCACTGTGCGATTCAGCATGCTCTGACCCCGCTCTGTCATTTTATGTGGCCTACTACTTTGTGGCCAAGATGCTGTTGTTTCCAGTTGCTTCCACTTTGTTATGATACCACTAACAGATGACCGTGGAATATTTAGTAGCAAGTAAATTTCATGAATGGACCTTTTGCAAAGGTGGCAACCTATCACAGTAACACACTTGAATTCACTGAGTTCCTGAGAGTGACCCATTCTTTCACAAATGTTTGTAGAAGCAGTCTGCATGTCTAGGTACTTGATTTTATACACCTGTGGCCATGGAGGTGATTGGAACACCTGAGTCCAATGATTTGGAGGGGTGTCCCAATAATTTTAGCAATATAGTGTATAAACCCATGATGGAGAATCACCTTCTTTAATTGTGCTTGTGACCACTATCACCAAAAGAGAATATAAACAAAAATCCAAATTTTTGAGTGGTCACCAGAACATGAATAGATGGGAAATTGTCCAATAGGGACACTAGTTATAGTGACAGAATACTTATTTGGAATATTTTTTTAATTTTTAACCGGCTTGGTACAATGCAGATATCAGTTTGCAAATGGGTAATGTTTGAGAAATTATTCTTTGTGCGTCTGCTACAATACCATCAAGAGGCAGCAATTGATGTGCTTGTGATTACTCTAGCAGTTTGGTGTAAATGCGTAGTTTATGATAAATATGTTTTGTGATATGTGTTATGAATTTGCTGCACAGGAACGAATGGGATTTCTATGTGAAATGTGTTTTCTATTTTAAAGATTTTATTGATTTTCAAGGCAAACATGACAATAAGAATACATGGTAGAGTTCTGGAGTGCTCATGAATATCATATAGCAAAGAAAGCAATAAATGAGTTTAGAAGAGACCCAATGATAAGAATTGATGTTACCTCCTATTGTATGGAAATGGACATGTAAACAGACTCCTGTATATATGTGAAGACAAGAAAATAACTCAATACAATAGAGAAGAGCAGCTATTGAAGAACCGCACACTCTGTTGATCTGGAGATTGCAGTTAATACATATGGAACAGTGCAGTTGTTGTTTAACCCTTTTCCTGCCAGGTCATTTGCTACACTTTAAATCATAAGTAGCCAGACAACGTATGCAATTTTTCGCTTTTTTTTTTTTTTTCATGCACAGATTTCAGAGATTGTAAAATATGTCCCAAAACCATACATTTTCTGAAAGGACAGGCTCGGCAGAATAAAAGGATGGTGCTACTGAATTTGTATATTCTTTGATAGCTGGGCAAATGATTATCACAATAAAAGTACACTAAAATCATTATTACAACTCAAAACAAATGACAAACAAGCTACTGAATACTATTTTGAGTTGCTGCAATTAAATTTCAGCAAAATGGACTAGCCTGCTGCATCATTTTTCACTTTGATTTTCAGGGTGCCTTGAATTCAATCCTCTGTAGGTTTATAATTTTAATTTCCATCAAATGACGGGACATCCTTACGTTCCTAACACATTACCCAGTCCATATCAGTATAGATATCCAACATGATATTTTTCCCCATTGAGATCTGATGTGTTTTCAAAGTGTTCCTTTAATTTTTTTGAGCACTGTATATTTACTTTTTTCAAACAATTTTTTTATGTTTCTTCAGATACTTCCTTTTTTTTGCCTAGGCAAATGATGTCATACATCCCAGGTGACTAATGGAAGGAGGGGATGTTTTCTCAGCTAAGCACGCCCTCCTGCTTGTATGCCTGAGCTAAGGGCAGATGGATTCCAGGAAGTGAATGCTAAATTAATCATCTGCCCTTACTCAAGATGGCCACGGTCAGAAATGTTAGAGGGATGTTTTTCAAAGTGATTTCTCAGCAAAATAAAACATGGAGACATGGATGGATGGATGGGTGAGTTTGCTTTGACTATTAAAAATTAATTCAATAGGATTTTTGCTTTGTGGTGCTTAGATGCAGTGTAGTTCCACTTTAATGAGTACCTACAGTATTTGTAATATATATCATTTTGCTAAAAAGGAACAGAGCCAAAAACAAGAAAGTATTTTTCTCAGCACAACACTACTTTTATATTATTGCAAAATGCTGTTTATTGGTTCCATTTTCTATGCACCAAATAGTGGACATCAGCAAAGTTTTATACATGCAGAAGTTACTTTATGCAGAAAATATACCCATACATATAAAAAGAGCAATGCTAAAAATTCTCATTTTATCAGCTATAAACCTGTATTGAATATGGCTATATTCAGTGTTAGTTTAACCTAAATTATTGTCTGCTTGCCTGCATCGCTAAAAACTATACAGATTGTAGGATTCTGCTGTACTCCCACACCTGATGCTGTTAACAAGCTACCATGAATGCTCCAATTATTCCTCTTATGTGCAGAGCCAGAAGCATTGTAGGAGAGACAATGCCTGTAGAAACTCTTTAACACCTTTGGATAGAATTTTTTTTATGTTGTAAAGGCATTCACTAGATTTTATCTGATATAAAGTTATAATTTCAACAAAAAGAAAAATACAATCGGAAAATTTTAACTGGCGTCTTAAAGCTGGTCACTTTTCCATGTTCTTCTTTCATGGCTCTATAAAAAGTGTTAAAGGATAAGTTCATGTTTCGTAACATGTTACACCCATATGCAGAGTGTAACATGTTATGAATGGACCACCCCAAGCACCCCCCCTTCTTCATTGTGACAGTTAGCAGGGGATCTTCTCTCTCCTGCTAGCTGTCACAATGTTAATCACTTCTCCACCTCCCTATAGCAGATATACTGCTACAGAGTGGCAGGGGTGCACAAAATCACATATATATACATGATTTTGCATTTCTGTGCAGGGGGTGTGTGCGAGCCCCCTACCCGCACTGCCATTCAAGGCTGCGGCTGTCAATCACCAGGTCCCAGCTGGCGTCCGGTGATTACTAACAGTCCTCCTCCGTGTCGGCTCAGGCACACTGCTCTGGATGGCTGTGCACAGCACAGCCATCCAGTGCAGTGTGCTTACAGTGAAGCACCAACACACCGCTCCACATTAAAACACTCCCAGCACACAGTTAACCTTTTGATCACTCCTCATGTTAACCCCTTACTGTCCAGTGCCATTAGTACAGTGTCAGTGCTTTTTTGTCACTTTGGGTCACTTTGTCACTAAGTGTATTGGTGTCACTGGGGATGTCAGTGGCACCAAGTCAGTTCCCTCCAATGTCAGAATGCCAGCCCCAGTCCCTCTATAAGTCGCTGATCACCAACATTAGTAAATAAAAAAAAAAATTCCAGTATTTATACTTCCATTTGTAAACGCTATAACTTTCACATAAACCAATTAATTTACACTTATTGGGATTTTTTTCTAGCAAAGACATGTAGCAGAATACATTTTGGCCTAAATTTATGATGAAATTTGATTTTTTACATTTTTTTACTGGATATGTTTAATACAAAAAAGTCCAAAATATTGTTTTTTTCTCAAATTTGTCAGGTTTTTTTTTATAGGGCAAAAAAATAAAAAACACACAGGCAATCAAATACCACCAAAAGAAAGCTCAATTCGTGGGAAAAAAAGGACATCAATTTAATTTGGGTGCAGCATTGCATGACTGTGCAATTGTCAGTTAAAGTAACGCAGCGCCGTAATGCAAAAAATGGCCTGGTCAGAAAGGGGGGTAAATCCTTAGGAGGGCAAGTGGTTGAAAAAGGTGCCCACCTGCCCAGTTGCGTCACTCATTCACAGTATTCTGTGAATGAGAACACTGCAAGTTCTGACAGCCTTTGCGGCTGTCGGCTTGTAGTTCTCAATGAACTACCAAGGCATCATGGCAGTTCATTGCGTCTTTCTGTCAGTAAGTATCTTTTTGCCTGTCTGAGCTGTACAGGCTCACAGATACACTGACAGGTCTGTAGGAGACCTGCATGGCACAAGCGATCTGCTGATCGCTGGTGCAATGCTTTAGAAGCTCGAGAAACAAAAAAACAATAAATGCACATTTTTTTACCTGCAAAAGTAAAGAAGTGTGCCTTTATTATTTTTTGTTAAAAGGTGAACTTATCCTTTAAGTTCTTTGTGCAGTACATGTGCAGCAACAAAGTATAGCAAGCTTAACACAGACAGCAATATCATCTGCTGATCTAGTGATGAAGCTTAAATTGCATATCCTGGGTCTTGTTGAGCACAGAGCACACACTGTCAGTGAAATGTAACTATACAAAAAAAATGCCAGATATATATTTCCACAATGACACATTAAAAACCCTGGTAGAGTCATAATTAGTAATGGGTGAATCTGCGTGGGTTCGATATAAAGAAAGGGTCAGCATATACGTCCAAAAATCAGTAAATTGCAGACTTTGACTCAAACCCCCATTGAAGTCAAGGAACGGAGACTCTTGAAAATGATTTCTCTCCATTTTCAAGGCTAATAGGCATGAGCATTACTATAGGATAGATGTAATGAAATGTAAAATGTTTTTAATAATTTTTTTATTCTTAGCGACACGATTAACAAATTGTTCAGAAAATCAGACTTTCGACCAACAACACTGATCCTTTATCATCAGTATTAACATGTTATAGAGAATATAAAACACCATGTGGAACAGTTCTAGAGAGTTATATCGGCAAAAGTCTAATCCAGAGGAAATTTGTCTGGAGCAGGACCGCATACAATAGGCCTGCAGAGGAATTATGAAGAACATGAAGAATGGGAAAAGTGTATGTTACTAGCAGTGGAACACTAAAAGAGAAAAATAGAGAGGGAGAAGAAACAACAAGAGAAAAGAGGGCGAGAGAATAAAAAAGGGGTTTGATGGGGAGAGGTGGAACCTCTATGGTCTGCAGTATCTCTGCAGCTAGATTCAAGGAGTTCTTTGTACTTATCAGAAAAAGTGCATTGGGTCCAGTAAAATCACGTGTAATGGAAGAAGGCCTCTTGTTTCTTGAATGATGAAGGGAGCATGTTAACATGCAAAAGTGGTTTTAGAAAATACAGTTTACAAAGAAAAGCTTTTGACTGTTGAAATATTGTATATCTAAAACTTGTGAAGCACTGGGCAGTTATGTAGTCAGCTTAATTTATAAACATCACAGGATGAGGCATCATCGGGAAGTCTTTCCTGTTAATGCTTGTGATGTGAGCCATCCTTGGGTGACTCTGTTCACATACACTTTGTACAGCTCTGATCTGAATGGCTCTGTATATTGTAATTGCTGTAGACCAAAATAAATTACGTTCCAGCCTATCAATGCAAATATCTTTTTTCTATAAAAATCAGAGTAAAGAAAGTGGAAGAAATCTCTAACACATTTCACAATCATTTTACACAAACTAACACTGTAATTAAGCACTATAATGCTAAACCTGTTAGATATTCTATCTGCTTACTGTACTCTGGCTATATAGAATACAGATATATACATGGGACAAAATATTCTAAAAGAGACTTTAGAGCCCTGAGAGACCCTGTGTGCCCCTTACTCCAGGTGTCCCCATCAGAGTGCCCTTTACATCAGGTGTCCCCAGCAGAGTGCCTCTGTACCTTTTATTGCCAGGAAGGCAGAGGGTGGGAGTTGAGAGGTGGAGTAAGCTGCAGGTCTTCATAGAGGTTCCATTTCTGTCCTCCTGTGATTCTAGAGGTGGGGCACACATGTGATATCATTGGTTGTTGGTCCTAATAATCAATCAATGCAGTGGAAGGGTTAAGACTACCCTTGGGACTACCGGGCTACCTGACAATCCAGATATAACTGTAACTCATTCCTGGTCCAAACCTTGGCCTGCCATTTAGAAAATTATCGAATGATACCTAAATATGTGCAATCTGAACAAGAAACAACGCCTACATCATAAATTATTTGATTAATAATCAAGAGATTACAATAAAACCATCCAGAGAAGTAGGATAACACTGTGATTTTGGACAAGGAACAATACAAAAGTATGTGCCAAAGTGGTTTAGATTTCATATTCTAAAACGTAGTTACAGTATATAATAGTAAATGCTATTTGGTAATTCATTAAAGCCTTAACAACACTTTTCTGGTGGCAGTTTATTTTAAAACTACCTGCACCTAATTCAGGCGAACAGAGTAGGCCATGTTTCAGCTAAAAAGCTGTCATGTATGCGACAGCTTTCCAGCACAGGACTCTATCCCCCCATTCAGCTGTTGACTGGGCATATTTTATATATATATATATATATATATATATATATATACATTAAACAATATAACATGACTTGGAGATGTTCTTACCTTGCCTGTTGTGCATCTGTACAATGTGTACTGCCTAGTAGAGTAAAACTGACCATTAAGAAAACAATGATACCAGTAAATGTGTAAACAGTAAACAGTTCCAGGCTACTTCTTTCTGTAAACAAATGTCTGGGTATTCACTTCATGTGAATAATCCTATTCACTTACAGTAAAAAGTGAAAAGAAAATAATTACACTTAGTTTCTGACAAATGCTTTATTAAGAAAAAATTTTAAAAACTCCCATAATGTCAATCCATCATCAATCAAGTTATCCAGTGATGCAAATTCTCCTCAATCAAGATAAATAACACCAGCAGACATCCCCCCCACCCTTTGAAAAAAAAATCCAGTCAACCTTTGGCACAATCCAATACCATCACTGAAAGACATTTCACACTCCTCAGTGCTAAAACCAAACAAAGTGCCAACGTTTCCCAGGTGATGTAATTGACCAATTATTGACATAAAAACACAATATAAAACACAACTATAATATTTGCTGCTTCAGCTAAATGAACAAAAAGTGCAGCGTTTTGAAGAATGCATGAACAAGCAAAGTTTGGTCCAAACTTGTGTTCGATCTGAACCAAAAGATCGTCTCTTGTCAGGATCAATGCAATTACAACTTCTTATCTTATACATTCTTTACCACAATGTCTTTGGATTTAGTGGCTCCCAGTACCTCCAGGTTCAGAACTTAGTGATGGACACAGGTACATGAAGAACATATTCATTCTTTGGAATAGCACAAGGCATTTATTGTATGAGAAACTCAACACAAATTTGTTCAATATAAGCTTTACAACGTCATGCAACCAACAAGAATTTCATTATTGGATGTACAAGTCCTTGTGAGAGAGGATGTCACTCTAGCCAGTAATTTATTTAGGAAAAGAACAGCAGGTAATACAATATTACATTTTAGCAGTTCTCATTCATTTCCCTTAAAGTGATTGTGAAAGTTCAGTTTTTTTTTTTATAAATAACATACATATCATACTTACCCGCTCTGGCACAGAACAGCTTAATCCTTCTCTTCTCGGATCCCCTTGGTATTCCTGGAACATCTACCTCCCCTGCACTTGTGCGTACTCACTCTCCGAACACACAGAGCATGGCTTGGCCATGCCCTCTGCTCCCCTCTCACTGGCTAGGATTGACAGCAATGGGAGCCATCAGTTCCCACTGTTGTGTCTCAGCCAATGAAGAGACAGAGACCCAAGAGAGCCTCTGCTCTTGTGCCCAATGTTGGATCATAATCAGGCTCAGCTGAGTATAGTGTGTGTGCATGCGTGTGTATGTGTCGGGAAGGATGGGGGGGGGTGAGCTGCACACTGCATGTTTTTTACCTTCATGGTAAAAAACCTTCATCCTTTGGAACCACTTTAATCAAGCCTGTTCCCTATAACCAATATTTCAGAATCAGATAAAACTGATCAGATGAACAGGTTTTTGTCAAGAGGCAGATGCATTTAAAACTAGACTGCAAGTCCAAGAGTACAGTAGAAAAAATACTAGAAAGTTTAGAAAAACACAGGATGACTTATTATTTGGGAAACAAAAACATACTAGTCCCCAAATGGATACAAGACAAAATAACACCCTCAGAAACATTGTAAAAGAATCTGGCATTTATAACTTGCTGATTCTTTAAGTGGTTGTAAAGACATAAGGAATCACTCCATGATCAGCTCCTGCCAATCCCCCCCCCCAAAAAAAAAATACTTACCTGGCTCTCCTTTAAATCCAGTTCTGTGCCAAAGAGCCGCTCTCTCTCTCTCCTCAAAGGACCCAAAGGCAGTAGTGGGAGTTATTGGCTCCTGTTGCTCTCAATCAAATCCTGAGAGGAGTAAGAGTGAAGCAGGCCAAGACATGCTGTGTGTGTGTCTATGGACATACACAGCCAAACTTGGGGGAGAGCCGGCAAGTGCGCCCCCATAGCAAGCAACTGGCTATGGTGGCGCATTCAGTAGAGGAGGAGCATACAATGTCAGTAGGGACCTAAACCAAGGAGATTTAGGGCTACTCTGTGCAGTTTCATTGCTCAGAGGTGGTAAGTATAATATGCTTGTTATTGTAGGGAAAAAAGGAGCCTTTACAACTTCTTTAAGTTAAGTTATATATTAAAAGTACTCCTGCGGTTGTATACATAAGGGCTACATAAATTAAAAACAGAATAGTGCATTGATGCTATGAAAGCAAATAATAGAAAAGGTTCATATACGTTCAAAGGAACATACAGATGTGAGGGCTGTTCACATTGTCAATTTATCAATGAAAATCAAGAAACCATTTTACCAAATATTCAAGCCTTTAAATCTAAGTATTTACTACCTGTAAAACATCAGGACGTTTGTGGGGCCTATTACATTGGAAAGACTAAAAAATTATTTTGGTGTAGAATATGCGATCACACATACTCTATTCAAATTGGTGACTTGTAGCTCCCCATAGGACTACATACATCTCTACACCATAGTTGTGGTTCTGTGGATGTCAAATTCTTACTTCTGGATAGGGCACATAGGAACATATAGGGTGGACCTTGAGAAAAACAAATGTTACAGTTAGAAACCATATGAATATATTCAATCTGGACAACAGTTCCTCCTAGTCAAATTAAAGCTATACATTTCAAACCTTTTTTTGAGAACCAGACAATGTATTTATATTTACCATGCCTTGCACTGAATCTGATAGCACACAGTGAGCTATGTATATGTAGCTGGAATCATGTATGATAAAAATAAAGTCATACGCTTCAAGGCATTTTGCAAATCAATAGATTCTTTATCTGCTTATGTATTTAGTTACATTCAAGGTCTTGGGATATAGAGTTAATTAGGCAGAAAAAATATATGCATATTGCCAATGTGGTATTGGAAAGAAATAATAATATGTTTAATTGTGCAAACTAATTGCAGGTATTTGCTACAAATGTCAAATAGTTGTCATTCTGTTTATTATCAGGGTGACCTGTGAGGCAAGGGTCATCCATGGTATATTTTCACCTTTTTTGCCTCTATGGTGAAGGAAGTAAGATAGGTCTATTACATCTGGCCCTCCTTGGGGAGGCAACCAAGCTGGTAACCTGACAAGATATGAATCTGACAGAATGTTCTGACACAGCTACAATATGTGGCATGGCATCAGTGGGCATGCCTACATCATGCATGTGATGTCATTGCATCATGCCAGCAGGCAAGGCAACCCATGGCATGCATGAAAGTGGATATATTAGGAAGTAAGCTCTTCTGAACCCCTGCACTCTTTAAGAGTCAGGATTGCACTGGGGTGTCACCTATATATTACAACTAGAACCTGTAGGTAAGTATTTTCTTTATGGAACATCAATTATGATATACGCTGAGGTTTTGGACCTGGTAGATATTTGTGTGGTGTTCTTTCAGGAATTGGGTTTAACATTGAACAAACTCAAGGGAGTGGGTAATGTGTATATATGATTCATTGTAAAGTGACATTAATACTAATAAAATATATAATCTGAAGATGAGAATGGGATGTATACGAATATATGGAAGATGTAGATGTATAAGGATATACAGGATATTTTAGAGCCTTAAACATTGTATTTATTGTCTCTCACCTGTAGATTTCCTACAAACCTGATTGATTAATAATGAATCTTGCATCTCCTATTAAAATACTGTGTGGTTATGCCCAGTATAGGTATGAGAAGTCATAGGATATATGTTGAATATTGTACTGAGTATCAGGCTATAGAGTATCTTTTATGAAATGCTTTGTTATTTATCCTTTCCATTGATAAAGTGTATTGGGTAAACGATTGTGATTCTTCATGACATGTCTGTGATCTGAATTGGCCTTAATATATTTAATGGTCTCATTTACAACCATAATAGACAATATATAGGTAGGTTTATTGGAAGGGTAACAGCATAGACTATTGTTGAAGAAAATTGACTGCTGATTTTCTGCTTCTTATTTCCTATAACGAGAAAGATTAGGTATTTTGTTCATTCTTCTATAAGTGGTTGAAGTACAATGGGACCAGATAGTGATTTGGTCACATTTGGGTAGGTTAAATAGGAATTGTGAAAATTTGATCAAATACGTTTACTGATTATGGTCATAATATTCACTGAACTGAGATGTGAGCTGTCTTTACATGATATTCCCCATGAGCTGCCCCTCCTGGGCACATGGATTAGCAAACACATGAGTGAAATACATTTTTTTTTCTCATGACTGGGTCTCTTCACAAATACTCGAACATATGTACTACTTATACTATATGTATTGTTTTTGTTAAAGCAATGAGTGTTGTTGATTATAACTATCACTTACACATATTAGGTATATATCCATGTCAAGATACAGTTGCAAGAAAAAGTATGTGAACCCCTTGGGATTACGTGGAGTTTTGCATGAATTGGGCATAAAATGTGCTCTGAACATCATCTAAGTCACAACAATAGAAGAACACAGTCTGCTGAACATAATACTACACAAACATTAGATGTTGCCATGGTTTAATTGCACATAACATGAAAACATTCACAGTGCAGGGAGGAAAAAGTATGTGAGGCCCTAGCTTAATGACTTCTCCCAGAGCTAATTGGAGCCAGGAGTGAGCCAACCTTGACTCCAATCAGTGTGATGATATTGGATGTGTTGCTGACAGCTGTCCTGCCCTTAAAAAACACACACCTTTTTTGGGTTTACTGGTTTCAAGAAGCACTGTCTGATGTGAACCATGCCTCGCAGAAAAGAGCTCTCAGAAGACCTACGATCAAGAATTGTTGACTTGCATGAAGCTGGAAAGGGTTACAAAAGTATCTCCAAAAGCCTTGATGTTAATGTGTCCACGGGAAGACAGACTGTCTACAAATGGAGAAAGTTTAGCACTGTTGCTACTCTCCCTAGGCATGGTCGTCCTGTAAAAATGACTGCAAGAGCACAGCGCAGAATGCTGCATGAGGTAAAGAAGAATCCCAGAGTGTCAGCTAAAGATCTACAGAAATTTCTGGCACATGCTAACATTTTTGTTGACACATCTACAATAAGGAAAACATTAAAAAAGAATGGAGTACATGGGAGGACACCACGGAGGAAGCCATTGCTGTCCAAAAAGAATATTGCAGCACGTTTGAAGTTTGCAAAAGAGCACCTGGATGTTCCACAGCACTACTGGCAAAATATACTGTGGACAGATGAAACCAAGATTGAGTTGTTTGGGAAGAACACACAACACTATGTGTGGAGAAAAAAAGGCACAGAACACCAACATCAAAACCTCATCCCCACTGTAAAACATGGCGGAGGGAGCATCATGGTTTGGGCTGCTTTGCTGCCTCAGGGCCTGGACAGATTGTTGTCATTGATGGGAAAATGAATTCCAGAGTTTATCAAGACATTTTGCAGGAAAACGTACGACCATCTGTCTGCCAACTGAAGCTCCGCAGAGGATGGGTGATGCAACAGGACAATGACCCAAAGCATACAAGTAATTCAACAAAACAATGGCTGCAACAGCACAGAATACACCTTCTGAAGTGGCCCAGTCAGAGTCCTGACCTCAACCCGATTGAAATGCTGGGGCATGACCTTAAGAGAGCGATTCACACCAAACATCCCAAGAATATTGCTACACTGAAACAGTTTTGTGAAGAAGAGTGGTCCAAAATTACTCCAGATCGTTGTGCAGGTCTGATCTGCAACTACAGGAAACGTTTGGTTGAGGTTATTGCTGCCAAAGGAGGGTCAACCAGTTATTAAGTCCAAATGTTCACATACTTTTTCCTCCCTGCACTGTGAATGTTTACATGTTATGTGCAATTAAACCATGGCAACATCTAATGTTTGTGTAGTATTATGTTCAGCAGACTGTGTTCTTCTATTGTTGTGACTTAGATGACGTTCAGAGCACATTTTATGCCCAATTCATGCAAAACTCCACGTAATCCCAAGGGGTTCACATACTTTTTCTTGCAACTGTATACAGTAGTTCTTCCATCAAGTGTTATAACTAGAGATGAGCAAATTATTCAAAAATTCGATTGGACTGATTCAGCGAATTCGTGAAAAAATTTTGATTCGAGTCGAATATATTCGCTGCGAATTTAACTTATAAAAGGGTGTTTCTAGGCTTCAGAGAGCCTTTATATTAGTGCAGAACACTGTACCTTTAATTTAAATGCCCTTGGAGTCTGCTGGGGAAGAGAAATAATACTGACAGTCAGTATGACATGCAGATGAGTGCCGTCGATCTTAGAATCACCGCACACTTCACTCATTTGGGCAGTCACGGGGCTAAAACCAGAGTGTGGAGCCACAGTGTGGCGGTGGAGGCAGCAGCAATGGGAGGCCATACAGCACCCTATGACAAAAATGGAAACCACCAGCAGTGTGAGGAGACCTGAAAGTGGCACATGGCAGAGTGTGGCGATGGAGACAGCAGCAATGGGAGGCCGTACAGGGACCCATGACACACTCTGGACCTGGCAGCAGCATGAGGAGGCAGTACAGGGGCCCATGACAGATTACGGGCCTGGCAGCAGCATGAGGAGTCGGTACGGGGGCCCATGACACACTCTGGACCTGGCAGCAGCATGAGGAGGCGGTACAGGGGCGCATGACAGATTACGAGCCTGGCAGCAGCAACTTGGACAGGAGGACGTTCAGCTTCTGCACCATCGGGTGCGTACTCGCAAACTGTTGTCTCTTGGAAACGGATTCCAAGAAAGACTGCTGACGGAATCCGTGAAGAGGAGTAGCAGGAGAAGGAGCATCTGAACGAGTGGAATATGCCAACAAGCGACAACAGGGGCCCATGACAGATTACGGGCCTGGCAGCAGCATGAGGAGTCGGTACGGGGGCCCATGGCAGATTACGGGCCTGGCAGCAGCAATGGGAGGCCCGTAATCTGCCAGCACCCTATGACAAAAAATGGAACACACCAGCAGTGTGAGGAGACCTGAAAGTGGCACATGGCAGGAGACACTGTGGACCTGGCAGCAGCATGAGGAGGCGGTACAGGGGCCCATGGCAGATTAGGGGCCTGGCAGCAGCTATGGGAGGCCCGTAATCTGCCAGCACCCTATGACAAAAAATGGAACACACCAGCAGTGTGAGGAGACCTGAAAGTGGCACATGGCAGAGTGTGGCGATGGAGACAGCAGCAATGGGAGGCCGTACAGGGACCCATGAGAGACTCTGCACCTGGCAGCAGCATGAGGAGGCAGTATAGGGGCCCATGGCAGATTAGGGGCCTGGCAGCAGCTATGGGAGGCCCGTAATCTGCCAGCACCCTATGACAAAAAATGGAACACACCAGCAGTGTGAGGAGACCTGAAAGTGGCACATGGCAGAGTGTGGCGATGGAGACAGCAGCAATGGGAGGCCGTACAGGGACCCATGAGAGACTCTGCACCTGGCAGCAGCATGAGGAGGCGGTATAGGGGCCCATGGCAGATTAGGGGCCTGGCAGCAGCTATGGGAGGCCCGTAATCTGCCAGCACCCTATGACAAAAAATTGAACACACCAGCAGTGTGAGGACACCTGAAAGTGGCACATGGCATGAGACACTGTGGACCTGGCAGCAGCATGAGGAGGCGGTACAGGGGCCCATGGCAGATTAGGGGCCTGGCAGCAGCTATGGGAGGCCCGTAATCTGCCAGCACCCTATGACAAAAAATGGAACACACCAGCAGTGTGAGGAGACCTGAAAGTGGCACATGGCAGAGTGTGGCGATGGAGACAGCAGCAATGGGAGGCCGTACAGGGACCCATGAGAGACTCTGCACCTGGCAGCAGCATGAAGAGGCGGTATAGGGGCCCATGGCAGATTAGGGGTCTGGCAGCAGCTATGGGAGGCCCGTAATCTGCCAGCACCCTATGCCAAAAAATGGAACACACCAGCAGTGTGAGGAGACCTGAAAGTGGCACATGGCATGAGACACTGTGGACCTGGCAGCAGCATGAGGAGGCGGTACAGGGGCCCATGGCAGATTAGGGGCATGGCAGCAGCTATGGGAGGCCCGTAATCTGCCAGCACCCTATGACAAAAAATGGAACACACCAGCAGTGTGAGGAGACCTGAAAGTGGCACATGGCAGAGTGTGGCGATGGAGACAGCAGCAATGAGAGGCCATACAGGGACCCATGAGAGACTCTGGACCTGGCAGCAGCATGAGGAGGCGGTATAGGGGCCCATGGCAGATTAGGGGCCTGGCAGCAGCTATAGGAGGCCCGTAATCTGCCAGCACCCTATGACAAAAAATGGAACACACCAGCAGTGTGAGGAGACCTGAAAGTGGCACATGGCATGAGACACTGTGGACCTGAAAGCAGCATGAGGAGGCGGTACAGGGGCCCATGGCAGATTAGGGGCCAGGCAGCAGCTATGGGAGGCCCGTAATCTGCCAGCACCCTATGACAAAAAATGTAACACACCCGCAGTGTGAGGAGACCTGAAAGTGGCACATGGCAGAGTGTGGCGATGGAGACAGCAGCAATGGGAGGCCGTACAGGGACCCATGAGAGACTCTGCACCTGGCAGCAGCATGAGGAGGCGGTATAGGGGCCCATGGCAGATTAGGGGCCTGGCAGCAGCTATGGGAGGCCCGTAATCTGCCAGCACCCTATGACAAAAAATGGAACACACCAGCAGTGTGAGGAGACCTGAAAGTGGCACATGGCATGAGACACTGTGGACCTGGCAGCAGCTTGAGGAGGCGGTACAGGGGCCCATGGCAGATTAGGGGCCTGGCAGCAGCTATGGGAGGCCCGTAATCTGCCAGCACCCTATGACAAAAAATGGAACACACCAGCAGTGTGAGGAGACCTGAAAGTGGCACATAGCAGAGTGTGGCGATGGAGACAGCAGCAATGGGAGGCCGTACAGGGACCCATGAGAGACTCTGGACCTTTCAGCAGCATGAGGAGGCGGTATAGGGGCCCATGGCAGATTAGGGGCCTGGCAGCAGCTATAGGAGGCCCGTAATCTGCCAGCACCCTATGACAAAAAATTGACCACACCAGCAGTGTGAGGAGACCTGAAAGTGGCACATGGCATGAGACACTGTGGACCTGGCAGCAGCATGAGGAGGTGTACAGGGGCCCATGGCAGATTAGGGGCCTGGCAGCAGCTATGGGAGGCCCGTAATCTGCCAGCACCCTATGACAAAAAATGGAACACACCAGCAGTGTGAGGAGACCTGAAAGTGGCACATGGCAGAGTGTGGCGATGGAGACAGCAGCAATGGGAGGCCGTACAGGGACCCATGAGAGACTCTGGACCTGGCAGCAGCATGAGGAGGCGGTATAGGGGCCCATGGCAGATAAGGGGCCTGGCAGCAGCTATAGGAGGCCCGTAATCTGCCAGCACCCTATGACAAAAAATTGAACACACCAGCAGTGTGAGGAGACCTGAAAGTGGCACATGGCATGAGACACTGTGGACCTGGCAGCAGCATGAGGAGGCGTACAGGGGCCCATGGCAGATTAGGGGCCTGGCAGCAGCTATGGGAGGCCCGTAATCTGCCAGCACCCTATGACAAAAAATGGAACACACCAGCAGTGTGAGGAGACCTGAAAGTGGCACATGGCAGAGTGTGGCGATGGAGACAGCAGCAATGGGAGGCCGTACAGGGACCCATGAGAGACTCTGGACCTGGCAGCAGCATGAGGAGGCGGTATAGGGGCCCATGGCAGATTCGGGGCCGGGCAGCAGCTATGGGAGGCCCGTAATCTGCCAGCACCCTATGACAAAAAATGGAACACACCAGCAGTGTGAGGAGACCTGAAAGTGGCACATGTTTGGGGCATGATTCATGGCGGATTTAGTCAGTTGTGTCAGGAACTGGTGGTTTGAAATCCAGACTAATCCACGCCTGATTCATTTTCACAAACGTGAGTCTCTCCACACTTTGGGTGGACAGTCGTGTCCTCCGCGGAGTTACAATACCTCCTGCCGCACTAAACACGCGCTCCGATGCCACGCTACTGGCCGGGCATGACAGCCTTTCAAGGGCAAATTCAGCTAGTTGGGGCCAAAGGTCAAGTTTTGTTGCCCAGTAGTCAAGGGGATTGTCTACCTCGGTTGGCAGGGTGCTGTCCAAGTAGGCCCAAGCCTTTTGTTTGAGGTCCTGCTCCAGGTCCACCTGATGCTGCTGCTGCGGCTGGTTAGTAGTTTCCTCACTGCGCTGGTGAAGAAAGCTACTCATCATCGACTGCAGACTGAGGCAGCCGCTGCTGGTGGAGCTGCCACTGCTCCTACCACCCCACCCCTCCCCTGCTGCCATGGCAGCGGAACGCGAGCGCACAGGGCCCACAGTGTCTGAGGATGGACATTGGCGCAGAAAGGCAGAGACCAACTGACTACATAGGTGGTTTTTATAGTACGTTATTTTGGCCTCCCTCTCAGCAGGTGTGAAAAAGGCCACCATTTTTGAACGGTAGCGAGGGTCCAACAAGGTGGACAGCCAAAAGTCATCCCTCTGATGGTTATTATTCGGCTGTCGCTACGCAAGCAACCGAGCATGCTATGGGCCATTTGTGCCAAGGAATGCGAGGGACTCCCTGCCTCCATCTCCACAGCATACTGCCACGGTGCGTCTGGGTCCTCTGTCTCCTCCTCCTCCTCCTCTACCAGATGCTCCTGCTCCTCCACTCCTGTCCGCTGAGTGGAAAAACCACCCATTTCACTCAATAATTCCTGAGCACAAATGTCCTCCTCTACCTCCTCCTCTTCTTCCTGTCCTGCCCCCACAGGGGTCATGTGGCGTTGAGATCTGTGCGCCACGTCTACCGCACCCTGACCAGCCATTGTTAACAGCATTTGTTCCAGGACGTGCAACAGAGGAATGACGTCGTTCATCCCATAGTCCTGGCGACTCACGAATAGCGTGGACTCCTCAAAGGGCCTGAGCAAGCGGCAGGTGTCACACATGAGCTGCCAATGGCTGACATCGAAGTTACACAGGGGAGTACCTTTATCCGCTTGTAACATCAGGAAATCTGTGATGGCCTTTCGCTGTTTGTAAAGGCGGTCTAACATGTGTAGGGTTGAATTCCACCTTGTTGCAACGTCGCAGATCAGGCGATGCTGTGGAATTCCGTTCTGCCGCTGCAGCTCAAGGAGGGTGTGCTTTGCGGTGTAGGAATGGCTGAAATGCAAGCAAAGTTTACGTGACATTTTAAGGATGTCTTGCAGTGGGATGGTGGATTTTAGGAACCGCTTGACAACCAGATTGAACACTTGAGCCATGCATGGCGCATGGCACAACCTTCCTTGACGCAGAGCAGACACCATGTTCTTTCCGTTGTCGGTCAACATGGTTCCGATTTTCAGTTTGCGCGGAGACAGCCATCTGTTGATTTCTCTGTTCATTACACTGAGAAGTTCCTCCCCTGTGTGACTACGTTCGCCAAGGCATACCAGGTGCAGCACAGCGTGACACCGTTGCGCCCTGCACATGTGATATGCCGGTCGGGTAATGGGACTTGGCACGGGGGTGGCGGCTGAGGACACGGCGGAAGAAGAGGTGGTAGAGGCGGACATCTTTTGTGGACCAAGGACGTGCAAACGTGGAGGCAAAAGTGGCGTGACCTGTCCAAGTTGCTGGTGATGCTGTGACGGCACCACGTTCACCCAGTGGGCCGTAAATGACATGTACTGTCCCTGACCGTAGTTACAGCTCCACACGTCGGCGCTGCCGTGCACTTTGGCAGAGACCGACATGCTCAAAGACTGGCCCACCATCTCTTCTACATGTGAATGCAGGGCTGGCACTGCCTTTTTGGCAAAGAAATGACGGCTTGGCACTCTCCACCGCAGCGCGGCACAAGCCATCATTTCTCGGAAAGGTCCCGAGTCCACCACTTGGAAAGGGAGGGACTGCAGCACCAGCAACTTGGACAGGAGGACGTTCAGCTTTTGCACCGTCGGGTGCGTGCTCGCAAACTGTTGTCTCTTGGAAACGGATTCCAAGAAAGACTGCTGACGGAATCCGTGAAGAGGAGTAGCAGGAGAAGGAGCATCAGAACGAGCGGAAGATGCCAACGAGCGACAACTCCCCTCAGCAGAGGTGTTGGAGCCTTGACTGGCTGATAGAGGGCGATTGAAGTCGGGTGACGGAGCAAGTAACGGAGCGGGTGATGGAGCGGGGGCTGGGGCAGGCAGAACCGCCGTATCTTTATCACGGTTTTCCCAGGCCACCAAATGGCGACGCTGCATATGCTGCCGCAACGCTGTAGTCCCAACATGGGCCCCCTGGCCACGCTTGACTTTCTGGCCACATAGTCGACATACGGCTACGTTTACTTCCTCGGGCGGCTTGACAAAAAATTGCCACACCGCCGAGTAGGAAACTTTGCCCCCGATACTCCTCACTGGCTGAATGCTGCTTCCTCCGTGCACACCGGCACCACTACTGGCCGTGGTGGTAGGCTGCAGTGGAGCTGGTGCTGTACTCCGTGGCCGTTTGCCTCCACTGACACTGCTGCGACCCTGCTGCCTCCTGGGCAACCCACCGACTGTTTTGCTCGCTGCCAAGCTGCCACCCTCTTCTCCTGATGATGCGGAAGCAATAGCCTGATGACGACGAGGCTGCCAAGTGCGATCAGCCTCATCATCATCAATTAGGGTCTCCGCCTCACTACTAGCCCCCTCGGCTGCGTGTGGGTCAGGAGACAGAACTGTCTCTAGACCGGCTACCGTGCCACTCTCCTCGCCACTACTTCTTCGCCTGGCTGCTGAAGAGGCGGATGTCTCCCCCCGTTCCTGACCGCCCTCTGTTAGCTCTTCCTCACTGTACAGTGGGGCTGAGCCCACAGCATACGATACTTCGCTTGGTGAGGGAACACCAAAGGACAGGGGCAGGTCGAGGACACGTAATTTCAGTGGGCTTGCTCCCGGGCCATGCCAACTAACGGTTGTGTCTGACGTACCCACCGACCGTTGGCTGTAGGTGTCAGAGGTGACCTGGGAAGAGGAAGACGACCGAGCCAACCAATCGATGACGGCAGGGTTGTCGGTGGAGACACGACCGCTGGATGACACCGGGAGCACTGGCCTCTGGCTGCGACTAGTGCTGCCTCGACCCCTTCCTCTGCTGCCACCTCTGCTCGCTCCTAAAACATTGCCTCCTCTGCCACTCCTATGCATGTTGTCTGACATACTCTTTAATTAAACGATTCTGTGTCCCTGAGTAACAATTCTGTGTCCCTGAGTAACAATTCTGTGTCCCTGAGTAACAATTCTGTGTCCCTCAGTAACAATTCTGTGTCCCTCAGTAACAATTCTGTGTCTGTCCCTGAGTAACAATTCTGTGTCTGTCGCTGAGTAACAATTCTGTGTCCCTCAGTAACAATTCTGTGTCCCTCAGTAACAATTCTGTGTCTGTCCCTGAGTAACAATTCTGTGTCTGTCCCTGAGTAACAATTCTGTGTCCCTCAGTAACAATTCTGTGTCCCTGAGTAACAATTATGTGTCCCTGAGTAACAATTCTGTGTCCCTGAGTAACAATTCTGTGTCCCTCAGTAACAATTCTGTGTCCCTCAGTAACAATTATGTGTCTGTCCCTGAGTAACAATTCTGTGTCTGTCGCTGAGTAACAATTCTATGTCCCTCAGTAACAATTCTGTGTCCCTCAGTAACAATTCTGTGTCTGTCCCTGAGTAACAATTCTGTGTCTGTCGCTGAGTAACAATTCTGTGTCCCTCAGTAACAATTCTGTGTCCCTCAGTAACAATTCTGTGTCTGTCCCTGAGTAACAATTCTGTGTCCCTCAGTAACAATTCTGTGTCCCTCAGTAACAATTCTGTGTCCCTGAGTAACAATTCTGTGTCCCTCAGTAACAATTATGTGTCCCTCAGTAACAATTCTGTGTCCCTCAGTAACAATTCTGTGTCTGCCCCTGAGTAACAATTCTGTGTTCCTAAGTAACGTTTCTGTGGCCCTAAGTAACGGTTCTGTGGCCCTCAGTAACAAATCTGTGTCCCTCAGTAACAATTCTGTGTCTGTCCCTAAGTAACAATTCTGTGGCACTAAGTAACGTTTCTGTGGCCCTAAGCAAAGTTTCTGTTGCCCTAAGTAACGATTCTGTGGCCCTAAGTAACGTTTCTGTGGCCCTAAGTAACGGTTCTGTGTCCCTCAGTAACAATTCTGTATCCCTCAGTAACAATTCTGTGTCTGTCCCTGAGTAACAATTCTGTGTCTGTCCCTGAGTAACAATTCTGTGTCTGTCCCTGAGTAACAATTCTGTGTCCCTAAGTAACGTTTCTGTGGCCCTAAGTAACGGTTCTGTGGCCCTCAGTAACAAATCTGTGTCCCTCAGTAACAATTCTGTGTCTGTCCCTAAGTAACAATTCTGTGTCACTAAGTAACGTTTCTGTGGCCCTAAGTAAAGTTTCTGTGGCCCTAAGTAACGATTCTGTGGCCCTAAGTAACGTTTCTGTAGCCCTAAGTAACGTTTCTGTGGCCCTAAGTAACGTTTCTGTGGCCCTAAGTAACGGTTCTGTGTCCCTGAGTAACAATTCTGTATCCCTCAGTAACAATTCTGTGTCTGTCCCTGAGTAACAATTCTGTGTCCCTAAGTAACAATTCTGCATCCCTCAGTAACAATTCTGTGTCTGTCCCTGAGTAACAATTCTGTGTCCCTAAGTAACAATTCTGTGTCTGTCCCTGAGTAACAATTCTGTGTCCCTAAGTAACATTTCTGTGGCCCTAAGTAACGGTTCTGTGGCCCTCAGTAACAAATCTGTGTCCCTCAGTAACAATTCTGTGTCTGTCCCTAAGTAACAATTCTGTGGCCCTAAGTAACGTTTCTGTGGCCCTAAGTAACGTTTCTGTGGCCCTAAGTAACGATTCTGTGGCCCTAAGTAACATTTCTGTGGCCCTAAGTAACGTTTCTGTGGCCCTAAGTAACAGTTCTGTGGCCCTCAGTAACAATTCTGTGTCCCTCAGTAACAATTCTGTGTCTGTCCCTGAGTAACAATTCTGTGTCCCTAAGTAACGTTTCTGTGGCCCTAAGTAACGGTTCTGTGGCCCTCAGTAACAAATCTGTGTCCCTCAGTAACAATTCTGTGTCTGTCCCTAAGTAACAATTCTGTGGCCCTAAGTAATGTTTCTGTGGCCCTAAGTAACGATTCTGTGGCCCTAAGTAACGTTTCTGTAGCCCTAAGTAACGTTTCTGTGGCCCTAAGTAACGTTTCTGTGGCCCTAAGTAACAGTTCTGTGGCCCTCAGTAACAATTCTGTGTCCCTCATTAACAATTCTGTGACTGTCCCTAAGTAACAATTCTGTGTCCCTAAGTAACGTTTCTGTGGCCCTAAGTAACGGTTCTGTGGCGCTCAGTAACAAATCTGTGTCCCTCAGTAACAATTCTGTGTCTGTCCCTAAGTAACAATTCTGTGGCCCTAAGTAACGTTTCTGTGGCCCTAAGTAACGTTTCTGTGGCCCTAAGTAACGGTTCTGTGTCCCTCAGTAACAATTCTGTATCCCTCAGTAACAATTCTGTGTCTGTCCCTGAGTAACAATTCTGTGTCTGTACCTGAGTAACAATTCTGTGTCCCTAAGTAACGTTTCTGTGGCCCTAAGTAACGGTTCTGTGGCCCTCAGTAACAAATCTGTGTCCCTCAGTAACAATTCTGTGTCTGTCCCTAAGTAACAATTCTGTGGCACTAAGTAACGTTTCTGTGGCCCTAAGTAAAGTTTCTGTGGCCCTAAGTAACGATTCTGTGGCCCTAAGTAACGTTTCTGTAGCCCTAAGTAACGTTTCTGTGGCCCTAAGTAACGTTTCTGTGGCCCTAAGTAACGGTTCTGTGTCCCTGAGTAACAATTCTGTATCCCTCAGTAACAATTCTGTGTCTGTCCCTGAGTAACAATTCTGTGTCCCTAAGTAACAATTCTGTATCCCTCAGTAACAATTCTGTGTCTGTCCCTGAGTAACAATTCTGTGTCCCTAAGTAACAATTCTGTGTCTGTCCCTGAGTAACAATTCTGTGTCCCTAAGTAACATTTCATGGCCCTAAGTAACGGTTCTGTGGCCCTCAGTAACAAATCTGTGTCCCTCAATAACAATTCTGTGTCTGTCCCTAAGTAACAATTCTGTGGCCCTAAGTAACGTTTCTGTGGCCCTAAGTAACGTTTCTGTGGCCCTAAGTAACGATTCTGTGGCCCTAAGTAACATTTCTGTGGCCCTAAGTAACGTTTCTGTGGCCCTAAGTAACAGTTCTGTGGCCCTCAGTAACAATTCTGTGTCCCTCAGTAACAATTCTGTGTCTGTCCCTGAGTAACAATTCTGTGTCCCTAAGTAACGTTTCTGTGGCCCTAAGTAACGGTTCTGTGGCCCTCAGTAACAAATCTGTGTCCCTCAGTAACAATTCTGTGTCTGTCCCTAAGTAACAATTCTGTGGCCCTAAGTAACGTTTCTGTGGCCCTAAGTAACAATTCTGTGGCCCTAAGTAACAATTCTGTGGCCCTAAGTAACGATTCTGTGGCCCTAAGTAACGTTTCTGTAGCCCTAAGTAACGTTTCTGTGGCCCTAAGTAACGTTTCTGTGGCCCTAAGTAACAGTTCTGTGGCCCTCAGTCACAATTCTGTGTCCCTCATTAACAATTCTGTGACTGTCCCTAAGTAACAATTCTGTGTCCCTAAGTAACGTTTCTGTGGCCCTAAGTAACGGTTCTGTGGCCCTCAGTAACAAATCTGTGTCCCTCAGTAACAATTCTGTGTCTGTCCCTAAGTAACAATTCTGTGGCCCTAAGTAACGTTTCTGTGGCCCTAAGTAACGTTTCTGTGGCCCTAAGTAACGATTCTGTGTCCCTCAGTAACAATTCTGTGTCTGTCCCTAAGTAACAATTCTGTGTCTGTCCCTGAGTAACAATTCTGTGTCCCTAAGTAACGTTTCTGTGGCCCTAAGTAACGGTTCTGTGGCCCTCAGTAACAATTCTGTGGCCCTCAGTAACAATTCTGTGTCTGTCCCTAAGTAACAATTCTGTGGCCCTAAGTAACGTTTCTGTGGCCCTAAGTAACAGTTCTGTGGCCCTCAGTAACAATTCTGTGTCCCTCAGTAACAATTCTGTGTCTGTCCCTAAGTAACAATTCTGTGGCCCTAAGTAACGTTTCTGTGGCCCTAAGTAACGATTCTGTGTCCCTCAGTAACAATTCTGTGTCTGTCCCTAAGTAACAATTCTGTGTCTGTCCCTGAGTAACAATTCTGTGTCCCTAAGTAACGTTTCTGTGGCCCTAAGTAACAGTTCTGTGGCCCTCAGTAACAATTCTGTGTCCCTAAGTAACAATTCTGTGTCTGTCCCTAAGTAACAATTCTGTGGCCCTAAGTAACGTTTCTGTGGCCCTAAGTAACAGTTCTGTGGCCCTCAGTAACAATTCTGTGTCCCTCAGTAACAATTCTGTGTCTGTCCCTAAGTAACAATTCTGTGGCCCTAAGTAATGTTTCTGTGGCCCTAAGTAACAGTTCTGTCGCCCTCAGTAACAATTCTGTGTCCCTCAGTAACAATTCTGTGTCTGTCCCTAAGTAACAATTCTGTGGCCCTAAGTAACGTTTCTGTGGCCCTAAGTAACGTTTCTGTGGCCCTAAGTAACGATTCTGTGTCCCTCAGTAACAATTCTGTGTCTGTCCCTAAGTAACAATTCTGTGTCTGTCCCTGAGTAACAATTCTGTGTCCCTAAGTGACGTTTCTGTGGCCCTAAGTAACAGTTCTGTGGCCCTCAGTAACAATTCTGTGTCCCTCAGTAACAATTCTGTGTCTGTCCCTAAGTAACAATTCTGTGGCCCTAAGTAACGTTTCTGTGGCCCTAAGTAACAGTTCTGTGGCCCTCAGTAACAATTCTGTGTCCCTCAGTAACAATTCTGTGTCTGTCCCTAAGTAACAATTCTGTGGCCCTAAGTAACGTTTCTGTGGCCCTAAGTAACAGTTCTGTGGCCCTCAGTAACAATTCTGTGTCCCTCAGTAACAATTCTGTGTCTGTCCCTAAGTAACAATTCTGTGGCCCTAAGTAACGTTTCTGTGGTCCTAAGTAACGTTTCTGTGGCCCTAAGTAACGATTCTGTGTCCCTGAGTAACGTTTCTGTGGCCCTAAGTAACAATTCTGTGTCTGTCCCTAAGTAACAATTCTGTGGCCCTAAGTAACAATTCTGTGGCCCTAAGTAACAGTTCTGTGGCCCTCAGTAACAATTCTGTGTCCCTCAGTAACAATTCTGTGTCTGTCCCTAAGTAACAATTCTGTGGCCCTAAGTAATGTTTCTGTGGCCCTAAGTAACAGTTCTGTCGCCCTCAGTAACAATTCTGTGTCCCTCAGTAACAATTCTGTGTCTGTCCCTAAGTAACAATTCTGTGGCCCTAAGTAACGTTTCTGTGGCCCTAAGTAACGTTTCTGTGGCCCTAAGTAACGATTCTGTGTCCCTCAGTAACAATTCTGTGTCTGTCCCTAAGTAACAATTCTGTGTCTGTCCCTGAGTAACAATTCTGTGTCCCTAAGTGACGTTTCTGTGGCCCTAAGTAACAGTTCTGTGGCCCTCAGTAACAATTCTGTGTCCCTCAGTAACAATTCTGTGTCTGTCCCTAAGTAACAATTCTGTGGCCCTAAGTAACGTTTCTGTGGCCCTAAGTAACAGTTCTGTGGCCCTCAGTAACAATTCTGTGTCCCTCAGTAACAATTCTGTGTCTGTCCCTAAGTAACAATTCTGTGGCCCTAAGTAACGTTTCTGTGGCCCTAAGTAACAGTTCTGTGGCCCTCAGTAACAATTCTGTGTCCCTCAGTAACAATTCTGTGTCTGTCCCTAAGTAACAATTCTGTGGCCCTAAGTAACGTTTCTGTGGTCCTAAGTAACGTTTCTGTGGCCCTAAGTAACGATTCTGTGTCCCTGAGTAACGTTTCTGTGGCCCTAAGTAACAATTCTGTGGCCCTAAGTAACGTTTCTGTGTTCCTAAGTAACGTTTCTGTGTCCCTAAGTAAAGTTTCTGTGGCCCTAAGTAACGTTTCTGTGTCCCTAAGTAACGTTTCTGTGGCCCTAAGTAACGTTTCTGTGTCCCTAACTAACGTTTCTATGTCCCTAAGTAACGTTTCTGTGTCCCTAACTCTCTCCCTGAATACAGCCAGGTCTGCCTCTGTTGAATGACTGGAGGCAAATGGAGAATTCTAAAATGGCCGCCATTTATAGCTCGACCATTACACAGTGCTGGCTGGCTGGCTGCTGATTGGCTAATGCGATCACATGTCATGAATGAATGCATTATGGGTCAGCGCGCCTTGTCTGCGCGCCTTCCCAGACATCCCCGCTCCGTCGCCGCACATGTCGCCGCCATTTTAGGAAAAATTTCGATTCGCGCATCCAAAATTTTCCTAATATTCGAAGCGAATTCCACTTCGCCTACTTCGATTCGCTCATCTCTAGTTATAACACATTTGGTTGCAGTTTTGTAACATAGTATTAATGTATGGAAGGTAATTGGGTTTTTTAATACAGTAATATATAGTATGAAGCTGTGTGCCAGCCATAATATAGAGTGTGTTTTAACAATGCTTTTAAAGACAATTTTTGTTTATTGATATGTACTGTATCTATAGCTATAGCACTATACCTTAAAAATCCTAAAAAACAACCTCTTCAACCTTCAACCATACTTATTTAACACACCAGAGTTTTGTCAGCATTTTGTCACCGTGGGACTACATAGCAATAATAGATGGTATTATTATACTTTTTGATCAATATAGTATTACACTTTATTTATATTAATGTGTCACAATGTGTTGGCTGCATTATGATTAGGCACTTAAAAGTGTTGTTTTTCTTTCTAATCTTTTTTTTAAGGTGTCTAATGTTAATATATGTATTCTCTATGACCAGATCTTAGTCAAGCATTTTCTTCACAAAGGCAAGGTGAAATCATTACAGGAGCTGAAAGATAGCCTGAACATCCATGATTTCCCCTTGTGGGCCTATTTTTAGATTAGACACTTCTTGCTTTTACATAAATCCCGTCATAACTGGGCTCTTCCTGCTACTCCGTTTGAATCCTTATGTTCCAAATCCAAACCATGAACATATCTGATCTCCGAAATTTACCCGCTCCTAGGGGATAGCAGGACTTACAATTCCTTCCCCTCCTGCCACGCCTGGAACAGAGACCTGGAGACGGATCTCTCGGATTCAGACTGGGACCGTATATTCCAGTACTCCCACACTTGTTCGAGTAATGTCTCGACACAGGAAAACGGCTACAAATTGGCCTCCAGGTGGTATCGTACTCCTTCCAGACTTCATCGTTTCAATCCCTCAGTCCCCAATGTTTGCTGGAGATGTGGGACATCGGATGGATCATTCCTCCATATGTGGTGGTCTTGTCCACTTATTCAACCATTCTGGCAGGAGGTCCACTGGCTGGTGATTTCAGTGACCACTCTACCAATTGATTTCTCTCCCGCTCAGCTCTTACTCCATCACACCCCCATTCCTAAGAGTCAGTATTCCAAATCTCTAGCCATGCACATGATCAACGCAGCCAGGCTCTGTCTTCCCATTTTATGGGGCTCTTCTCGCCCCCATCTATACGTGAATGGCTCACTCGAGTGGGCAAAGTGGCGGAGATGGAGGAACTGATTGCGACTGCACTTGATATGCCAACCAAATACTCACATGTTTGGGCCTGCTGGACTCACTTCGTAACTACTCCTTTATACAGGTCCCTCATGGGTCGGGACACCTGATTGAACTCAGCCCTACTCCTGGTTATACCCCTCCTCCTTTCATGGTCTAGATGGTAAAAACCCCCTTCTCTGTTATTTATGTATGCCTGCTTAACATTGATGATAGTCTAGTCTCCAGACACAACTAATTATGAACTACAATATAAATGTTGACACGCACTCTACAGCCCCAGCCTCCTATTTCTCACCCCTTCTCCCTGTTCCCTTTTGCCTTTCACCCCCTTTCCCCTCCACCCCCCCCTTTTTTTTTTCCTTTTTTCTAACTCCCGTCCTTTTCTTTTTCCTCCCTTTCCTTTTTTCTTTCTTCTTATTTCTTTTTGCTTCCTTCCTTGATAGGTTTCTACTCATTTATCAGGTTTTTGTCATCGTTGCAGGCGGGAACTTAGGGTATGCGGATAGTCTTTCTTGTTTGGGCGTGCCAGTGGTATTCATGACATGTATACTTACAGTACGACTCTTTTTGTCTCACAAAAGCGTACTGACTTTGGTGTAGGCTCTGAGTGTTAACCCTCGCTCTGCATAGATTAATATGCCAATACGCAATTGTCAGAGGTGTGTTGTTACTGCCTTTCACTATTACATTATAATGACACTTGAGTATTACAGGCCTATCTTTGTCGTGATATGACGTACTCTGGTTATTCATAGAATAGTACTTTGCATGGTTGCCTCCTGTGCTCTGCCTTATGTTCTGTCTATTACCTGATTGATGCTTTGTGTAATTTTTTCCTGTAATGTGTTCGCACCTTTCAATAAACTTTTATGGAAAAAAAAAAAATTAAAAATGGAAAAAAAAAATATATGTATTCTCTCCTTGCAATCTGGACTCCCAGGATTAGAACAGCTCTCACTGGTGTTTATAATGAAACTGTGATATCATGCTGGTCCCCCAACATGTGTTAGTGGTGTTTACCAAGTGCTCCTTGATGTAGCTGGCACTAAGCGTGCTGTGCAATTACGTAATTTGTGTCAGACATAATGACATCACTGTGTTCTTGCATGGTGATGTCACTCTGACATTCCTGCAAGGGGTTGGATGGCATCTTTTCCATTTCTCATTTATGAAGTCTAGTCTGCACAGTATGTTTCGCCTCTGATGCAGCCAGGGTATATCTTGTCCACCATTTGTTGCAGTCACCTGGCTGGCCCCTGTTTACATATAAAGAACGTTATGGATCAAAAAGTATTAGTTTGCTATTATTTACTTTACCTAATGGAGTTACCTATATACTGTATGTGGATACCTTGCATCTCAAAATGGATGACGTTTGAATTCATTCTTGTGGGACATTCCCTTTTCTGCTTGATACCTTGACTGTGATATATATGTGGGGACTTCCATATATTAAGGGTGAATTTAATTCTGGTATCAGAGCCAGTCCTGGTTTGTTGCAATGTTCTGGCCATGTAATGCATGTTTGAAGACACTTTGTTATGCATGGAATTTAATCCTCACTATGGAAATATAATTTCAGGCGTATCTGAAGTGGTTTTATCACACATTGTTCTTTTTATCCAGAACACATGAAGTTAAGTGCATATTATACAAACATATGCATTGTGCAAGAGATATCCAAGGATACATAACCCTCATTTGAGGATCTACATCCACTCCTTTAGTGTGTATAAGCCATGGTTCTGTTTGCTACATATGGGTTTCAATTTCAGTAGTGTAATATTATTCCATTTTTCAATTTTGAAGATATGAAAACCTTTATGAAGTCCATATTAAGGGCAACTTAGCGTATCAGGTGTAGGTGGTTAATCATTTTTTAACCTTATTCTTGGCCAAGATTTTTTAGCCATTTGTTTCTAGTGTTTGAAAAATAGCTTTATTTCTATATAAGAGCATATGCACTTTGGTGTGTTTCTCTATGAATGTTATTATTTTCAGTATAAGATAGGAGGTGGAGTTTTGAGAGTTCCAGCAAGGGTTTTAGCACTTTTAAGATATACACTGAACAGTCTGCTAGAAACATGCTGAACGTATTTTCCATACTGCCAAGACATATTAAACAAAAAGGAAGGAATTTTTTTTCCCAGCAGGAGCAAATTGGATCATGCTTTGCTGTGTCTGTTTGCCTTCTTCTGGGTCAACTGTGGGTATAGGATTATAACTTTTTTTATTTTATGGTTGAACTGGATGGACTTTTGTCTTTTTTCAGCCAGACTAACTATGTTACATAGAGACTTGGCCAAAGCCATGCTGAAAAAAAAACACCACCCTTTGCTCACCATTTGTTCATGTTTAGAATGACAAACATTGCACTAGGGATATGTTTGTGGCTAAGGCCCCTTTTCCAGGGATACTTTGAGAAAAAGTGACCTTTTACCAGAAGCATGCTGGCAATAGAAAGTGCTAAGCTTATAGAATTCATTATCAGGCAAGTGCTGACCAATAACAAAATATGTACTTTAGGATATTAGAGAAATTGTGATTTAAATTCACACTTTGGTGATGGCTCTCTGTACAGATGCTGTCATCTATGGGATTTCAGAAAAAAACACAAGGAAAGATAATATTGCAAAGATAGATTTTCCATATAAATCATCTTCTGTATTCGTATACAGTAAGGTTTAGCTAATCCTTGAACTTGCATATAAATAAACAACATAAGACTAAAAGTGACTGAAGAAATTGGAAACTGCTTCCACTTATCAGCAACCAGAACCAGACTTTGAGCATCATCTAAGAATGTGATTTATAAAAGGTTTATTTGGAGCCTGAGTGTAGCTAGTACTGAGCAATCAGGGCAAGTTCTCCAGATATTGTACCTGGTGCCCTGTGCCATGTGTCTCCAATCATGTGTTTGCTAGCTATGGCTGCTCAACATTTTCCTACAGGGCAGTCACATTTATTGCCTATAGTCATCAGCAAGGCAACCCTAAAAATGACACAGTTCATTATGCCACTCCTCCTCAGCATCACCTTCCCATGCTTTATAACCTGCAAGAGTAGTAGATGCCAGGGGACAGACAGTTATGCCATCGGAGTAGCAAGTGAGTGTGTGTGTGTTTTTGTGTATTTATCTGAACACCTGAACCCTGCCCTTTGTATCTTATGTACACCTGAATTCTACACTATGTATAGAACATACACCTACACCCTGCGCTATGTACCTTTTATACATGTGAATTCTGCACTTTGTAATTTACATACACGTAACCTCTGCATTCAGTGTGTTACATACATCTGATCTTTGCACCATGTAAGTTAGATACACTTGACCCCTGCACTCTCTGCTTTACATATCCTGGCCCCTACACTCCCTATATTACATACATACATTATTATTACATACACCTGAACCATGTACTTTGTAATTCACATACCCCTGACCTCTGTACTATGTACGTTTAGGGTTGCCATTTTTTCTTGGAAAAAATACCAGACTTATGGTCTTTTTCATATCAATAACATTGGCAACTTTAACAACATTGGCCATTTGGCACCCCTATGTATAATACAAACACTTCACCACTGCACTCAGTTACATATGGCTGACCCCTGCACTCAGTACATTACTTACTCTTGGCCCCTGCACTTTGTAGGTTACATACCTTGTAGGTTACAGCCCTTGAACTCTGCATACTGGGCTAAATGTTACATATTCCGTCACTCTGTGCCCTGTATTCTGGGTTGTATTTTGCTTTTACTCTTGGCCATTGAACTCTGTGCTCTGGTCTGGGGGCAGACTGACCATTTGGAAACTCGGGCACTGCCCGAGGGCCCAGGGTCAGTAGGGGGCCCCATGAGATGCCCCTGGTACCTTTTTCATAGGCTTTTTTGAGTTTGGGCAAGGACACAGGGGTCCCATGATCCCCTATTGCCCAGGGGCCCCATAAGTTGTCAGTCTGCCCCTGCTCTGGTCTGTACATTATACTTTTGATAACTGCAATCTGTGCCTTGGATTGTACATTACACTTTTGGCCAAAGTGTTCATTGCCTCACCCATGTCTTGTTGCTAAGTTATCCCTAACTATTTTTATGAAGTTCTTTTTGAATGTAATTAGGTGCAGTATTAGCACTCCACCAATGCTCTGCATGCAGAAAAGCATATGTAATTAAACTCTCATTAATTTAAATGCTTAAGCTCAGTTAATGCGTCTGTATGAGATTGTAGCTTGTTGCACAAATAAAACGTATGTAAAGGGAAAAGTTTCTTTTTGTTTTGTTTTATTCAGTGTAGGAAAGAGTTAAAATGCTGTAAGATTTATTGTTGGTGTCTGTGTCCCACTTGAGAGATTTTCTTTCACTTTCTGTCATGAAGATGCAACAGGAAATTCCCCATTGGAAGATTTTCTCTCAAGTTTTGCTTTGGTTACAAGTGTAAAATTTTGGATTTCCCATCATGTTCTATCTTTGTGATAAAAGTCATCGGGACAAATAAAAGGGTGAATCTCAGCAGTGGGGATCCCACCAGCAATAGAAACTTGCCCAGATCTAAACCTAAAATGTGTGACTCTACAATGCCCGCTGTCTGCCACAGAGCCTCTAACTCTGTTCTAACTGCTGATGAGAAAAGGTATTTAGCAGTTTATATTTACTAAAATAATTGCATTTCCATGTTTTGTGTACTGTGTGAGACCAGATATAGTGAATGCAGGGTCCTGGGTTTAGTAACACTTTAAGGAATATTTGACTTTTCCCATAACAGTAGAGTCCCAGTTCCACACAAGTAAATCCCTAGCCAGTAAATTAGTAAAAACAAATCAACCATTGCTTGTTTTGAGGTTATCAATTGAGATATCCCTATGTTATCAGATAATGAAAACAGAAAATTTTTTCATGGTAAAACTGGCCATACAAAGATTAAAATGTAGGCAGCTCAGAAGAGACAGTAGAATTTTGATCAGTGTGCCAGATTAGTCACTGCTCATCAGAATGTGACTGTTAGATTTATTTCTGTGGAATGGATAAGTTGGAAAATGTTTGTCATTTAATGATGGTAGCCACTCACCTGCAGCCACTAATCAGAGTATTTAGACAGTGTGTGGTCCAGCTGTTAGATCACAATAGACAGCATGTGGATTTCCTCCATGCACCTTATTTGTGTGGATGGAGGAATCTGTTCCTTTTTTTTAATTCAACTTGTCGCTGAACAAAAAAAGCTACTATCTATAGCTAGCCTTATTCTACTTTATTTCAAAAGCTGGCAAGTACCCCAAACTGATTTTCTATGGACTGATATCTTCAGGCACTAGAAAAATTACTTAATTCAAATTAACTGGGCTCATAAAAACAAGCAATGAACAGAAGGGTTATGTATTGTTATAGCAGCTAACATAATATAAAAACTGAATTGAAATTTGATGTTCTTTCTAAAGCCTAAAGAGTCTAGTGTAGTACAGTAATGAATGGATGCTGAAAGGATGAACTAAAGTACTGCTTCCTCAAAGCTCCTTGTCCCTGCGTTGATGAAGACAAGGGCCCCATCCCTATAACCCTGGTCAGTGGTTGCAGGGTTTGCGGGTAAGGGGCTTATTCAAATATGGAATTCACAAAAACAATTGTAACTTAGAAATAAAGACACCCAAACAATTGACAAGTCCTTTATTAAAAAATAACCCCACCCCCCCCAAAAAAAAATGTCTCTTGTTGTAAATATATTGCCAACCACATGCTGACTCACCAGATGCCCCTCACCAGAAAAAAAAAAAACAAAACAGACAATCTGGTGCAAATGACCAGTCCCAATGGTACCACTAGCCAAATGCCATCTGTCATCAGCTATATAAGGAAAGGGTCTGTGATAGTGGTGACATCGTTAACTAAATATGGCCATGGCCCACCACGTGCCAACTTACAAGATGTCCCTCACCTTCTGAATCACCAAAAAAAAACCCAGAAAACCTGGTGGAAATGACCAATCCCAATGGTGCCACTAGCCAAATGCCATCTGACATCAGCTATATAAGGAAAGGAGCTGTGATAGTGGTGATATCATTGACCAAATATGGCCATGGCGATATTTGGTCAATGTCATTTTTTGGAATGGGCATGACCACATTTGGGAGTGATTCCACTGTTGTCCTCACCCCATTGCTTAAACGGAACTGGCATTCCCAGAGATGTCAGTGGTTGCTAGGGATGCCATGGTTGCTATCACCCACAGCTTCCTTAGGAACCAGTGAAAGTGGGAAGCTGTCATATACTGTATAGAAGCAGTAAATATTCTGCTTCCATATATGAATTTTAGTTCCTACCCAACAGGCTAAAGTTGGGCATTCATCTGAACCTAGGTTCAGATGTCTTCTCATTTTTAGTCTGTTGCAAATCAAACACATCTATACTGCTAAGACATAAATAAATGCTTCTCACTGCACATAGAATAATCTATCACTACCACTATTCTGAGGTCTGATGTCTGCCTTTTTATACTAAAAAATTGGTAGTTTAGTTCTCCTTAACAGCCTCCCTAATGGGGTCCTCCTCATACCCCAGGCCGCACAGCAGCTGTAATAAAGACTATAATAGTATTTATTTGTTACCCTAGATATATCTTTATATTCTGTGAAATGACATTAATACTTTTTGACAATAATGTAAATAATACTATATCCATTATTATAGTAACTGTGCAAAAAAACCTGTCATAACATCTTGAACACAGTCTGATATCTTGTTCTTTTATTTTGCTATGCAAGTCGAATTCCTCGACTTAATAAACATAAACAAACACCCCCGTGGATATGGAATTGGGAACTCTGAAATTCACCTGAAACAATACTTAAAAATGTTTATTTGAAAAGTCCTGATCATAATAAATAAAAAAGTCATGATAAAAATACACTCCACATACCCTTCAACTTCACTGTTTAATTAAACACATTCCCCAGAGTCTTTTAAAGTGTAGCATTTCTCAGACCCATAGTTCAAATGAAGGAGTCCTTATGAGTTTAACATGCCTGTTTTACTCATCTTAATAAGCTTTTTTGTCCATTAACTAGAGGTTAAACAGAAGCAGCAACATCAGTATTTACAAATCAACACGTCCACCACCTAGACTAACTTATTCAGGTCATATGTTTAATAATGATGGTTAATGAGGGCTGAAAAATGTAAAAAAAGTATGCTACAGATTAGAAAAGCGTGCACTTTTCTGCCTCCTAACTAGTGATTGTAATTTCCTCACATACACTTATTCACCTGGGAATTTTGCATAGACTTTGCTAATTGGCAAAACAAATCCCTGTGTCACAGTGATCTTTTTATTTATTAATGTGTTGATCTAAGAAAGTTGTGCAAGTAATTTCTAAAGATAATTTACAAAAACAAAGCAAATAACTTATTTAAATTAGGAAGAAATATTTAGCTATTGACATCAGAAATATGTACTTTGGGAAATGGTTATTTTTACCGCACACTCCACTGTGAATACCTGTATGTTCCAATTTAGAAAGCAGACTGGTTTAACAAATTTATTTAAATGTTTTTTTTTCTAGTTTAACAATGTATTAAAAATCATTTATATTCTAAAATATACATAAGTTGAAAAAGCAAATTAAAACTGTTTCTAGCCCTATTCTTTTTGCGGAAGCTGGCAAAGCTTTTCTGAGCGGCAAGATCATTTCTTATGTTACCCAATTTAGGAAAAACTCATTGGCAAATTATCTGAAAGCCAGTGAAGCCCTACAATCTGCCCAAACAAACCTTGCAAGCGTTCAGATGCAAATAAACAAAGCGATGTGGCACGTAGCGAAACGCCAATTCGATATGTGGGCTGATGTACAAGAGCACATTGAAACCTTTCATTCTTCCCTTCACTTCCATAAATTTGGTAACAAGGTGGGTAAGCTCCTAGCCAAGCTGTGTAGAGGCCCCTATCAGCCTACTCATATAGCAGCTCTACGACACCCCTACTTCCACTTCCCCTTCTGAAATCAATCAGATCTTTGCTCATTTTTTATACCAGTCTCTAGGTTTCTGACTCAGTAGATCAGTCCGTAGCCTCCTCTTTCCTACAAAAACTTTTCTTACCAAGACTAACCCTCTCACAAGTTGAAAGAACTGAAGGCCCCATTATCTTTGCAGAAATTCTAGCAACAATCATGTCTTTAACTAACAATAAGGCCCTGGGCCCAGATGGCTTCTCCTCTACGTTCTTTAAACTTACCAATGACTATATCCCCCATACACTACTACCAGTATAGGAAAGTGGCCCATACCTCCCTACAGGCTCCCAGGCCTACATTAAAGACATTGCAAAAAAGAATAAGGCCCCCACCCTGCCTGGGTCATATAGGCCGATATCTCTGATAAATACAGATGTGAAAATACTATCCCTAATCATAGTGACTAAGTTATCTGATTTACTCCCTTCAATTATCCATCCAGCACAATCTGGTTTTATTTGGGTCGATCAGCCATGCTAAATATTAGGAAAGTGTTATTGGCCCTTGAAATGGTTAAACTACAACTTCAAGGTCTCCCAGGACTTTATGGTTAAACCAGTACTATTATATTATTTGACTTTGATTAGCTGACATTAATAGGTTTCAGTCAATGATATTATTGTTGCTGTTCCCTACTACAAGACCTGTATGGGTTATTGAGGGGGGGGGGGGTTCTACCCACGCTTCCACACCGATAGGTACACATATCCAGTACCCCCCCCCCACCCCACCCCCCATTTGTGGCATCTAAGATAAACCTTTTTCTTTAGGTAATCTTTGTTTTTCTTTTCTATGCTAGTTTTGTTAATACACTTTCATCTTTGGTGATACTCAAATTTGATAACATATATATCCTGAAGTTCAGATCTTGCTTTGTCTTTCTTATCGAAAGGTCGATTGTATTGCTCTGCCTGGCCTCTTCACCTTGTGCCTTACCTTTGTACCGCTATTGTGAAATTAAGACATGAATTTTTAAAAAACCCATTAGATTATATATATTTATATACCGTATATAAAATGTAAACAGCATATACAGTACATTCTGTATGTCTTTACCAGCTTTGACTACAAATAGACATGTGTTCAATTCCAGAACATTATAGATTTTTCGAAGAGATCCCACTGTTTCTAATTGAAACTTTGGATAGATCTGTCTAATAAGGACTGACTGTTTATAGTTTGGAGTCCTGCAAAAGTGGTCAAAAGAAATATTCAAAAATCCATATTGTTATTTGCAAAACACCTGGAAAAAAATGTGCAGACTAATTGAAATCTAAACACAACTTGTAGTAAAGATACACTTAGCTACCAAGTCTAATATTTCTTCAATAAATAAATACAGCAATAGCTTAAACCCTAGAGTGTATTATAGTGAACCATTAATCGCTATTATCAAATGAGTCTAAATAACAACTTAAAATACAAGCACTTATTGTTTTACATTTATATGGATGCCTTTGATAAAAGAGACTAATAACCACAGCACCAAAAAAAAACACGGTAGCCATAAGATATAGCTTGCCAAAGCAGGTAATTATTCACTCAAGCAGAGTAGTTTAAGTGAAGGAGTCTTGCAAATCTTTATTAATAATTGAAGATGAAGATGATCTCTTCCAATCGTGAACCATCCTACGTTTACAACCAATAAAACACAAAATCTAAACAATCCTGATTGTAGTACCCCTTATGGTTAGTTTGTGTAAATTTAGAGGCATTTTAGTGTCCCTAGTGCTATAGATATAAAAAGGAGGCTAATAACAAGCAGATCAATAGAAAGCATCTACAATGAATAACCGTGTACACATAAAAATAATGGTAATAATAGTATGTGTGTTGGTGTCTTGAGACGCAAGCTAAATCATTGAGGCCCTTAAGTAGAGTGAAAATCCATTAAGCATTTGTAGGTCCTTGCATAATGGCATATATGTATATGGAAGTCCATAGATGCAACAGCAATGAGGCAAAGTTATGTGGATTGAAACTGATCCTTATTTAATAGAATAAATCTGACACAAGCAGAAAAATGGTGTTGTCACTCCCCTTCTCCTGTGAGTGACAAGCTGTGCTAAAGACAAGACCAGCATGAGCCTCCATGTAATACACTGCAAAGAGGTGGGGGAGCGGGTGTCCTCTCTCTGCTGGTCTCTGCCTTCGCAAGATCAAGAACTCAGCACCAGCTGTATGTATGTTTACATAAAAAAGTATTAATTAATTAAGTAATTTTTTTTAAATTTGCATTTACAACCACTTTAACCGATTCCCAACTGTCCTTTAGCAGAAATACTGCTATAGAGTGGCATGGGTTCGCAAAATCACATATATATATATATATATATATATATATATATGCGTGATTTTGCATTTCCGGGAAGGGGTCACTCACGAGGTACGCGCGCTCCCTATCCATTCTGCCATTCGCGGTTGCGGCTGTCAATCACCGGGTCCCGGCTGGTGATTACTTGCTGGCACCCGATGATTGCTGAGCATCTCCGACAGGGAGGAGAACTGTTTGTAAACAAAACAGTTCTCCTCCTTGTCAGCTCGTGCACACTGCTTTGGATGGCTGTGCACAGCACAGCCATGAAAAGCAGTGTGCTTACAGTGAAGTACAAGGACACAGCACATAGTAAAACAGCACACAGCACACAGTTAACCCTTTGGTCGCCCCTCATGTTAACCCTTTCCTGCCCAGTGCCATTAGTACAGTATCAGTGCTTTTTTTTTTAGCACTGATCACTGTATTGGTGTCACTGGGGATGTCAGTGACACCAGGTCAGTTCCCCCCAGTGTCCGAATGCCTGCCGCAGTCCCTCTATAAGTCGCTGATGGCTACCATTACTAGTAAAAATAAAAAATAAAAATAAAAAATCCCAATATACATACCGCCATTTGCAAATGCTAGAACTTTCTCGCAAACCAATTAATTTACACATATTGAGATTTTTTTTAGCAAAGAAATGTAGCAGAATACATTTTGACCTACATTTATGAAGGAATTTTGTTTTTTAAATTTTTTTACTGAACATGTTTAATAGCAAAAAGTCAAAAATGTTTTTTTCTCAAAATTGTTGGTCCTTTTTTTTTATAGCGCAAAAAATAAAAAATGCACAAGCAATCAAATACCACCGAAAGAAATCTCAATTGGTGGGAAAAAGGGACGTAAATTTCATTTGGGTGCAGCGTTGCATGACCGCGCAATTGTCAGTTAAAGTAACGCAGCTCCGTAATGCAAAAAATGGCCTGGCCAGGAAGGGGGGTAAATCCTCTGGAGGGCAAGTGGTTAAACTACTCTGCTTGGGTGATTAATTACCTGCTTTGGCAGGCTGTATTTTACAGCTGCCGTGTTCATTTTGGTTTAGATTATGAGGCTGGCACCTACACCTTTATATATAGGGAAGTCAGAGAATCAGTAAATAAGTTACTCTGCCTTGTTTAGTGGCTTTTTACAATTTATTTTTTTTGTAGTCTATAATAACCACAACACTCAGATATAGGCATTTTCATAAGGAGAATTCAGTAATAGTAGTCAAATATTTCTCTTAGTGCAGATTTCTCTAAAGTGTTTGTAAAGGCTCAAGGTTTTTTATCTTCAAGCATTCTATGCATGAAAGTAAAAAAAACGTTATTTGTGCAGAAGCCCCCCCCACAACCCCTCAATGCGTACCTGAGCCCCATCGCGATCCAGTGATGTGCATGAGAGCCTTGGCTCTCCGGGGACTCTCCCTCCTTACTGGCTGAGACAGCAGTGAGAGCCATTGGCTCCTGCTGCTGGAAATTTCAGCCAGTGTGCCAATGAGAAGAGAGGGAGAAGGGACCAAGCCACAGATCTGTGTGTGGAGGATGGGGCCAGGAGTGCTGGCAAGGGACCTGAGAGGAGGAGGATCGAGGCTGCTATGTGCAAAATCATTGCACAGGGCAGGCAAGTATAAAATATTTTTTAATTGACAAGTATAACATTTCTTTTACAGGAGTTTTCTTTCCTTCTTTATTATTTTTATTAAAAATACAATTAACAGAAAAAAAAGCTCAGTAGTTTTTTTGGCCAACTAAATATGAATATATTTACTTAAAACAAATTCAAAATGGTCACAAACCATTACAGTTTCTATTTAAAATAAATCAAAGAATATGATTGGTAATCTTGCAGTTATACAAATATTCATCCAGATTTTTGAATCGGCCTTCATACAACAATCATCCACAACCCTTCCTACAACACTCACACATAAATTATGATTTGTTTGGAGAAAACATCTGGAGCACCAAAAAGAAGCACAATAATAGTCTCAGATTAGGCCTTTGATCTAACCAACCCCCCACTTTAACTCTCCTACTGGTTTTTTGTTTTAAAGGAACACTGGGGAAACATCAGGTTCTTCTGAGTATGGGGGGGGGGTGACTCACTCCCTTTCCTCCCAGTATTAAGTGTTTGAGCCTGAAAAGCCAATTTCCATGCCAATACACTATCATGTGAGGAAAGGAAGTCAATGCGCCTTTGTAAGCTCTGACACTATATGTGACTAACACAAAGACTAGACTTCTGACCCTGGTTGACATTGGCAAGATAGTACAGCAAAGATGAGTATCAGTGGATGTAGAGTTGTTCTTTTAAAAGCCCTTATCCCTTTGCCCTGACTGGGCTACATGATAATGTCTCTTGAAATCTGAAAGTAAGAAAAAAAATGTAACTATGTTGTGTGCTTGTTTTTCACAGTGAAAGTGTCTATATAGCACATAAATGTAAGACATTCATGAGTCAGTTTAGTACTAGACATAAGATGAGCTATTAGGCTGCTGACTGGCTGCCTGCATGTTGGTTTTATTAGAGGGGGGCCACTCTCCTGGTTTACCTAGCTGTAGATCACTCACCCAGCTATCTCTGCCTCATCAGGGTTGGCCTCTTTGAGCAAAGGAGGCATTGGGAGATGAGGAACTTGTTGTCCCAGAGTGAACCCTGGTAGTTGTGAGAAAAAGAGTTCAAGAGCTCTACACTTGCATATAAACATTGTGAGTAAATGGGCACTCCACTTCAGAATTAAGATACAGTGCTAAGCATAAATGAGTATAAAAAAGTATGCTTTTAATCAATATCTCAAATAACACAAGAATAATTTCTAAAATTTTGACAAAACTCAGTTTTATAGAACATTTGTTTAGCTCATTACATGAAAGTAAAGTTAATAATATAACTTAGATTACAAAACCTTCAGTTTTACTCAATTTAGTTGATGAAAAAATGAATACACCCCACAACAAAAACTACTACATCTAGTATTTTGTATGACCTCCATGATTTGTAAGGACAGGACCAAGCCTTCTAGGCATGGAATGAACAAGCTGGTGTCATATTGCAACATCAATATTTTTCCATTCTTCAAGAATGAGCCTCTATGCTGGATGGAGAGTGATGCTCAACTTGTCTCTTCAGAATTCCCCATAGGTGTTCAATTGGGTTCAGATCAGGAGACATACTTGGCCACTGAATTACTTTCACACTGTTCTTCTTCAAAAATGCAACAGTGGTCTGTATGTTTTGGATCATTGTCATGTTGGAAAAGTGCATGACTACCAAGGGCACGGAATGATGGTAGCATCCTCTCTTTCAATATAGAGCAGTACATCTGTGAATTCATGATACCATCAATTAAATGCAGCTCCCTGACACCAGAAATGCTCCTGTAGCCCCACAGAAGGACATCGCCACCACTATGTTTCACTGTAGGCACCATGCTTTTTTCTTTGTACTCCTCACCTTTGGAATGCCATTCAGTTTTGAAGGCATCAGTTCCAAAAACATTTTTCTTGGTCTCATCACGCCAGAGTTCAGAATCCTAGTACTCTTCTTCTTTTTCATCATAGACCCTGGCAAATTCTAGGCAGGATTTTTTGTGCATGGGCTTTAGGAGAGGCTTCCTTCATGGACATCACCTGTCAGGGCTCCCAGGTGTGACCAGAGGTGTGTGACTGACGCAGGGAAACGCAGACTCAGATATGTGATAAACAATATAATTTATTAACACTAACCATACAAACATAAACGCAGTGCAATACTAAAACATAATACAGTGCAAACAAACCAAACCAACCACCCACAGATAACAGTACATACAAACAAGCGTCGTCAGGCAGGCCGGGTCAATATCAATAGGGCAGGTAGGTACAGGGGGAGCAAGCGGAGATGGGTCGGGGTAACAGGCCAGGTTCAGCAGGTAGCTAGCAGCGTAGTACAGAGGGTCAGGCAGAGGGATGGTCAGGGTCACAAGCCAGGGATCAGAACAGGTAGCAAGCAGCGTGGTACAGAGGGTCAGGCAGAGGGATGGTCAGGAGCGGGCCGGGATCAGAGCAGGAGAAGTCAGCAGCGGTTCAGATCAGGCAGGGTCAGCAAAGGAACAGAAACAGGATGCAGGACAGATACAGGGCCCAGGACAAACACAACACCAAGGCAGAGTCTGCAAGTCTGGCCATCCCTTAAATACACCAGTATCATCAGTTCCAGGTGTTAGCTGGCTGAAAGGTTGAGTCTCTGATTGCTGGGAGCACCCGCTGGCCAGACCTGGTACTGCAGATCAATAGGCAGGTGAGTCCCACCATTGCTGGCCAGTCCTTTCCTGACATCACCCTTGCATGCCATTCCTCTGCAGTGTATGCCGTATTGTGTCACAGGAAACAATCAAGTCAGTTTGGCTTTCTACTTCTTTAGCTAAATACAGTGAACTTGCATAGCAATTTTTTTCAACCCTTCTTATCAGAAGATTCTTCTGTTAACTTCTGTGGATGGCCTGGACGTCTCTGTGAGATGGTTACAGTTCCATTTTTGTTACATTTTTGCATCATGGTTACATAGTTAGTCTGGCTGAAAAAAAGACAAAAGTCCATCCAGTTCAACCAAAAAAAAGTTATAATCCTATACCCACAGTTGATCCAGAGGAAGACAAAAAATCCCAGCAAAGCATGATTCAATTTGCTCCTGCAGGGGAAAAAAATTAATTCCTGTTCCCCCGAGAGGCAATCAAATATTCCCTGGATCAATTTTACCTATAAATGTTATTATCCAGTTATATTATGTGTATCACAGAAAGAATCCAGGCCTTTTTAAAAGCAATCCACTGAGCTGACCACAACCAACCCTTGAGGGAGTCTATTCCACATTTTCACAGCTCTTACTGCCTTTCCGCATTTGAAGATTAAATTTATTTTCCTCCATGTAAAAAGTGCCCCTTGTCCTCTGTGATTGCCTAAGGGTGAATAACTCTACACCGAGTTCACTATATGAACCACTGATGTATTTATACATGATGATCATATCCCCCCTTAATCTCCTCTTCTCAAAAGAGAATACATTCAGTTCCTCTAATCTCTCCTCATAGCTGAGCTCCTCTATGTCTCTTATCAGTTTGGTTGTCCTTCTCTGCACTTTCTCCAGTACCCCAATGTTCTTTTTGTGAATTGGTGCCCTAAACTGAACTGCATATTCTAGATGAGGTCTTACTAATGATTTGTACAGGGATAATATGATATCTCTCTCTTTTAATATAAGAGATGACTTTGCTTCACTTTAGAACCTGCAGCTTGGCATTGCATGCAATTATTAAGCTTATGATCTACCAGATCCTCCAGATCCTTCTCCACCATTGATTCCCCCAGTTGTACTCCCCCTAGTATGTATGATGCATGCATATTCATAGCCCCTAAGTGCATAACCTTACATTTATCAACATTAAACCTCATTTGCCACATAGTTGCCCAATTAAACAGTGCATTAAGGTCGACTTGTAAGTTGGAGACATTCTGTAAGGACATTATTCCACTGCACAGCTTGGTGTCATCTGCAAAGACTGAAATGGGATTTTTAATCCCAGATCCTATATCGTTTATAAATATATTAAAAAGTAAGGGTCTCAACACTGAACCTTGGGGTACACCACTAACAACCCTAGGCCATTCAGAGTATGAATCATTAACCACTACTCTTTGAATACGATCTTTTAGCCAGTTCTCCATCTATTTACATACTGATTTTTCCAAGCCCGTAGACTTTACCTTACACATTAGCATTGTGTGGGGAACTGTCCCCATAAAAAGAAATCAGATTTGTTTGACAACTTCTGTCTTTCATGAATCCATGCTGTCTGTTGCTTAAACTATTTTTTTCCAGCAAGAACTCATCTATGTGGTCTTTTATATTCAAATACTTTTTATTAACGTTTTAACATACAAAGAAAATGTGTGATAGTCAATCATAACTGGTTCACATTTGAGAAAAGTAACATTAAGAGCATGAACTTGAATAGGTTGAGAAGTGATGGTTCCCCACCAGGTGGCTGGGGAGCCTATCTTCCTTTACGTATATACATGAGAGCTATGCTCAGTGTGTTGTGAACCGTTCAAGGAAACTGGTGAGATATAAGGGGGGAAGAACATAGGATTTGGGGGGGAGAGGAGGATAGGAAATAGTAAACTAGGAACACATGGAGGGGAAGGGAAGAGCACCTACTCAGTGTGGATAGGGAGCCTTGTGCTAATATTGGTAGTAATCAGATTATTGAACATTTGGGGTTGTTTAACCAGCGTGACCATTGGGTTGTAAATTTATGAAAGGAGAAGTTATTGAGTGCTGTTCTTCTTTCCATCTCGCATTGGAGATTTAGGTCAGATATAAGACAGGACAATGAGGGGGCAGTGATGGATCTCCATAACCTGGTGATGTTGGATTTTGCAGCTGCTAAAATGTGGATAATAATGGTGCGTACAGTTATAGGAAATGTGTATATTCCAATGTGGAGGAGCGCTAAGGTGGGGTTTGGAGTAACTAAAGTACCTGAGATTGAGGAGATTATCTGAAATATTTTATTCCAGTATGATTTGAGTGATTTACATTCCCAGAGTATGTGAAGAAGTGATCCTCTTTCTCCACAATGTCTCCAGCATGTCGGCGAGTGCTGGGGGTAGATTATGGATAGTTTGGTTGGGGTTAAGTACCAGTGATGTAGGATTTTCAAATAAGTTTCCCAATGGGAGCTACATTTGGAAGCTTTAAAGGTGGTGGTAAACGTTTTTTCCCAGGTGTTTGGGTTTATTGTCTGGGAAAGATTTCATTCCCAGTTAATTAAGGAGGAGGTGTATGTAGTGAATTGCATTTCGGTTATGAGTGAATAGAAAGTCGAAATTCCTTTCTTAGGGTAATGTATTCTCTGGAAAAAATGTTGTGCAGTTGCAGGAATTGTTATTTCAATTGGAATTTTTGTTTTGTAAATGGAGTGGGCTATTCTTATATAGGTAAATTGTTCCTTGTCAGGAAGATGGAATTTTTGTTGGATAGCGGAGAAGGAGTCTAATTTATGGTTTGTAAAGATATCCCGGATATGAAGTATACCGAGGCTTTTCCATATTGATATGTTTAAGTGAGGGGTTAGGAAGTGCAGTGATGATAAGGGGGTTGGGATTTTCACGTTACTTTTGTTTGTTTGAGTGCGGGTGGAGAAGTCAAGCCAAGCATTAAGTGAAGCCTGTATACAGGGGTGTGTTTGTAGGGTTTTAGGTTGAGCTGCTCGGGGTATGAATAGTGTATCTGTTATTGCTTGTGGTAGGCTCAAGGAGGTTTCCAGTTTGGTCCAGATCTTCTCCTCAGTAGGATGCCACCAGAAGAAGAGCTGGTCCAGTAAAGCAGCTTGGTAGTAAGATTTTAGGTGTGGGAGACCCGCTCCACCTCTAGAGGGTGGGCGTAGTAGTAGGTTCGTGGAGCATCTAGGTCTTCTATAGTTCCATAAGAATTTGTTTAGTGTGGTTTGAAGTTTGGAGAAAAAGGTGTGGGTGACTGGAATAGGAAGTGTCCGAAAGATATACAATATTTTAGGTAAAATGCACATTTTCATAGTTGCTACTCTTCCTAGAGTCGATAGAGTGGTCGTGCGTAAACTTTTTAACTCTTGAGGAATGGTTTCCAGTAATGGTTTGTAATTAGTTGCGTAGAGCTGGTTGGTAGTTGCGGTGAGTTTGATCCCTAAATAGGGTATGCTATGTGTTTCCCAGGTGAAGGGGAAGTTTTTGGATATTAAGGTTTGGGTTTCAATAGGCGTATGTAGATTTAGTATAGATGATTTGGGTTCATTAAGTTTGTAGTATGAAACATCCGCATATCTGCGTATATGTGTGCGTATAGAGTGAAGTGATTTGTAGGGGTTTGTAATCATAAGGATAATATCGTCTGCAAAAAGACTAAGCTTGTGTTCCTGTTGGTGGAATTTAATTCCCGTGAAATTTTGGTCGTTTCTAAGATTAGATGCTAGTGGTTCAATAAGTAAGGCAAAAATTATGGGGGATAAAGGGCATTCTTGTCTAGTACCGTTTGAAATGCAAAAGGGCTGAGAGAGTGTACCATTGGTCAGTACTCTGCCAGTGGGTTTGGAGTAGAGGGATAAGATTGCCGAGAGCATCCAGTCTGTTATTCCGAATTTTTGTAAAGTGAGGGTCATAAATTTCCAGTGAATTCGGTTAAATGCCTTTTCCGCATCTAAAGATAGGAGAATAGAGGGTTGATTATTGGTCTCAAGATGGTGTAGAAGAGATATAATTCATCTTGTAGCGTCAGGAGCTTGTCTACCGGGTATAAATCCTACTTGATCGGGATGGACTAACGTGGGTAGATACGGGAGTAATCTTAGGGCGATTATTTTGGCATATATTTTTATGTCTGTATTTAGTAATGAGATCGGTCTGTAGTTTTGTATTAGTTGGGGATCTTTGCTCGGTTTCGGGATGGTGGTCATTATAGACTGTAGCATGTCAGGGGGGAATTCTCCATTGGTTACAACATGGTTATATAATGCAGCTAAGTGAGAGGTAAGATTGGGTTCTAGTGATTTATAGTATTCATTGATATAGCCGTCGTTCCCTGGTGATTTATTTAGGGGAAGAGTATTTATGGCTTTCTTAATTTCTGCTGGTGTTATCGGTACCGATAGCGATTCAAGTTGAGAAGGGGTAATGCGAGGAAGATTTATGTTCTGTAAGAAATTTACAATGGAGAGAGTAGTTGGTTGGGTTGTTCTTGAGTCGTCTTTTATATTGTATAGGCTCTGATAATATGTTGCAAAAGCGTTAGCTATGTCCTGTGGGTTTGTTAATATGGTGTGTGTATTGGGGTGCTGGATTGTGGAAATTTTAGCTTTGATTCGTTTTTGTTTGACAGTTTTGGCAAGGAGGGCGTTTGCCTTCTTTCCTAATGTGTAAAATTTGGTTTTAGTTTTTAGCAGATTAGCCTCATAGTTGTGAAGTAAAATAGTGCGTAGTTTGTTTCTGTCTAAGGTTAGGGCTGCAGATGTAGAAGGGTTCGGGGTCTTTTTGTTAATGTCTTCATGTAAGCGGATGGAGGTCAGTAATTGGTCAATGTGTTGGGATCTCTGTTTATTTATGCGAGATTTCAGTTGTATGAGGATACCTCTCATGTAGGCTTTGTATGTTAACCAAAGTGTAGTGACAGAGACATCTGGGGTAGAGTTCGTATCGAAAAATAGGTTGTGGGCCTCTAGAATGTGCTTCTGGTTTTCAGGATTTTTTAAAAGTGAAGAATCCAGTCTCCAAATGGGTGGAATTGCTTGGCGTATATCGTCGTCTAAGGATATACTGATTGGAGCGTGATCCGACCAAGTTATGGTTCCGATTTTGGATGATCTCACATGCTGTAATGACCATTTGTCCGTGATGAAATTGTCTATTCTCGAGTACGAGAGGTGTGAAGGGGAGTAGTAGGTGTAGTCCCTCTCGATTCCATGTTGACATCTCCAGATGTCATATAAGTCGTGGTCATGTAGGAAATGGTTAAAGTCAAGTTTGGTGGGTTTTTTAATGGAAGAGGAATCTAAGAGCCGATTACCCATGACATTGAGATCGCCTCCAATAATAAGTCTGCCTTGCTTATGACGTGATATGGTTTTGTAGAGCTTGCGGAAAAAAGACAGTTGTTTACTGTTTGGGGCGTAAACGTTCACTAAAGTGTAAATTATATCGTTCATTTGACACACTAAGATATGGTATCGACCATGTGAGTCGGATATGTTTGAGATGGTTCGGAGTGAGATGGTGTCTTTAATGGTGGTAAGGACTCCATTTTTCTTTTTAGTGTCAGTTGCCATAAATGATTGAGAGAAGTGTTGAAGCTGTAGCTTAGGGACTTTCCCTGTGGCGAAGTGGGTCTCCTGTATGAAGAAAATGTCAGCCTGGGATTTCCTGACTTCTTTGGATAGCATCGATCTTTTGTAGAGGGAGTTAGGGCCTCGTACATTGAGGGATGTGATTTTAATCATTTAATGACCTGTTTCTGAGATGTGTACGTGAGTGGTTTGTTATTTGAGAGATGCGTAGTTCGGTGGATGATCGTTTGCGAGAGATGGGGTTTATAGCACTGCGGTGTGGATTAGATGCGAATGGTGAGCTGGATTTAATCTTCCATGTAGAGTCATGTTGAGTAGATCCTGGGTTGGGGGTGTCCAGTTGATGGTGCCACATTTGAGGAGGGAAAGGGAAACATAGAACAATAAAAAAAAACTTGCGAAAAATGCAAGCATTCCAGGTAACTTTCATAGTTACTGTAAAACTGGGGGTTTTGAACGAGCTTTGACCGTTTGAAGGGTCAAGCCAGGTGTAAGCGTGTATAGCGAGTTTCATCTATTTTTGGCCGAACGCCATTAGATCGGTGTTGAACAAGAGCCTCTGGGGAGAGGTTTAAATATGGTTTTGCCTCAACGCATCTTGGTCTGCGTTATTAGTTATGTCGCCTCCATATGTTGGACAGGAGGAAGAGTATTTCCCTGCGTATCTTCTGGTATGATGTTCCAGGCTTTTAGTAAATCTAGGCCTGCTTCAAGGGATCTGATCGTGAAAATTCTGCCTTGGTGTCGTACTGTCAGTTTCGTTGGAAACCCCCATTGGTATGGTATGCTGTGGTTTCTTAGGGCCTTGGTAATGGAGATCATTTTTTTTCTATTGAGAAGCGTGGCCTTCGATAGATCTGCATACAATCTGAGGTTAGCATGTGTTGGCAGGAGTGGCGGTGGGTTTCTGGCCGCTGTCATGATGCGCTCCTTGATATGATAAAAATGTATTCGTGCTAATACATCTCTTGGGATCGCTGCTGACAAGAATGAGGGTTTGGGCAATCTATGGGCCTGGTCGATCGCTATCTCCAAGTCAGGAATCGATGGAATAAGGATTTTAATGTATTGTTATAGATAAGGGATCAGTGCCTCATTGGTGACTGATTCGGGGATCCCTCTAAACTTGATGTTGTTACGGCACGATCTGTCCTCCAAATCGGCCAATTTTAGGTTGATTTGCTCAATGTCAGAAGTGTGGTCTGAATGGGCGTCTATCAGATCATTATGTGCTTTTATTATATCTCCTATGCTGGTTTCAATGTGATTTATTCTGCGTTCTTGCTGATTTATAACGCAGGTAATTTGATTGAGCGATGCAGAGATGTCAGAATGCAGGGTCTGACGTAGTGACAATAGCATGTTTTTCATGCAGATTTCTGTCAGTGATTGGTCTGAGGCAGGGAATGCAGCTATGTCAGGAAAGGGTGCTTGTGGTTGCTGAAGTGGCTGAGGTAAGGAATTTATGGCCTGATATGCGGGGTCCAGGTCTTGATCTAGCCGTGGCCGAGATTTGGCAGGGCTACTTGTTGTGGGGGACAGTGGAGGTGACAACTCACCAGGGTCCCCTGGGTAAAGTGGCTGTTTTAGCCTAGGATCGGTCTGCTGCTCCCTGTAGTCCTCCTCCTCCTGTCTGTGTCTGTCTCCCTGTGCACCGCCGCGGGCGCCATCTTGGATTCCCGACCCGATGGCCGGGAAGAAATTAGTCAGTTTCCCCGGGTGCCCCGGGGTTTTCCTTCTGCGGGGCATGTTCCCGGAGGTGCGGGTGCCTGTCATCAGCGTGCGTGGGCTGCCTGTGATCCCCAGAGCCGGTGAGTGCCGCTTAATACTGGCGGGTGGACGGAGCCGCGGTTAAAGCACGTCCATCTTAGTGCCGGCCGCGCATGCGCCCCCTATGTGGTCTTTTAATAAGCTCTCTAACTATAGATGTTAAACTAACAGGTCTTTAATTGGTAAAGATTTTGATCCCTTTTAAAATATAGGCATCACATTGGCCTTAAGGCAATCCAGTGGTACTATGCCAGCCATTAAAGAGTCGCTAAGAATTAGAATACAATGGCTTTAAAATGACAGAGCCCAACTCTTTAACCACTTCAATACCCAACATTTTTACCCCCTTCCTGCCCAGGCCAATTTTCAGCTTTCAGTGTTGCTGCACTTTGAAGGAAAATTGTGCGGTCATGCAACACTGTACCCATTAAAAAAGTTATCTCTTTTTTTCCCACATATAGAGCTTTCTTTTTGTAGTATTTAGTTACCACTGAGTTTTTTATTTTTTGCTAAATAAATAATAAAAAAAAAAAACGTTTGAAAAAAGTGCATTTTTCTTTGTTTCTGTTATAAAATTTTGCAAATAGATAACATTTATTCATAAATTTAGGTCAAAATGTATTCTGCTACGTTTCTTTGGTGAAAATACCCCAAACTAGTGTATATTATTTAGTCTATAGGAAAGTTATAGACTCCACAAACCATGATCTATATATCTGACAATCTATCAATCCTGATGTACTGATGGCCCATCTCATTTCTTGAGGCCCAAAAACACCAAGATAGTACAAATACCGCCCAAATTACCCATTTCTGGAAAATAGACAGTCCAATGTATTTAGTAAGAGGCATGGTGAGCTTTTTGGAGGTTGTCATTTTTTGCTACAGCTTTTTTGAAAATGTAGAAATTAACAAAAAAAAAAATTTTTTTTTTCACATATTGTAACCAGTCCAGTACAGCATTATTATATAACTGATGTGGTGGTGATCAGGGACACTGACTGGTGACAGTATGTAAAAAAAAATAATAATTTTTTTTTTTAATGTTTCTATTATCTTTTTAATTTTTCTCATATTATTTTTTTCAACTTGCTGTGACCAAAGCAATACAATGTTACCATAGTAACACTGAATTGCTCTGGGCAAGTGATCAGGATTTTTTTTTTTACACATTATGATTGCTAATACTAATGTATTTCATTGGTATTTGCAATCATTGTTACTGAATGAAATTTATTCATGCAATCTTTTGTGGTGATTAGCTGTGATTGGGCAAAGCTCATCACATGATACAGATTATTATTATTATTATTATTATACAGTATTTATAAAGCGCCAATAGTTCGCTCAGCGCTGATGGGCTCAGATGGGCTGTGATTGCCCCTGTCTGTACTATGTGATTGCTTTGATCAATCACAGCTAGCAACCCAATTGTATTTAGTGGATGGCATGACATTGTATACAATTGTCATGCGATCGGCTGTGATTTGTGCCAGTGTTCACATGACACTGGCAACATGACACTGGTGTAGTGATATGTCATTGGCTGTGTCCCATGGCCGGTGACAGATCGCACCTCTGCGCGGCCCCGCCATCTGACAGGACATCATGTGATGTCCAGTAAGAAGGAGGAGTGTCCCGCCCAGCCGTCAATCTGCTATAGGCCGGGCAGGAAGATGTTAAGGACCTGTGGATGTATGTCATCCGGTCCAGTTACGTTATTCACCTTTATTCTGTCTAAATATTTCTGCATCATATCAGTTGTGAGCCAATGTGGATTATCTGGAGCTGTGTCAATACCATGACCATTATGGACAAGAGCTCCCCCATGCTTTTTTGTATACGCAGAGCTAAAGAAGGTATCACGTTTGTTACAGTATTCTGACTGATAAGTAAAGCTCTGCTGATCTTCTTGTAGTTTTCACCTTTCTTCTGTAAAGAAATTATTTTCTTTTTCAGGTCTTGTGACATTTCTCTTCCATGTGGTGCCATTGCTGACAGCATGAATAGGAAGGGGTTTTCTTTGTTAAGTAATGCCCTTTTATAATCAGCTGTCTGCTGGACACCTGTTTCATGAATAATTAGACTCACCTGTAGTTGACTTCTTGTTAATTAAGATCTTGTTATCTAAAATTTAGCTTTGCTTCTAAGACTTTTATTGTGGTTTATTCATTTTTGCAACATGGTCTTGAATTAATTTGTTAGGAAAAATACTTTGTTGTGTGTGCAAATCAACAAATCTTGTTTGCAATCAATGGCCCACATTTGTGGGAGTATTTTGTAGTATAGTGTCTTATAGAAAATATTGATTCTGAAAGGAAAGTAAAAGTTTTTCTGACAAATCTGTTGGGGTGTACTCATTTATGCTGAGCACTGCATATGGTATATTTAGCGAATTTGTATGTGAGGGGATGTTTTAGGTGAGGAAAGGGGGTGGGGTAGGTGATTGGGGGCAGAGGCTGATGATGACTTTAAAAAAAAAAGTATTTGGACATAACTTAACCACTTGCCCTCCAGAGGATATACCCCCCTTCCTGACCAGGCCATTTTTTTTTTATATACGGCACTGCGTTAGTTTAACTGACAATTGTGCAGGCATGCAACACTGTACATAAATTAAATTTATGTCCTTTTTTCCAACAAATGGAGCTTTCTTTCGGTGGTATTTAATCACCTGTGCGGTTTTATTTTTTGTGCTATAAACGAAAAAAAAACAACAATTTTGAAAAAAATATACTTTTGACTTTTTGCTATAAAGCATATCAAGCAAAAATGCAAAAAAATCTAATTTCTTCATAAATGTAGGCCAAAATGTATTTTGCTACATGTCTTTGCTAAATAAAATCCAAATACGTGTAAATTAATTGGTTTACGTGAAAGTTATAGCGTCTACAAATGGTGGTATTGGTATATATATATACATATATATATTGTAATTTTTTTTATACTAGTAATGGCGGCGATCAGAGACTTATAGCAGGCTACGAGACTGCAGTGGGCATTCTGACACTGGGGGGGAACTGTAACTGGCACTGACATCCCAATGATACTAATACAGTGATCAGTGCTAATAATAAGCTCTGACACTGTACTAATGACACTGAGCAGGAAGGGGTTAACATCTGGGGTGATCAAAAGGTTAACTGTGTGCTGTGTGTGTTTTACTAAGGAAACATACTGCTGTTTACACAGCAGCATGTTACTGCTGGCAGGAGAGAGAACTGTGTTGTTTACACAGAGATCTCTCCCGTCAGTGATACTCGGTGATCGCCAGGTGCCAGCAGGGAATCTCCTTCTGGGACCCGGTGATCGACATCTGTAGCTGCCAATGGCTCCCTACCCGGAAATGCAAAATTGCCTATATATACGTGATTTTGCGCAGCCCTGCCACCCTGTAGCAGTAGTTCTGCTATAGGGCGGTCGGGAAGCGGTTAATGTAAAACTGCATAAAAAATGATCAGGAGTATCTTACAGCATCTGGGTGAACATATAAATAAAGAGATGACCTAGTGTGTTCAAAACCCACTAGGCTGGAATATCATCATGTGGCATTCATGGGGAGTTTTACAATGCTTTCCCTAAAATTATTTTTTCTTACAACCCTTTTGTAAAGAAATGTGCACTCTAACTTTTGTTATCTGCAAAATTAGATATTTTATTACGTTTGTGAACAATTAAAGCGATACTATAAGTACTTTTTTGTTTTGTAAAATAACCAACATGTCTATACTTACCTGCTGTTTGCAGTGGTTTTGCACAGAGCAGCCTGGATCCTCCTATTCTTGGGTCCCCCATAGGCTCTCCTGGCTCCTCCTTTCTGCCGGGTGCCCCCACAGCAAGCAGCTTGCTATGGGGACACGCACTGCTCCTTGTGTCCATTCACACAAGGAGCTTCAGCTTGGCTCCGCCCCCTCTCTCCTCATTGGGTGACTGGCTGTGATTGACAGCAACGAGAGCCAATGGCTTGTTGTCTCAGCCAATAAGGAGGCAGAGAACCGGGACAGCCGAGGCTGTCATGCACATCGCTGGATCTTGATGGGGTTCAGGTAAGTATTGGGGGAGCTGGGGGCACTGCTGTACACAGATTTTTTTACCTTCATGCATAGAATGCATGAAGGTAAAAACCTTGAGCCTTTACAACCACTTTAACAAGAGACAAGGAGGGCGTATATTTACAGAGAATATTTATAAGGCATTACTCAATTACATTTGAGTAATTTACAGTTGCATAGTTAGTCAGGTTGAAAAGAGACACTGGACCATCTAGTTTAACCAATAAAAGTAAAAGGTACTCATTTGTTCCTTTCTTGACCTAATAATGAGATGATAAACAGAACATATTTTCTAGGTTTATCGAGAAAATAGGTCACTAAATGAATCTGCTGCCATCCCTATTTCATGCATGCTCTAGTTTAATAATAATAAATCAAATAATATATAGCTAAGCTAATAATATTAGCTGATAGCTAAAAGGTTTTACATTCTAAAATTCATACATTTATAATAAGCATATGCACTGGTTGTCACGTGCAGCTTTTTTCCATACCTAATGTGTTGCTGCAGAAAAACATTTAGACTTATTTTTTTTAAACAAGCTGGTAGGTAAAAAAAAAAAAATAATAATTGTAACATTACTGTGACACAGTCTAATTTACTGCTGAAAGGGACATGATTAAGATCTCATTCTTTACAACGGGAGTGCAATGAAATGCAATAACATACTGTAGTTATCATAATGACTTTGTGACTTTGTGAAAGTTTAGGCAATCTACCATTTTGATCACAAATTTTACATTGTAAACAGCTAAAGCAAACAAATGAAAATGGGTACAATCTGCATACATAAATAAATAAGCAAATGATACTTAATTAGGACACCTACAGCAGACAATCTGTCCACAACTGGGTATATGAAATTCAAATTAAACACAGCAATGCTGCCAACAGACTTTCTGCATGGCATTTAGTAGGAAATTACCTTATACTGTACAACAGTTTGTGCTACTTTTAGTCAAATTTAAAAAAAAAAGTCATCACAATGGATAATACTTACAGTAAATATGATGTGTCCCCTATGCTGCTGGCTGTGGTATTAGTTGAAATCCTCTGTCTTCTGATCCCCCTACCCCTGCAGCCATAATCTTTCAGCACCATGGAAGTTAATACCTGTTGAGGGACCTATGATATGCACTAGTCAAGACTGCTGACTATGCCCACCCCTTCTGTCCCCCACCTCCATTCATAGAAGCTCTATTATACCTTTTATGAACAAAAAGTGCTCGAAAGGAGGATGGATCGATGGGTAGATAAATTATAGGTTCACTCCTCTATTCATTATTATTATTATTATTATACAGTATTTATAAAGCGCCAATAGTTCGCTCAGCGCTGTACATTACAAAGGGGGACAGAACATGTGACAGAACAATACCAATACAATGCAAAACATGAGGGGATTGAGGGCCCTGCTCTTTCGAGCTTACAATCTAGGAGGGAGGGGATAGGGGCACAGGGGGAGATAGCTGTGGGGGATGGAGTGGTAGGAAGAGTGGAGGAGGTCGGCAAGTTAGCAGGGGGTGAGGTAGGCTTCCCTGAAGAGATGGGTTTTCAGGGTGCGCCTAAAGGAGAGGAGAGTAGGTGATAATCTGATGGGTTGGGGAAGGGAGTTCCAGAGGATGGGCAACACCCTGGAGAAGTCCTGGAGGCAGGCATGGGAGGAGGAGACCAGGGAACTAGAGAGAAGGAGGTCTTGTGAGGAGCGGAGTGTGCGTGCTGGGTGGTACTTTGATATTAGGTCAGTGTTGTAGTTCGGGGCAGTATGGTGGACACCTTTGTACGTCAGTGTTAGGATTTTGAATTTGATCTGTTGCGCAATCGGAAGCCAGTGGAGGGATTGGCAGAGGGGGGTGTCGGAGACAGAGCAGTTGGAAAGGTGAATGAGTCTGGCAGCCGTATTCAGGATCGACTGAAGCGGGGATAGCCAGCGGCGAGGCAGGCCAGTGAGGAGGGAGTTGCAGTAGTCGAGTCGTGATATGATGAGGGAGTGGATGAGCTGTTTAGTGGTTTCTGGGGTTAGGAACATGCGTATTTTGGCGATGTTGCAGAGTTTGTTAAAGATTGGACTTGGGGCTATTTATTAATTGTTTTTCATTAATGGAAGCTTTAGTACTGCTTCTATAAAAGGAGGAGGTGGGCAGAAAGGGGGGGCATAGTCAGCACTCATGATGAGTTCATATTCCAGGTCTCTCTGCTCATTTCTTCTGGAGCAGTTTTGTGCTCAGCGGGGCTAACTGTGACATGGAATGTACTGAAGCTATATGTGTTCCTGTTTTTGGAGAGCATCAAACATGGCATTCCACTGGGCATCACCCAAGCCTAAGTGAGTATCTCACTTTGTTACTTAGCTCAACTACAAATGGCAGGTCATGCTCACATCTGCCGTCTCAGTTGTTCTTACCTTCCAGATGCTCTCCTTTGATTGGCTGAAATGAGTCTGCAGATTGCTACATTCTACACAAAATATTTATATTATTTTTATTATAGACATTGTATTATACTTTCCATCTGTATATTGTATGGACCTTGTCTTAAGCTAGATAATTCTGCCTTTGCCAATTACTGAGGCTGTTAATACAATTATTTGAAATGAGGGAAGATGATAAATATTTGGAACAATTTTCTAGAAGGGTTTTCTCTCCCAAGCTTTTGGCTTATAGAGGATGTAAACAAACAGAAAGGACTTTGCCTGGGATTTGTCCGTGAGAATCAGATAGATGGCTGTCTGTCTGGAGCATTTTCAGAGGAGTCTGCTATGCTGAAGAATATCCAGGAGAGCTTGGGAGACTTTGCTGCCATTTGGACATTGCATGGAGATCTAATTTCAGCTTTTGAAGGTACCTCTGAATAGTTGCATGAGGTCAGAAGACAAATTCCCATTAGTACACTGCTGCTGAAGGATCTAGGGTCAGCAGTAGTTGCTCTTAAATGATCTACTTGTAACATGTAGGTTGTTCCTAAGCCACTATTAACCTTGATAATACTGGGAAGCTGCTGCTTTAGAAATTAGAGCATCTATTTTTGTTGCTGACATAAGAAGTTCCAGGATATTTTTCTGTTTTGAGGTATCATTTACAGGGTGGGCCACCGTTGGGAAAAGCAGGAGAGCCTGCTAGGGCTTGTTCACACTTGACCAAATTTCTAACTCTTACCAAACACTACTATAGCTTTAGTATAGACATTACACAGGTGTTAATGAGCTTTAGTATGGGCATTAGACTGGCTTTTTACAAGCGTTAAAAATGCTCCCTAAATGCCCTATGTGCAGTTTTTAAGTGTTTTATAAGCATTTGACAAGCGTTAAAATCACACCACAAACTAAATAAATTGTAATGTTATTAATGCTCCGCAACCCACCGCAAATGCCTCATAAGCACCTGCCAGTGCATTTGAGGAGTGTCACCATAGACATGAATGGGAGGCGTTGAAAGGCTTCAAACTCCTCCAGACTGAACATGAGGCTTGGAATTTGAAGCATTGCGATGCTAACGCTTTATGTTTTGATAATGTTAACAGCACTGTGTGCTGCCCATAGGATAATTTGCATAGGCATTTGAGGAGCATTAAAAATGGCCCTCAAACACCTGTTTTCAATGCCAGTGTGAACTAGGCCTTATACAGTCAGGTCCATAAATATTGGGACATCAACACAATTCTAACATTTTTGGCTCTATACACCACCACAATGGATTTGAAATGAAACAAACAAGATATGCTTTAACTGCAGACTGTCAGCATTAATTTGAGGGTATTTACATCCAAATCAGGTGAACGGTGTAGGAATTACAACAGTTTGCATATGTGCCTCCCACTTGTTAAGGGACCAAAAGTAATGGGACAATTGGCCTCTCAGCTGTTCCATGGCCAGGTGTGTGTTATTCCCTCATTATCCCAATTACAATGAGCAGATAAAAGGTCCAGATTTAATTTCAAGTGTGCTATTTGCATTTGGAATCTGTTGCTGTCAACTCTCAAGATGAGATCCAAAGAGCTGTCACTATCAGTGAAACAAGCCATCGTTAGGCTGAAAAAACAAAACAAACCCATCAGAGAGATAGCAAAAACATTAGGCGTGGCCAAAACAACTGTTTGGAATATTCTTAAAAATAAGGAACGCACTGGTGAGCTCAGAAACACCAAAAGACCCGGAAGACCACGGAAAACAACTGTGGTGGATGACTGAAGAGTTCTTTCCCTGGTGAAGAAAACACGCTTCACAACAGTTGGCCAGATCAAGAACACTCTCCAGGAGGTTGGTGTATGTGTGTCAAAGTCAACAATCGAGAGAAGACTTGACCAGAGTGAATACAGAGGGTTCACTACAAGATGTAAACCATTGGTGAGCCTCAAAAACAGAAAGGCCAGATTAGAGTTCGCCAAACAACATCTAAAAGAGCCTTCACAGTTCTGGAACAACATCCTATGGACAGATGAGACCAAGATCAACTTGTACCAGAGTGATGGGAAGAGAAGGGTATGGAGAAGGAAAGGAACTGCTCATGATCCTAAGCATACCACCTCATCAGTGAAGCATGGTGGTGGTAGTGTCATGGCGTGGGCATGTATGGCTGCCAATGGAACTGGTTCTCTTGTATTTATTGATGATGTGACTGCTGACAAAAGCAGCAGGATGAATTCTGAAGTGTTTCGGACAATATTATCTGCTCATATTCAGCCAAATGCTTCAGAACTCATTGGACGCCGCTTCACAGTGCAGATGGACAATGACCCAAAGCATACTGCAAAAGCAACCAAAGAGTTTTTTAAGGGAAAGAAGTGGAATGTTATGCAATGGCCAAGTCAATCACCTGACCTGAATCCGATTGAGCATGCATTTCACTTGCTGAAGACAAAACTGAAGGGAAAATGCCCCAAGAACAAGCAGGACCTAAAGACAGTTGCAGTAGAGGCCTGGCAGGGCATCACCAGGGATGAAACCCAGCGTCTGGTGATGTCTATGTGTTCCAGACTTCAGGCTGTAATTGACTGCAAAGGATTTGCAACCAAGTATTAAAAAGTGAAAGTTTGATTTATGATTATTATTCTGTCCCATTACTTTTGGTCCCTTAACAAGTGGGAGGCACATATGCAAACTGTTGTAATTCCTACACCGTTCACCTGATTTGAATGTAAATACCCTAAAATTAAAGCTGACAGTCTGCAGTTAAAGCACATCTTGTTTGTTTAATTTCAAATCCATTGCGGTGGTGTATAGAGCCAAAAATGTTAGAATTGTGTCGATGTCCCAATATTTATGGACCTGACTGTAGATCCTGCAGCTCCTTCAGTGGTAAGTCATACATTTCAATACAGTTATGCTGTATGTATTAAAAAAAAAAAATATTTTTTACATGTTCACATCAGAAAAACTTGTAAATGTGTAAAAAAACACATAAAATCACAGGTTCAGTACTTACCTTTAAATCCCCTTGAAACAATGCATGGAAGAATAACATTGAAAGTAGAATGGTCATATTTCTGGGAAAGAAAGGATTAATTATAGTTAGACAATGTTGATATGTACTGTAAATGTATTATGTGCAAAAGATGAGTCAGTGTTTAGAACACTATAGATTAACATCCTAAACAGCAGAATAGAAGCTTATAATAAACTCAGAATATATAGAAAGAACCTGCTAGTAATAACATTGTGTTAACAGATGATCTTGTAGTTTTGGAGTAAACTGATTTTTGCTCTATAGAAGGAAGCATAAGAAGAAGGAGGTCATAGGGCCAGGCATATGCTACTGTGCTGAAAGCACGCTCTCAAAAAACTGTGTAGATAATTCTTCCCTCTGGGGTTCAGAAAGATATAGAACTGGGAAAGCACTTGTTTATGTCAAGAATGATTTACTGTTGTCCAGATATAAGGATGAGTGCTCCACTGTTATTTTTCTAAACTTTTCACTTGATACTGTGGACCATAAAATAAAATACAACTCTCACTTGGCTACAAACCTTCTTAAATAATAGATTACAATGAGGATGTCTAGATCTGAGAAACTTAATAAATAAACACATTTTTGTATGTGTTGCCGGTGTAAAGAAATGTCATTTTCTATAACGATCCGTTGCAAGTGTCCTGAATCATACTTTTTTTCTGTATGGAGTCATCTGATTTCAGCAGTCAGTAATATAGCCAAGAATAATCTTATATGTGTGTGACTGGCAATATTTAATCCATTTCATCTTTCTGCTAGGTCTATGTGGTTGCCAACTGCATGGTAGTGTATGTGTTATCTGGTGTATTTCGGATCCTGAGTCAGCCTTTGCAGCACCATTGACTATTAGAAGGGCATCTGTTGCCTTAGAGAACAGGCAGTGGCAGGCCAAGCATTTCATATCCAGACCTTCAATGATGTCCTACCTGAATAAATCCAGCAATTTTTCCTGTAATCTTAAAGATTAAGCACAGAAAAAATGGGGACACAGAAACAGGGGAGCCTAGAATAGCCAGGGTTGACTGTATTAAAAATGTAAATAACACTCATTATACTCACCAAAACTACTGATTATTTGTACACAAAATCCATCCTCCTTCCTTTCCTCAAGAAGCGTTCAGTTACTCTGTTGTACAGGTCTTTGTGTTTCAGCTCCAACAATAAATTATTTTCTATCGCCATGCAAACTACTGTTGAAAGTCGAATCTGTCCACTTTGTCTGTACACTTATGTTTTAATATATTTTATTCCTGAATGTGTATTGCATTGTTCCCAATAGTCTATTGTCTTCATTTTATAGCTTTTGTCTTGGTTGCACTGCTTCCAGTAGTGTATGTTCCATGTTAGGCATTTATCCAATCATATTTGAGCCATGATATCCATCATGTGTTGCCAATGATATCTGATTTGAGGCCTTCAGAATCAGCAGTGCAGGTGCCTGTAGCTTGCACAAAATGGCAATCAAACTGTTGCTTTAATCAATCATATTTTGAATGGTGACACTGGGACCATTTAGCAGGTGTACCATAACTTATGCCAGAACTCCTCGAGGCAGATTTCTTTGACTCTGGCAACACATGATGGTTATCATGGCTGAAATATGATTGGATAAAAGCTGTAACATAAACATACTTTACTGGAAGCAGTAAAACCAAGAGAAAAGCTATAAAATGAGGGGAATAGACTATTGGGAATAATTTAGTACACATTCATGAAAAAATATATTAAAATGTAAGTCAGTGATTCTGCCTGTTTAGGCCAGCAGAGAGGGCCTTGATGGCCCTCATTGGGAACTGGTACCCTATTATGCCTACCTAACAACCTTTCTAGGGGATTTACCATAAAAACATATAGAGAATGTTCTTCTTAGAGTAGAATAATGAAGGCCAGTTAGCAGAAAACTCCTCCAAAACATGGTAGAAATGAAACCCTGCTTCACTCCACCCATAACAAGACTGATTTGATTTTTGTTGTAATTCCTTACAATGTAATACTTTCAGCCTTAGATATGAAACAAATGTGGTCAGAGAAACTGGCAGGATACTACTGTAGCTTACATTCATGCAAAAAAATCACATTGTTGTATAATATGCAATCATACTGCCAGTCTCATCCTTACTGGAGATCTCCTTTTTGCATGTTGAAATGTAAAGATTGGTTCTTTATGTTAAGATGTGTGGAATATCCAATGGACGAGACCTGTTTAACACAGTTACCGCAGCTTACATTTTGCAGGTCTTTAAATTATTGCACTCTGCTGTATCTCTGACTACAGAGCTTTTATCTGACTTTAACCAGGTAAAAAGAAGTCTGGATCCCGTCACGCTTGTTGACCTCAGCCACTATATGAAATTCAAGCACCAAAGATATCACCTGCTTTTGATGTATTCACATTTACACTGAACATTCTTCAAAAAAAGAAGCGTTCCTCCCTTTGCTTCTACTAATCATCTAAGTGCCTTTTATCTCATGATCTATTTTGTTCCACTTCTTCATCTGACTCCACAGAGAAAATAAAGTTCAAAATTAGATTAATGTGCATGTTAGGAATCTTAGGCAAAAAAAAAGAACGCTTCATAAATGTCTTTTACATATCAGTGTATTGCAAAGTATTTCTGCCGGCCAGTGTGAAAAATGGAAGTGAGACTTGATGAATTGTATAATGCATGAGAGGTTTTAAAGCTTTTACATTTGTCACCTGAATTAATATTTTGCATTTATCTGTGTCTTCAGTCTGAAGGTTGTGCCCTGAACAAAGTATTATGAACAACTTTGAAGCCAACCGAATATCATATCCAAACTTTTGTCACCATGCAAGAATCAGGCTTCATGAAGATCCTTGTAAAACTTGATGATTATCCAGGAATATGAAATTCTTTTTGCTTAATAAGTGACACTATTAATAAGGTGATATATTTAAACCCTTATCACGCAATACGCTAATGAAGCATAAATATTTTGATCAGTGTGATGAATAAAGAGGATGTTCCTAGAGGGATTAATCACATCTGCATACATTTTTAGATTTTTACATTTTGCTCTGATTTTTTTTTCATTGCTTAGGGTTAATTAAGTATATTTATATACCTCCTACAAAATAACTGTAAAGCTGAAAAAAAAAGAAATGAGAATAACAGGGCTCAAAAAAAGGAACAGAATATCACCTCTTATCCCTTTTTAGGAGCTGGAGGTCTCTTGTTGAAGATCGCAGAAGTTTCCTCATTCTTTTTTCATTCTCCAAAAAACAAATTGTCATCATCTGCTATACTTTACAAGGTTAGCACATTTAACATATCTCAAAAGATTTGAATATGAGACCCACCAATGGCACAAAATACAAATGCCTCCATTTTTATATCTTACCAGTCTTACAAGTCACAAATATTTTCACATATGCCAGGTCTTCCAGCAAAAGCCAGACGTGTAAAATAGATAAAGAGAGAAACATAGACAGAAAGATATCGGTATATAGGTAAAAGATTCTCCAATCCATGAGACAATAATGCACTTGAAGAGTTCAAAGGAAAAAGTCTAGTCTCAAAGTGTATTAAATTGGAAACAAAGAAAATAATTTATCACAACTCACCAGTCTTTAACATGACACTAATTGCTATCCCTTATTTTTCACAAATAACCCGTACACATCCACTACTTAATGGCTCTGTATTCTATTTTTAATGAAATGGTTTCTTACTGTGTTCTGCTCATACTTTTAGTGGAACCATGGCGAAGAAATGTAGCCACCCCCTAACAGGAAGTTGGATCACGGCAGCAAAAAATAAGGAATTTGAAGGAGGCTGAGCGCAACAGAAGGTATTTATTGAGCTAAACATACTTGAATGAAATATATCTTTTATACCAAAATTTAGTTTTACTTTAACCCCTTTACCACCTTTACTGCAGTAAGGCTCATGGCCAGGACCAGGACAAAGGGAGGACGGGAGGAAAAGAAGCCCCGGTGCAGTGTGTGAGGGGGTGCAGGATTGTTAGCATGTGAAAGAATCTGTCAACAAAATAATCCGGCTTAGGGGAGGACTGACCATTTGGAAACTCGGGCACTGCCCGAGGGCCCAGGGTCAGTAGGGGGCCCCATGAGATGCCCCTGGTACCTTTTTCATAGGCTTTTTTGAGTTTGGGCAAGGAAACAGAGGCCCCATGATCCCCTATTGCCCGGGGGCCCCATGTGTTGTCAGTCCGCCTCTGATCATCTGTTATATCATCCTATGTCTGCCTTGCCACTACAGCCTGATAAAAAATAGAGCTGAGATTGCATCCTTACTTATTGCCTGCCACCTCTCTGGGGCAGTAATGCCCTTTTCTAGGAAGGGAAATTTTTTTTCTAGCTCCCTCCTAGGGTTGCTGTTAGTCTGCCTAGCTGAATTAGGGCTTTCACTTTAAGAATTCCTGTACAGGTGGATGGAGCAGGAAGAGTTTATTACAGTGCAGCCCTAATCACTGCTTCCTACCCAGCACACACCAGAACTCCCACAACAGACCGAAAATGGCAGAGGTTGGATGGCACACTGCGTCTTCTCCAACTGTGAGTCCTGATTGCTCTGCCTGGTAGGCTGTACTATTCTGTGCTGTAAACCACATACACACTATAGTGTTTGCAATTTATGAATAATAGTTTGTAGGCGGGAAGCAATAATCAGAATTTTATAGTGCAACTGATCCAGGTGATTGATAATGAAAGCCTATAATCCAAGCCTTCAGTAAACAGTAGAGACAAGAAAATAGCATTGTTACATGGAAAAGGAACAGAATAGATATATTGCAGACTCTGTTCATAAGTGACCTTTCTCAAGGAAAAGGAAGATAAGTCCTTATGATTGTCCCAAGATAAGAAAAAAAAAAAAGAGATAAGGTATCTGCAACAGAGGGAGTACATATGTCTGCCGGTACTCATTACTATCTAATCCTCCATTATATAGCTAGTGAGGTGATTGTGTAACCACAGAAACAGAAGAGTGGAAAACCAGCAAGGCATAAATATACATTCAGGTATGCTCATGGGACCTCTGCTGCTTAAAGTGAGAAAGTGAACGGTCAAATTCCAATCCCTGTTGTTGACAATATCTTCCTCTCTTAGGAGGTGGCTTTGCAGGAGAGGATTGTGGTGATTGTGAAGGACTCTGGGCCAGAGGTGGCAAATCATACTCTTTATACCATTCTGGAAGTTCCAATAGCGGTTAATGGAGATTTTCACATAAGAGAGGGAGGCCATCTGGTATACTCAAATATAACACTGCTTCCCAATGTATGTAGCTTGCAATGCAAACAGAAATCTCATTTGTAAGTGATGCCTTTTTCTCATAGAAGTTCCAGCAGGAAGGTGTAGGGCCCTTTGGTTCTTCAAGGTGATAGGAGACAGATCTTGAAATAAAGTTACTGTGCTTTCATTAAAGGTAATCTTCCCATAAAGAATAAGTTCACCTCTGGGAACATGTTACATGTTTCATCTGTTGCAGCCTGTCAGGGATCCCGGCTCCGTCTGCCGCAATCGCGGCTCTGTCCCCCGCGCATGCGCATTGGCGGCAGATCACGCCGGGACACAGGAACTAGGTCCCGGCGAGCCGCGGCTGACAGGACGCCGCGCATGCGCAGTAGAAACCGCGGGCGCGCCTCAGGCGTCCAATGACAGCCGGGGGCGCGTCCTAGCCAGCCAATGACAGTGCAGGGCGCACTATTTAAAGATGCCCTGCACTGTCACAAATTGCCGCAAGGTCTATGTGTGATCCTGAATACCTGCTCCTGCTGTGACCCTGTTTTTGACCCTGACTACGCTGCCTGCCCCTGAGATTGACCCGGCTTTGTTCTGACTATTCTACCCGCTCCTGTGATTGACCCGGCTTTGTTCTGACTATTCTACCCGCTCCTGTGATTGACCCGGCTTTGTTCTGACTATTCTGCCTGCTCCTGCGTTTTGACTCGGCTTATCCCGACTGTTCCTACGGATTGATTTACCCGGCTGACCCTGCGTGTGACCCGACTACTCCTAGCCCGCCGATTCGGTACCCCGCTTACCCCACGGGGCCACTATCCGTACCACCCTGCTGGGGCCGCCATCCTCTTCACAGCTGGCTCTCCTGGTACCTACATACATCCCCGGAGGCCTCCTCGGCCGCTGGTGGCCCGCTCAGAGGTCGTGACCTGGCCCGGGACTATTTCAAGTCCATCCCCACCATCAGGGGCCCTGGTGAAAGCACAGCCCGGGCTTAGACCCCACGCTCTGGGTAGGTCTACCAGCTGGCAGACGGAGGGCTCCGCCTGGCGGATCCTAACAGTACCTTGCGGCCATGACAGAGCCAGGAAGTGGACCGGCGTCCCTAGAGGATATTTGCCAGCACCTGGCAACTTTGACCCAGGCTTTCCAGAACTTCCACAGTCGCTGCGCCCGACTGGAAGACCGCATGGAGACATTAGCCCCCCAGACTCCCCCTGCTCAGAGTTCCCCGTCTGTGGAACCTCCCGCTACCCCGGTATCCGGAGCGGTTGCCACACCCTTAGCTCCTGAACCCCGCGTTCCCCTGCCGGAGCGGTTCTGTGGGGACCGGAGCCGTTTCCGAGCCTTTCAGAACGCTTGCACACTATATTTTAACTTGCAGCCTCGCACATTCTCCTCCGAGACCGTCAAGGTGGGGTTTATAGTCTCTCTCCTTCAGGATGAGCCCCAGGATTGGGCCCACCGTCTGATGGAGAGGCGCGACCCCCATCTTGACTCCGTGACCGAGTTCTTTCAGGCCATGGCCGTTTTGTATGACGACCCTCAGCGGGCTGCTTCCGCAGAGGCTACCCTATACTCTCTGCGACAGGGCCGCCGGGCAGCGGAAGAATACGCGTCCGATTTTAGGCGTAGCATGGGAGACACCAGATGGAACGATGCGGCTTTATGTCACCAGTTCCGCATTGGACTGTCTGAGCCTCTCAAGGACGAACTCGCACGAGTAGGCCTACCTGACTCCCTGGAAAGATTGATTGAATTGGCCATTCAAATTGACCGTAGACTAAGGGAACGTCGACAGGAAAGGAGCGGCCAGGGTCAAAGGGTGGCATGGATTCCATCAAGAGATACAACTCCAGCCCCAGGGAACCATCCGCGAAACACGGAGATGGGAGACAACTCGGAACCCATGCAACTGGGACTGGCCCGTTCCCACTTATCGGTCGAGGAACGCCAGAGGAGGCGCTCACTGAACCTGTGTCTGTACTGCGGGGAAGCTGGTCACCAGGTGCGCTCCTGTCCTGCAAAAACGAGTAAGTCTACGCCCGTTTCTTGTTCCTTACCTGCAGGCAGGGATGATCAGTCTAGTTACCTGGCCATTCCTGTGTCTTTACAGCTCCCCGGAGGAATATTGTCGGTGACCGCGATCGTTGACTCAGGAGCCTGTAGCTGTTTTATTGATCTGACTTTTGCCCACCGGCAAAAAATCCCTCTCCAGACCAAAGAAAGGGGGTTCAACATTTTCTTGGCAGATGGGTCCAGTATAAAATCTGGGGTGGTGGACCAGGAGACGCCACCCATTTTCACCACTATGGCAGACCATCACCAGGAGTTCCTCCGTTTGGACGCCATCGCCTCCCCCCTTTTTCCAGTCATTCTGGGGCTCCCTTGGCTGAGGGCCCATAACCCCCAGATTGACTGGGAAAAGGGAACGATTCATTTTCGGTCACCCTATTGTTTGAGTCACTGCCACGTCACAGGACCCATGGTTCCCCGGTTCCTCCTGTGCTTGGACGGAGACACCAATCTATCCCAGGTGATTCCTCCGGCCTATCATGACTTCTTGGACGTCTTTAGTAAGCGGGGAGCTGACGTTCTACCTCCACACCGTCCCTACGACTGCCCCATTGACCTCCTACCCGGGTCGGAAATCTCTTTCTGCCGTATCTTCCCCTTGTCCGAAATGGAATCGGGGGTGCTGAGGGAATATATCGACGAAAACCTTCGGAAGGGCTTTATTCGTCCTTCCACATCCCCAGCCGGGGCCGGGTTGTTCTTTGTAGAGAAGAAGGACAAATCGTTACTGCCCTGCATAGACTATCGTGACCTAAATAAAATTACGGTAAAGAATCGTTATCCCTTACCCCTAGTCCCCGAGCTCCTCCAGAGACTGAGATCAGCAACGATTTTCACTAAATTAGACCTGCGGGGGGCCTATAACCTTGTTCGTATCAGGGAGGGGGATGAGTGGAAAACGGCGTTCCGTACAAGATTCGGTCACTACGAATATTTGGTGATGCCGTTCGGGCTCTGTAATGCCCCGGCGACTTTTCAGCATTTTATCAATGATGTTTTTCGCGATTTTCTTGATATTTTCGTGGTAGTTTACTTGGATGACATCCTAATTTTTTCCCCCTCACTGGAGGTTCATCGGGGTCACGTGTCACGGGTCTTAGAACGGTTGCGCCAACACGGGCTATACGCTAAGGCTGAAAAGTGCTGTTTTGAACAGCACGAAATCACATTCTTGGGACTGGTTCTCTCTTCCGCGGGGGTCGCGATGGATCCCCAGAAGGTCACGGCGATCTTAGATTGGCCAATACCCGCCGACAAAAAGGGGGTACAGCGCTTCATCGGCTTTGCTAACTTTTACAGAAAATTCGTTAGGAACTTCTCCGGTCTGGTCTCCCCGATCACGCAACTGACGAAACAAGGGGTCCGCTTTAAGTGGACCTCCGAAGCTCAGTCGGCCTTCGATAAGCTCAAGAGACTGTTCACCTCTGCTCCCATTCTCTGCCATCCGGATTCTTCGCTCCCATATGTGTTGGAAGTTGACGCCTCCGAAAACGCGGTAGGAGCGGTTCTGTCCCAAAGGAATGGTACCAAGGAACTACTGCACCCTGTGGCGTTCTTCTCCAGGAAGCTGACACCAGCGGAGCGCAACTATGACATTGGAGATCGGGAGCTCCTGGCCATTAAAACCGCTCTGGAAGAATGGAGGTATTTACTGGAAGGGGCCACTCACCCCATCCTAATATTTACAGATCACAAAAACCTAGAATATTTAAGGACGGCAAAACGACTGAGACCACGCCAAGCGAGATGGGCTCTTTTCTTTTCTCGATTCTCATTCCATATAACGTACCGACCCGGTACTAAGAATACCAAACCAGACGCCCTGTCCCGCATGTTTGAGGACCCCGACGACGCTGCGGTACCAGACACCATCCTGCCTTCTGGAAGCTTCCTCGCGCTACAAACGGAACTGCGCTCCCGGCTTCTTGATGCTTCGGTAAGACTACCCGTTCCGTCTGGTTCACCCCTCCAGAGCCACGGTGGCCTGTTTTGGAAGGAAGACCGAATCATGGTCCCAGAAGAGGTGCGAACCTTGGTCCTAGGGCATTGCCACGACCATCCAATGGCAGGTCACTTCGGGGTGACGAAGACTCTAGAACTGCTACGGCGCTCGTTCTGGTGGCCGGATATGATCAAGGATTGTGAGCGTTACGTCCGGACGTGTCCCACCTGTCAAAGGAACAAACCCTCCAGGAGTAGGGCATGGGGATTGTTACGTCCATTACCTATACCCAAGCGGGCCTGGCAAATGATAGCCATGGATTTTGTGGTCGAACTCCCACCATCCCAAGGCCACACGGCGATAATGGTGATCGTCGACCGCTTCTCGAAGATGGCGCATTTCGTGCCCCTGGAGAAGACCCCATCGGCACCGGAAACGGCACGGATCTTCATTCGGGAAGTGGTAAGGCTTCATGGAGTCCCCGAAGACATTGTGTCGGATCGGGGGGTGCAATTCACCTCCAGGTTCTGGAACGCCCTATGTAAAGCGCTGGGAATCAAGCTGTCGCTCTCATCCGCCTACCACCCGCAGACCAACAGTCAAACCGAGAGGACCAACCAAACGCTGGAACAGTATTTACGATGCTACACCTCCTATCTCCAGGATGACTGGCTGACGTTGTTGCCTTCTGCGGAGTTCTCATACAACAACTCAAGTCACTCAGCTACGGGTCAATCGCCATTCTTTTCTAATTACGGGTATCACCCCACATTCCTCCCTGATCTAATGCCTGAAAATCTGGTACCGGCGTCGCAGGACATCTTGAACTTCTTTTCCGTCAACAACAAGACTATTCAGGAAGCCATCGCTAAGGCCCAGGAGGACAGTAAGAAGGCTTTCGACAGAAAGAGAAGAGGAGATTTACTGCTTCAACCAGGAGATCTGGTTTGGCTGGCAACAGCCAACTTGAAGATGCTGTGCCCCTCAAAGAAGCTGGGACCCAAGTACATTGGCCCATTTCCTGTTAAACGAATGGTCAACAAGGTGGCCTACGAACTCGAGCTTCCGCAGACTTTCAAAATACATCCTGTGTTTCATGTATCTCTCCTGAAGCCGTCCAGACCGGATCCCTTCCCAGACCGAGAATCCAGACCTCCCGAGGCAATCGCCATAGGTGACCAGGAGGAATTTGAGGTGGAAGCTATCCTCAGTTGCCGAAGGAGGGGGGGCCAGACTCAGTTCCTGATAAAATGGAAGGGTTATGGTCCTGAGGAGAACTCCTGGGAACCCGCCCAGGACGTTCACGCGCCTAGGCTCATCCGGGAGTTTTTTCGTGCTCACCCGCGGTGGAGAGATCAGTGGGGCTCCCGGAGGGTGCCCGTTGGGGGGGGGCAATGTCAGGGATCCCGGCTCCGTCTGCCGCAATCGCGGCTCTGTCCCCCGCGCATGCGCATTGGCGGCAGATCACGCCGGGACACAGGAACTAGGTCCCGGCGAGCCGCGGCTGACAGGACGCCGCGCATGCGCAGTAGAAACCGCGGGCGCGCCTCAGGCGTCCAATGACAGCCGGGGGCGCGTCCTAGCCAGCCAATGACAGTGCAGGGCGCACTATTTAAAGATGCCCTGCACTGTCACAAATTGCCGCAAGGTCTATGTGTGATCCTGAATACCTGCTCCTGCTGTGACCCTGTTTTTGACCCTGACTACGCTGCCTGCCCCTGAGATTGACCCGGCTTTGTTCTGACTATTCTACCCGCTCCTGTGATTGACCCGGCTTTGTTCTGACTATTCTACCCGCTCCTGTGATTGACCCGGCTTTGTTCTGACTATTCTGCCTGCTCCTGCGTTTTGACTCGGCTTATCCCGACTGTTCCTACGGATTGATTTACCCGGCTGACCCTGCGTGTGACCCGACTACTCCTAGCCCGCCGATTCGGTACCCCGCTTACCCCACGGGGCCACTATCCGTACCACCCTGCTGGGGCCGCCATCCTCTTCACAGCTGGCTCTCCTGGTACCTACATACATCCCCGGAGGCCTCCTCGGCCGCTGGTGGCCCGCTCAGAGGTCGTGACCTGGCCCGGGACTGTTTCAAGTCCATCCCCACCATCAGGGGCCCTGGTGAAAGCACAGCCCGGGCTTAGACCCCACGCTCTGGGTAGGTCTACCAGCTGGCAGACGGAGGGCTCCGCCTGGCGGATCCTAACACAGCCACTGCCCAATCCCCCATCCCCTTTCCCTGTGACAGCAGTACAGGGAGATTTTCCCCATACTAGCTGTCAGTTTTTTAAATCAGAGCGGCATTGCCAATAATTTTCAGAGTTCTGTGAATTAATGAACTACAAGTCCCGACAACCTTAGCGGCCTTCAGCTTGTAGTTCTCAATGAACTACCACGGCACTGTGGATAGCTGGGGTAGTTTATTTATTCTTCCTGTCTGTATATTTGCTTCCCCTTACATCTCATACGGCAAGCAGATATACTGACAGGACTGCAGGAGACCTGCATGACATCAGTGATCTGCTGATCGCTGGTGCAATGCTTACAGGCTCCTTCAACAAAAATAATAAATGCACATGTTTCTACCTGCAAAAAATGTGCAATTATTATTTTGTGTCAAAAGGTGATCTTATCCATTAAGCTAAAGCTGTGCATGCAACAGATAATGTCAGATGATGGGGCAGACTCATTTGGTTTCGGCTTCAACGCCCTGTGTGCTCTAACAAACTCAATTGGTGTATCTGACGTTCTATTGGGCAAGTTGTTAAATACAGAGTAGGTGTGTTTGGTTAGATGGCGACCTGAGCAGACATGGGTGACCGGATCTCCACACTTGCCTGCTTCTTTTACCTGTTTCTAGAGGGATCTACCTTCTCTGAAGGGGAAGAGTGTTTCAGGCCATCCCAGCATGGCAACCCAGACTGAGGCAGCAAACCCTGTGGCACTGGAGCGGGATCATTTTGCCTCGCTCATGCAGACCATCTTGGAATGCCAGACCATACTCACTGCAAAAAACTGATCTCTCACAAACTGATATTGGGTTGATTAGATGTGACATGGACACGTTTCGTGACGATCTCATGCAGTATGAGAAGAATATTGGCGACTCAGAGGATTCAGTTCGGGAACATCAAGCTTCTCTACATACCTTAAAGTCAAGGTGAAATCCCAGGAACCCTGAGCAGAGGACATCAAGACCCGAAACCGGTGGAATAATCTTTAAGTGGTCGGTTTACCAGAGAGGGCTAAGGGCCAGGATCCTGTGGCCTTCACAGAGCACTTACTGCACATGGTCCTTTCTCAGGCACCATTTTTTTCTTTCTTTGTGGTGGAGCAGGCTCACAGGATGCTGCCAGCCAGAGGTCCACCAGGAGCTCCACAGCATACATTTATCTTTCATCTCCTCAACTCCTGAGATAGAAACATGGTGCTGTGAGAGGCACAGAGGAGCATTATGAGAATGTCAAACTTATGTTCTTTACCGATTACCCGCTGGAAACCCAGAGGCTTCGGAGAACATTCAAACATGTAAAGGTTCAACTTTGCACTCAGGGAATAAAGTACAGCATGCTATTCCCACCCGACTATGTTTGAAGGATGTTACCTGGAGTTTGTGCCTGGATTGTGTTCTAAACCTAGAGATGCTTTGGAGCATTGCTGCTGGCTTCCTCCTGAAGATCCTGCATTCTCAGTGGTGGGAATCCCTGATCTTTTCAATCTTCTACATTCAGTAGAACTTCCATGCGGCCGCTGGTGGTACTTTTCATTTGGATTGACCTGTGGGATTACTTTATCTTACCTCTTCAGCTGGATACTGATATCCTCCCTTAGTTGCAAAGGAGGAGGGAGGTTTATATGCAACAAATTACATTCCCTTAGCTATGACTAAGTGCTTCCCTTTTTTGTGCATCCCTTTATCCATCAGTCTGTTTATGAGACTGTTTGCGGACTAGAACTGGTCACACTAAGAAATACTGTGTGTTTTTTCACAATCTTTTGCAAATTGCCCCCACAGGAAATACTCCTACAGTTCGGTTTTTGGGTAATAAGCACTCCAAGTTCTAAATGGTGGGGTGGGGAGGGTTTGGGTTGGGTTTTCTTATTTTCTGTTATTTGTTGGGGAATATTTTTAGCAGTGGTTCTCGACTTCAGCAGCTGGGGTTCCTATTCTCTGTACATGAGTGCTGGTTTATGGGCAGGAGTATTGTATGTATATATAATATGCCAGAGATGCACCTTCCCCTGGGCCTCTGGGGATGCTTCCCTCCTGATCAATGTATAGACCATCCGCTACTATGATTATAATATGGCCCCTGTAAGGCTCCTTTCTTAGAATGTACGGGAGTTGAATGCTAAGATATAAGCAATCTTTAGTGTTCACTTATCTTAACAAGTACATCCGTCACATTTGAATACTTCAGGAAACCCACTTGGTGGGCATCAAAGTTTTGAGTTTAAAAAAGCCTTGGGTAGGCCATTACTACCAAGCAACTTATTCAGCCTACACTGAATTCATAAGTCTCTTGCCTATGATGTGTTGGAGCTTAAGTTAGATCCGGAGGGCAGGTACAAATTCATACATACAATTAATGACACAGTTGAAATGCTTATGTATATATACCCCCACCAGCTACAGCTTCCTACTTGTATACCTTGACTACTCTCTTTTCTGGATACCTTACTGATAATATAATAATGGCAGGATATTTCAATATGCTCCTGAATTCTTCTCTGGACAGGCTGACTCACACTCCTTAGGTAGGCATCTCTCTACAGCAGTGGTTCTCAACCTTTCTAATGCCGCGACCCCTTAATACAGTTCCTCATGTTGTGGTGACCCCCAACCATAAAATTATTTTCGTTGCTACTTCATAACTGTAATTTTGCAGTGGGAGGAGTAGTGCCACGTCATTGGTGTCAGTGGGAGGAATAGTGTCCCATCACTGATGTCAATGGGAGGAATAGTGCCCCATCATTGGTATCAGTGGGAGGAATAGTGCCACGTCATTGGTGTCAGTGGGAGGAATAGTGTCCCATCACTGATGTCAATGGGAGGAATAGTGCCCCATCATTGGTGTCAGTGGTAGGAATAGTGCCCCATCATTGGTGTCAGTGGGAGGAATAGTGCCCCATCATAGGTGTCAGTGGGGGGAATAGTGCCCCATCATTGGTGTCAGTGGGAGGAATAGTGCCCCATCATTGGTGTCAGTGGGAGGAATAGTGCCCCATCATTGGTATCAGTGGGAGGAATAGTGCCCCATCATTGGTATCAGTGGGAGGAATAGTGCCCCATCATAGGTGTCAGTGGGGGGAATAGTGCCCCATCATTGGTGTCAGTGGGGGGAATAGTGCCCCATCATTGGTGTCAGTGGGGGGAATAGTGCCCCATCATTGGTGTCAGTGGGGGGAATAGTGCCCCATCATTGGTGTCAGTGGGAGGAATAGTGCCCCATCACTGGTGTCAGTGGGAGGAAAAGTGTCCCATCACTGGTGTCAGTGGGAGGAATAGTGCCCCAACACTGGTGTCAGTGGGAGGAATAGTGCCCCATCATTGGTATCAGTGGGAGGAATAGTGCCCCATCATTGGTGTCAGTGGGAGGAATAGTGCCCCATCATTGGTATCAGTGGGAGGAATAGTGCCCCCATCATTGGTGTCAGTGGGAGGAATAGTGCCCCATCATTGGTATCAGGGGGAGCAATAGTGCCCCATCATTGGTATCAGGGGGAGCAATAGTGTCCCAACATTGGTGTCAGTGGGAGGAATAGTGCCCCATCGTTGGTGTCAGTGGGGGGAATAGTGCCCCATCATTGGTGTCAGTGGGGGGAATAGTGCCCCATCATTGGTGTCAGTGGGAGGAATAGTGCCCCATCACTGGTGTCAGTGGGAGGAATAGTGCCCCAACACTGGTGTCAGTGGGAGGAATAGTGCCCCATCATTGGTGTCAGTGGGAGGAATAGTGCCCCATCATTGGTATCAGTGGGAGGAATAGTGCCCCCATCATTGGTGGCAGTGGGAGGAATAGTGCCCCATCATTGGTATCAGGGGGAGCAATAGTGCCCCATCATTGGTATCAGGGGGAGCAATAGTGCCCCAACGTTGGTGTCAGTGGGAGGAATAATGCCCCATCGTTGGTGTCAGTGGGAAGTATAGTGCCCCATCATTGGTGTCAGTGGGAGGAATAGTGCCCCATCGTTGGTATCAGTGGGAGGAATAGTGCCCCATCATTGGTGTCAGTGGGAGGAATAGTGCCCCATCGTTGGTGTCAGTGGGGGGAGGAATAGTGCCCCATCATTGGTGTCAGTGGGGGGAATAGTGCCCCATCATTGGTGTCAGTGGGGAGAATAGTGCCCCATCATTGGTGTCAGTGGGGGGAATAGTGCCCCATCATTGGTGTCAGTGGGAGGAATAGTGCCCCATCACTGGTGTCAGTGGGAGGAATAGTGTCCCATCACTGATGTCAGTGGGAGGAAAAGTGTCCCATCACTGGTATCAGTGGGAGGAATAGTGCCCCAACACTGATGTCAGTGGGAGGAATAGTGCCCCATCATTGGTGTCAGTGGGAGGAATAGTGCCCCATCATTGGTGTCAGTGGGAGGAATAGTGTCCCCATCATTGGTATCAGTGGGAGGAATAGTGCCCCATCATTGGTATCAGTGGGAGGAATAGTGCCCCATCATTGGTGTCAGTGGGAGGAATAGTGCCTCCATCATTGGTATCAGTGGGAGGAATAGTGCCCCCATCATTGGTGTCAGTGGGAGGATTAGTGCCCCATCATTGGTATCAGGGGGAGCAATAGTGCCCCAACGTTGGTGTCAGTGGGAGGAATAGTGCCCCATCGTTGGTATCAGTGGGAAGTATAGTGCCCCATCGTTGGTGTCAGTGGGAGGAATAGTGCCCCATTGTTGGTGTCAGTGGGAGGAATAGTGCCCCATCGTTGGTGTCAGTGGGAGGAATAGTGCCCCATCGTTAGTGTCAGTGGGAGGAATAGTGCCCCATCGTTGGTGTCAGTGGGAGGAATAGTGCCCCCATCATTGGTGTCAGTGGGAGGAATAGTGCCCCATCATTGGTATCAGGGGGAGCAATAGTGCCCCAACATTGGTGTCAGTGGGAGGAATAGTGCCCCATCGTTGGTATCAGTGGGAAGTATAGTGCCCCATCGTTGGTGTCAGTGGGAGGAATAGTGCCCCATCGTTGGTGTCAGTGGGAGGAATAGTGCCCCATCGTTGGTGTCAGTGGGAGCAATACTGCCCCATCGTTGGTATCAGGGGGAGGAATAGTGCCCCATCGTTGGTGTCAAAGGGGGAGGAATAGTGCCCCATCGTTGGTGTCAGTGGGGGGAGGAATAGTGCCCCATGGTTGGTGTCAGTGGGGGGAGGAATAGTGCCCCATCATTGGTATTAGTGACACCAATGATTGGGCACTATTCCTCCCACTGACACCAATGATACTTACCTTGCTGACCCCTGCTCCAGCCTGGGCTCGCTCGCTCCCTCCCTCTCCCATGGTACAGACACTTACCGGTCAGATGTCTTCCTTCTCTGGCCGCTCTCCTCCTCTTCACTCGCTCGATCTTCGCGGCGCCGCTCGGCTCCTCCTTTCCAAGCTCCACCTCCTCGCCGGTGATTGGCCGCCTGTGTGCCTCTCCTGAGCTACAGTTCCGGCGGCCAATCACCGACGAGGATTGATCCCGGGGGTGTGTCCGGATGACAGGGACTGCATGTCATCCCGCCCACACCTGGAGAAGGACAGAGGAGCGGTGTCTCGGTTCCTAAGGCCATCGGAAATATGTGTTTTCCGATGGTCTTAGGCGACCCCTGGGAAAGTGTCGTTCGACCCCCAGGTTGAGAACCGCTGCTCTACAGGCTATTTGATGTTTGGAGGTGGAAATATCCGAATGTTGGAACTTTTACCTGTCATTCTACTCCTTATAATGCCATGTCTCAGGTAGACCTGATATATGTTAGTGGCAGTTTGCTTTCCAAGATCCAATAGATCTCTATGCTCCTTATTAGTATCTCTGATCATGCCCCTATGATGTGTAGTCTGAAAACAGAGACCTCTCCCTAAGAGAAAATATGTCAGCTTTCAGAATTTTGCATTTGTGCCGATAGGGTTTATTCAGAATTGTCCCCACAGGTACAGGATTATTGGCCCTTAAATTAATGTTCAGCATCCCCTGAAAATGTTTGGGATGTGTTTAAGGCCTATGTATATAACTTATTTTTTTTCTTGTTTGTAGGTCTAACAATGATTCAAACATCTACATGTAGTTGCAAACAGCAAGTGCTGCAGTGAGTAACATGTCATTAACATGTCTGGGGCAGAACCCTAGAAATGATTTAACCACTACAGCACTTGCTGTTTGCTACTACATTTAGAGACTTAGAGGCTGATTTACTAAATGATCTGAGCATATTCATACATACAAAATGGTACTAATTTTCACTTCAATTGTTCAGTCATGTAAAAAGGTAATTCCTGAGAGTGACAGGCATAGTAATTCTTACATAAAGTGCCATTATCTGCATTACGTGCATGACACTTTGAACACAGGAACATCCCATCGTGTCTTCTTTGGTCTGCTCCCTTAGGTAACTGACTCTACTCATCTTTGAAACACTAAGCTATTTTGCATGACTGCAATCGACATCTGCCTTGCTGTTGCCCTCAGTAACTGACTCCTTTAATTTCTGAAACACTAAACTACCTTGCATTACTTATATCAATATCTGCTTTGTGAAGAATTATTGTAACTGTAGTTTGTACTTGTCTGCATTGAGATAAACTTACTTTCATGGTGCCTTGCTCAAGATCAAGCATCTAGTTTTATCTGTTGTCCTTATCCTGATTGCAATTTGTTCTGGCAGAAAACCTCCACTTGCACCACATATTTTTATTAACTTTTAAGTAATCAGTTGTCTAAACCTCTCCCACATAACTGGAGTAAAAATTCAGTACAACTCTTTGGGACAGCTGGAAAGTGACAGGCATGGCCATTTTTGTGTAAAGTGCCATTCCCTGCATTAAGTGCATGGCACTTTTAATATCTTAAACTAAGACACATCAATAAAGGCAAGTAAAAATGTTAGTGTTCCACTTTAAACAGCCTTCAAGTGCCCTTTCATCTCTCATCTCTCTCCTCAGGCTGCTGTTCCCCTCTCCTCAGCCTCCAACATGCTCTCACTGACCTTCCTACCTTCCCTCAATAATGTCCTCTCTCCTCAAACTCTCATTTCTTTATCCCTTCTCTCCACCCCACAACCTATACATATCACCTTCACCTCTGCCCTATAACTTTTGCACTTGCCCTTGTATAATTCTGCTCCCACCTCACCCTCCTACTACTTCTAACATCTGGAGATATTGCCCCAAACCCCGGCCCTCAACCATCTAACCCTAAGCATTGTAACACTTGATTTTGAGTATAATTTATCTGTGAATGTTTATATAATTTAATAAATATACTAATGTAACAGTATCACAATATGGAAGATTCTTTTATTTGCATATGGCTGGTGACTGGTGGATACTGAGGAGAATGTACAGAGAGAGCTGTTACCTGATGTACAAGTGACCTGCTTCCCTGCATGACTACCCTACTTTTTCTCCTCACCATCATCCTCTGTGACTCCAGTCAATGAGACTTGATAAAGTGCATGCGAGCGAAACATGTTGTCCCGGCAACTGGCCTCTTCCTTCTAAAGCTGCTGCTCCACCAAGAGTTCCCCCCCTCCGTCTCTCCACATCGTGGTGATGTCATCTGGGATGCTGGGACGTCGGATACACGTGGTCCCTGCACTGACAGGCATTCTACTCTCCACTGCTTCCCTCTGAGCAAACGGGCCGTCCATCTTGGAACCTGGCTTCTTAAAGCCACAGGCTGGTTATCTATCTATTTTTTACCATATGAATTATTAAAGGCACACCTCCATATAAGATGTATTACTTTTATCATAAAACTACACAGCGCCTGGCTCCTGTTCATACTTTCTACAAACAGATGTGTTTTTATCATGGCAGCAGTGAGTTTTTTCCCCACCAATCACAGTTGACAAATACCATTCACTTATTTCCTTTGGGACACACCTGTGCGCTTTTATCCTGACCGTTCTTCTAGCCAATGTTAGCCACTTCTCAACTACTCAACCTAACCTTCTATTTTAACCTAACACAATGAACTCAAACCACCATTTACTCCACTGGCAACACTCTAGACTTCTGCACTCTCTGCAACCTTTCTAACACTCCTTTTCCTCTCTTCACAACCTTATCAGTTTCACATTCTCCCTGTCTCCAACCTCCCATGCCATTAACCAGCAAAAATCTCAAGAGACACAGCCATGCTTTTACACAAGCAAGGCATAAAACTAAATCCCTACTTCAGAATTAACCCTCTACAAATCTGCCTTTCTCAAAAACAAATCCTGCCTCCAAGCTGCTAAACAAACCTACTACCACTCTCATCAAAATCCTTTCAACCAATCCTCGTTAGCTCTTTTCTATATTTAGATTCATACTTCGCCCCCATTGCCTCCACCCAGGAGATTCCTGGTTATTTAAAAAAACAAGATAAACACCATTCATGATGAGATCTCCAGTGAAATGTCCAGTTTTCTTCTCCAACCAACATACCAGTTCCAACACTACACTCAGCACTTTCCTCCTTCTATTGTGTTACCACTGAGGAAGTTGCCATACTCCTTTCTGAGGCTCACTTCACCACTAGGGTTGCCACCTTGTCCCTTTAAACCCAAGCACATATTAATTACACAGGTTCTGCACTAAGCACTGGCATCCCCATCTAAGCACTGAAAATGTCATCTTTATAACTGATCCAGTTGTGGTGAGATAGATTTAACTTACAGTCTCAGACAGCGACTCAAGCCAAATGACATTGTGCAGATTGTAGAAAGCTTTCATTCAAAAATTTGTGCAGATCATAACAGATGAACATCAGATACATAAAAAAAATAATGCTAAGGCTTGAAGAAGGGTGGGCCTAACTACACAGATCATCTCCTAGCTACAGAGTGAGGTAGGGGAAAACAAACAATGTACAGTATGTGTAACATGATACTCCCCATCGAAATCTATGATTTCCAGTCCAAACATTAAGTGAAGACTCTATTCCAGGAACACCTGAAAGAAAAGAAAAGGGAGAACAAGAAAATAATAATGAAAACAGTAAAGTGGAATTTTAGTCAGCACATTAGGTGCTCCTAGATCACTTCAGGCTGACCCCTTTTGTAGGTATAGCTACAGTACGTAAAACATTAAAAACAAGTGTCTATACTGCTTAAAATCCAATAATAAACTCTCTCATCCTGCTCTGCACATGCTCAGTTGCTCTCTATGTTTAGCCAATCTGCCAAATTTTGTAGAGGACAATCTGCTGACACCCTTTAGATGTACTGCTTGTAAGGAGTTCTGGGCTTCAGCAAAATGGCAACCTCTAGCAAGAAGAAATTGGAGCAATGCTGGAAGCAATTTACAGCACACACTAATTTTGGTAGCATAATTATTGATTCAGTTATTATTGAGTGGAATGTATGCTTCATGCTAAAGAGCATAATATTTTATCAAGTTGTTATTGGTAGAGTTTCACTTTAGCATACAGTAAAACTTGTAAAGACATTAATGATGTCTGCAAGATGGCACAGAAGACAGTTTGAGAGATATTCAGAGGGGATGGCAGACATATGCACCAGTCCTGCTTACCTCCCTTTGAATCAAGTTCTTAAGAGGGGAAGGCAGCAACATGTATTAGTCCTTTTTACCTCCCTTGTGTTGAATATTATGCTGTTAGCTCAGATTTCCTTATCAAATTTAGGATTAACCGGTTTAAATATAGAATCAGTGTGAATTGTGATGGGGTCATTATTCAAGGAGTCAGGTAGGGACAACTATGAAAGGTCCAGAAATGCAGCTGGTAGTGCATGAGTGCCTCAGTAGGCACATATTGCCATTAATAGGGACTGGAGAACCTTCTGATGCATTCTACTCTGTCAATGACATACATATAGAATTATTCTGTTTTGTATGTATCCCAATATTATCTTGTGTGTGTAAAAGTGAAAATAGTCTATTTCAAAGTTTATTTCATGTTTTATAGGCTTAGCAATTTCAACATCTAACACAGCTACACAGAGTTCAAGCCTTGAAATGGTATGTGCTGGTTTGGGGGTCAGCTTGGCCTTACTGAGGACCAAACCCACACTTACTTTGTCTATTGGATCTATAATTTTGAGGTGAGCTACCGCAGCTATTAACAAATATAAATTGTACAGCGCTTATGTTTCACATCAATACAACAATGAATACCATGAAATTAGTAGAAAATTTATGCATTAATTAGTAAAACTAACAAATTGTGAAAGTGATTACTTTAAACAAATGCTTCCAATAAAAAAAAACTAGTGACTCTAAAACAAAAAACTCTGCATCAAATTAATGACTCATAAATGTTCAAATATATCACTAATAATCCATTATGCTATATAAAATTCCACCACGTGAAATCCTCTTACTTCAAAATGCTTGTTCTCAACGCGATTTTTCATCTAATGTGCAAGAGACCCACTCCTCCATACTCTTCACACTTGATAATTAGACCTTTAAATCATAGGAGGTCTAAAAGCGCTCAAACAAGACTCCAAAAGTGGTACCATACATGGTTAGATATTGCCCCACCAACAATCTGAAAATCAGTTCCTTATTGTCTGGTTTAACTCACAGAAAGTCTCTCTGATGAAGCCCTACCTCTGGGATGTAATGTTTAAGGGTGGAGCCACACACCCTGTGATGTTATCACACATTTTCCAAGCTGTCAGGGTATTTGGCTTGTGTTTGCAATACTGCCATGTGTATTTGACAGATCCCCTTGACTGTGAATGTGAGCAGACTGGTGGCTGTATCTACAGTGATGCCTTTATTTTATGCATTTTATGTATAATTGCTGTGGTTATTTAAATAAAGAGAAATATAGTGAGAATACTAGGTCCTCCTTTAGACAATAAGGAACTGATTTTTATATTGGGTGTGTGGGAATATCTAACCATATATGGTACCACATTTGAAGTCGCTTTTAGACCTCCTGTGATTTTGAAGTCTAATTATCAGTTGAGCATATAAGTATGAAGGCACAGATAAGTAGGTCTTTTGCATGTTTGATAAAATATTGTGATAAGCACATGAATTTTGAAGGAAGAGGATTTCACTTGGAATTTACTGTGGTGGCTTATTAGTGACATATGTGAACATTTATGAGTCACTGATAGGATGCTGATTTTTTTTCATTGGAAGCACCTAGTTAAAGTGATCACATTCATAGTTTGTTGGCTTTATTATTAAATGTACAAGGTTTCTACTAATTTCATGGTATTTATTGTATGGATGTGACACTGTCAAGAGTTGCACAATTAATATTTTGCTTATATTTTAACTGTGCGTGAAAAGCTAAGTGTGCAAGCCTGCTGATTTCTGTGATTTTTTTATGTGAGGAGACCACTTTTGAAAATGTATTGTAACGCAGCTATTGCTTCAATGGAAGCATCAGAGAAAACATGGATCTCTCTTCTGGTGGCATTTGTTAGGGATGTAGAAATTAAAAAGCGTGGTTCCTGAGGTTGTTCTAGTGCTTTCCATGATTTCTCTATGGGTAATGTGGCATCCCAATCTAAGATTTCAGAAGTAAGCTGTCTAAGAAGTATTTTACCCTAAACAGTGAAGGGTGCTATGAAACCAGAGGATCATAGATGCTTTTCAAAGCATACAAAACTCCTCATTTCATGAAGGGCTTGTCATAGGTTGATGCTTGAAATGTGGGCATGCCTAGTCTGACATCCCAAAGCAATAACTGTTATTTTTATTGATGGAAAGGTTTTCATTACCTTCTCACTGTTAGAGACAATTCTGTGAGGTTGGCATTGGCAAGCATATCCTGAGTTCACTTTAGAACATCAATTGCTTCCTCTTCTGTAGACAGAGATTTGAGCCAGTTGTCTACTTAGAAATTATTTTCCACAAATTCAGGTGCATCAGACCTGAATTCTTTTTCACCTTCCTGAACTGTTCTTCTCAGTTCATAAATTGCTACAGCAAGAGGACTGCTGTTACCAAAACATGTACTTTAATTCAAAAGTCTATAACTTTGTTGCTGATTGTTGCAATACTATCGGAATCTGAGGAAGTTTATGCTGTCCTTCCTGCCCAGGCCAATTTTCAGCTTTCAGCATTGTTGCACTTTGATTGACAGTTACGCAGTCATGCAACACCATAAACATTTTTTATCATTTTTTTTCACACAAATAGAACTTTTTTTGGTGGTATTTAATTACCACTGAGTTTTTTATTTTTTGCTAAATAAACAAAAAAAGGCTGAAGCTTTTGAAAAAAAATGCATTTTTCTTCGATTGTTATAAAATTTTGCAAATAAATAACCTTTCTTCATAAATTTAGGTTAAAATGTATTCTGCTACTTTTTTTTTGTGAAAATAACCCAAGTTAGTGTATATTATTTAGTCTGTAAGAAAGTCATAGAGTCCACAAACTATGGTATATACAGTATCTGACAATCGATCAATCTTGATGTGCTGACGGTCAATCTCATTTCTTGAGGCCCGAAAACACCAGAATAGTACCTCTCTTTCTCTCATCCTCTCATCTTTCTCTCTCTTACTCCCTCTCTCTGTCTCACCCCCTTCTCTCATTTCCTCTCTCTCACCTCCCCTCTCTCTCATCCCCCTTCTCACCTCCCTCTCCCTCCACCTCTTTCCCCACTCTTTCTCTCCCCTTCCTTCATCTCTCTCCTACTTTTCTATCTCTTTCTCTCCCTCCTATTCCTATCTCTCCCCCCCTCTTCCATCTCCCTCTCCCCTCTTCTGTCTCTATCTCACTACCCCCTTTTCCCCTCTTAGTTTCTAACATGTGTTTCTGTCATATTTCAGTAAACAAAGCACTGTCGGTAGATTTTCCATGGTCTGTCAGTAAAAAAAAAGTTGTGGGGGGTTGGCAACCCTGTCAGGAAAGAGGATGAGTGGGAGCTGAACATCCACACAAGGCACTTACCTCACAGTCATTGGATATCTTTACTGTACAATGTAACCGGCAGGTGCTACCAAATCCATTTTTGTGCACCCCTTACTTCTCTCTGTGCTGTCAGGGCCCAAATTATGATCTTGCACAGGGGACCACTGCTTTCATAAAACGCCCCTGATTGTGTAATAAATATGACTGCCATGCCGCAGCCATCTTTACACCTAAAAGTGCCCAGCGGCTTCTATAGAAAGAATCCAGGAACTTCCTTGCAGGCTCTGCTGCGGTAGATAGTTAAATAATCTCCTATGCAGCTGAGCTGCAATATGTAAGTAGTGCATTGTGTGGGTGTGGCTTGAGTGTGGGTGGGAACACAGGGGGCCTCATGATCTCCTATTGCCCGGGGGCCCCATGAGTTGTCAGTCCGTCTCTGGTCAATGAGCTCTTGAAACGTTACAAAGTCTCTATCAGATATTTTGGGGAAGTTTTGCAAGCTTTTAAATAAAGCATCCTTAAATTCTTCTAGGCTGCCACAGCTACACCCAAGTTTATCCTAAGTGGCATTAAAGTCTGCAGCAGGATTATCAATTTGAACTTTGAGTCTTTTCATATAAACCGTGGATTGGGGACCTACCCATCTGATGACTAGATCTAGTTATTTTTGTAGTTGTTATATTTAGTTCACTGATTATGTCTTTGAAGGTGGATTTCCAGCCTCTAATTCCATCTGTTCATACTTAAACAAACTGTTGGTGCTATATAAAGCCTATATAATAATAATAATAATTATAATAATAAATGAGGTAAAGCTTCACTTTGCAAAGAATACCCAATCACATGAAAGGAAGATAAAAAACACAGCGTTTTTGCGTGCACATGGTTGGATGATGGAAGTCAGCAGAACTTCTTCTCATTTACTAAGCTCTGGAGCAACTACTCTTGCAGAGTGCAACTGTACTTTGCAAAGTCAGTATAATAATCTTTCAGCGTCTGTGATATCCTCAAAAACTTTTTATATATGTGCTCCCAGATTTAATCCACTTTCATGAAGATATTTCTTTTAATCTGTGAAATCCTCAAAAAAAGAAAACTCAATATAGTGCATTATCCCACACAAATATACAAAATATCATATAATCACCTTGTGGTTACTGACGTATCACCCCACTTAGTGCCCACATCTAAATGGCTGTATTAAACGTCCTTACCCTATCAAAACTTGTCTCTAGCGCTCAATATCATATACTTCAAAAACCGTGCTCCAATCTGTCTTTTTCTTTCTTCAATATTTCCTCAAAGAAAACCAATAATAGTGCAATATCCTTTGAATACAAAAGGTGCTTCCCTAATATTCACGGTACACACGTAAATGTGAAATACAATCCCCGTCACCTTACACACCATGCACCTTACCAGATTAAACACTTTCTCAAGCATGAAAAGCTCTCCTCACCCGACCATCCCTGCTCAGTTCACTCTCCATGTGGTAGCATAATGAGGATCAAAACAGAATCTTTATGGTGTAGTATATCATATTCAAAGGGATATATTTTAATAAAGTTATGCTTACAATAAAAACATATAGAAAAAAACTTAGTGCTCCTCCTTTTTAGAGAAACATTGAATCCTCTGTAAATTCTCTTCACAGGTAGGTTTAGGGCATCCCCCAAGCATGTTATTTAATGGAATTTAGCATTAATAATGTTTCACTTTAGGCATTATTAAAAGAGGCATTCCCTGCTGAATGGACTTTTTAAATTTTGTAGTGGTACATATTCCCCAGAGCAGTGCCCAGCTCATCCTGTCCTTTGTTTCAAATTCCTTGCCTATTGGTCTTGAAAATTAAAATAATTGATTGTAAAAGTTTGGCTCCCTTTGACTTCAATGAGGTTTAGATAACCTTTCAAATGTAGAAGTTCGGTGAATGTCCTGTGAACCAAACACAATTACATTCAGCTCCTCACTACTCTACCCAAATACTTCATATAATGAAAAACAAAAAACTTGAAAATAGACAGATGGATAAGTGGTAAATGCCATTAAGACATTTAAAGTTGAATGTACCCTTGTATTGTAAAGTAAGATGAAATTAAATCCCTTCGCTGAAGCTTCCTCAAGATTTGCCCTCTATTTCTATTCTAACATTTTATTTCACTTGCAGATCCAGGGAAAATGGTTGCAAGTGGTGTATTTAGGTTTTTGGAAGAGAAAAATAAGCTAAAACTTACCCTCCAGCCAAGAGAGCCTAACGCCAACCAATACCAAAGCCCCCCCCCCAGCTGAGAAAGCCTTCCACTAACACCCACCAAAAGCTACCCCCCTGGCTGGAGAGCCTTCCACTACCTCCCACTTCCCCCAGCGGGAGAGAGAAAGACACTCACCTTCACAGCTCTGGACATCCCTGGGAAGGAGAGTCGGGCTCTGCATACACCATCAAGCAGCCTACAGCCTCTCTCGGATCCCACCTGGTCCCCATGTGTAAGCCGTGTACCAGGGTGGGCTCCCCAGGATACAGTGAAGTCACAAACGAGGAAAGCAACCCCAACACCAGCTTTTGCCACAACAGAACTTTACTTAGATGTGGCAAATAAACACAACCACAAATGCTGGAAACATACAATAAATTTACATACACCCAGCCCAAAGGCTGAGACCCTTGTGCTGCACAGCACGGCGCCTTCTGATGGATGAAGGTAGAAAGTGAAGTAATTTACCTACTGGCGGGCACAACTAAGCTGCCACACCTTACCTGTTATTACCCTAAAAGAACAGGAATCAGTGTATGGGTGTACGGTATGGGCTAGCCAGCGGTGCAGCACAACAGTTTACAATCTTACACAAATCTGCAGTATTCCCCCTCCCATAACTGGTCCTGTAGCACGTGCCTGAGTATTCCTTCTGAGCAAAACGTCAGTCTGGCTTGAGTTTGTGGGATTTTATCAGCTCTCCAATGTGAAATGTCACTTTAAGTTGTGGAGTCCTTCCAATAATCAGTAACAACACTTGTGGCTTGACACAAACAGAGACCCTAACTAACTAACTATAATCCTGACCTCAGTCTCTAGGCGCCAACACTGAAATGAGGTGCGTGCACGATCTTACCGACCCGGGTCTGCTTTGCATCCGCTGGTGACTCTGAACAGAACAAATGTCTCTCCAACAAGCATGCGGTATCGCAGTATATGCTGCTTAGTTCCTCTGCTCTCATCAGCATTCCTGGCAGCAATCTTCCTTTCTCTGAACAGGATCAGGGTCTTGGACACCTAGATGTCATCAGATTCTCAGCTCACAGGGCCCCTTATTCACCATGCTCCAAAACATGGCTTCTCTCTCTCCTTCCTGTTCTCTCTCCACTCAGTGTGAAAACCCCACCTCTTCATGAATATACAAATATCTATGCAGTCTGAGGCTGTGTTAGAAAAACAGTGACATCTTGTGGCTAAACTGCAGAATGTCAGTCAAAACATTTAATTTACTCCACACAATAATTTACTTTCACACAAACAGTGTTCAAACAATGAGAGCTGTTTCCCTATCTCACACATGCCGTGTGTGTCCCTTCTTCTGGAGGGCTCAGACAAAAAAAAGACCCTTACCCTCTCCTCCCTATGCAAATCTAAACAAAAATGTTGTCTTTAGAAACACTTTAACACAACTTTAAAGCACAGTTATGGCAATAGTGTACAGATTACAATGTTCAGTGTGGATATAGTCACTAGTCATTCTGGTATTGTCAACACCAAAAAAAAAAAATTAAATTTAGCAATTTATTGAATGTATTTAGTATTTTCTAATTTATCACACTGTATTATTGACAAACTTTTGAAGGACTGCTGGATTATGTAAAAGAAGAGTGTATGCTTCTTTGAAAAGGAAACAAAAGATGAGAACTGAATCATATGGCAGAAAGGATTGATTTTTTAAGGTTCTTCATGCAAAACTGGGTAATGTCCTTACAAAAAGAAAAAATATTTCTTTTATGTAGCCTGTGCTCTTGGCTACCCTCCAGATGTCAGATAAATTGAGCACATTATGATGTCCTGCAGAGATAAATGAAACGTTTTTGTGTGGAAGAACAATGATTCTCTGTTTCATAAAACCCACAGAGTTCAGCAAGCAGAAAAATTTAAGTATTAGCTATTTAGGGACTGTGTATGCAAATATGAAACATATATAGAACAAAATCTATGGATCTGGATTTCTCATCTCAGTGGTGCCCTGTTAGCTGAAAACAGATAAAGTTCTAAATCCTTTCTTTTTTTAATACAAAACTGAATATAGGTTTAAGGGTTTTCCTACTCAATGTACAGGTTAGAATTTTAAGATATTTTTCACAGGTTATGTTTTTTACCAGAACAGATTAGGTAGAGTTGACTAAGTTCATGTGTTGCTGGTTTCAAGGCTGCAGATAACATTAAAAATAGCCCCTAGTTTTATTTTATAATTTAATTATAGTCTAATTAATTTATCCATGATACGACATAACACATTTTGTGCATACAGCTGAATCCCATTCTTAGAAAGCTTTATACAAATTATTGACATATGACAACAGTCATCTATAGGGTGCCTAAGGCTATTGTAAGTTTAATTTCTTTCAATAAAGCTCTCTTAAACAGGATTTGGATGTATACAAACCATTTATTATGTTTGGTGATACTGCAGCTTTGCAAGGATGAGGTCTGTGGCTGTTAAGTTAAAGTAGAACTATAAGCAAAACTTTTTTTTTCATTTTGGATAGAGAAATGGAGGGATATAATTTCTGTAATACTGTACTTGTTTTGTCATTTGTGTCCTGTTGCGGAGATTTCCCTTCACTTCCTGTCCCATTAGCAAACAGGAAGCGAGCGGAAATCCCATTGGAAGATTTCCTCTCTAATACTTTTCTGAGGACAACCTAAAATTTAGGATTTTCTTTTACTTTAACTTTTAATAGGTGGTGTGGATTGGAGCTTGAGCCGCATGACAGCACACTGAGTGAGTTCTAGGGAGAAGTCAGCTTTTGAGCCATTTAAGCGGTACACAGCAGGACGATCATGGGCAGGATCATTAAGCCCACTTCACACAATCGTCCACACCGCTCACATTCCAGGTCTTCAGCACGGCAGATCCAGAATTTTTTCCAGAATAGAGGCATGCACAGGAGCAGCCCTGCTGGGAGCAAGATGGCACCTATAAAGCATGAGGAGGTTCACAGTGAGGAGTCTCTGCCAGCATCTGAGGATAGGGTAAGAGAGGGCACTCGCCCCGATCCACCACTCACATATTCTGAGATGACACAGATCGCTGCAGATCTGAAGAGATTGTTCACAGCTGCCATAACAGATTTGGAGGAAGATCCCCTATCTCTCTCTGAGCAATTGATAACTGTGCAGAAGGCTGGTGCTTACAGGGACAGGGTGATCTCTAGGCTGGAGAAAGTTTCTGAAACACATGCCACACACCTGATTAATGTGAATCGCCACCTAGAAGATCAAGATAACAGAGGGAGACATGCCAGCCTTACAATCCATCTTCAATAATCTGTTGGAGCGGCCTGTGAACACTGTAATTGATTTTGAGAGAGCACACAGAGTTTTTAGGCCAAGGGGGATGGATGGCTTCCCTCCCAGAGACATTATTTGCTGTATTGCCAATTTCACACTGAAAGAAGAAATCCTTAAAAAGCCCGGCAAAATGAGCTCATTACTTTTAACAGTGATGAACTTGCCCTCTTTCTGGAACTCTCCCCTATTATGCTGAAAAATAGAAGAGCATTACGCCCCCTACTGGCCGTTATGCAGGAGAAGGGGATTTTTTACAGATGACGGTTTTCTTTTGCCTCCCAAGCGACTCTGAATGGCAAACACTATCTGCTCAGACTGCCTGCTGATCTTCGGGGTTTCTGTGACAATCTCCAATTTCTGCACATGGAACTTGCTGAATGGTATGAGGAATTTCAACTTCTATCAGCGGTGCCTGTCACTGCATGCACATCTCCACAAACCCCTTTCAAAGCACAGTTCAGGAAGACCAGGCACCAGAAGCAGGCCAGTCCAGGCTCCAGTTTGTCCTCTCCGAAGTCTAAAATACAAGAGCTAAAAAGGATTTTGATGATACCTGACTGTGCTTAGTCAATCTTTGTCCTTTCTTCTCTTTTGAAGACCTTACTGTCCTCTTCCGGAAGGATGAGAACAGTAGGGGGTTCGAGTGTCTGGGGGGGCCTTTCATGCGGCTAATCACTGAGGTCTGGCCTCCATGGATACGTGTTCATCCTAGCTTTCTGTGTTACTGCCTGATATAAATAGCCAATTATTGGTTGTGTGTTTAATCAGCCAGGTGCAGCTATTTTATATTGCTTACAGCCTGATGGTTGGTCTACTATCTAGAAATGGCCAGCAGGGTCCATATGGTCTAATAGTTTTGTGCCCATTGGCTTTTTATTTGAAATTGTTGCACTTATATAAGGGTTATTTCTACTGATTGCAAATGATTCTTGGATATATACTGACTCCTATGATATAGTTCTTGAAAATACCTGAAACATGCATTTAATATTTGTGTTGTTGGCTCTGAGCTCAGACCTCCCTTCAAGTTTTGACATATGTTTAATATCATCTTTGCCATCCCTAGGGTATATCTTACAATAGGCACTGTTTTTTCTTAGTGGCTGACAGCTTTGCTTGTGTGATAGCCCCTCCCATTAGCCCCATAATTTGGCAGAGTACCACTTTGTGTTGCACATTACAACATTTAGCATTCCTGCTTCCTTATGCTGATACTTATTTAACTTTGTGATATGGTACTTTATCCCTACACCATTTTTCACTTGCTTTTATGCAGTATCCTATAGGTTAGCGATAAACAAGATATTTATTTCTCTCTGCACATTTGTTTGGAGAAGGTCCACTCCTGCATTCTTTGTGGTTTCTTCTTGTCATCTCTCTTCTCCCTTTTTTTTTTTCTTTTCTTCTCTCTTCTTTCACCAGCATGGCCTACTCGAAAATAGGAAACAAGCCCCTGCTTATCTCTCACAATGTCAGGGGCTTAAATGTTCCCGAGAAGCGATCCCAACTGTTAAGTGAACTTGACAAAGTCAAGCCTTCCATAGTGTTTCTGCAGGAAACGCATTTTAAAACTGGACAGATATCGAAGTTGTTAAGTAAATACTTTACGAAAGCACACCATTCTACTAATTCCTTGGCTAAGAATAAGGGGGTCAGCATATTGCTCAGTAAGGAGGCACAGATTTTGATCACAGACCAATCAATTGACCCGGAGGGTAGACACATCTTCTTAAAAGGTTCATGGGCGGGTACACCGATCACCTTGGCCAATGTCTACTTCCCCAACTCAGCCCACATCTCCTTTTGTCAGCAAATTGTTGATGAGCTTAAAGAGTTCATGTATGTTTGCTTAATTCTAGGGGGAGATTTTAACATTCTTCTTGACCCTGCTTTAGACACGTCTACTGGGACAACTTGCATTGCATATTAAAATCTTAAAAAGATCAAGCTACTCCTGAGATCTTTGCAGCTGATTGACGTTCTGAGATCACTTAACCCCACTGGCCATGATTACACGTGCTACTCTCCACCACACAATTGTTATGCTAGGATTGATTATGTTTTTATCTCACAGAGAGACCTACCTCTGTTGCTTGACACTAAGATTGGGATCCAATCCTTGTCAGACCACGCCCAAATACCACTTAGCTTGACTCCCCCCGACCGGGTAGCTAAGACGTTTAACTGGAGACTTAACCTTGCCTTGTTGACTGATATGGAAATTCTGACTGATGTCACCACTACTATTAAGCTTTATTTAACAAGGTGATGGAAACTTCACCTGTTAACATGTGGCGGGCACACAAATGCGTTGTTCGCGGAGTGCTTATTAAGTGGGGCGCTAGGCGGAAACGGGAACAGACAAGAAGAATTGTGTAAATTTCCACAAACATCGCGAAACTTGAATCCCAGCATAAACTATCCCTTGCTAATTCTATAGCGGCTGCACTTCAGAAGGTGGGGCTGAAATTACAGGCTATTCTAGACACTAATTACAAGCATTCCTTATTATCCAAAAAACAAGTTTATTATGAGGGAGCAAATAAAGGTGGGCGTTTCTTGGTCAGGGCCTTGCGTGAGGCTAAGCTAAATTAAAATATCCATAGAACTTGGAAAGGCACCCTGGAACATGATAGCAAAGTGACTGCTTCGTTGTTCCATCACTATTACACCAACCTGTGTAATTTGCCCCCCACTCATACCCCCAAAGATCTTAACCATTTGACGCCCGGCCAATAGCCGTATGGCGTCCGGAAAAATGCACTAGCTTTCCGGGAGGCTGCTATTTGGTGTACTCCCGCACATGCGCAGTTTGCGCACTTGCAGAGCCGTGCAGCGGCGCAATCTGTCACCGGCCGTGTACCTCGGACATGTCCGATGACAGATCTGACCAATCACAGCAGGTCACATGACAGTTGTATACAATGGATGGCTTCATTCATGCCATCCATTGTATACTAGTGCCTAGCTATGAATGGTCACAGCTAATCACATGCACATGTCATGTGATTAGCTGTGGCCAAATCACAGCTAAGCACAAAAAAAAAAAAACCCTGAATGAATCGATGTCATTCAGGTAAATGCTTGCTTATAGCAAAGTAATTCTTTGCTATAAGCAAATTGTGTAAAAAAATAAATAAATAAATACTGATCACTTCCCCAAAGTAGTACAATGTTACTATGGTAACATTGTACTACTTTGTACATAGTGAAATATGAAAACAAATCTTAAAAAAAGAAAAAAGTAATACAAAATTGAAAATAATAAAAAAATGTAAAAAAAATTTTTTTTTTTTTCACACTGTCACCAGTCAGTGTCCCTGATCACTGCCATGCCAGTTATATGATCATGCTGTACTGCGCTGGTGACAGTATGTAAAAACAAAATAGTGAAAAGAATTTTTTTTATTTTTTCATTTTCCGAAAAATTATGACAAAAAAAATACAACTTCAAAAAACTTGCCATGCCTCTTATGAAGTATGTCGGACTGTCTACTCTGAAAAAAGGGGTCATTTGGGGGATATCTGTACTATTCTGACATTCTTGGACCTCAAGAAATTAGATTAGCTGTCAGTACTTCAGGATTGATCAATATTCAGATCTATACCATAGTTTGTGAACTCTATAACTTTCCTACAAACTAAAAAATACATCCTAATTTGGGTTATTTTCACCAAAGACATGTAGTAGAATACATTTCGGCCTAAATTTATGAAGAACAATTATTTATTTGCAAACTTTTATAACAGAAACAAGAAAAACATGTTTTGTTTTCAAAATTTTCGGTCTTTTTTTGTTAATTTAGCAAAAAATAAAACCCTAGCGATGATTAAATACCACCAAAAGAAAGCTCTAGTTGTGTGAAGAAAATGATAAAATTTTAGTTTGGGTACAGTGTTGTATGATCGCGCAATTGTCATTCAAAGTGTGAGAGCGCTGAAACCTGAAAAATGGCCTGGGCAGGAAGGTGTAAAATTGCCAGGTATTGAATTGGTTAAAGGTGAAAAACTTGACTTAATTGAGGATTTCTTAGGAAAAGCAAACTGCCCTCCCTAAACTGCTCAGATTGCTAGAATACACCATTGGGGAGGTGGAATTGGTTAATGCTATCAAAAGCTTAAAACCAGGGAAAAGCCCAAGCCCAGTCACAGTATTATAAGACCTTTAGTTCTCTGCTCTCTACGCCTCTACTCCAGACCTTTAACTCTTTGATTACATCTCAGCCAATACCCCCTTCTTTCTCTCTTGCACATATTACTGTTATCCCAAAAAAAGATAAAGACTCTGCTGAATGCATGAGCTACAGACCTATTTCCCTACTCAACACTGATATAAAACTGCTTGCAAAAATACTGGCTAACCGGCTTAGGCCTTATCTCTCTGATATCATTGGCTCGGAACAAGTCAGTTTCATGTTAGGTAGGGAAGCATGCGACAATATTGTCAAGGCCCTTAACCTAATCTATAGGACGCATGCTGAGGGCCTCTAGGGCCTTCTCCTTTCCACTGATGCAGAGAAGGCGTTCGATCATGTATCTTGGGACTTCATGTTTGCTACGCGTTCTCATATCGGACTGGCATCTAACATGCTGAATTGGATCGCTGCTCTGTATCAAAATCCCACGGCTAAGATCAAGGTCAATGGCACACTCTCTGACACAATCACTATAAAGAATGGAACGAGGCAGGGTTGCCCTCTGTCTCCCCTTCTGTTTATCCTCACCATTGAACCCTTCATTTGGCTGGTTCAGCAAAATTAGGCGATTCATGGATTTCACATTAACAATGAGACTTACAAAACAGCGGCATACGCGGATGACCTGTTATTTTTTATATCTCAACCTCACATATCCGTGCCTAACCTTTTGAGCTTATTCGACTGGTACTATTTCCTCTCGAATTTGAAAATTAACTACACTAACTCAGAGGCCTTAGATTTAACTGTCCGCTTTTCCTCTTTAGCCCTCATTAAGCGAAATTGCTCTTTGAAGTGGGTCCCTCTAGCCCTTAAATATTTAGGCATTTGGCTTACTCCAAATTTGGAGGATTTGTACAAGCAAAACTTTGTCCCCTTATTACTCGAGATTCAGAACGATCTTAAAATCTGTTACGCGAAAACTTTCTCATGGTTTGGCAGAGCAGCGATCATCAAAATGAATATTCTTCCTCGAATACTGTACTGTATGAATGCTCTCTCTATTAGGCTCCCCACCATCTTTTTTAAACAATTACAACAGGCTCAGAGAGCCTTTGTGTGGGCCAATAAAAAAACATGGATTCGATTTCAACTAATCACGTGCACTAAAAGTTCCGGTGGTATGGGGTTGCCAGACTTTAAAAAGTATTATTATGCAACTCACATTACCAGAATCATAGACTGGAATTGTCATTCCATACATAAATATTGGGTTTCCCTTGAAAGCTCCTACTCTTCAGCTCCTTTAAGATTTTCACCATGGTTGTCAAAGTCTATCTACTCGAAGCATCTAATGGCTCATCCCTTAATTGGTGCAACTTTAGATGCATATCATGATCTTGCAAAGGTTGAGGGTTTTGCTAGCGCTCCAGGACCCCCTCACCCCCATTGCTGATAATCCAGAGTTTCCCCCTGGGTTGGAACGTGGAGTGATTCTGGTGCACAAGTCAGGTCTATCTATTTTGGCGACTCATTGTCTCAAGCGAGGGGGAGTTAGGTCCAAAGGAGAGCTTCAGGAGATATGTGGTCAGGTTTCTCTCCCATACTGGACTTATTTTCAAGTACATAATTACGTCACTAACCACAGATGGAAGATAGCCTTCTTCAGACCTCTTTTGACTCTAGAAACGCTATGTCTGAAAGAGAAACCCTTGACAAAACCACCTCTTTGGCCTATTCTTGGCTTCAAAACAATCTTTTTGTCACCCACTACAATCTTCAGCTAGGTTGGGAATCAACCTTTCAGACAGAGTCCTCCAATGACCAATGGAGAAAAGCCTGCATTTTTTCTCACAAATGCTCCATCAGCACCAGGACTCAAGAAACCTCCTACAAATTGTTAACGCGTTGGTACACTACACCAAACAGATTAAAGAGGTGGTTTCCGCAGATATCAGACTTATGTTGGCACTGTGAGTCAGCTGAGGGCTCCTTGTTCCATGTTTGGTGGCAATGTCCACGGCTTAAGCCATTCTGGGTTTGAGAGTTGATCTACTCCATTACGGAGACTGCATTGCCCTTAACTCCTGAATGTTGCCTCCTCCATATTTCTGAGTGCTCGTTGAAATTGTACAAGAGATCCTTGGTGCGGCACCTTTTAAATGTAGCTAAGTCCTTAATTCCCAGACATTGGAAGACCACTCATACCCCCTCGATTCAAGACTGGATAAGAGAGGTTAATGTTATTCAGGAATTGGAATGGACACTGACTATGACTGATGACATGGTTCCCAGGTTTCACAAATTGTGGTCTAGTTGGTATGCTTTCACTTTCTCAGAAAGATATAAAGGGCTGATAGGCGAATAGCTCTTTTTCTCTTTTGGACATGTGGGTCATGCTGGTGAATTCTGGGCATCTCTTGTGGAGATGGGTCTGTCCTTGCTTATGCTATTTTCATGCTTTCTTTCCTAGCTTTTCATTTTCCTCTGTTCTTACTTTTCTTTCTATCAGTCTTGATGATTGTACCTGCAAATTGTAAATGTTTTACTTTGTGAATGCTTCCTAATGTTTTGATTATACTACTGAGTTTGCACCGAAACTAATTTGTAAACTGTGTACTACATGATATGATAATATGCTATGCTTTCTTGTAGCTCATTCTTGTTCATATGTTCTGCTTTTTCTTTCTGAATAAAAGCCAATTGTTTAAAAAAAAAAAAACTTTTAATGATAATGGTAAACAGGACAAAGAGAGAGAGTGAATCTCCCTAACAGGGGCACAGGCATCCATAAAAACCCAACAGGTGTTATAATGTCTCAACGGGTGTTATATTGTCTTTAGTTATACTTTACCTAAGCACCATGAATGAATAATTCAAATAACTTACAGTGTAGCATAGTAATGTTAGCACTTTTATATTGTTTGAAAACAACATATTATATTCATGGTTAAATTTATGCAAAGAAGTACATTAAATGGTCAATAATGATATTCATGCAGAACATGGAATGGCACTCAAGGAGTTAAGCTAAGGCAAATAAATTGTTCAACTTTCAAGAGAATTTGCACTTTGCAAGATAATTTTCCTCAGTGCATAGTGAATGAGTTAAAGCAACTTTCATCATTCAAAGCATAATTGCAGTTGTTTATATTCTAATACGTATGTAATCTATTTTCCCTGCATGTGCTTGGGTATTCTTTGCAAAGTGATTTTTACCACATTTACCTCTAGTGCAACTTCCCTTGCAAACTGAAAAGTCCATTTGCTATTAGTAAATCATCCCCAAAGTCTTCACCAGTCATCATCTTTATTACCCATCAACATTATGATTTGACAGACACATAATTGTGGTGTAAGTAGGCTGGGTATGTCACACAGATTTGCCTTTTGACCCCATGGGTATTTGAGCTTTCACTGAGTCATTGTCCTGTATAGCTTAGAGTTATAATCACTTGGGCAACCTCACGGTTCAATATGCCTGATGCAGTCCTAGGGAGGTTTCCCAGATAGCTAAATACATTTAAACTGGAACCATCCATTTTTTAAATACACTTTATTTCTACTCTGCTCTGTAGTGGAAAAGTGTAAGCTTGGTTTGGCTGTCAAGCCTATTAGTTCAATGATCAATTTATGTTCATAGGTAATAAATAAGTGAATAATACAAATAAAAGTCTTCAGTAATGGGCATTACGTAATATTGAACCAATCTTCTTTGCTGTGCTATCAGCAACACTTGTATGGCAAAGCTGAACTGGCTGTGACAGAACCCCTGGCACCCAGCTTGTGCCTTCCATTAGAGAACCGCTTGCTAGCCACTGGGACACTGGACCAAGGTATTATAGCTGGGCATTGCACTCAAGACTAGGCGACACTAACTTGATGCAAAAGTTTTTTTACACTCCAGAAATAGGGGCAGTGCCCCCACATGAACAATGATACAAATATTACATCCCACATTGATTAGATAACAAGGTGAAGCTGACATCAGTACGATCTCATCATGTAGGAGCCTCCAAGAGGGCTTGCCAACAGACGCATAATAGATGACTCAATTAACAATGGGAATGCACATCTAGGAGACACACAATGGGAGAAGATAGTAAACACATAACACCTTAATACACACATTAGAACAAGAGCCCTCATATCAGGTTGTTTTGCTGATTACATCAACATCTTCTTAGAGTCTCAGAGTCTAGGAAGGAGGAGGAGGTTAAAGCAGTTAATGCTAGTTTGGGCACAGAGACTCCAAATCTGTATGTTGGTCCTCCATTTCTCAGAGTCTGTGTGTTTTGAGGAGACATGGACTTGAATCCCAAGTAAACTACTCCAAAGGTCCCCCCTAGGCACACATTAAAGAATAGAGCCCCTTCAGATGCCAGGGCCGTGGTCACTAGGCAAGAGGCTAGCCTTCAGTCCCCTCCAAAAGCCCCTGTCCCGGTTGGGTCTGTCACACTGTCAGATGAAAAAGACAGAAATAATTGCAGCTTAGCAATCAATAATACATTATTTTTTTTTAAATGGAAGCAGTCTAAGTACCTGAATTTGACCTGGTATCAGCCTGTATAGCAGACCTGGAGTGTGAGAGGAAGAAGCCGTTTTATGATCCAACCAGTTCATATGCTGATAAGAAGCATGCTGCTAGGAGAAGACAGCAGAGTGACAGAAGGATTAGCTCACCACCATGGCTACAGGTACAGAAATCAGTTATGGTTTGTATTAAAGCCCTATTTTTGTTTGTTAAGAATATGTAAATACATAGTGCAGAATTTAACTGTGGTGGGGCAGCCAGCATTTGCACAGAATACCTGCACATCAGGGGCAGACTGACCATTTGGAAACTCCGGCACTGCCCGAGGGCCCGGGGTCAGTAGGGGGCCACATGAGATGCCCCTGGTACCCTTTTCATAGGCTTTTTTGAGTTTGGGCATGGACACAGGGGCCCCATGATCCCCTCTTACCCGAGGGCCCCATGAGCTGGCAGTCCGCCCCTGCTGCACATTATAACACATTTACTCTAGGTGTGCTCTCCTCCAGTGATTTAAGCTCCGAACTCTTTGTATCCACTCTGTCCCTGTCAGTGTCATGTTATTGTCCTCCTCATCTGCATCTGCCATTGTCTTGCTTCACCCATTGAGCATACACTGATGATATACGTAACTCTGTGCAAGTGTGCTGCAGATACATTATTTCTGGGATGCCAGAAAAGATTTACAACAATTTTTATCCCAAATAACCCCTACCTGTGTGTAAATTTGAAATCTAAGGTTTACTTCTGCTGTAGACGACCACAATCTGGGCACAGTTATCATTACATTTCTTAATTTGCTACCAATCCTGCCAGCCATTTAACATGCTATAATTACACTTTAATCATTTTTAGGTTTTCCAAGTGTTAAGAGTATATTCTACCCATGTGCAAAACATATGCAGTTTCTGAAAGCTTTACAAATCTAATAATGTAACATATCTGCACACCAGGATACCACTACAGCAAGTTACTTTTAAGCTAAAAGCCATGAATGTGTGCACAGAAGTTTATTTATAGTTTCCCTTTAATAATGGTTTGCTGGGTGATTTCTTTTTAACTTTACTGATTCAGTTGACTTCAATTCAATATACCCTTTCACAAGCTTGTATGAGATCTATTATGTTTTCTGCAAAAGACCAAACACTTGCTTTTGAAAATGTCATCAGTGTGGTGATCATGGAACTGCAAGGGCTATTTATTGTAATGGTTTATGTTGTCTTTTTTAAGCATTTGGACTAGAGCGATCTTTTATTACAACTGATATAGATTTTCAGTTGAACAACAGCTGCTAAGCACTTTCTCTTTGCCACACTCGCTACATGGGACAATATAGACTTCTATTTGGTATATTACTTTTATACTTATTATTTTATACCTGCCACATTCTGACAGAGAACTGTAATATGTTATTGATTTTCCTTTGATATGCCATGTAAGAGAGCAGTTACAGAAACTCGCCCTCAGTGTAGTATAGCATTACTAAAAACAGATTATCAAAACTACATTTTTTTACAGATTTATCACACTTCTCCCACAATTGCAGCAAAAGTTTGTGCACCATTGTTATTGCCAAATGTGGTCAGTAATTTTGAAAGATTGCTTTAGACAAGGGAGTTTGTAGAAGTTTTAGGGTTATAAAAATCTATGATTGGAGTTTGGTGTTAATTCTCAAGAATGCTGGGCTAGTAAATTGGTTTTGAACAAATGATCAAGTTATATGTAAGCAAGACCATGGGTGACATTTACAAACTAGTGAAAATAGGGACTTCAGTATTTGGTGTGTATATTTATTTGATGCTTATATTGAAATTGTAAGCAAAGCCTTTTTTTTATTTTCAAGCTGAACTCCAGGAGAGTGTTTAGTTTGGCCCATAAAATCCTGTTCCTATTTACATTACAGATTTTTTATTGTTAACGCTGCTGGGTATTTGAGAAAATGACCTTGGTAAAGTCTGTGACATTGTCATTTGGATAGGGAAAGCATCGATTTGCTCAGACACCCAGAGAAAGTGTGAGGGAAGTGTTCACATCCCTTTCCCTCACTGTATAGCTCTTTAAGTGATTGTAAAGCTTGTTTTTTTGTTGTGAAATATAAAAAAGAACAGACATGGTATCATTTGCTGGGGGACATATTTGCTGCTGGGGTACTTTCTATAAGTGGAGGTTATCTCTAAAAGTGGTACTTCAGACTCTGCCTCATCTGAAGATTCTGTCCCTCCACAGGTAGGTCCCTGCTGTTTCACATCCACCCATAACTGAAAAACGGAAAACAGATTGCTTCTTTATGTTTCTGTGTTGCTCTGGTATGTCCAGTGGCGTACCGAGGCAGGTGAGGGGAGTGCGGTCCGCACCAGGTGAAACCTGGGTGACACCGGACCCGTTTCACAAAAAGGTAAGTAGTAAAGCAAGCCGACGATCCCCGCAGGATGGATCCGATCCATCCTGCGGGGATCGTCGGCTTTCTTTACAACTTACCTTTTCTTGGAACCGGTCTGGTGTCACCCCATACAGGATGTATGCCGATGATACTGCGGGGATCGTCGGCATGCAACCTATATCGGATGACACCGGACCCGATCCAAGAAAAGGTAAGTTGTAAAGAAAGCCGGTGATCCCTGCAGGATGGATCGGATCTGCGGATTGAGCATAATGGATCGGCGTCCAATCCATTATGCTCAATCCGCAGATCCGATCTATTCTGCAGGGATCATTGGAGGGAGTGTCACCAAGTTTTACCGCACCGGGTAACACCAACCCTAGGGGCGCCTCTGGGTATGTCCATGCTGCTTCACATCCACCCATAACTGAAAAGCTGAAAACGGATTGCTTCCTTGTATTTGTGTGTTGCTCTGGTATGTCCCTGCTGCTTCACATCCACCCATAACTGAAAAATGGAAAACTGATTTCTTCTTTGTGTTGCTCTGGTATGTCCATGCTGCTTCACATCCACCCATAACTGAAAAACTAAAAACTGATTGCTTCCTTGTGTTTGTGTGTTGCTTTGGTATGCTCTTTCTGCTTAACCTTCTGTAGCCCTGTCCACATTGCAATGTTTATTTTCCACATAGTGTCTTTCCTAAATTATGGCCTGTTCTTATCTTTACAACTCAATCCTCTAGCAAGTCTGAATCTGAAATGGGAATTTTGTTCTGCTAGACAGCCATTAACTCCCGATTAGTTAATTGGCAAGCAACCACCCCCACCCCTAACAGTATAAAACTAAGCCACCTTTATAGGGGAGGCACATTTTCTGGGGGGCACATTTGCTGCTGGGGTTCTTTCTAGAAGTGGGGGTTATTTCTAAAAGTGGGAGCACTTCAGACTCTGCACTTCAACAATTGCACGAAGTAAAAGTACACAGGAAAATACTTTGAAAAACACAAACAGTTGGTAGGTGACCTTGTTTACCCCTTCAGTTCTCCATTCACTCTGTAACATGCACTCTCTACCACTCCTTCTGACAGTTGTGTCCTCTCTCCTTAAACTCTCTTTCCTTCACCCCTCTTCTCCACCTCACAACTTATATATAACTCCCTCGCTTCTGTCCTCTCCCTATTACTGCTCTCACCAGCTCCTGCTAATTCTAAATACACACGCTAATCAAACTTCCAGAACACTGAATCATATCCCTTCGTATAAATCATACTCCCATATTACCTCCCTCACTTTTCTTCTTCTCCTAACCTCTGGAGATATATCTCCAAACTCTGGGTCTCCATCATTTAACTGTACCCAACGCATCCATCACCCTGTATCCTCTGGCAGCAGCCGCAATCCACACAATTTAGTTTCCATTCCTCTTCTTTACAAGACCAGACTCCCCTTCTCCTGCACCCTTTCGAATGCCCGCTCTGTCTGTAACAAACTCACTTCTCTCCACGACCTCTTTTTTGCTAACTCATCTGACACTGCTTCCTCAGCTGCCCTCTCCCATGCTGACCTTCTCTGGACTCACTCTCCCAGACCCAGTGGACGGAAGGAAGGGGGAGTGGGAATTCTTCTAGTTCTACATAGTACCATCAGGTAATTCACCCACCTCCCTCTCTGTCACTCTCCTCATTTGAGGAACCTTGGTTCGTCTTTTCTCTCCAGTTTCTCTAAGAATAGCTGTGATCTACCGGCCCCTTGGACCGGTATCAGGCTTCCTCGATGACTTCTCTGTCTGGCTATCTTAACATACTGTAAATCTGCTCTCGAAAAATACAATTCCTGCCTCCTCACTGCTATGCAGACCTATTTTATCACTCTCATTAACTTATCATCCCATTCCCAACAACTGTTCTTTACTTTTAACTCTCTACTTCATCCTCCACTGCCTCCACCCACTAACTCACTCACTGCCCAGGAGATTGGCAATTACTTCAAATATAAGATTGATACAATTTGTGAGTAGATCACTGCTGTATAAATACCCTCTCCACTTAATGCCAATGTCCACAGGTACAATCTTTACTTCCCCCATTCAACCACTATAGATAAGGTTACTAAACTTTTTTCTAACATCTGCCAAGCACCTGCACCCTGGACCCTGTTCCTTCGCAAATGCTACGTTCACCCTCTGGCTCTATCCTACACTCTCTAACTCACATCTTCAATCTCTCCCTCTCTTCTGGCATCTTGCTCAACTCAATAAAACATGCAGTAGTCACCTCCATACTTAAAAAGCCCTCACTAGACCCCACTAATCTTAACAACATATGCCCTATCTCCTTACTCCCCTTTTTATTCAAACTCCTTGAACGTCTGGTCTACAATTGACTGAGCAACCCCCTCACCAAGAATAACCTTCTTGATCCCGTTCAGTCTAGATTTTGCCAACACTCCTCAGAAACTGCTATCCTAAAACTCACAAAGGATCTGTTAACAGCCAAATCCAATGGACACTATTCTGTACTCCTTCTCCTGGACCTTTGACACAATTGACCACCCCCTCCTCAAAAAAAAATTCCATGCCTTTAGTCTCTGTGACTGTACCCTTTGCTGGTTCTCATCCTACTTATCCAACCACACCTTTAGCATTACTTACAATTCTACTTCCTCCTCTTTCTTTCTCTGTTGGGGTCCCCCAAGGTTCTGCTCTTGGACCTCTTCTATTCTAAATCTACGCTGCCTCCCTGGCTCAGCTGACAGCTTCCCATGGCTTCCAATACCATCTCTACACTGATAACACTAACATTTAGCTCTCTAGCCCTCAGCTCACTCCTTCAGTCTAATCAAGTATCACTCATTTACTAACAGACCTATCAGCCTGGATGTCACACCACTTCCTCAAACTCTATCAAATCTATACAAATCCAAGCTCATAATTTTTGCTCCCGCATGTGCCTCTTCCCTTGATTTCTCTGTTAAGATGGATGGAACAGCTTTCAACCCATCTCTGCATGTCAAGGTTCTAGGTATAATCCTGGACTTTGAACTATTCTTTCAGCCCCATGTCCTGCCTCTTCTGGGGTCCCTCCCCTGGCTCTATGGGCTCCACCCCACAAGTGCCCCCACAGTAAGCCGATTGCTCTGGGGACACTCATGTGTGCTTTCTCCCAAACCCTGCTCTGTGTGTCCATAGAACATAGAATGTGGCTTGGCCCTGTCCCCACTCCTCTTCATTGACTCTGATTGACAGCAACTGAAACAATGGCTCCTGCTACTGTATCTCAGGCAATGAGGAGCAAGAGAACTGACAAAGCCCCAGCTCTCGTGCACACCGCTGGATCGAGATCAGTTTCAAGTAAATGTGTGTGTGTGGGGGGGCACTGTGGGGAAAGCGAAACTGCAAGCAGAAGGTTTTTTACTTTGCTGAATAGACTGCAATAAGGTAAAAAAAACTCCTGCCTTTACAACCAGTTTAAAAAAGTGCAGCGAAAATAAAAACACAAAAATGAGTACAAGGGACATAATTTAGAGTCACTAGCATGTGTCCCTTGTGCTGATGCCTCTTTTGTTAGGTAAAATCCCCCTCCATCCATGCTCCCTCAACCCTATTGCCATAATTTTCCATTGTGGTGAGGGGTAATAGAGCTAAAGGGCTATCACAGGCTCTTATCAAGAGTTCCCAACTATGCTCACCCTTGCCGTTCAGCTCTTATAGCTTCTATGAATTAAACAGGATCTCTGAATGGAGGGGGTGGACCTGTTAATTATCTGCCTGTTCTTTATTAGTTCACTTTACATTCATATAAGCTGTAGTACACAAAGGACACGTCCTACTAGCTGTAAGTTATGTCGCTTGTGCTGATTTTTGTGTTTTTATTTTGGCTGTACTTAGGCTTTAAGGAACAAACTACAACTCCCAGCATGGAATGGGGGTTGTAGTTCTCAACTGGAGTGAATATGAATGGTATTGTCATGTTATTAGGCAAAACAGAGGGGAAGATCCTGGGTCCTCCAGCTACAGCCAGCAAAGATATAGTTATTCTGTTGCTAGCAAAGAAAACACAACACAGTGGCCAAAGAAGGTGCTAACACAATGGCAACCAGGATATTAGGGTCATTAAGTCAGTATTATGCAAAACTCAGACAGTGATTTACAGTGGCTGTCATATTGAGTTACAAAAGAAGACAGTCTTTGTTGAAGGTAAGCAACATTATTTGTAAAACTGCCTAAAATATTTTGCCTTGAGTTCAGCTTTCATTGGAATTGAATTTCACTCTCTTCTTCCCATTTTCTAAAATCTATTAATTTGATGGGCAAGACCAAGAGTACATAAAAAAAACAACTCAAAGACTTAATATAAGCTACTAGATTTACTGAGCAGAGGATGATAGTTCTTCCCTGGTAGCTTTAGATCAGCTGTTGGCAGTGGCGTCACTAGGGTTGGTGTCACCTGGTGCAGAAAAACATGGAGTACAGACCGCCCTCTGCAATAAATACAGACCCCCTTCCTCAGTATAGATCTCCTCCCTCAGTACAGACCTCCCTCTTTACTAAGGACCCCCCCTCCCTTAGTATAGGCCCCCCTTCCTCAAATAGACTCCCCCTCCCTCAGTATAGACCCCCCTTCCTCAGTATAGATCCTCCTCCCTCTGTACAGACCCCCCTCCCTTCCTGGTCAGTCTGTTCTCCTACTTTGCCCAGCTACAATATAAAAAACTTGGTACAAATCTCAGATCAGCAGGGGACATGTACAGCGGTGTCCCTCCTCCCTCTCCTCCTCCTGTACATGTACAATGTAAACAGTTGAAGAAGCAGAGGCAGCTTTGGTAAGGATCAACTCTGTGTGAGCCGGGGCAGAGATGGTGACCCAGGCAGCCGGCAAGTGATGCATATCAGTCCTTGGGGTAAAGTTAGCAGTGCCCCTGAGGACGGGTATCACCCCTCTGGCTGTGGTCTTCATTGACTTTCTATTGGTAAAGAGAGATGTAAAAAATTATGTGGTCACAAATATGATAAAACAATGTCTAACCTATTCCTTTAAACAGTGATGGCCTATGCATACACTTAATTCTCCTATGCTGTATTCGTGTTAAAATGTATAAATAGGCAACAAAAAAATATGTAGTACATCTCTTCAATACATGCACATTTCCCATGTTTTATTCATTTTAACATGCAAATACAGAAAAATACCCATTGATGCTGGAGTTTATCCATTAAGCTCCTAACTTCTTGTGCACTCAAATCCCAAGCAGTGTTATCAGACCTGGACAGTTCCCTCCTGCTGGGCTACCAAACACCTCCCCCATATGTTAAGAGATAAAGATCAAACAAGAATTTAGAAGCTTGCTTCTTAAAAGTCAGCAGGAACTGTTCTGTGATTGCAGCATTTTTAAAGAAACAAAACATGTAGAAATCTGCATGTATAGCAGGCATCTACTGCATATGTCAATTTTTCTTTTTATTTCCTAGCTATGCACTTTAAAAAGCTGTGATAACAAGGCATATAAAGTTTCATAAAATTATTTCTTGCTAGGAAATTTTTATTGCATATTCATACAGTACCTATTCTATTGGCTCTACGGGCCTGTGCTCGATTTCATGGTGGCCGCGGGACTCTACTAGTGGTAGCCACCTCACCAGGTTGTACTTGCACTTCTGGGACTTGCTACTCCATCATGAGATACTGCAGTGCTGGTGCGTAAAAGGCAAGGATGTACTAGGCTTCTGGTGTTTGCCAGATCACCATATGAGCATAATTCAGCATTTCTAGTACTTCAGCTACCTGGGGTTAGGTATGCATGATCTTAGCAGGGACCTCTTCTCCATCGTCTGAGCTCCCTGTCAAGGTGCCACTGCTTTCTACAGATTCGCATTGTGAGCCTGATTCTGAGAGAGAGGATTCACTCTCATCTGCCATACTCAGAATCGTGTAGGCCTCTTAACTAGTGTACCTTTTTTGGAACATTTTGGGCACAAAATTTACAGGGTGTGACTAGCGATAAAAAGAGTACCAAAGCAGACACAGGATTGTGTTGTGATTGGCTACAGCTGGTCCCAGTCAAAAGTCACTGGCCCGGACCTGCCAACAGACTTGTGCTATAGTCAATGATAGCACAGGTCAGTTGGGGCAGAATCCAGTCACACACACACACATATATATATATATATATATATATATATATATATACAGTGGGGCATAAAAGTATTTAGTCAGCCACCAATTGTGCAAGTTCTCCCACTTAAAAAGATGAGAGAGGCCTGTAATTGGCATCATAGGTAGACCTCAACTATGAGAGACAAAATGAGAAAAAAAATCCAGACAATCACATTGGTTGATTTGGAAAGAATTTATTTGCAAATTATGGTGGAAAATAAGTATTTGGTCACCTACAAACAAGCAAGATTTCTGGCTCTCACAGACCTGTACCTTCTTCTTTAAGAGGCTCCTCTGTCCTGCACTCATTACCTGTATCAATGGCACCTGTTTGAACTGTTGACAACTGTCCACAACCTCAAACAGTCACACTCCAAACTCCACTATGGTGAAGACCAAAGAGCTGTCAAAGGACACCAGAAACAAAATTGTAGACCTGCACCAGGCTGGGAAGACTGAATCTGCAATAGGCAAGCAGCTTGGTGTGAACAAATCACCTGTGGGAGCAATAATTAGAAAATGGAAGACATACAAGACCACTGATAATCTCCCTCCATCCTGGGGCTCCATGCAAGATCTCACCCCGTGGGGTCAAAATGATCACAAGAACGGTGAGCAAAAATCCCAGAACCACACGGGGGACCTAGTGAATGACCTGCAGAGAGCTGGGACCAATGTAACAAAGGCTACCATCAGTAACACACTACGCCGCCAGGGACTCAGATACTGCAGTGCCAGACGTGTCCCCCTGCTTAAGCCAGTACATGTCGGGGCCCGCCTGAAGTTTGCTAGAGAGCATTTGGATGATCCAGAAGATGATTGGGAGAATGTCATATGGTCAGATGAAACCAAAATAGAACTGTTTGGTAGAAACACAACTCGTTGTGTTTGGAGGAGAGAGAATGCTGAGTTGCATCCAAAGAACACCATACCTACTGTGAAGCATGGGGGTGGCAACATCATGCTTTGGGGCTGTTTCTCCGCAAAGGGACCAGGACGACTGATCCATGTACAGGACAGAATGAATGGGGCCATGTATCGTGAGATTTTGAGTGCAAACCTCCTTCCATCAGCAAGGGCATTGAAGATGAAACGTGGCTGGGTCTTCCAACATGACAATGATCCCAAACATACCGCCCGGGCAACGAAAGAGTGGCTTCGTAAGAAGCAAGTGGCCTAGCCAGTCTCCAGATCTCAACCCCATAGAAAACCTTTGGAGGGAGTTGAAAGTCCATGTTGCCCAGCGACAGCCCCAAAACATCACTGCTCTAGAGGAGATCTGCATGGAGGAATGGGCCAACATACCAGCAACAGTGTGTGCCAACCTTGTGAAGACTTACAGGAAACGTTTGACCTCTGTCATTGCCAACAAAGGATATATAACAAAGTATTGAGATGAACTTTTGATATTGACCAAATACTTATTTTCCACCATAATTTGCAAATAAATTCTTTCCAAATCAGCCAATGTGATTGTCTGGATTTTTTTTCTCATTTTGTCTCTCATAGTTGAGGTCTACCTATGATGCCAATTACAGGCCTCTCTCATCTTTTTAAGTGGGAGAACTTGCACAATTGGTAGCTGACTAAATACTTTTTTGCCCCACTGTATACTCATGTGACTGAGCCTGCCTGTCCAGCTCCATCGCAGTACATGTACTGCACCGGAGTGGCAAGTGATTAAACAGACCCGTGGAAAGGTTGCTGTAGAATGAACTCTGTATCTTCAGTACACAGAGAGAAACGCAAACTTACTTTAATACAGTACTGGTAAGGATGAGTTTAAGGTTCAGTTTAAACACAAGTTCGGACCAAACCTTGGCTGTTCAGGTGTTTGAACGAACCCACAAACATTTGCCTGTTCAGGTGTTTCTATCATCTAACATCTGTCGGACTTGTCATTTGGTGGGTGTCAACGGTTGACTATTTTTTTCTTTTGGCAGGTTAGTAGGAGCCAGGCATCGTGATTGCAATGGAGATGTGATTGTCCTTGAATGTACATGGGTATTTTTATTATTTTTTAAAGTACTTGTCTAAAGCTGTTGTGTCTTTATTCACACTTTACATTTTCTTTTCGAATGAGTAGGGGTACATATTACCACTTATGCACATAGGAGGGCGGCATCTGGGTGCCCCCTTATTATTAGAGAAGACTTCCAGATTCCAATAAGCCTGCATGTCTGTAGACTCGACAAGCACTGGGCCAGAGTTGCGGGAAAGGGTTGTGTCTCATCAACATAGAGACAAGGTTCCTCCTCTTTGTTGTGGGCATGTGGCTTGGTATGGTTCAGGAAGGGGTGGGCCACATGCTTGTCCCCCTTGCCTGGCTAGACTGCTTGGACAAAGGTCTGCTATGTATTCGGATAGACCTCATGCTTTTTTATCTTAATTTTTGCATGGGGTTCCCCTCATAATCAATACCAAGCCTGAATGATCTGATATGAATTAAGTTGGATCCCCATTTGTGTTTTTTTTTCTTTTGGGTAGGGGTCCTCTATTAAAATCTACTGTATATCAGACTGTCATCTAGGATAAGGATCTGGTACAGATGAAGGGATCCCCCAGATGGTTTGTTTACAAAAAGAAGGAAGGGGCCAAGAGCTTTCATTTTCTGTAGTTTGCTGTAGCAGGTTATATACATGGTACACATGTGCCACTTCACAGGCTGGGTCTGGGCATTCTGCAGGCATGTTATTTAAAAGAATTTTGCATTCATAATGTTTCACACTAACCATTACTAAAATTGCTGCTCCCTGCCAAATGGAATTTAAAAAAAAGAAAATCACTTTAGTGCATGTTTCCCAGGACTGTGCCCATTCCCCCCATGCCATTCATTTGACAATACCTCTGCTATTTGCCTAGAAAATAGCTATTACTGTTTTTTAACATTCAGCTTCCACTGATTTCAATGATGTTCAGATTTGGCACCCAAACTTTAGCCATATTCGTCAAACCTACCCCAAATCAAATACAGGTATGTTCAGCTCATCATTATATACTAGAGTCTGATTTACAACCGGGCCATAGTAAAAAAAACATCCTCGGTTGGAAGTGGAATTCCCTGGTTATGGCTACAGCAATGTGCCATAACCCCAGTATTGTTTTTTCAGCTGGCAATTCCCTTTCTTCTAAAAGTGGCAGATTCACCGTTACATCGTACACCGTTACTTTTAGAAGTGGTTCTCAGGCTTACCTGGATAATTGCGACGGCTGGGCATAGAGATGAGTGAAGGAAAGATGGCCTTCACTCATCTCTATGGCTTAGGAGGACAGGAATGACGTCATTACGTCACTTCTGGTTGTGTCCTAATGTAAACAAGGCCATTTTTTTAAAGCATTAGATCAATGGTTTTTTTTTGTTTACAAACGTTTTTATTTTGTTTGTTTTTTTGTCAAGATATAAACTACAAAATGTCTAATCTGTCGATAATGATAATATTCTCTGAGTGGAATGTCAAAAAGTATACGAAGCATCTCAAAAGTTATATAGGACCCTCCCCTTTGAAAGTCAGATAACCTGATGAGGGATCTATCATAACACCAACAAAATGCCTGTGAGGATGAGAATGCTATAGGAAAATTCGGGTCACCAAAAAATTAGGAACCTGGAGAAATAGAGGAGACAAGCTTTAATTTAAATTTATATCGGGGCCAAAGCATTAGCGATTGGGCAACAATAGAATTATAAGTCAATAATAAACGGGGGGGGGGGGGGCGTTTTTGACCATAATATGCCTGGAAGATAGTATGGACGGATAGACTGGGATTCAAATATCAATGCTTTTTTTTATCTAATGTTTTACATTGTAGAGGAGAGATGTGAGGTCTTATTGACCCCAGATCTCTCCATAAAGAGGTCCTGTCACTGTTTTATTCCTATCAAAAAAAAAGTGAACATCCCTTGTGATAGAAATAAAGTGATCAAAAAATGTTTTTAAAGGGTCAGTGTAAAAATAAAAAAGTAGTAAATACATTTTTTTTAAAAATAAAGTGCCCCAGCCACCCCGTGCTTGCTTGTGTAGGTCATACCCACATATATAAACAGTATTCAAACCGCACATGTGAGGTATTGTCACAATCGTCAGATCAAGAGAAATAATTCTAGTACTAGATCTCCTTTGTAACTCTAAACTGGTAAACTGCAAAAAATGTTAAACCATCACATATGGAGATACCGTAGTACCGTAGTTTGGCACCATTCCACGAGCATGTGCAATTTTAAAGCATGACATGTTTGGTATGTTTTTACTCTGCAAAACATCATATTTCATAATTTAAAAACAAATTAGTAAATTATTGTTTTTTTTAATTAATTAAAGTGTATTTTTTTTTTTAAATTGTGTTTGAAAAATTGCTGCGCAATTTCAGTATGACGTAAAAAAAATTGCAGTGACCGCTAATTTATTCTTCAGGGCCTCTGCTACAAAGTATATATATATATATATATAATGTATAATTTTATAGCAAAAAAACATTAATTTTTACATATATGAGAGAAATGTCAGAATTGGCCCTGTAAGGAGGTGGTTAAAGCTTAGAATTTAAGCTATTAATCTTAGTTGATGCCGCAGAGTGATTTAATGGTATTCGTTAAAGATAAATTAGATGTACTGTACATGAGCATAATTGAGCAACACATGCTTATCCCTAGAAGGGAACAATGCATTTACATATTTATTAATCTTAAGTAGAGATCTACATAAGTAGGAAAACTATTTAATAAAAATTCTATAATGAAAGGATCAGAGAAGGTAAAGAAAAAAGGAAGAGGATATCTTCAAGTACAATGCTCATCAAATGGAAAGGTAAACTTTCCCCTTTTTTTTGCTTTGGATAGGGTAGTGAAGGGTTAGAACTTCACTATCTTTTTCAGTAAAAATGTGTTTCATTGTTGCCTATATCTATGTTAGGGGCATCTTCCCAATGGAAAAACAAATGGCTATAAAACCAGATCACATTTGCTAGTCTATAGCCATTCCTTACAGCATGCCTACTGCCATTGTTCAATGTATATACTAATTTACATCTCTGTATTATATACTTTTCAGCTCATACTCTATACAACATAATCATGGCACCTGGTAAACTGGCATCTTTGCAATGCGGTTCGCAGATTTATTCTGTTTCTTCAATATGGAACGACGAAGATTAAAGATATTAAGAGAAATCTTCTATAAACACTGTATATTTATCCACTAGCAATAAAAAAATAATAATTGACAATTGTTGTAATTCCTTACTGTTTATACAGTATTTATATCTCAACCAGAATTGCCTAAAAACCATTCCCTGGGTGGGCATACTGCCGGGACTGTTAGCTTTCTTAGAAGTTCAAGTCATTGTATTCTTTCCAAGAAGGACAACCTAAATGTTAAAACCTGTTTGCTTTAAAAATAAAATTAATTTTCAATAAACTCAATTGAGTTGATTTACTAAAAACAAACTGTTCACTTTGCAAGGAAACTTTCCTCAGAATTTAGTGAATGAAGTAAAGCTCTGCTGACTTCCATCATCCAATCATGTGCAAGCCAAAAATTCTGTTATTTTCCTTGCATATAATTGCGCATTCTTTGCAAAGTGAAATTTCACCTCATTCATTAAGCTCTGGGGAAGATCCCCTTGCAAAATGAACAGTCTATTTGCCTTTAAAAAATCAACCCCAATGGCTCAGCAGAAAATGAACCTCTTCTGCGTATAAGGTCACAATTAAGTATGAATTTGGCCTGCAATGGGGTTGTCACATATCTGCTTGCTGACTAGAGGGCTTTCCCTTACATTTGTTCTGTTTCTCCTGAAGGTGGTGACAAGATATAACAGAGCACGGAGGGGCACAGGCGCCTTGTAGGAGATCCTGGCCAGAAGAACCTTGAAGCAGGTGCTGAACAGCAGGGGGACTGATGAGCTGGCCAACGTGAACACACAACAGCATGTGCAGAACCACGGGCAGCAAGGAGGCTAGAAAGCAGGCAGATGCAGGATCTCGGAGCAAGCAGGCTGGCAAGCAGACAGTTGCAGGATTTCAGGTAGTTAAGCAGGCAGGAGTCGGTATTAGCTGGAACAGCAGAGGTGCAAAAACAGGAACCAAAACAGAGTCAGGACCAGGCTGGGGTCAATATCATTGGAGCATCGAAAGTGCCGAACAGGATATGTGTGTGAGTTAGGGCACATCTGGTTGTCACTCGTGAACTATTATGAGCATGTGCATATCTTCATGCATGACTGTGCATACAATTTCCCTGACAAGGGCTCAAAAACAAGCAGAAAAAAGGGGCATCGCCCAACTGATCACCCAACTGATCTACACCATTGGTATGTACTGTATGTAGCTGAAAACTTGGAAGAAAATAGTTGTCTAGAACAATGTGGGAAACCAACTTTTATGTATAACTGGGGTCCTAAGTGAGTAGAGGAAAACTTAGCCCCAGTAGTTTGAAATTTTCAATAGCAACAACCTAAGGCAAAAATAGCTCCAAATTGTATAGGCTTACTAATTCATATGCATATGAAAGAACAGATTAAGGCTGCTCTTGCAAATATTACAGAGCCCATTCCTTTTATACAATTATACATCAAGATACGAAGTAAACTAACACATCATTGGTCATTTAAATAATACACAATTACATTAAGCATTGAAATATATACTCAGTCATAAGATGGATCTTTTTAACAGCAATGGAGTAACAAATACATTCCTTCATCACATATGACAGTGGCTGAGGATAAATAACAATAAACTATCCCAAACTCCACCTGGCACTATACCAACATAAATTACTCATCCCTTAATTTCTGGCACTAGTTTGGGCATGTTGTTTATAGCACTGTCATATATAACAAAGTTTACATATACACACATAATCCTGTATTATTTTGTACTATATATTATAAGGAAGTTAGTTGTGTATTTTACATTAATATATTGTAAACCGTACAAAGTGGGAGAAGTTGATACAGACAAAAGATCACGTTTTATTCCTTATTCATAAGTCAAATCTTAATGTTGCACCACTGGGACCTTGGGAAATAGTTTCCTTCGGCACTGAAATGGGACAGTTGGTGCCAAGTTGGAAAAACTATTCAAGTGTTTAAGGCATTCATCCCAAAGTTCCCTACCTACGACTCTAGCAACGATCAGGTAGTGTGTGGGCACCTTTAGCCTCCTGAAGAAATAATCAGCATGTTATGCAGGTAGCTGAACTAGTAAATATTAATTCTCAGTGGCAGCTAGCCTTAAGGTAGATCTCAAGCAGAGTATTTTATAGGCTCTACCTCTGGTGTGCTCTGTGGCAGATAGATGATTAATATACAGTATCATAACCCTAATATTATTTTATTGCACCTCTGACAAGTTTGTAACATTTTTCAAAAAAATGTTTCATGAAGGTTTTCTCACTCGTATTTTCATATTCGAAGGTTAATGGCAGCAGCTTGCATTAATCATTGTTTCGTTGCAGCCTGTCTGTCATTCCCTTCCTTCTCAAAGCAGTCCGTAATTTTTATGTTACATTGATGGGTTTTAAATGCGGTGTTCATAAGCCTATGGCTAAGACAATCATTTCAGAAATGTACAAATGGAAACAATGGGAAATTTGGGCAGCAGTGAAACATTCGCTAGATATCATAGTGGTTGATTACTTGTCACGTTTATTACCTTTTATTAGACAGTAAATGTACAAAAGGGTGGAGAGCAGGCTGCTAAAACTCATAGCCAGTGAGTAATGGATGCAGAAAGTCTTTACAACTTTGAATACTATATTACCACTTAAAGTAAAGCAATAAGAAACAGTAAAGACAAGTAAAATATGAATGACTGCAGGCTTTGATGTTGAAAATAAGGAAAGACAGTTGGTGACTTATATACCGGTACTTGCTCTAACTTGCACAAAACAGCAGAACTTTCCACAGACAGTAATAAACTAACAGATGAAAGTTTGAAACATTTTTTTCCCATCCAAGTTATTCTCAACTTTTGTCATCTCAGCAAGAATTTTGTAACAAAGAACACCTTCAGTCACCACAAATAATGGGTTTGCCGGGGACTTGGTAATCACAGAGCTTAATCACAACCTGTGCTTTCTGTAAGGCAAATTACTGCAATAAAAACATGTTTTAATTATCATGCCTGGCACTGTGTTATTTATTATACCATCCCCTTTTCACTTAAAAAGTCACAGTATGAGGCAGGCTACTAAACTGTGATCAATTAGTAATTGAGATTGCCCTGACACTACAGTCCAGCTAATAGTTGTATAGACAGACTGACAGACATATAAATAAATGTAACAGAAGAGGTAAGAAAATTATAGGTATTTGAATATTTCTTTTAAAAAAAAAATACTGAATTATTTTGATATCGTATATGCTGTGTGTATCACATTTTATTTTCTTAAGGCTGTACATATACGCTCTCCGGCCACTTTATTATGTACACCTGTTCAATTGCTTGGTAACATAAATTGTTAATCAGCCAATAACATGACAGCAACTCAGTGCATTTAGGCATCTAGACGTGGTGAAGATGACTTGCTGAAGTACAAACTGAGCATCAGAATGTGGAGGAAAGGGGATTTAAGTGACTTTGAATATGGCATGGTTGCTGGTGCCAGACGGGCTGGTCTGAGTTTTTCAAAAACTGCTGATCTACTAGGATTTTCACACACAACCATCTCTAGGGTTTACAGAAAATGGTCTGAAAAAGAGAATATATCTAGTGAGGGGCAGGTGTGTGGACAAAAATGCCTTGTTGATGTCAGGGGTAAGTGGAGAATGGGCAGACTGGTTCAAGATGATAAAAAACAAAAGTAACTGAAATAACCGCTCACTACAACCAGGGTATGCAGAATACCATCTCTGAATGCACAACATGTTGAACCCTGAAGCAGATGGGCTACAGCAGCAGAAGACCACACCGGGTGCCACTCCTGTCAGCTAAGAACAGGAAACGGAGGCTACAATTCACACAGGGTCACCATAATTGGACAAGATAAGATTGGAAAAATGTTGCCTGGTCTGATGAATCTTGATTTCAGCTGCAACATGCAGATGGTAAGATCAGAATTTGGCGTAAACAACATGACAGCATGGATCCATCCTGCTTTGTATCAACAGTTCATGGATGTGCAGCATCTGTATAGTCTATAAGTATATTTGCCAGTCATAGCATTCAAAACCCAATAAATTAGGGAACATGTAACAGCAATTCAATAAAAAAATGTGCCCACAAGAGCTTGTATTGCACTGTTTGGTGTTGCAGAAAGGAAAAGTAGTTTATATCACTCTGGATGATATGCTGGGATGTTAACCTTAGAAACCAGTACCTAACTATGGGAAGAATGGGAGGGGGGAAGGGCAGAATATACAACATGAGCCACAAAGCCTTGGGGCCCAACTACTTTATAGTCACTACTACTATTACTACCATCTATTTGCATTTCTAGAAGTCTCGATCTAAAACCCATGGCAATTTCAGAAAACCTCATAGCTGTTCTTAGTACTTAACATCAAACTTCCACTAGATTAGAGCCTCAATCCCGTGTCAACTAAGGTACCCTCTCCTGACACACCTGAGCTGCTGTTATTACCTGGTGCATGTATCTTCTAATCATAAATGGTCATATAGAAAGTGATACTGTCAAGGTGTTCACCATGGCTACCCAACATGCACGGTTCTCACTTTCACTGCAGTATGTTGGTTGGCTACTGCAGTAGAGTGGTGACCCCTTTTATCTTGCTCTATGATCACATATCTCTCAGTCATGTAGGTGCCAAACTTTTCCCACCCCCAGCTCATGCAACAAGTCTTATGAAGTCTGGTTTTAGCCCTCTGATTGTCTGGGAAAGTAACAAAAACTGTCAGTCATCTCTCCAAAAAAATGTGTTCTTCTCTATGTTCTACAGCAGTCGTTTGGCAGTGCTCTTTGCTTCTTTAAGACAAGCACACAATTCCCACCTTGTAAAACCTTTCCAAGACCAAATTTCTTGTATTTGCAGCTGGTTGCTATTGGTAAATAAAGCACAAATATTCATGTGTGTAACGAGTAATAACTAAAGTGCAGCACTGCACTTTAATCTTAAAATCACAAATATTTCCAGACCCTGTGTTGGGTGACAAAAATGCACCTCCCCTTACTCCTTTTTATGACACTATGGCAGATTTCTATTAAACTCTTGTGCAGTTTTGGAGCTCTACAAATACAACAAAGAGATAAAGAGGCCTCTGGATCTTTGACAGTAGCAGGCATTATGGACTGTAGGTTAGGTCTGTGTTCAGTCTGCTTTTAGGGTCTGATTGAAACTTAAATGTTTTAGCATTCACATGAACAGAAGCTCCTACTCCATTGAAGAATACAATTAATATGAACGTTTTAACACATAAAGGAGAATGCGCTAAATGTCCTGTTTTTTCCTTGAATTTATATTTTCATTGTCAAACTACTGCCCTAGCAACTGGAGATCCAGTGTCAGGTACATAAAGTGAAGTGGATATTGTAATACCTATAGCAACCAATCAGAATCAGTCTTGCATGGATTCTCTTTATCAAAGGGAATTTCGACTGTTTAACCACTTCAGCTGTGGAAGATTTTAACCCCTTCATGACCAGGCCACTTTTTGCTATACTGCACTGCACTACTTTAACTGGAAATTGCGCGGTCATGCAACGCTGTACCCAAACAAAATTTGTATAATTTTTTCACATAAATAGAGCTTTATTTTGGTGGTATTTGGTGTTTTTTTTATTTTTTATGATATAAACAAAAATAGACCGAGAATTTTGAAAAAAAAAACAAAACTATTTTTTACTTTCTGCTATAAAATATATCCAATGAAAAAAAAAATAGAATTTCTTCATAAATTTTAGCCAAAGTGTATTCTGCCACATGTCTTTAATAAAAATTCCCAAAGAGGGAATATTGATCGGTTTGCCTGAAAGTTATAGTGCCTACAAACTATGGGATATATACTGGATTTTTGTTTTTATACTACTAATGGCAGTGATCAGTGATTAATAATTGGACTGCAGGAGTGTGGCAGGCAATTTGACATTAACTGACACTGACTAACTGACACTTACAGTGGGGATCGAAAGTTTGGGCACCCCAGCTAAAAATTTGTATTAATGTGCATAAAGAAGCCAAGGAAAGATGGAAAAATCTCCAAAAGGCATCAAATTACAGATTAGACATTCTTATAATATGTCAACAAAAGTTAGATTCTATTTCCATCATTTACACTTTCAAAATAACAGAAAACAAAAAAATGGCGTCTGCAAAAGTTTGGGCACCCTGCAGAATTTATAGCATGCACTGCCCCCTTTGCAAAGCTGAGACCTGCCAGTGTCATGGATTGTTCTCAATCATCGTCTGGGAAGACCAGGTGATGTCAATCTCAAAGGTTTTAAATGCCCAGACTCATCTGACCTTGCCCCAACAATCAGCACCATGGGTTCTTCTAAGCAGTTGTCTAGAAAACGGAAACTGAAAATAGTTGACGCTCACAAAGCTGGAGAAGGCTATAAGAAGATAGCAAAGCATTTTCAGATGTCAATATCCTCTGTTCGGAATGTAATTAAGAAATGGCAGTCATCAGGAACAGTGGAAGTAAAGCAAGATCTGGAAGACCAAGAAAAATATCAGACAGAACAGCTCGCAGGATTGTGAGAAAAACAATTCAAAACCCACGTTTGACTGCACGATCCCTCCAGAAAGATCTGGCAGACACTGGAGTTGTGGTACACTATTCCACTATAAAGAGATACTTGTACAAATATGGTCTTCATGGAAGAGTCATCAGAAGAAAACCTCTTCTACGTCCTCACCACAAAAATCATCGTTTGAACTTTGCAAATGAACATATAGACAAGCCTGATGCATTTTGGAAACAAGTTCTGTGGACCGATGAGGTTAAAATTGAACTTTTTGGCCGGAATGAGCAAAGGTACGTTTGGAGAAGAAGGGGCACATAATTTAATGAAAAGAACCTCTGTCCAACTGTTAAGCATGGGGTTGGATCAATCATGCTTTGGGGTTGTGTTGCAGCCAGTGGCACAGGGAACATCTCACGAGTAGAAGGAAAAATGGATTCAATAAAATTTCAGCAAATTTTGGATGGTAACTTGATGCCATCTGTGAAAAAGCTGAAGTTAAAGAGAGGATGGCTTCTACAAATGGATAATGAACCTAAACACACCTCGCAATCCACGGGGGATTACATCAAGAGGCGTAAACTGAAGGTTTTGCCATGGCCTTCACAATCTCCTGACCTCAACATAATTGAAAATCTATGGATAGACCTTAAAAGAGCAGTGCATGACAGACAGCCCAGAAATCTCAAAGAACTGGAAGACTTTTGTAAGGAAGAATGGGCAAAGATACCTCAAACAAGAATTTAAAGACTCTTGGCTGGCTACAAAAAGCGTTTACAAGCTGTGATACTTGCCAAAGGGGGCAGTGCATGCTATAAATTCTGCAGGGTGCCCAAACTTTTGCAGACGCCATTTTTTTGTTTTCTGTTATTTTGAAAGTGTAAATGATAGAAATAAAATCTAACTTTTGTTGACATATTATAAGAATGTCTAATCTGTAATTTGATGCCTTTTGGAGATTTTTCCATCTTTCCTTGGCTTCTTTATGCACATTAATACAAATTTATAGCTGGGGTGCCCAAACTTTCGATCTCCACTGTACATCTCCAGTGACATTAATACAGTGACCAGTGATAATACTATACACTGTCACTGTACTAATGACACTGGCTGCTTTTACTAAGCTATCTATCAGTTTCTCATCCCTGTTTTGCCTGACAGATAGCTCCCTGCCCACCGAGCTCTGCATTGTATGTCAACACAGAGCTCTGGGCTTTGATACACAGCCGATCAGCAGGTCTTGGTCGTGAATCATTGCTCATAGATACCCACTGTGTACAATCACAGCATGTGTCAGCGGGGGGGAGGGTGGGTTCACGTGCCCGAAACCTAGAAGTAGGCAGCAACTTACCTGTACCTCGCGTTGCCTACCGTCTGCAGTATGTTGCGGGCAGGTGGTCATGAAGAGGTTCATCTTTTTTTCATTGAGAACATTTTACTTGTCTGATGAGCTCAATTTTTAAAGCTGAATAACATTTCATAATTGTTGAATAAAATTAAAAATTTGGTTTCAAAAGTGAATACAATTGTAATTACAGGTAAATTGAATGTACCTGCGTGTATGACAGCTTCTACAGATGTAAAGTATGAAAAAATTAAACCAGCTTCATTAACATGGCTTTTCAGCTTCACTCATCTTAAGAGGTAAATGTAAATTTATTCTGTCTGTTGTTCTAGGGAATTATACTTTAAAATGTATAAATAGAAATACAAATATAGACATTTTTATAACAAGTTCCCTCGATGTTCCTCCTACAGTTTCAACCTAGGTGCCCATGAAACAATTAAGTTGTAATTAAATAGCTGTTTTCCAAACCCTGTGGAAAAATTCTAATTATGAAGCATTAAAGTTGTATTATTTAGTTGCACTTTATACCCCTTGTTTAAAACTTACTAACATCATCCAGAGTATACAGGATTGTTTTAATTGCTTGCTAAACAAAAATCCTAAAAGACATTGCAAAAAAATATACAAGCTTTGGTATACAGTATGTGCATGTATGTATTCATAGGTATGTTGGAACCAAAGCAGCCCCCAATCAGATATTTCATTAAACAAGTGCATAATGCGTGTCTCCAATTCTATTTCAGAAAATAACAAGAGGTGGTGAAAAACTCAGTTAATAGACTATGCACATTTCATTGAAGTACGGTACATTCAAATTCTTCTGGAGTATGTTGTGGTTATTTGAAGGTTTAAAAAGCAGATAAACTATTAATATATGTAAAATGCATATACTGTATGGTCAAAAATGTTCTCCAACAGTTGTAACTTGCTTACACATACAAAAGCAATATCAAAAGAACTGTCTATCATCATGTGTGAGTGCTGTTCAGGTAGAGAACCAGAAAAAGGCTGAGAAGGAGCATTAGAGGAATCACCCAACTTTCATTGTTGTAACCAGATAAACATACAGTATATACTGTACATTTATTGTTTGTTGATTGTTATTATTATTAGAGATGAGCGAAGAAATGAAAAATTCGATTCGACTGATTCGGCGAATTCGTGGACAATATTCGATTCGAGTCGAATAAATTCGCTGTGAATTTAACTTAAAAAAGGGTGTTTCTAGGCTTCAGAGAGACTTAATATTAGTGCAGAACACTGTACCTTTAATTTAAATGCCCTTGGAGTCTGCTGGGGAAGAGAAATAATACTGTCTGTCAGTATGACATGCAGATGAGTGCCGTCGATCTTAGAATCACTGCACACTTCACTCCTTTGGCCAGTCACGGGGCCAAAACCAGTGTTTGGAGCCACAGTGTGGCGGTGGAGGCAGCAGCAATGGGAGGCCATACAGCAACCTATGACAAAATGGACAACCGCAGGAGTGTGAGGAGATTTCAAAGTGGCACATGGCAGAGTGGAAGCAATGGGAGGCCGTACAGGGACCCAGGTCACACTGTGGGCTCAGCAGCAGCGTGACCAGGAGGTACGGGGGCCCATGGTCGATATGGGGCCTGGCGGCACCTATGGAAGGCCGCTAATCTGCCAGCAACCTATGACAAAATGGACAACCGCAGGAGTGTGAGGAGATTTCAAAGAGGTACATGGCAGAGTGGAAGCAATGGGAGGCCGTACAGGGACCCAGGTCACACTGTGGGACCAGCATCAGCGTGAACAGGCGGTACGGGGGCCCATGGCCGATTTGACCTCATTCATCCCATAGTCCTGCCGACTCACGAATAGCGTGGCCTCCTCAAAGGGCCTGAGCAAGCGCAGGTGTCACACATGAGCTGACAATGGCTGACATCTAAGTTACACAGGGAGTACCTTTATCCGCTTTTAACATCAGGAAATCTGTGATGGCCTTTAGCTGTTCGTAAAGGCGGTCTAACATATGTAGGGTTGAATTACACCTTGTTGCAACGTCACAGCATGAGGAGTCGGTACGGGGGCCCATGGCAGATTACATGTCTGGCAGCAGCAATGGGAGGCCCGTAATCTGCCAGCACCCTATGTCAAAAAATTTAACACACCAGCAGTGTGAAGAGACCTGAAAGTGGCACATGGCAGCAGAGTGTGGCGATGGAGACAGCAGCAATGGGAGGCCGTACAGGGACCCATGAGAGACTCTAGACTTGGCAGCAGCATGAGGAGGCGGTATATAGGGGCCCATGGCAGATTAGGGGCCTGGCAGCAGCTATGTGAGGCCCGTAATCTGCCTGCACCCTATGTCAAAAAATTTAACACACCAGCAGTGTGAAGAGACCTGAAAGTGGCACATGGCAGCAGAGTGTGGCGATGGAGACAGCAGCAATGGGAGGCCGTACAGGGACCCATGAGAGACTCTAGACTTGGCAGCAGCATGAGGAGGCGGTTTATAGGGGCCCATGGCAGATTAGGGGCCTGGCAGCAGCTATGTGAGGCCCGTAATCTGCCTGCACCCTATGTCAAAAAATTTAACACACCAGCAGTGTGAAGAGACCTGAAAGTGGCACATGGCAGCAGAGTGTGGCGATGGAGACAGCAGCAATGGGAGGCCGTACAGGGACCCATGAGAGACTCTGGACTTGGCAGCAGCATGAGGAGGCGGTATATAGGGGCCCATGGCAGATTAGGGGCCTGGCAGCAGCTATGTGAGGCCCGTAATCTGCCTGCACCCTATGTCAAAAAATTTAACACACCAGCAGTGTGAAGAGACCTGAAAGTGGCACATGGCAGCAGAGTGTGGCGATGGAGACAGCAGCAATGGGAGGCCGTACAGGGACCCATGAGAGACTCTGGACTTGGCAGCAGCATGAGGAGGCGGTATATAGGGGCCCATGGCAGATTAGGGGCCTGGCAGCAGCTATGTGAGGCCCGTAATCTGCCTGCACCCTATGTCAAAAAATTAAACACACCAGCAGTGTGAAGAGACCTGAAAGTGGCACATGGCAGAGTGTGGCGATGGAGACAGCAGCAATGGGAGGCCGTACAGGGACCCATGACAGACTCTAGACTTGGCAGCAGCATGAGGAGGCGGTATATAGGGGCCCATGGCAGATTAGGGGCCTGGCAGCAGCTATGTGAGGCCCGTAATCTGCCTGCACCCTATGTCAAAAAATTTAACACACCAGCAGTGTGAAGAGACCTGAAAGTGGCACATGGCAGCAGAGTGTGGCGATGGAGACAGCAGCAATGGGAGGCCGTACAGGGACCCATGAGAGACTCTGGACTTGGCAGCAGCATGAGGAGGCGGTATATAGGGGCCCATGGCAGATTAGGGGCCTGGCAGCAGCTATGTGAGGCCCGTAATCTGCCTGCACCCTATGTCAAAAAATTTAACACACCAGCAGTGTGAAGAGACCTGAAAGTGGCACATGGCAGCAGAGTGTGGCGATGGAGACAGCAGCAATGGGAGGCCGTACAGGGACCCATGAGAGACTCTAGACTTGGCAGCAGCATGAGGAGGCGGTATATAGGGGCCCATGGCAGATTAGGGGCCTGGCAGCAGCTATGTGAGGCCCGTTATCTTGCAGCACCCTATGTCAAAAAATTAAACACACCAGCAGTGTGAAGAGACCTGAAAGTGGCACATGGCAGCAGAGTGTGGCGATGGAGACAGCAGCAATGGGAGGCCGTACAGGGACCCATGAGAGACTCTAGACTTGGCAGCAGCATGAGGAGGCGGTATATAGGGGCCCATGGCAGATTAGGGGCCTGGCAGCAGCTATGTGAGGCCCGTAATCTGCCTGCACCCTATGTCAAAAAATTTAACACACCAGCAGTGTGAAGAGACCTGAAAGTGGCACATGGCAGCAGAGTGTGGCGATGGAGACAGCAGCAATGGGAGGCCGTACAGGGACCCATGAGAGACTCTGGACTTGGCAGCAGCATGAGGAGGCGGTATATAGGGGCCCATGGCAGATTAGGGGCCTGGCAGCAGCTATGTGAGGCCCGTTATCTTGCAGCACCCTATGTCAAAAAATTAAACACACCAGCAGTGTGAAGAGACCTGAAAGTGGCACATGGCAGCAGAGTGTGGCGATGGAGACAGCAGCAATGGGAGGCCGTACAGGGACCCATGAGAGACTCTGGACTTGGCAGCAGCATGAGGAGGCGGTATATAGGGGCCCATGGCAGATTAGGGGCCTGGCAGCAGCTATGTGAGGCCCGTTATCTTGCAGCACCCTATGTCAAAAAATTAAACACACCAGCAGTGTGAAGAGACCTGAAAGTGGCACATGGCAGCAGAGTGTGGCGATGGAGACAGCAGCAATGGGAGGCCGTACAGGGACCCATGAGAGACTCTAGACTTGGCAGCAGCATGAGGAGGCGGTTTATAGGGGCCCATGGCAGATTAGGGGCCTGGCAGCAGCTATGTGAGGCCCGTAATCTGCCTGCACCCTATGTCAAAAAATTAAACACACCAGCAGTGTGAAGAGACCTGAAAGTGGCACATGGCAGCAGAGTGTGGCGATGGAGACAGCAGCAATGGGAGGCCGTACAGGGACCCATGAGAGACTCTAGACTTGGCAGCAGCATGAGGAGGTGGTATATAGGGGCCCATGGCAGATTAGGGGCCTGGCAGCAGCTATGTGAGGCCCGTAATCTGCCTGCACCCTATGTCAAAAAATTTAACACACCAGCAGTGTGAAGAGACCTGAAAGTGGCACATGGCAGCAGAGTGTGGCGATGGAGACAGCAGCAATGGGAGGCCGTACAGGGACCCATGAGAGACTCTGGACTTGGCAGCAGCATGAGGAGGCGGTATATAGGGGCCCATGGCAGATTAGGGGCCTGGCAGCAGCTATGTGAGGCCCGTTATCTTGCAGCACCCTATGTCAAAAAATTAAACACACCAGCAGTGTGAAGAGACCTGAAAGTGGCACATGGCAGCAGAGTGTGGCGATGGAGACAGCAGCAATGGGAGGCCGTACAGGGACCCATGAGAGACTCTGGACTTGGCAGCAGCATGAGGAGGCGGTATATAGGGGCCCATGGCAGATTAGGGGCCTGGCAGCAGCTATGTGAGGCCCGTTATCTTGCAGCACCCTATGTCAAAAAATTAAACACACCAGCAGTGTGAAGAGACCTGAAAGTGGCACATGGCAGCAGAGTGTGGCGATGGAGACAGCAGCAATGGGAGGCCGTACAGGGACCCATGAGAGACTCTAGACTTGGCAGCAGCATGAGGAGGCGGTTTATAGGGGCCCATGGCAGATTAGGGGCCTGGCAGCAGCTATGTGAGGCCCGTAATCTGCCTGCACCCTATGTCAAAAAATTTAACACACCAGCAGTGTGAAGGAGACCTGAAAGTGGCACATGGCAGCAGAGTGTGGCGATGGAGACAGCAGCAATGGGAGGCCGTACAGGGACCCATGAGAGACTCTGGACTTGGCAGCAGCATGAGGAGGCGGTATATAGGGGCCCATGGCAGATTAGGGGCCTGGCAGCAGCTATGTGAGGCCCGTAATCTGCCTGCACCCTATGTCAAAAAATTTAACACACCAGCAGTGTGAAGAGACCTGAAAGTGGCACATGGCAGCAGAGTGTGGCGATGGAGACAGCAGCAATGGGAGGCCGTACAGGGACCCATGAGAGACTCTAGACTTGGCAGCAGCATGAGGAGGCGGTATATAGGGGCCCATGGCAGATTAGGGGCCTGGCAGCAGCTATGTGAGGCCCGTAATCTGCCTGCACCCTATGTCAAAAAATTTAACACACCAGCAGTGTGAAGAGACCTGAAAGTGGCACATGGCAGCAGAGTGTGGCGATGGAGACAGCAGCAATGGGAGGCCGTACAGGGACCCATCAGAGACTCTGGACTTGGCAGCAGCATGAGGAGGCGGTATATAGGGGCCCATGGCAGATTAGGGGCCTGGCAGCAGCTATGTGAGGCCCGTTATCTTGCAGCACCCTATGTCAAAAAATTAAACACACCAGCAGTGTGAAGAGACCTGAAAGTGGCACATGGCAGCAGAGTGTGGCGATGGAGACAGCAGCAATGGGAGGCCGTACAGGGACCCATGAGAGACTCTAGACTTGGCAGCAGCATGAGGAGGCGGTATATAGGGGCCCATGGCAGATTAGGGGCCTGGCAGCAGCTATGTGAGGCCCGTAATCTGCCTGCACCCTATGTCAAAAAATTTAACACACCAGCAGTGTGAAGAGACCTGAAAGTGGCACATGGCAGCAGAGTGTGGCGATGGAGACAGCAGCAATGGGAGGCCGTACAGGGACCCATGAGAGACTCTGGACTTGGCAGCAGCATGAGGAGGCGGTATATAGGGACCCATGGCAGATTAGGGGCCTGGCAGCAGCTATGTGAGGCCCGTTATCTTGCAGCACCCTATGTCAAAAAATTAAACACACCAGCAGTGTGAAGAGACCTGAAAGTGGCACATGGCAGCAGAGTGTGGCGATGGAGACAGCAGCAATGGGAGGCCGTACAGGGACCCATGAGAGACTCTGGACTTGGCAGCAGCATGAGGAGGCGGTATATAGGGGCCCATGGCAGATTAGGGGCCTGGCAGCAGCTATGTGAGGCCCGTTATCTTGCAGCACCCTATGTCAAAAAATTAAACACACCAGCAGTGTGAAGAGACCTGAAAGTGGCACATGGCAGCAGAGTGTGGCGATGGAGACAGCAGCAATGGGAGGCCGTACAGGGACCCATGAGAGACTCTAGACTTGGCAGCAGCATGAGGAGGCGGTTTATAGGGGCCCATGGCAGATTAGGGGCCTGGCAGCAGCTATGTGAGGCCCGTAATCTGCCTGCACCCTATGTCAAAAAATTTAACACACCAGCAGTGTGAAGAGACCTGAAAGTGGCACATGGCAGCAGAGTGTGGCGATGGAGACAGCAGCAATGGGAGGCCGTACAGGGACCCATGAGAGACTCTGGACTTGGCAGCAGCATGAGGAGGCGGTATATAGGGGCCCATGGCAGATTAGGGGCCTGGCAGCAGCTATGTGAGGCCCGTAATCTGCCTGCACCCTATGTCAAAAAATTAAACACACCAGCAGTGTGAAGAGACCTGAAAGTGGCACATGGCAGAGTGTGGCGATGGAGACAGCAGCAATGGGAGGCCGTACAGGGACCCATGACAGACTCTAGACTTGGCAGCAGCATGAGGAGGCGGTATATAGGGGCCCATGGCAGATTAGGGGCCTGGCAGCAGCTATGTGAGGCCCGTAATCTGCCTGCACCCTATGTCAAAAAATTTAACACACCAGCAGTGTGAAGAGACCTGAAAGTGGCACATGGCAGCAGAGTGTGGCGATGGAGACAGCAGCAATGGGAGGCCGTACAGGGACCCATGAGAGACTCTGGACTTGGCAGCAGCATGAGGAGGCGGTATATAGGGGCCCATGGCAGATTAGGGGCCTGGCAGCAGCTATGTGAGGCCCGTAATCTGCCTGCACCCTATGTCAAAAAATTTAACACACCAGCAGTGTGAAGAGACCTGAAAGTGGCACATGGCAGCAGAGTGTGGCGATGGAGACAGCAGCAATGGGAGGCCGTACAGGGACCCATGAGAGACTCTAGACTTGGCAGCAGCATGAGGAGGCGGTATATAGGGGCCCATGGCAGATTAGGGGCCTGGCAGCAGCTATGTGAGGCCCGTTATCTTGCAGCACCCTATGTCAAAAAATTAAACACACCAGCAGTGTGAAGAGACCTGAAAGTGGCACATGGCAGCAGAGTGTGGCGATGGAGACAGCAGCAATGGGAGGCCGTACAGGGACCCATGAGAGACTCTAGACTTGGCAGCAGCATGAGGAGGCGGTATATAGGGGCCCATGGCAGATTAGGGGCCTGGCAGCAGCTATGTGAGGCCCGTAATCTGCCTGCACCCTATGTCAAAAAATTTAACACACCAGCAGTGTGAAGAGACCTGAAAGTGGCACATGGCAGCAGAGTGTGGCGATGGAGACAGCAGCAATGGGAGGCCGTACAGGGACCCATGAGAGACTCTGGACTTGGCAGCAGCATGAGGAGGCGGTATATAGGGGCCCATGGCAGATTAGGGGCCTGGCAGCAGCTATGTGAGGCCCGTTATCTTGCAGCACCCTATGTCAAAAAATTAAACACACCAGCAGTGTGAAGAGACCTGAAAGTGGAACATGGCAGCAGAGTGTGGCGATGGAGACAGCAGCAATGGGAGGCCGTACAGGGACCCATGAGAGACTCTGGACTTGGCAGCAGCATGAGGAGGCGGTATATAGGGGCCCATGGCAGATTAGGGGCCTGGCAGCAGCTATGTGAGGCCCGTTATCTTGCAGCACCCTATGTCAAAAAATTAAACACACCAGCAGTGTGAAGAGACCTGAAAGTGGCACATGGCAGCAGAGTGTGGCGATGGAGACAGCAGCAATGGGAGGCCGTACAGGGACCCATGAGAGACTCTAGACTTGGCAGCAGCATGAGGAGGCGGTTTATAGGGGCCCATGGCAGATTAGGGGCCTGGCAGCAGCTATGTGAGGCCCGTAATCTGCCTGCACCCTATGTCAAAAAATTAAACACACCAGCAGTGTGAAGAGACCTGAAAGTGGCACATGGCAGCAGAGTGTGGCGATGGAGACAGCAGCAATGGGAGGCCGTACAGGGACCCATGAGAGACTCTAGACTTGGCAGCAGCATGAGGAGGTGGTATATAGGGGCCCATGGCAGATTAGGGGCCTGGCAGCAGCTATGTGAGGCCCGTAATCTGCCTGCACCCTATGTCAAAAAATTTAACACACCAGCAGTGTGAAGAGACCTGAAAGTGGCACATGGCAGCAGAGTGTGGCGATGGAGACAGCAGCAATGGGAGGCCGTACAGGGACCCATGAGAGACTCTGGACTTGGCAGCAGCATGAGGAGGCGGTATATAGGGGCCCATGGCAGATTAGGGGCCTGGCAGCAGCTATGTGAGGCCCGTTATCTTGCAGCACCCTATGTCAAAAAATTAAACACACCAGCAGTGTGAAGAGACCTGAAAGTGGCACATGGCAGCAGAGTGTGGCGATGGAGACAGCAGCAATGGGAGGCCGTACAGGGACCCATGAGAGACTCTGGACTTGGCAGCAGCATGAGGAGGCGGTATATAGGGGCCCATGGCAGATTAGGGGCCTGGCAGCAGCTATGTGAGGCCCGTTATCTTGCAGCACCCTATGTCAAAAAATTAAACACACCAGCAGTGTGAAGAGACCTGAAAGTGGCACATGGCAGCAGAGTGTGGCGATGGAGACAGCAGCAATGGGAGGCCGTACAGGGACCCATGAGAGACTCTAGACTTGGCAGCAGCATGAGGAGGCGGTTTATAGGGGCCCATGGCAGATTAGGGGCCTGGCAGCAGCTATGTGAGGCCCGTAATCTGCCTGCACCCTATGTCAAAAAATTTAACACACCAGCAGTGTGAAGGAGACCTGAAAGTGGCACATGGCAGCAGAGTGTGGCGATGGAGACAGCAGCAATGGGAGGCCGTACAGGGACCCATGAGAGACTCTGGACTTGGCAGCAGCATGAGGAGGCGGTATATAGGGGCCCATGGCAGATTAGGGGCCTGGCAGCAGCTATGTGAGGCCCGTAATCTGCCTGCACCCTATGTCAAAAAATTTAACACACCAGCAGTGTGAAGAGACCTGAAAGTGGCACATGGCAGCAGAGTGTGGCGATGGAGACAGCAGCAATGGGAGGCCGTACAGGGACCCATGAGAGACTCTAGACTTGGCAGCAGCATGAGGAGGCGGTTTATAGGGGCCCATGGCAGATTAGGGGCCTGGCAGCAGCTATGTGAGGCCCGTAATCTGCCTGCACTCTATGTCAAAAAATTTAACACACCAGCAGTGTGAAGAGACCTGAAAGTGGCACATGGCAGCAGAGTGTGGCGATGGAGACAGCAGCAATGGGAGGCCGTACAGGGACCCATGAGAGACTCTAGACTTGGCAGCAGCATGAGGAGGCGGTTTATAGGGGCCCATGGCAGATTAGGGGCCTGGCAGCAGCTATGTGAGGCCCGTAATCTGCCTGCACCCTATGTCAAAAAATTTAACACACCAGCAGTGTGAAGGAGACCTGAAAGTGGCACATGGCAGCAGAGTGTGGCGATGGAGACAGCAGCAATGGGAGGCCGTACAGGGACCCATGAGAGACTCTGGACTTGGCAGCAGCATGAGGAGGCGGTATATAGGGGCCCATGGCAGATTAGGGGCCTGGCAGCAGCTATGTGAGGCCCGTAATCTGCCTGCACCCTATGTCAAAAAATTTAACACACCAGCAGTGTGAAGAGACCTGAAAGTGGCACATGGCAGCAGAGTGTGGCGATGGAGACAGCAGCAATGGGAGGCCGTACAGGGACCCATGAGAGACTCTAGACTTGGCAGCAGCATGAGGAGGCGGTATATAGGGGCCCATGGCAGATTAGGGGCCTGGCAGCAGCTATGTGAGGCCCGTAATCTGCCTGCACCCTATGTCAAAAAATTTAACACACCAGCAGTGTGAAGAGACCTGAAAGTGGCACATGGCAGCAGAGTGTGGCGATGGAGACAGCAGCAATGGGAGGCCGTACAGGGACCCATGAGAGACTCTAGACTTGGCAGCAGCATGAGGAGGCGGTTTATAGGGGCCCATGGCAGATTAGGGGCCTGGCAGCAGCTATGTGAGGCCCGTAATCTGCCTGCACCCTATGTCAAAAAATTTAACACACCAGCAGTGTGAAGGAGACCTGAAAGTGGCACATGGCAGCAGAGTGTGGCGATGGAGACAGCAGCAATGGGAGGCCGTACAGGGACCCATGAGAGACTCTGGACTTGGCAGCAGCATGAGGAGGCGGTATATAGGGGCCCATGGCAGATTAGGGGCCTGGCAGCAGCTATGTGAGGCCCGTTATCTTGCAGCACCCTATGTCAAAAAATTTAACACACCAGCAGTGTGAAGAGACCTGAAAGTGGCACATGGCAGCAGAGTGTGGCGATGGAGACAGCAGCAATGGGAGGCCGTACAGGGACCCATGAGAGACTCTAGACTTGGCAGCAGCATGAGGAGGCGGTATATAGGGGCCCATGGCAGATTAGGGGCCTGGCAGCAGCTATGTGAGGCCCGTAATCTGCCTGCACCCTATGTCAAAAAATTTAACACACCAGCAGTGTGAAGAGACCTGAAAGTGGCACATGGCAGCAGAGTGTGGCGATGGAGACAGCAGCAATGGGAGGCCGTACAGGGACCCATCAGAGACTCTGGACTTGGCAGCAGCATGAGGAGGCGGTATATAGGGGCCCATGGCAGATTAGGGGCCTGGCAGCAGCTATGTGAGGCCCGTTATCTTGCAGCACCCTATGTCAAAAAATTAAACACACCAGCAGTGTGAAGAGACCTGAAAGTGGCACATGGCAGCAGAGTGTGGCGATGGAGACAGCAGCAATGGGAGGCCGTACAGGGACCCATGAGAGACTCTGGACTTGGCAGCAGCATGAGGAGGCGGTATATAGGGGCCCATGGCAGATTAGGGGCCTGGCAGCAGCTATGTGAGGCCCGTAATCTGCCTGCACCCTATGTCAAAAAATTTAACACACCAGCAGTGTGAAGGAGACCTGAAAGTGGCACATGGCAGCAGAGTGTGGCGATGGAGACAGCAGCAATGGGAGGCCGTACAGGGACCCATGAGAGACTCTGGACTTGGCAGCAGCATGAGGAGGCGGTATATAGGGGCCCATGGCAGATTAGGGGCCTGGCAGCAGCTATGTGAGGCCCGTAATCTGCCTGCACCCTATGTCAAAAAATTTAACACACCAGCAGTGTGAAGAGACCTGAAAGTGGCACATGGCAGCAGAGTGTGGCGATGGAGACAGCAGCAATGGGAGGCCGTACAGGGACCCATGAGAGACTCTAGACTTGGCAGCAGCATGAGGAGGCGGTATATAGGGGCCCATGGCAGATTAGGGGCCTGGCAGCAGCTATGTGAGGCCCGTAATCTGCCTGCACCCTATGTCAAAAAATTTAACACACCAGCAGTGTGAAGAGACCTGAAAGTGGCACATGGCAGCAGAGTGTGGCGATGGAGACAGCAGCAATGGGAGGCCGTACAGGGACCCATGAGAGACTCTGGACTTGGCAGCAGCATGAGGAGGCGGTATATAGGGGCCCATGGCAGATTAGGGGCCTGGCAGCAGCTATGTGAGGCCCGTAATCTGCCTGCACCCTATGTCAAAAAATTTAACACACCAGCAGTGTGAAGAGACCTGAAAGTGGCACATGGCAGCAGAGTGTGGCGATGGAGACAGCAGCAATGGGAGGCCGTACAGGGACCCATGAGAGACTCTAGACTTGGCAGCAGCATGAGGAGGCGGTTTATAGGGGCCCATGGCAGATTAGGGGCCTGGCAGCAGCTATGTGAGGCCCGTAATCTGCCTGCACCCTATGTCAAAAAATTTAGCACACCAGCAGTGTGAAGAGACCTGAAAGTGGCACATGGCAGCAGAGTGTGGCGATGGAGACAGCAGCAATGGGAGGCCGTACAGGGACCCATGAGAGACTCTGGACCTAGCAGCAGCATGAGGAGGCGGTATATAGGGGCCTATGGCAGATTAGGGGCCTGGCAGCAGCTATAGGAGGCCCGTAATCTGCCAGCACCCTATGTCAAAAAATTAAACACACCAGCAGTGTGAGGAGACCTGAAAGTGGCACATGTTTGAGGCATGATTCATGGCGGATTTAGTCAGTTGTGTCAGGAACTGGTGGTTTGAAATCCAGACTAATCCACGCCTGATTCATTTTCACAAACGTGAGTCTCTCCACACTTTGGGTGGACAGTCGTGTCCTCCGCGGAGTTACAATACCTCCTGCCGCACTAAACACGCGCTCCGATGCCACGCTACTGGCCGGGCATGACAGCCTTTCAAGGGCAAATTCAGCTAGTTGGGGCCAAAGGTCAAGTTTCGTTGCCCAGTAGTCAAGGGGATTGTCTACCTCGGTTGGCAGGGTGCTGTCCAAGTAGGCCCAAGCCTGTTGTTTGAGCTCCTGCTCCAGGTCCACCTGATGCTGCTGCTGCTGCTGCGGCTGGTTAGTAGTTTCCTCACTGCGCTGGTGAAGAAAGCTACTCATCATCGACTGCAGACTGAGGCAGCCACTGCTGGTGGAGCTGCCACTGCTCCTACCACCCCACCCCTCCCCTGCTGCCATGCCAGCGGAACGCGAGCGCACAGGGCCCACAGTGTCTGAGGATGGACGTTGGCGCACAAAGGCAGAGACCAACTGACTACATAGGTGGTTTTTATAGTACGTAATTTTGGCCTCCCTCTCAGCAGGTGTGAAAAAGGCCACCATTTTGGACCGGTAGCGAGGGTCCAACAAGGTGGACAGCCAAAAGTCATCCCTCTGTCTGATGGTTATTATTCGGCTGTCGCTACGCAAGCAACCGAGCATGCTATGGGCCATTTGTGCCAAGGAATGCGAGGGACTCCCTGCCTCCATCTCCACAGCATACTGCCACGGTGCGTCTGGGTCCTCTGTCTCCTCCTCCTCCTCCTCTACCAGATGCTCCTGCTCCTCCACTCCTGTCCGCTGAGTGGAAAAACCACCCATTTCACTCAATAATTCCTGAGCACAAATGTCCTCCTCTACCTCCTCCTCTTCTTCCTGTCCTGCCCCCACAGGGGTCATGTGGCGTTGAGATCTGTGCGCCACGTCTACCGCACCCTGACCAGCCATTGTTAACAGCATTTGTTCCAGGACGTGCAACAGAGGAATGACGTCGTTCATCCCATAGTCCTGCCGACTCACGAATAGCGTGGCCTCCTCAAAGGGCCTGAGCAAGCGGCAGGTGTCACGCATGAGCTGCCAATGGCTGACATCTAAGTTACACAGGGGAGTACCTTTATCCGCTTGTAACATCAGGAAATCGGTGATGGCCTTTCGCTGCTCGTAAAGGCGGTCTAACATGTGTAGGGTTGAATTCCACCTTGTTGCAACGTCGCAGATCAGGCGATGCTGTGGAATTCCGTTCTGCCGCTGCAGCTCAATGAGGGTGTTCTTTGCGGTGTAGGAATGGCTGAAATGCATGCACAGTTTACGTGACATTTTAAGGATGTCTTGCAGTGGGATGGTGGATTTTAGGAACCGCTTGACAACCAGATTGAACACGTGAGCCATGCATGGCGCATGGCACAACCTTCCTTGACGCAGAGCAGACACCATGTTCTTTCCGTTGTCAGTCAACATGGTTCCGATTTTTAGTTTGCGCGGAGACAGCCATCTGTCGATTTCTCTGTTCATTACACTCAGCAGTTCCTCCCCTGTGTGACTACGTTCGCCAAGGCATACCAGGTGCAGCACAGCGTGACACCGTTGCGCCCTGCACATGTGATATGCCGGTCGGGTAATGGGACTTGGCACGGGGGTGGCGGCTGAGGACACGGCGGAAAAAGAGGTGGTAGAGGCGGACATGCTTGCTGGACCAAGGACGTGCAAACGTGGAGGCAAAAGCGTCGTGACCTGTCCAAGTTGCTGGTGCGGCTGTGCCGGCACCACGTTCACCCAGTGGGCCGTAAATGACATGTACTGTCCCTGACCGTAGTTACAGCTCCACACGTCGGCGCTGCCGTGCACTTTGGCAGAGACCGACATGCTCAAAGACTGGCCCACCATCTCTTCTACATGTGAATGCAGGGCTGGCACTGCCTTTTGGGCAAAGAAATGACGGCTTGGCACTCTCCACCGCGGCGCGGCACAAGCCATCATTTCTCGGAAAGGTGCTGAGTCCACCAGTTGGAAAGGGAGGGACTGCAGCACCAGCAACTTGGACAGGAGGACGTTCAGCTTTTGCACCGTCGGGTGCGTGCTCGCAAACTGTTGTCTCTTGGATACGGATTCCAAGAAAGACTGTTGACGGAATCCGAGAAGAGGAGTAGCAGGAGAAGGAGCATCTGAACGAGCGGAAGATGCCAACGAGCGACAACTCCCCTCAGCAGAGGTGTTGGAGCCTTGACTGGCTGATAGAGGGCGATTGACGACGTCGGGTGACGGAGCAAGTAACGGAGCGGGTGATGGAGCGGGGGCTGGGGCAGGCAGAACCGCCGTATGTTTATCACGGTTTTCCCAGGCCACCGAATGGTGACGCTGCATATGCTGACGCAACGCTGTAGTCCCAACATGGGCCCCCTGGCCACGCTTGCATTTCTGGCCACATAGTCGACATACGGCTACGTTTACTTCCTCGGGCGGCTTGAGGAAAAATTGCCACACCACCGAGTAGGAAACTTTGCCCCCGCTACTCTTCACTGGCTGACTGCTACTTCCTCCGTGCGCACCGGCACCACTACTGGCCGTGGTGGTAGGCTGCAGTGGAGCTGGTGCTCTACTCCGTGGACGTTTGGCTCCACTGACACTGATGCGACCCTGCTGCTGTCTCCTGGGCAACCCACCGACTGTTTTGCTCGCTGCCAAGCTGCCACCCTCTTCTCCTGATGATGCGGAAGAAATTGCCTGATGACGACGAGGCTGCCAAGTGCGATCAACCTCCTCATCATCAAGTAGGGTCTCCGCCTCACTACTAGCCCCCTCGGCTGCGTCTGGGTCAGGAGACAGACCTGTCTCTAGACCGGCTACCGAGCCACTCTCCTCGCCAGTACTTGTTCGCTTGGCTGCTGAAAAGGCCGATGTCTCCCCCCGTTCCTGACCGCCCTCTGTTAGCTCTTCCTCACTGTACAGTGGGGCTGAGCCCACAGCATGCGATACTTCGCTTGGTGAGGGAACAGCAAAGGACAGGGGCAGGTAGAGGACACGTGATTTCAGTGGGCTTGCTCCCGGGCCATGCCAACTAACGGTTGTGTCTGACGTACCCACCGACCGTTGGCTGTAGGTGTCAGAGGTGACCTGGGAAGAGGAAGACGACCGAGCCAACCAATCAATGACGGCAGGGTTGTCGGTGGAGACACGACCGCTGGATGACACCGGGAGCACTGGCCTCTGGCTGCGAATACTGCTGCCTCGACCCCTTCCTCTGCTGCCACGTCTGCTCGCTCCTAAAACATTGCCTCCTCTGCCACTCCTCTGCATGTTGTCTGACATACTATTTAATTCAACGATTAGGTGTCCCTGAGTAACAATTCTCTGGCACTCAGTAACAATTCTGTCTGTCCCTGAGTATGAATTCTGTGGCCCTGAGTAACAATTCTGTGTCTGTGCGAGTAACAATTCTGTGTCTGTGCGAGTAACAATTCTGTGTCTGTGCAAGTAACAATTTTGTGTCTGTGCGAGTAACAATTCTCTGGCACTCAGTAACAATTCTGTCTGTCCCTGAGTAACAATTCTCTGGCACTCAGTAACAATTCTGTCTGTCCCTGAGTAACAATTCTCTGGCACTCAGTAACAATTCTGTCTGTCCCTGAGTATGAATTCTGTGGCCCTGAGTAACAATTCTGTGTCTGTGCGAGTAACAATTCTGTGTCTGTGCAAGTAACAATTTTGTGTCTGTGCGAGTAACAATTCTCTGGCACTCAGTAACAATTCTGTCTGTCCCTGAGTAACAATTCTCTGGCACTCAGTAACAATTCTGTCTGTCCCTGAGTAACAATTCTCTGGCACTCAGTAACAATTCTGTCTGTCCCTGAGTAACAATTCTCTGGCACTCAGTAACAATTCTGTCTGTCCCTGAGTAACAATTCTCTGGCACTCAGTAACAATTCTGTGTCTGTGCGAGTAACAATTCTGTGTCTGTGCAAGTAACAATTTTGTGTCTGTGCGAGTAACAATTCTCTGGCACTCAGTAACAATTCTGTCTGTCCCTGAGTAACAATTCTCTGGCACTCAGTAACAATTCTGTCTGTCCCTGAGTAACAATTCTCTGGCACTCAGTAACAATTCTGTCTGTCCCTGAGTATGAATTCTGTGGCCCTGAGTAACAATTCTGTGTCTGTGCGAGTAACAATTCTGTGTCTGTGCAAGTAACAATTTTGTGTCTGTGCGAGTAACAATTCTCTGGCACTCAGTAACAATTCTGTCTGTCCCTGAGTAACAATTCTCTGGCACTCAGTAACAATTCTGTCTGTCCCTGAGTAACAATTCTCTGGCACTCAGTAACAATTCTGTCTGTCCCTGAGTAACAATTCTCTGGCACTCAGTAACAATTCTGTGTCTGTGCGAGTAACAATTCTGTGTCTGTGCAAGTAACAATTTTGTGTCTGTGCGAGTAACAATTCTCTGGCACTCAGTAACAATTCTGTCTGTCCCTGAGTAACAATTCTCTGGCACTCAGTAACAATTCTGTCTGTCCCTGAGTAACAATTCTCTGGCACTCAGTAACAATTCTGTCTGTCCCTGAGTATGAATTCTGTGGCCCTGAGTAACAATTCTGTGTCTGTGCGAGTAACAATTCTGTGTCTGTGCAAGTAACAATTTTGTGTCTGTGCGAGTAACAATTCTCTGGCACTCAGTAACAATTCTGTCTGTCCCTGAGTAACAATTCTCTGGCACTCAGTAACAATTCTGTCTGTCCCTGAGTAACAATTCTCTGGCACTCAGTAACAATTCTGTCTGTCCCTGAGTAACAATTCTCTGGCACTCAGTAACAATTCTGTCTGTCCCTGAGTAACAATTCTCTGGCACTCAGTAACAATTCTGTGTCTGTGCGAGTAACAATTCTGTGTCTGTGCAAGTAACAATTTTGTGTCTGTGCGAGTAACAATTCTCTGGCACTCAGTAACAATTCTGTCTGTCCCTGAGTAACAATTCTCTGGCACTCAGTAACAATTCTGTCTGTCCCTGAGTAACAATTCTCTGGCACTCAGTAACAATTCTGTCTGTCCCTGAGTATGAATTCTGTGGCCCTGAGTAACAATTCTGTGTCTGTGCGAGTAACAATTCTGTGTCTGTGCAAGTAACAATTTTGTGTCTGTGCGAGTAACAATTCTCTGGCACTCAGTAACAATTCTGTCTGTCCCTGAGTAACAATTCTCTGGCACTCAGTAACAATTCTGTCTGTCCCTGAGTAACAATTCTCTGGCACTCAGTAACAATTCTGTCTGTCCCTGAGTAACAATTCTCTGGCACTCAGTAACAATTCTGTCTGTCCCTGAGTAACAATTCTCTGGCACTCAGTAACAATTCTGTGTCTGTGCGAGTAACAATTCTGTGTCTGTGCAAGTAACAATTTTGTGTCTGTGCGAGTAACAATTCTCTGGCACTCAGTAACAATTCTGTCTGTCCCTGAGTAACAATTCTCTGGCACTCAGTAACAATTCTGTCTGTCCCTGAGTAACAATTCTCTGGCACTCAGTAACAATTCTGTCTGTCCCTGAGTATGAATTCTGTGGCCCTGAGTAACAATTCTGTGTCTGTGCGAGTAACAATTCTGTGTCTGTGCAAGTAACAATTTTGTGTCTGTGCGAGTAACAATTCTCTGGCACTCAGTAACAATTCTGTCTGTCCCTGAGTAACAATTCTCTGGCACTCAGTAACAATTCTGTCTGTCCCTGAGTAACAATTCTCTGGCACTCAGTAACAATTCTGTCTGTCCCTGAGTATGAATTCTGTGGCCCTGAGTAACAATTCTGTGTCTGTGCGAGTAACAATTCTGTGTCTGTGCAAGTAACAATTTTGTGTCTGTGCGAGTAACAATTCTCTGGCACTCAGTAACAATTCTGTCTGTCCCTGAGTAACAATTCTCTGGCACTCAGTAACAATTCTGTCTGTCCCTGAGTAACAATTCTCTGGCACTCAGTAACAATTCTGTCTGTCCCTGAGTATGAATTCTGTGGCCCTGAGTAACAATTCTGTGTCTGTGCGAGTAACAATTCTGTGTCTGTGCAAGTAACAATTTTGTGTCTGTGCGAGTAACAATTCTCTGGCACTCAGTAACAATTCTGTCTGTCCCTGAGTAACAATTCTCTGGCACTCAGTAACAATTCTGTCTGTCCCTGAGTAACAATTCTCTGGCACTCAGTAACAATTCTGTCTGTCCCTGAGTAACAATTCTCTGGCACTCAGTAACAATTCTGTCTGTCCCTGAGTAACAATTCTCTGGCACTCAGTAACAATTCTGTGTCTGTGCGAGTAACAATTCTGTGTCTGTGCAAGTAACAATTTTGTGTCTGTGCGAGTAACAATTCTCTGGCACTCAGTAACAATTCTGTCTGTCCCTGAGTAACAATTCTCTGGCACTCAGTAACAATTCTGTCTGTCCCTGAGTAACAATTCTCTGGCACTCAGTAACAATTCTGTCTGTCCCTGAGTAACAATTCTGTCTGTCCCTGAGAATGAATTCTGTGGCCCTGAGTAAGAATTCTCTGGCACTCAGTAACAATTCTGTCTGTCCCTGAGTAACAATTCTCTGGCACTCAGTAACAATTCTGTCTGTCCCTGAGTAAAAATTCTGTGGCCCTAATAACGTTTCTGTGGCCCTAAGTAACAATTCTCTGGCACTGAGTGAAAATTCTGTCTGTCCCTGAGTATGAATTCTGTGGCCCTAACTAGCGTTTCTTTGTCCCTAAATAACGATTCTGTGGCCCTCATTAACAAGTCTGTGTCCCTGAGTAATGGTTCTCTGTCCCTAAGTAACTTCTCTCTGTCCCCAATTCTCGTTTCTGTGTCCCTAACTCTGTCCCTGTCCCTAGTACAGAGCGGTCTGCCTCTGTTCAATGACTGCAGGCAAATGAAGATTTCCAAAATGGCCGCTATATATACCTCGACCATTACACAGTGCTGGCTGGCTGGCTGCTGATTGGCTGATGCGATCACATGTCGTTGAGGAATGCATTATGGGTCAGCGCGCCTTGTCTGCGCGCCTTCCCCGACATCCCCGCTCCGTCGCCGCACATGTCAGCCGCCATTTTCGGAAAAATTTCGATTCGCGCGTCCGAATTAGGCTGTTTTTCGGATTCGGCACGAATCGAAATTTTTCCGATATTCGACTCGAATTCCACTTCGGATACTTCGATTCGCTCATCTCTAATTATTATGTTTATTACACAGGATTTATGTAGCACCAACAGTTTGTGCAACACTTTACAAATTAAAATGGGACAGTACAATTACAACACAGTTCAATACTGAAGGAATTGGAGGGCTCTTCTCATGGAGCTTACAATCCAAAGGGAGGGGGAGGGGGAGCGGTTCAAAAGGTAATAGCTACAGGGGGATGATTTGATGGAGGTGACTCAAGTACAGTTTTTAGGTGGAGGTCAGGTAGGCTTCCCTGAATAAGTGAGTTTTCAAGGAATGCCTAAAGACAGACAGGGTAGGAACTGAACAGACATACTTAGGTAGAGAGTTCCAGAGGTTGGAAGAGGTTCTGGAAAAGTCCTGGAGATGAGTGTGGGAGGAGGTAACAAGGAAGCTAGAGAGAAAGATGTCTTGGGAGGAGTGGAGAGGACAATTTAGGCGATATCTGCAGATGAGGTTGGTGCTGTAGCTGGGGGCAGTGTTGTGTATGGCTTTGTAAGCTGTGACCAGTATTTTGACTGTAAATATAAATACAAATATTAATGGCAGATCAACACTAATCCAATTGTTATCAGTAACCTTCCCAGTTACTTACCACAAAACTAAGAGTAGTGAAGGTATCAACTTGATATAGTGCTTTAGAGGAGAGTCAAAGAGAAGGACACCACAACTATTGAACCCAGCCCATAACCTATCTTCCAATAGCTCTGTAGTGTGATCCTGTATAGGGTGGTAGAGTAGCACTTTTTACTAATTAGTGATTAAAATATTTCTAATAATCTTCTATAAACCTTATAATGTCTAATAATAATACACTAATTGTTCCTTTAATACTTACCTACTTTGGATAAAGTCACAGTGCTTTAAAGGTTAGCGACAGAAAGCAGTCGCGGTGAAGCATATTCCACCAGCACCATAATGTTATTTCCTCCTGGCACCGCCATGTATGGTGCTGGTGCTGGATGTGGGCATGCACATCCAGCATGCAACACATGTGGCCAGGAACAACCCCCATCAATGTCACTCACCATCCCAGAGCCTCCCTCTAAAAGGAATACCAGGAAAGGAGGAAAGAGACAAGGGAATAGCCCAAAAACAGGCCAGGCATAGAAACCACATAGTATTTATAAACAAAAAAGAAACAACTAAAAAGGGGCCTGTAGTTTATAGATCCTCCTCATCTCCTATTGTAGTTCAATCCTACCTCGACCTAACGACTGTACTTTTTATTGTATCGTAACTGTACTGTCTGCCCTCATGTTATGAAGAACTGCACAAATTGTTGGCACTATATAAATTCTTTAAAATAATAATAATAATAATAACCTGCAATTAATATTCCTGTCCCAAGGGCCTGATTTGATCTGATTTTATTTAATGCTATTAAGGATATTAAAGAAGGATCATAGCCATATTACAGAACCCCATTTCTACCAATGGGAAAGAACAGATCTGCAATTTCTAATGGCATATGTCCGAATTTAAATCCTCCCCAGAAGGGGCCTTTCATTTTTCCCACATAGTTGGCTCCACAGTGGTAGGATAATAATATAAGATGCCAATGGACTTACATTCTAGGAAATGCTTACTGACAAAATTTCCCTATTTTTATAAAAAATATTTTTTTATTTAATTATTATACAGTCAGTGGTTGAATGAGCCACATTTAAATGAATAACATCCTAAACATTTTGAGCGTTATAGCAGATGATATAGAACTGTTTTAATCATTAATTAGTAAAAATGTTCTACTCTTTCACTCTACTTGATCTTACTACAGAGCTAATGAAATATATGTTATGGGCTGGATTTAATAGTGGCAATGTCAATAACCTTCTTTCTAACTCTCTAAATCTCTATATCAAGTGCATACCTTCACTCATTTTAGTTATGTGATAAATAATTGGGAAGATTACTGATAACATTTGGGTTCTTGTTGGTCTGCCAATAATATACATGTATGTGTTGGCAGTCTTGGTACAACAATAAAAATGGCGAGCTCCCTCTACCTGGACAGCAATTATGGATGTGTGATGATAAACAGGTCTTGTCATATTGTTTGTGTAAACATAAGTGTGTTTCTAGTGTTGGGAAACATTTTTGACCACATATAACAGTTATATTTAGAAATACTTAATCATTTTTTAATACCTTAGATTAAGCACCTATTAATCTACCACTGAGCAACTTGAATGTTCTTCAATGAAATGTGTAGTCTGTTAACTGAGTCTCTCACCACCTCTGTTATATTCCGGAATAGAATTGGAGACATATGTAGTTATTTAATGAGATATCTGTCAAGTAAAGGTTGAGATATTTGGTACATGGTGATGTAGAGACCAGAGTTGGGAAGTGGCTGGTTTTAATGTATGTGACATATAAGGGTCAGACAAAATTGGCCTTGTAACACATTTCTTTTGTACAAGTAAAATATAAAAAAAAAATCTTTTTTTTAATACAATCTTATGTGTTAAGATTTCTTACAGTACCTTTAAACTCCCATAATATACTGTAAAGTTTTCTGTGTACTTATAAAGGTGAAGCACCCTCCTAGTTACAATAGGCTACAAGAGTTTAGGACAATTTAGTTTTTGGCTTCCCTGTAGCCAGGGAGAAATGCTCAATTGCTTTTGGCTGTTCTGGGATCTGCTGGTACAGGCTCAACTACTTTCCCTTGCATCCCACTGAATTCTGGGATATAATGAGTGGGAAAATTAGAACTTTGGCCTGCATATTCATGCCAACTTAGTCAATCCCTGGTCAAGAGAGTTAGTGATCAGCAAGTGGCTTAGGGGGGTATAAATAAGTTGGGGCCTAGAACAGCAGTCTCTTTTTTCTGTGGGAGTAAGACCCAGCCGGGGGGCTGATGCACCCCTTGGCTGTCAGCCACAGAAAGAAACAAACCTTTTCAGGGTTCCAGCTCCATCTAGAGTTAGGGGATCTCTGTCCAGAGTACCCTGAAGGAGGTGCAGGATGTTTTCAGAGGATCTAGCTGGAGGCAATAAGAGCAGCGACTGGCTGGTACTACAGGAGGCATTACAGTACCCAGGGCACAGCAGGTACTAGCCTCAAGAATCCTAGAGACTGTTCTTGCTACCTTTTTGAGAGCTCATTACAGTTTCTTGACTCAGGATTATACCCTGTGCTCCTACATTGAAGTTCACTTAAACTCCAATTCAAGAGGGTAGGTATACCCTGAATGAGTAGACTAGTCTTCAGTGTCCTCTAAAGCATTTCTGTTTTTAAGAAGGTTTTGACATATCTCAAGACTTACCCTCACCCTATCCAAGTTAAACTAGCAAATAAACTGCAAAAAAGGACATGCATGGACCGTTTTCTGACTCGAGTGACTGTGAACTACTGTGTGCCTGGCTGTCATGTTCCAATCAGGGAATGGAACCTGGGACCAAACAACCAGCCCGGTTTGTGGTCTGTACTACACAGGACATTAGGAGCTTACTGGATTTTTGTGAGGGACAACTGGTATTTTTGAATCTGTCAAACAATATAACAAGCAGGGCTGGCGCTACCATTAGGCGAACTAGGCAGCCACGTAGGGCGCACTGCTGCCTAGGGCGCAGCCACGGCCACTGTGGAAGGACAGAGCCCGCACAGCACATGTACACTGGTAAGCTCTCACCTCACTGCAGCCACATAAACAGGAAGATGATCCCTGTCGTCATTGCCGCCATTCACAGTTAACCCCAGTTGACCAATCACATCTGCTGATGTTAGTAGTGGGTGGGCCGTGGTTACCCCGGAAAGCTGTACGGCATGGATTTCCGGGCCTTACCATGTGCAGTATCTTATTCCCCCATGGAGGAGTGAGAGGGGTCCAGTGTGCCAGGCCTGGTCTCTTCCAGTCATGGAGGCGGGATGTAGGGCAATGTGGAGGCTCTGTGCCGGTCACTCTAGGATTTGTATGGCAGCAGTGCAAACTCCAGCTAAGTTAAACTGGGTGATGAGTCCAGGGTCCTCCCCTATGCTCCTCTTCCTTGGGCACACGGATCAGGAGGCTGTGTGTGAGTGGCCAGAGCAGGCAGTGCTGGAGCTGTCAGTGTCAAGTCAGTGGATCTGAGTCTGTCCTTCCTGCGTGTCACTGCAACCTCACTACACCAAGGATTAATTCTATATCATCCACTGGTAAGATGATCACCTGACATCATCACCACCATAGGGGGTCACCTGACACCACTACCACCATAGGGGGTCACCTGGCACTCCTATCACCATAGGGGTCACCTGACACCACCTCCACCGTAGGGAGTCCCCTGACACCACCATCACAATAGGGGGTCAACTGACACCACCTCCACCATAGGGGGTCACCTGACACCACTTCCACCATAGGGGGGTCACCTGACACCACTTTTATAATAGGGGGTCACCTGCCACCACTTCCACCATAGTAGTCATCTGACACCACCACCATAGGGTGTCACCTTACACCACCATCATCATAGGGGATCCTGGCACCATGATTGGTAGGCCTGAAGGAGGTAATAGGAGAAGAAGGGAATGCAGTGTGTAGTTTTATTTTTTGTTGGGCGGTGGTGCAGGTAGCTGGTCTTGCCTAGGGCACAAAATAGTCTAGCACCAGTCCTGATAACAAGACACTTTCAATTGTATATTTAACAGGCCAAAAGTGAGCAAGTGAGAGAAGTTTATTTTTAGGGTTTACATACACTTTAGGGCCTATCATAAAAAAGCATACTTCACACTAGAGGTGTAACTAGAATCTTCAGGGAACCAGTGCAAGAAACCAAGAAGAGCCCCCCTGACAGCCAGGGCCCTTTCCATCAGTTCCAGGGCCCTTCCAACTATCTTGGGTCCCTTTACTCCAGTTGCAGGGCACTTTACTTTTCTGTGACTTTGATGTAATTTTAGTGCCATAGGCTGCTATGTTCAATCACAAAAGTCACACAGAAGTTGCTAATAAATTGGAAGTAAGTTGCACAAATTTGTGGTAGCAACAGTGTGACCTGAGCCCATCTTCTACAAAAGGCCCCCCTGTTGCCATCTTGGGTACCCCCAGGGTGGCAGTATGCAAGGACCCAGTCGCAAGGATGACCTTTGTGACCCTGGTAGTTCTGTCACTGCTTCACACTGACCAGTAAAAATTTGTCAGTCTAATAAAATAATATTGTTGAGTAAAATAATTACCTCTTTTTTTGGCATACATACAGAGTGTTGCTCTGACCTCTTTCCTGTAACATACAGCCTAGATATGGTCATTGACTACCAGATGCTTTGTGAGGGTCTGACACTATTCTAGAAAACAGAAAATCAAACAGAATTTTCCTCAGAGAGCAGAAACCAGAACTTTTTTTACAGTGTGTAACAAGCAAATACAGCTGCCCCGTACACCTACTATAATTACATACTACACATAAAAACAAGGTAAAACATTACCGCAGTAAGATAAGATTAATTACCTTTAGCCTTTCAAACTCACATTAAAACATTAAAAGGCCCTTTTTAAAGGTGGTTTATACATATTATTAGAGAACACTAAATGAAAAGCATCCACATAAAGCATTTATGATAAACATCATTTACTGGATGAAAACACTAACAATATTTTACAAGGATGTTTGTTTGTGTCACCAGTACTGTTCAAAAGTAAATGTTTGCTAAGTAAACAAGAAAAAACAAAACATTTATTATGGACATGGCAGTAAAAAAAATCTAAATGTTGTGTGTGTAAAAAGGCAAAGCAAAACCTGCAAAGTTATCTTAAAGTGAATGAAAACCCTAAAAATTAGCATTTTCTATGCTGCATATGCTCCTTTTACTTTTGTAATAATACAACTTAACCTCCCTAGCGGTATGATTATTTCAGATTTTTGGTGCTGAAAGCGGTACCATTTTTTTGCATGGAAATATGTATTTTTTTTTATTGAAGGCCTGTTTAGGAATAACTCACTGAAATCTGTCTGAACAAGAGTCTAGTAAACATTCCGGATATGATAAAACTTGAAACACAAAATCATAAATTATAATTTAATAAATAATCATAAAAAATAATAATATAATAATAATAATAAATTTAATTAAATAATATAATCAAACCAAAAACACTGAAATTTGAAATATAGCGCCAAGTTCGCACATCACTGAGCAAATTTGCAGAATCGTTTTCAGTGTCTGATGAAGAATTTCCCCACAAATCATTATTACTGAATTCTGCAAGTGGTTCTGATTTACTATCACTGTTCTCTAGCCGGTCTAAAACCGCTTTTGACATAAAGGGACGCTTTTTGGACGCCATGGACTTTTCTAAGTTTCCAGTCAGAAAGAACAGTCAAAATTCAGGCAGGGGACCGGACAAAGCAGTAGGGACAAAATTAATGTGAAATGCATTGAAACAGCAATGTTTTATTATGTAATAATAATTTTTTAAAAATGACATTTTTTAAAAATGTCAAATTTGCCGCTGTCCCGCCGTCACAGGGACCAGAACACGGAAGCCGGATGCTGGCATCGGCCGGAGGAGATGGCCGGGGACGCTGCAGGGGACACATCGCTAGAGCGAAGGACAAGGTAAGAGCCGCTGCAGGGACTCCCTGAGTAACGCCGAATGGTAAGCCCAAGTGTAGCTCGGGGTTACCGCTTTTGGTACTGAAACTTTACCCCGAGCTACACTCGGGAATACCGCTAGGGAGGTTAAAGTGTTGTGTTATCTTAAGTGCAAAAGAAAACGAATAAAAAAATCAGTTGGCTTGTCAGAAAACCGGTGATTGTAACCATGATAAAAAAATGCCTATGCTGCTTTGAAAGTCTTATCAGCTCTGCACTGGTTACATGTTCTATCCCACTTACATGTATGTTATATTGAACTGCATTGAGTTATTTATCTTCAGTAGTATGCTTACATCTAATGGAGGTTTTAGGCTGCTGTAATTGTTTTGCTGTGATTTGGTTTCTCTCTCAGTCCTCCCCTCCTGTATAGTGCTAGTTACTTCAATCCTAACCAGGGTGGATTTGATTTAAATCAAACTGATTTAAATCATGATTTAAATCTTTAGTCAGTAAGGTTTGATTTTGCACTCTCCAGATTTAGTAAATCAACCATGTTGCACTAATACGATCTCTCATACACTTCTTGGTCACTGGTCACTGATTCCCTGCATATTGGACATAGTAGATGATAAAGATTGGCAGGATGAGAAGGCTGGAAGATAGTTACATAGGAAGCTGAAATGTTTCACTAGGGGGTTGATTTACTAAAACCAAGTGCAAAATCTGGTGTAACTCTGCATAGAAACCCATTTTTTCTTTTTTCCTTTTTTCAAAGCTTAACTGAACAAGCTGCAGTTAGAAGCAGACTGGCTACCATGTATAGATTTTACACTCTCCAGTTTTAGTAAGTCAGCTCCTATGTGTCACCTACCTAGCTGTCAAATTTGGAAAATTGGTGTAAATCACAACATTGAATGTATGAAATTACAAATCCTCCATTTATATGTATTTCAACTGTGTATTTAGCTGTTTACCTGGAGTTTGAAGATTGAATCATTTTTAAATGTTCCGCACTAATAGATGGTGACTGATTACTATGTGTTGGATAAAATTGTCTTTTGATTGCCTTATTGCCATCTTTAGCTCTGTTTTGCAAAGTTGCTAAAAACTTGGTAAGTCTCTTTAAGATACCTGACTTTATATTTGCATTTGGTAATGCATTATGGAAATACATTGTTTCCAAAGGTTCCTTTCACACGTTTTAGATCATTCATTTTTACATTAAAAATTGTGTACTAAGAAACAAGCCTAAAGCTATCATATTCCGTTTTCAACCATAGCGACACTTACAAAAGGTTCCATTCCAAGATTTGTGGTGTTGTTCTTTCAAACATTCCGCCTTAGGCAGGGTTCCCTTATTTTATAGATCAAAAGCAAACATTGTTTTCCTATATGAAGTTCCGAGATCAAACTGCATCAGCTAATCAACACATATTTCCCATGAGCATTATTGCAATTAACTTTAAACAATAGCAATGACTTCAAATAATTACATCTGTCTATACTGTGTTAAGCATGAACTTAGGAAACAATGCTGGGCAATATTCAGGATTTGGTGATCTCTTCAGAGCACCCCCACATACTTTTCTATATGTTCAGTGCCCTTTCAAAAGGCTAAAGAGGAGTATCTATATCAAAGTCAAGTGTTGTACTTACAAAGGCTAAAGCAGTGTTCTGGAATTATAGAGTAAGGTGCTAAATTATAAATTAAAAGCTAGCACGGTGCTTTCTTTAACCGCCCACTCTTGGCGCTCTCACAAGTCAGTTTTTTTAGTTATTCCAAGCTGCCACAATAACATCACAGAGCAAACAAAAGGCAATGATTAACTTTTTCATCTATATTCAACACTTTTAGAATCAACTTTTAATATAAATGCCAAACACTGACTGTGATATAATCAAACAACATATTCATTCAATCTCATCCATTGCGATAGAGAATTCTAGCAGCCTGCTAGTACATATGAGGAGGTAAAGATGTTGGCTGCCATTATTGGTGATGCAACAATATGAGATTAAAGGGTAATTCCATATTCTCAGGGAAAAACATGGAGCAAATACAGAATAAGAATAATATAGCATATACAATACAACTGCTACAGAAACAAAGTTGTAATCAGGGGCGGACTGACCATTCGGGTACTCGGACACTGCCCAAAGGCCCGGGGTCAGTAGGGGGCGCATGAGATGCCCCTGGTACCTTTCATAGGCTTGTTTAAGTGTGGACAAGGACATGGGGCCCCATGATCCCTATTGCCTGGGGGCCCCATGAGTTGTCAGTCCGCCCCTGGTTGTAATTTAGGGCTCTTGCACACTGGATGTTTTTTATGCTGCTGTTAGGGGCAACAGGCATTTTTTTTCTACCTCCAAAAGCCCCTGCGTGTTAGCCAGTGTGTCCATGCATACGTAGGTGTATAAAGGAGTTTAAAGGAAGGGGTGTTTAGAGGCTGAAAAGCAACACTGCCAGTACATCCAGGACCAGCATAATTTTGGCGGAAGAAATGCTTGCCATGTGTAAACACCTAGGTGTGTTTAGCTCTTGAACATTAACTCATTTCAATGGTCACAATAAATGATTATTCTAGCAACTGAAAGTAATTAATGCCAAAGCGCTTAATGTACTTAAATTTGCCTAAACATGCCAAACGTCCAGCGTGTATGAGGCCTTAAAGTGTTACTAAACCCAGGACCCTGCATTCACTATATCTTGTCTCCCACAGTACACACAACATGGAAGTGCAATTATTTTAGTAAATATAAACTGCTAAATACCTTTTCTCATCAATAGTTAGAGCAGTCTTGTGACTTCTATCTGTGTCCAGCCCACGACTAGCTAAAGTTTGTAGGAGGAGTTTTCTTTCTGCTCTAGGAGGATGGAAATCCCTTGACCTCTGTCTGGACAGTGCTGATTGGCCCTGTGCTAATCACATGCACTCTCCCAAGAAAAAAAAAAACCTCTAGCAATACACACCAAACTAAGCATGTGCATGTGACCACGGGTTCAGTCTGTATCAGGTGGTCATTTCAACAAGAGGAGGGGCAGAGGAGAAAGGATCAAACAGCATTTTTACACAATGCAGAGGATTAACCCCTTAGGTTCCACAGTGAGTATAACAAGCATGCTTTACTGCATATACAGACTGATTTTACTGTTGTTGGTTTAGTAACACTTTCATGTTAAAAATTACCTTCCTTTTCATTCTGCAGAAGTGGTAATTTTTGGCAAAATTCAAGGCAATATGGCAGCCTGGAGGTGTTTCGTATACCGTTGGTATACTGAACAATCCTAGTAATGTCATTTCTTGCTTGTGTGATTGACTCACTGATTTTCCCAGAAATCTGCATGAATGTTCAACTCAAACTTTAGGCTGCTCCCACAATATGAATTTCAGTTTTGGTGAGATACTGCCCAAAGGTTAAATACTTAAAAAAGGGCACAGTCCCTCCAATTCAGAATCAGTATCCAAAGGACGTGGTGAAACACAGAGCTATCTCTTCAGAGCATAAAATGCGGGAATCTCAAATATTACAAACTATAGAAGCCTAATGTATACAAAAAATACTAATATACCCACCCGTATGTGGCAACTATGGAAGTGCATACCCATGTACCAAGAAGCCACAGGGTTAAAATCAAACTTTTGTTAGGATTTCATTAAAAATATATATCAAAAGACCGTTTGTGCATTTTTCACTTATAAGAAGAGAATCAGAGCTCTAATGAACTCTCAACAAAAATCCAGAAAAACTCCCCTAATTTTTAATGGCTCATAAGCTCTGGTCTGTGTATGTATGTGTCTCTGCCATTCTGCCCTCTGCGCTTACATACATAAACCACAAAAACACAGACAAAAAGGGCTACACAGTTGTGGCCTTCATTGCTATATAGGGCTTTGGCTCTACTTGTACAGGTGCAATGACTACTGAAGGACTTCCCTAAGCTGTCTAAAGCCCAGCACACCAACTGCTCCAGCCTCTGCCCTCATTTGCACTGATGCTTATCGCCCTAACCCCTGGTTCACATATCTGCGTTCCTGCGGTCCGTGTTTTGCGCAGGCACGAGAGCCCATTCATTTGAATGGACTCCAGTGCCCCGGGACATGCAGGGAAGAAGTCAATGCACTTCTTCTGAAAACGCAGCCTGTATGGGAACCTCGGTTCCCAGTATGGTTGCAATTTCCTGTGTGGGCGGCATGCCATTAAAATTAATGGCACCCGCGGCTCAGCATTCTTCTGTGCAGGTGGTCCAGCTGCACAGAGTTTTTTGCAGATCCGCAGCGGCACCACCCGCACATATGTGAACCTAGCCTTATAGACCAGGCCAAAGCCTACTTACTGAGAGAGATGTAGAGTTCCCCCACCTCCTCAAAAACCATGTGCTCCACCAAAACTCAAACTACATCAGTGAAGAAAAGAAAACAACCAAAAAACCCAACAGGTTTGTCAGGGGTGCAAAAGGTTAAAAAGTGTGAACTACAATTAACACATTGCTGGCAGCTAAATGGTAGCTATACCAGAGAGCTCCTCTATTCATAGACAAGGTGGCCATTATGGCCTCCCCTTCCTGTTAGTGTTCTGATGTAATTATGCACACAACGTGACACACATGCATGCACAATAGGGTTTCTGTAGGATTCCTCACCCTCTAGTGGACAAAGAAGAGACTGGCACATAAAAGGGGGTTACATACATCAATCCAAATATGCACAGGGGCAATACAAATTGTCTTATAATGCCAAAATCCCCTTGACAGACTACAAAAGCCCTTATATACCCCTTTGCTTCCTTCCTGATTTTTTTTTTTTGCATATTTGTCACACTTAAATGATTCAGATCATCAAACAAATTTGTATATTACACAAAGATAACAGTGTAAATACAAAATGCAGTTTTTAAATGATGATTTAATTTATTAAGAGAAAAAAGCTGTCCAGGCACCACCTAAGTGACAGATACTAATCTTGTGATAAAGGTTTCATAGACGCAATCTATTCCCTACTTTTTTCCTAAGCGTGAGGGTCTGCCTGCTATGATTACAGTCCTAGAGTTGTAATACGTCAAAATTACATTTCTTGGACAGAATACCCCACCCCCCATATAACTTCCTGCCATTGTCATTGTAAGTAAATTAAGTTACCAAATGGCTACTGTAGTTACTATACTGTATTGTAGTTAACACGAAGGTTGCATTATTTTTTCTTCTTAAAAAAGGGGAAATTCCATTTAAAAGACAACTTAACCACATGACCCCCAGGCCAATTTTAAAATTTCTCTCATACATATAAAAATCTGCAATTTATTTTCTAGAAAATGACATATTTTAAGCAGAGGGAGAGAATGAAATGGTGGGTGTTGCACTTTTTAAGTCACACATATTTGTGTGCATTGATTTTTCCAACTACAAAAATACACCTAAGGAATTTTAGTGTACAAAAACACAAATATATTTCCCAACTTTTTGGTAATATATAAAAGATGTTGTTACACTGAGTAAATAGATACCAACAATACAATTACAGTACAATAAAGTAACCATAGGTAAAGCTTTAAAAGACTTTACAGGTTACCAGTTTAGAGTTACACAGGGGGTCTGGCATTAGAATTACTGCTCTCGCTCTGAAGTTCATGGTGATACCTCTCACGTGTGGGGTGATTGCCGTTTACATATGCGTGAAGGACTTACACATGTGTTTGCATTTGTGCATGAGACTGGGAGGAAAGAGGCACTCAAAAAAACGATTATTTGATTTGTTTACACTGTGTCTTTATTTTTTTCCCACATCTCTTGTTAATAGCATGGACCATGACAGGTCTTCTTTGTGGAGAGATCTGGGGAGTACTAAATATCAGTTTGTTCAGATGCTGTTCAACAAAAAATGGAATCCAGAAGTGACAAAATCCTCATCATGTATGGTTTCTGACATCACAGAATAGGGGAGGAAACTTCAGTTCATGACACTCTCCCCAGTGAATGGGACCAGACCAGTTGCATCATTACTGGGCCCAGTAAGGGCTACTGCAGGGGAGGGAGACCACCTTACTCTGCCTGTAAATGTGATCCAGTGACTGTGTAGCTGCTCAGAACACTTTTATTATGTAGGGAACTGCCTCCTGTAAAAAATGGTATCGGGGTCATGGTTGTAACCTCAACCATGATCCTGGTATAACCATCTCAATACAAGGCCAAATATGTACAGCAGTATTGAGGTGTGTAAATAACAACTAATTCCTTCTGTGGCATTAACAGAATGTTGGTTGTTAATGTGATACCCTTTTAACACCAAACATTCTGCTTTTGATTACGGCTAACATGGTGCATTATTCTTCTGCTCTCCATGGCACTCAAATTTATAACCTGAAGTAACATTTTTTCTTGGCACTTTTTAATACAGTGCAATGAGTAATGATGTTTAATTACTCATAACAAGCAATGGGCTTCTCCTCTCATCTGTCTAGATGAATGAGAATAATGAAACATGGTTGTTGACTGGTTTCTGCTGTGATTATGTTTGCTCATGATTTGTTGACTGATTAAGTGAAGGACTTAAATGATCCTGTTCAAACTGAGATGTAACTGAGCATGTTGGATCAATGACTTGAAACTAGAACCCAGATTGCTATATTTTTCAGATTTCTGATTGTATTTACTAAAAATATAAGAAAATTGCATTTTTATAGAGGGTTAATCTGACAGGTGTCAACAAATCCTATACTGCCCCACATGAATGTCCAAACATATAATTAGTTGAATGCTATTTAATTCTTCTGGTTAAATGTTCTTAGGTTTGTTTTCTCCAAGGATTGAAGGTTAGGGATTGCTACATTCGCCAGTGAAAGGCAACAAGCTGAAACTGACATTACACACATACTAAAAATGCTATCGGTATTAAGCATGACTTTTTCATAAATGCTGAAACACGTGTAAACCTTTTTTTTTGTAGACCCCATGCATTAACCCCTTTTCTACCCTTTTTCTACCACCGACATAAGGCTCATGTCTGTGGCACTGGGAATATTTAGACACACTCCCCACTGTTACAGCGTTTGTGCTGTATATATACCAGACATCACTGTCCCATGATGGGCCTGGGACCATCATAGCAAATGTCACTGGGTTGAGCAGAGGGGACTCAGTGAATAATCGCTTGCTGATCCTCATCAATGTGCATTTTGTCAATTCCTGGTTCAAAGCTGTCATACCCTGGCATGATCTGTGCTTTATCAGATTCATTGGGGTGCATAGGTGACATTAGAAGTCTAACCAACCTTGATATCTCCTTAAAGAGGACCTGTCACCAGCAGTATACTACCACATAGGGGATTATTGTCCCCAATGGAATAGCAGTACAACTGGGTAAAAAAGTTGTAAAAATTAAAGTAGCAAATATAAAATAAAATTAAAGCCCCCCCCCCCGCCTCCACAACCATGCATATACATAGGAAAACATATGCATCAGGTGTGGATGCATATAAAAATAACTATTGCACTACATGTATCACTCTGCATGCCAAAGAGCAGCAATTCTAGGGCCATCATTCAAGTTAAAGGCTAAGTTCACCTTTTAAAGAAATAATAAATGCACATATTTTTTCAGGTAAAAAAATGTGCATTTATTATTTTTTCTCTGGAGCCTGCAGAGCATTGCCCCCATGATCATCAAATCACTGTTGCAAGGTCAAGCTTCTGCAGAATCTCAGTATGGCTGTATTCCTGTACCTCTGGTATAGCAAACAGCAACTGAAGAACAGGAAGATCAATAAAATACAAGCCCTCACAGTTTATTAAGAACTGCAAGCCATCAGTTGCATTTCTTCTAAACTGATGACTTGAAAAGCCACACTTATGAACAATGTTGGGTACTGGTGTTTGTTGCTGTTTTACAGGAGCATACAATTTTAAGGCTTGATATGATGGGTATCAATTTACTTGACAAAACCCCAGCTTTTATGTGGCACCATCCTAGTCCAGGTAGGCTGCCAGGAAAATTTAGATAGCTCCTTTGTAAGCAGAGGAGCAGGGGTTGATTGCTTAAGGCTGTTCAGTGTCTCACAGGCTCCTGTTCTGCTACGTCCCCTGTCTTTTAGAAATTTCTAGAACTATAGCAGGAGGGAGAGCAGGACTGGTGGCCTGAAAATGTATGGGTTAGACAATCCCTGGGGTGGAATGTCTAGTAGGTGGAGGGAAAGCCCATAAATACTCTGAGGCTTGGCAGCCTGGGGAGAGTTCCAAGGACCAGCCCCTGGGGCAGAAAAGCCTGAACAGTCATTTCTTTTTGAAGACGTCAAGGTCCCAGCTTGGCTTAGCTTGGGTGCCTACTGAAGAGAGAGAAAACCTGGGTCAGAGTCTGGAAATAGTCAGGGGAATAAGAGTGAGGAATCTCCACTACTTGAGACTGAGTGAGTACCTGATCCAGCTACACTGTACAGAAGTGTATGTGGGGTGTTTCATCTAGCAACTTATTGTAGAGCAGCAGGGAGCTGTGCAAGACTGCCAATAGCATACCATATTGTTTCAGTGTGCCTAGAGCATCTGGGAGCTGTGCAAGAGAGCCAGGAGTGTGCCCTATTGACTAACTGTGCCTAGTGCAGCCAGGAGCTATGTAATACAGCCATAAGTTGTGCAAGTTCAGCCAAAAGACAGTACAATGAAGTTTATGGCTGTTCAGGACAACCAGCATCTTCTACATAGCAGCCAGAAATGTAGCAGTCCTCAAGTTCTACAGAAATACAGTTTTGAAATAATTCCTTCTCAGTTATTGATGCAATAAATTTTAAAGAAGGCAACACTTATGGACTGTGTTTCCAGTTTCAGAGTGTGCGTTACACTTTGCAATCAAAGCACACACCATTAACTGGGTAGCCACTACAACCTTGATATTACAGATAGAGTATATTGAGTTGTTGAATAATGGGGTTATATATTGAGGTTGTGTGCCTTATGATTAGGTGCTTGTGTGCCTTAAGATAAGCTGTAGTGTTTTTTTTACTAAAAATACATATTTGATAAGCAGTTGTGCTAATATTGCGTAATCTAAAAAGAAATTGCAACTACCATTTTTTATTTTCCAGGGACTCTGCTTTAAGAAAATACAGTATATAATTTTTGGGGCCTTAACTAAAATTCAGGTCTAAAATGTATATTTTAACAATGTGTGCAAAAAAAAAGCAAGAATCATCTCTTTAACAGAGCAAAGGTTAAAAGCCAAGGTGTTTGCAGCATATATTTGCAAATCTATGTGGAAGCCACACTACCTCGGGAAGCTGTCTGTACAGCATGGTCCTTTACTCTAGGCTAACAGAACACTCATCTTGGGACTTACACAGAGCTAAATAGCATAAAGAAAGCTGTGAAACCCAATAGCATGTGAAGAAACTTACAGGACTTTGGAATTCTAGCAATGTCAACATTTATTTTTCCACAAGTATAGAAAATATGCTTAGCCTGAATCAACAAATTCTAAACTTCATATAAGCGAAACCTGTAGGGCTTATGGATCCAGAGGTACAGACAGCTGAGCTTATTCAAAATTTTTCTGTAAAGCTTAAGCTTGTCTTCATACCTCTCAAGCTTCCTGAATATGTGTTTGGAAATTCCTAGAAAAACTGGGATTTCTGGGAATTAGAAATGAGGTAATTTTTAAATTTAAAGAGAACTCAAGAATAATATATGTATTCACTTACCTTTATCTATGGATCTACTTATAATTTTTACATTCAGCCTTTACTGGATGTAACTTCTGCATATGAGTGTTTATTATATGTTTCTTTAAATTGCTCGGGTATGTTACAGGTTAATTGTATAGTTTGCAATCAAAGCACACACATCAAACAGGGTGGGAATTATAGGCTTATTATTGCAGGTGTATCGAGTTGTCAGGAGCAGGGTCAAAGTGCCTATATCCATGGACACCCACCATATGGATGTAATATATTGAGCCTTTGATACCAAGGACTGCATGTGTTGGTCTCTATCCTGTAACATATTTGATTAGCATCTGTTGCATAGATATGTGTAATGTTTGAACAGAGGGTCATATTATCTAAACCATGTGTGTTAATGTGCTAATGATATGTGTTATTACATGTGTGTGAACATTTGAGGATTTCAAAAGATGTATATATAGAGAAAATCAATAGATTTATTGGATGCAGTCACTGTTCTTCTGACAATTTTTTACCCTGCTCCTTTAATTTTTTAATCAAGTTTTGTTGAGCTGTGCCATGCCGACAAGGCCACCCTTGACACAAATTTCATCCGAATCAGCAGGAATCAGCTGAAATTCAAGTATTTTATTGCCAGCCAGCTTAAGGGTAGACCTTGTTGTTGAATTCAAAGCTTACTATATTGATAATTACCACCTACTAGAAGGAACATGTTGAGAAGAGTACATTATTGTTAGCTTAGGTGGTCATTTTATAGAGAACAATATCTTGATTAGATCTTTCAGAGGACAGATGTGAATGTCATGGGGATCTGCAACAGAGACCAAGGGAAGTGAGGCTTACAGAAAGCTGTTTCCTTTTGCTTCTACAGCCACTGAAAATTACCTGAGAGAATGAAAATTAAATTGATATGCTGAAGATTGATAATACAAATGATTTAAGAAGAAGTTTAGTTAGTTAGATTTGGCAGTACATGCTGGCCATGCTGGCAGTTGTCCTTCTTACTTGAAACTGATTGGCCACAGTTAATATGTAAGTAGTGATGCTAATTATGTTCTAAAGGGTTGGAAAGCAGAGGCGTTCAATATTATACAAGGAGGCTGGTGAAATAGACTCAAACATTTGCTTGGGCACAGATAAATGAAAACTATCCTTGAAACACAGTATGATGTTTTCCAATAGCATCTCTGTGTATAGACATCTTGTTTCAAAATACAGTACTTGAATATAAAAGAAATCTATATTATTGTACTTTTGGCTATACAATTTATAAATACATGAACTATATTTATTAAATATATAAGAATTATTGATTCAAATCCAGAGCATAACAACAGATCATAGGGCCCCAGAGCAAAGTATTGATGGGGTTCCCTAGCAGCCTTCCTATTCATTGATCTTAACATAACGTTTGTCTAAATCAAGGACAGGTAGCAGACCTATCAGTTCATTGCTAGGGACAAGCTGTCAGCATAGACAGTACATTTCTAGGGATAAGACCTAGACGGTGCATTACTAGAGATAAAAGCTGTGGACAAGGAAGAGATGGGCAGCAATGTAGAGAACCCACTTTTAACATTATTTTTCAAGTTATATACAACTAATACAAGTGTCATTAACCAGTTTGGCTCTAGAGCATTTTTTTTTTTGCACACATGTAAAAATCTTTATTTTTGCCAATAAAATTACTTAACCCCACAGAACATATTTTTTAAAAGCAGAGGCTCTATAGAAAAAGAGATTATAGTTGGAATTTTTTATGCCACATGGTATTTGCACAGCTATTTATTAAACACAGTTTTTCAGAAACAATATAATAAAATACAATTTTAGGGCAAACACACGCAATATAATACCCATTTTTGGTAAAATATAAAAGATAAGGTTGTGTTGAATAAACAGATACCAAACATGCCAGTTTTAGAATTGTGTGTGCCAGGGATATCACAAAAACTATGGTACCCACAAATCTCCGTAGGTGACATTTTAAACTCCCTTACAGCTCAGTCAGTTTAGAGTTAACTGTGAGCTCTTGTGCTAGAATTATTTCTCTCTGATGTTTAGGGCGATATGTCATACATGTGGTGTGATTGCAGTTTACATATGTGTGTGCACCTCGGGGCTGTGTTTGCGCATGTGTGCAGGGCAAGGGCAAGTTACAGCAACATTTTTAATGCATTTTATTATAATTTTGTTTTTTAAACTTTTTTCTTGTATCTTTTTTTTGTTTTTACTTGATTGCTTAGTAAAATAAACCCCCATGTGATAGCATTGGGCAGGTGACAGATATGTTTTACATAGACATTAGGGGTCTTATAGACTCAGATGTCTCCTCTCCTCTTCACAGCATCTCTCCAGGCACAGATCGGCTTGGACAGATGCGTGCCCTTGCTGTACCGGCCAGGAAATGGTGGCTATGAAACCGGAAGTGACTAAATCATTGTCACTTCTGCTTTTTTTTGTTTACATGTGAGATTCAAGCATGGATTTCACTCTCACACACTCTCATACCACTCTACATCCTGAAGCTGGTGGTTTTAATCCAGCATTGCTTTCACTTTAAAGCCAGGAGTCAGCTATATAAAACTGCAACCATCAGTTTGTGATTAATGGTTCACCCTTTAAACGTAGTGATGGGCCGAACACCCCCCTGTTCAGTTCACAGTCGAAAGTTCAACTTCGAACTTCGAACTCACTGCAAGTCTATGGGACTATGGGCAAATTTTGAAGGCTTATATGCAAGTTATTGGCCAAAAAAGGTGTATGGGGACTCAGGTACTGCCCTGAGGGACATGGACTAGTGAAAAAATATTTTTCAAAAGGTGCAGTTTTAAAGGGGCAGTCATTTTGCATTGCTGAAAGCGAAAAAAAAAAATGAAACATTCCTTTAAATATCATGCCGGGGGGGGTTCCCTTAAACTAACTGCAAAGTTGCACATGTGTACAATGTGTAGAAGCTATTGAAGCAGGACTGACATTTACAAACAAAATTACATTTTTATTAAAAAAACAGCATGGGGCCCCCCTTCCTAATCCAAACCAGACCCTTTAGGTCTGGTAGGAAGGTTAGGAGGGACCCCATAGTTATTTTTTTAATGCGTGGGGTTCCCCCTAGAAGCCTTATCAGGCCCTTTAGGCCTGGTTGGACTTTTAAGGGAAACCCCACAACAAAAAAATGGGGGGGAAGCATGGGGTCCCCCCAAATTCCTACCAGCCTCTTGATCTGAGCACAGGCCTGGCAGGGCAGGAAAGGAGGGGGAGGCAAACAAGTGCCCCCTCCCCCTGAAGCTTACCTGGCCACGTTCCTTCGGTGGCAAGGGCGTCTTCCCCACAACCTGGGTCTGGGGACAGGGGAGTTCATTAGCATCAGGGTACCCCTTTAAATAAGAGGGCATCCAGATGCTGCCCCCCTTGTGAATGAGTAAGGGGTACCCCTACTCATTCACTAAAGGGTTAAATTTAGTAAAAAAAAAACCAGACCAGTCTTTAAAAAAAATCCTTTATTGAAGAAAAAACAAAAAAAATGTTTATTACAAGGCCTTTATTTTAAAAACAAATGGTTCCATCATTGTAATCCATCATCATCACGGCGTCCAGCATTATCACGATGATGCCAACTTGACAGAATTAAAAAACAAATTGATGCCCACAGCCCTGTCCACACCTGGCGAGCACTTGTTGTCAAATGCATTGCTTTGACCAATTACAATGCACTGTGAAAGCATAGTGCATTTTGGTGCCTGTCAGGCGAACAGTCCACCAAATGCCCTTACCGATGTTTGAGTCGAATATCCAGACCATCACTATTTGAAAGTACTTAGTATGTCCGAAGAGCTGAACTGGTTAAATTTTGGGGTTTCTTTGTGGAATTGCAAACCGCTATAGGTTTGTAGCTGAGGAGAAGGACTGTGATTTTTACAGCCTGAAGAAGACTGCATTAGACATAATGTCAGAGCTGGCTGGCATGACCAGAAGTCCCATAGCATTTAATGTATACTACTAAGTTAAACATACTCTTCTTGCTGTACAGCCTGCAAAGTCTCTTACTTAGCAGCAGCGGCGGGCATCGTGACTGACGTTGGATCTATTTCAGGGAACATTCTTTTATTTTCTTTCTTTTAATAAAGGACTTGTCAAAAACTGTCTCCTGTTTTTTTTCACACTACACTTTTATTGTGAATGGATAGCATTCACATAAGTGGGGGGGCGGGATCTGGGATCCCCCCTGCTAAAGGGGTCTTCCAGATTCCAATAAGCCCCCCATCCACAGACCCCCACAACCACCAATCAGGGTTGTGGGGAAGAGTCCCTTTCCCCCATCAACATGAGGACAAGGTGCTTTTGAGGGGGAGCCCTCCCACCCCAAAGCACCCCCATGTTGAGGGCTTGTAGCCTACTTTGGTTCAGGAGGGAGGGGGCACTCACTCGCCCTCCTCCCTTTCCTGACCTGCTGGGCTGCATGCTCGGATAAGGGTCTGGTATGTATTTTGGGGGTTCTCCTCAAAATCCATACCAGACCCAAATGGCTTGGTATGGATGGAGGGGGGGACCCCATGCCATTTTTTAAATTATTTTTTTAATTCCCGGCAATTCTTTCTTGTACATTCAGCTATCAGTGGGGAACCCTGCTGAGAGCTTAAACATTAACATATGGTTTTCACTACTAAAATACCGCATGACTTGATAAAATAGCTCATGCGGTATTTTAGTAGCTTTTTTTGGTGAATTCAAATTTTTATTTTTTTTTAAAAACGCTGTGCGGTATCCTACCACATACTCGGATGCGGTAAGGTACCACTAAGTGAATTGTGCCCAGTGAGCCTCTCACTGGGCCCCAACTGACCCTGCGCCTTCAGGCAATGACCCAATGGTCAGTCCGCCCATGCTGCAAAGAGAATCTGTGATCATTGACACTGAATCTTCTTTTGATTGGAAATGTCACAAGAGGTACAGGGTAATTTGCAACAGCAGCCTTTGCAATTCTTAACTGATGGATATGCGTTATCTTCACATGCACACAGATTTTATATATTTAAATTGCCTCAATGACACCCTAATTGGGCCCCCTTTCAACCTATGCCCTATAGCTAGAGAGAGAAGCAGGCCCAATCTAAGTGTAGCACACTAGGTGGGCTGGTGGGTAACACAGCACATAAGAAATGGCACTTTTTATATATCACCATGGTCAGCAGCTGGCTTTGGCATGTGGAGCATGGAGTCTGTAATGATACCACCTGGCGGTACCTCTGGCAACCCACCGGACAGGATTTCCCAGAGCGCGGAGTTTAAGTCCCAGTCTGCTTGTTCACCAGGGCCCCTGATGGTGGGGATGGACTTGGAGCAGACCAGGACCAGGTCGCGGCCTCTGAGTACACCTACCCGTGGTAGAGGGATCTGCCAGAGATATCTACAAGATGAGAGCCTGATGTGAAGAAGCGGAAGGGCCCGAGCAGGATGGATGGATGGATTCGTGGTCAGACAGGCCGGGGCGGTTACCATGGGAGCAGTGCGGTACAAGGTGGCAGGCAGAGGATAGTCGGGTCACACGCAGGGTCAGTACCAGAAGATCAGATCCAATAGGGGGCATCCAAGAGAGAGGTCAGGCAAGCCAGGGGTCAGAGCAGGAGAATACAGCACAGTCAGGGGCAATCCGGGTCAGCAACGATCAATATCAACGAATACAGAAGCAGGGAACACAGGATAGAGGGCAACCAGTGTCAGTGCAGGGTGGATTTAAATACTGCGCCCTGTGCTCTCATTGGTGCCAGGCACGCACCCGCGGCTCCCAGTGCGCATGCGCGACTTCGTCTCTGCCTCGGTCGGCCAGGACCTAGCGCCCGCAGCCCAGCGCGAGCCGGCAAACTGCGCATGCGCCGGACCGAACGCCGCAGCGGACCCTGACAGAGTCTCTTCTGTAAAACTTGCAGCCTTATTTCAACAAGTAGGGCAAAAAAACAGATGTGAAAAATACAATATAGTGACGTCAGCGCTAACCATATAAATAGCTGCATGCAATGAATATAGATATACAAAAATACCCTCCAAAGTAAAAACAAAAATAATTGCAGCACTAAATAATTCAGTATGTAAATATTTATAATCCACCAAATCCATAAAAAATAGTATACATAAACATGAAAGTGTAAAGTTTGCCCAATGAAGTGATGGAATCTTAGGTGTAAATACAACAAATTGGACAGTCCCAGTGTTCTGTATATAAAACTTCACTGTGTAATCAACAAACACCAGTCATGTGTTGCCTCCACCAATAGGAAGTTTGCAAACTCACCACAAGGGTCTGCTGTCTAGAAATAGAACAGCAGTGTGCGCTTGTTACATAGTATCTCTCTCTCCCAAGCTGGACTCCCCTGCTCCACCAGGGGTCAGTGTCAGCCCGCACTTCCTCAAGGAACCACCACCAACAAGAGAACTTCTCATAGTGCAGTAGTTTAACCTTTCAGTACACAGGTTAAAAACATAACATACAAATGCCGCTGAGTCTGAACTACATAAGGGGCTGCCAGTTCAGCATGGAGTGGTTGTGTGACCTTCAGGAATACAGCTCTACCCGACACCGTTTTGTGCAATAGCACCTCTTCAGGGGTTTAAAATAACTCTGTTCAGTTACCATTTTTATGTAGCCTATCTATCCAAAAACTTGCTGAATACAAATTATCCAGACAAGCTACATATCACATAAGAATAAATAAACATATGTCATCAGGTCTATAAATTGCATATAATTACCAACAATATCATAATTGAATGTACATTAAAAATCCTAAGAATATATTTTTATTAAAAAAATAAACAAGTAAATAAAAACACCAAAAAAAATAAACACAAATATATATTAAGGGTGTAACATGTAACATGTTATGATCAGACCGGCCCTCGCTCCCCCCCACTTCCCACTTTTACAGCTAGCGGGGGGATCTTCTCCCCCCTTGCTAGTTGTCAAATTTTTAAAAAACACTGTTGTGCAAGGCTCTGCCCGCCCAGCTGCATCACTCATTTACAGTCCTCTGTGAATGAGAGACTACAAGTCCCGACAGCCTTAGTCGCTTCACAGCACCATGGTAGTTCACTCATTCTTCCTGTCAGTATATCTACTTGCTCATACATCTCATACAAGCAGATATACTGACAGGTTTGCAGGAGACCTGTATAGCACCAGTGATCTGCTGATTGCTGGTGTAATGCTTTACAGGCTCCTGCAGACAAAAACAATAAATGCATATTTGTTTTACCTTAAAAAAAATGTGTATTTATTATTTTTTGCTTATCCTTTAAAAAACATAGTCTTCCTTTAAAAAACATAGTCTGTTGGCTCCTTTCTGGCAGTGTCATAATAGAGATCACAGAGGCCTCAAATGTGTGGCAATTAATACATTACAACCTCACTGGAGGGGTTGTCACCATATGAGGGAGGTATCTACATTAAGTTAGAGCTGAAATGGCTTTATGAACTCAAATTATATGCCCCATTGGATTAAAAGTGGACTGTGATATTAATTGTTTTATTGATACCAGCTAAATTATTTTTAAATACATTTTAAATTATTCTATAACTATTCTAGGTAGTTTGTATATATATTTTATCAACTTTATTTTATTTTATCAGCGTTCAAAATCCTAACGCTGACGTACAAAGCTGTCCACCATACTGCCCCGAACTACATCACTGACCTAATATCCAAGTACAGCCCAGCACGCACACTCCGCTCCTCACAAGACCTCCTTCTCTCTAGTTCCCTGGTCTCCTCCTCCCATGCCCGCCTCCAGGACTTCTCCAGGGTGTCACCCATCCTCTGGAACGCCCTGCCCCAACCCATCAGATTATCACCTACTCTCCTCTCCTTTAGGCGCACCCTGAAAACCCATCTCTTCAGGGAAGCCTACCCCACCCCCTGCTAACTTGCCGACCTCCTCCACTCTTCCTACCACTCCATCCCCCACAGCTATCTCCTCCTGTGCCACCACCCCCTCCCTCCTAGATTGTAAGCTCGAAAGAGCAGGGCCCTCGATCCCCTCATGTTTTGCATTGTATTGGTATTGTTCTGTCACATGTTCTGTCCCCATTTGTAATGTACAGCGCTGAGCGAACTATTGGCGCTTTATAAATACTGTATAATAATAATAATAATAATAACTTTGAAGGGATTTTTCCCCAATATTCTCTTTCTAAATAGCTGTTGGTTTTTTAAAGTGTACATATATTTTATAAGAATATATTCATATGATTTTTCTGTACACTCCATTATGATATTGTTGGTAATTATATGTAATTTCCAGGCCTGATGACATATGATTATTTATTCTTATGTGATATGTAACTTTTGTGTGTGATATGTATCTATTCGGACAATTTAAATTCAGTAAATTTTTGTAAATTTTATTTCTAGTTTTAGAAATTCTTTTACTAATATCTCTGTCTTTCATGTATTTACGACCAGGACTTCAACAAAATGGTGCAGGCACAGGAAGTGCTTAATCTATACTGTGTCTTTTGACATGGCGTAATATTATCCACAAAAATATGGTGGCCATTTGTTGTTAGTTCCTTTGGACTAAAACAAAATAGTACCAGAACCTGAAATGATGGTCTGAAGTTCTAGTGATAGGCTACATAATAATCCACTGAATAGAATTATTTCAAAACCCTGAAGAGGCGATCTCACATGAAATGGTGTCGGGTAGAGCTGTATTACTGAAGGTTGTGCAGCCACTTCATGCTGGACTGGCAGCGCCTTATGTAATTCAGACTCAACGGCATTTGTATGTTATGTATTTAACCTTTTTACTGCACTCTAAACGATTAAAGTACTGCACATGAGAAGTTCTCTTATTGGTTCCTTGAGGATGTGAGTGCTGACACTGACCCCTGGTGGAGCAGAGGAGTCTAGCTTTGGAGAGAGAGACAGATGCTATGTAACAAGTGCATATATAAAAAGTGCAATATAAAAGTGCCCTGATGATCAGTGCCCAGCAGTGCCGCCCAGCAGTGCCACCCATCAGTGCTGCCCATCAGTGCCACCCAGCAGTTGCACCCTTCAGTGCCTAGCAGTGCTGCCCATTAGTGCCCAGCAGTGACGCCCATCAGTGCCCAGCAGTGCTGCCAGTCAATGCCCATTATTGCTGCATATCAGTGCAGCATCATCAGTGCCTCCTCATCAATGTCCACCAGTGCTGCCTCATCAGTGCCACCTCATCAGTGCAGCCTATCAGTGCTCATCAGTGCTGCCTATCCATGCCACCTCATCAGTGCCCATCAGTTCTGCCTATCAGTGCAGCTTCATCAACGCACATCAGTGAAGGAAAAAAATTACCTGTTTGCAAAATTTTATAATAGAAACAAAGAAAACCTATTTTTCACATTTTTTGCTTCTTTTTTTTTAGCGTGCAAAAAAATAAAACACCCAGTGGTGATTAAATACCACCAAAAGAAAGCTGTATTTGTGTGAAAAAAAGATAAAAATTTCATATGGGTACAATGTTGCATGACCGTGCAATTGCTGTTATTGACTTTATGCTGAACTCATTAAATCAGTATGCACACGGCACTCATTGTGCCATCTACCCCCCTTTTCTATCTATGGCCCATAACATCTGCATTGGTCACTATGGCTATTGTTACAGGCTGCTCTGGCTATTGACAAAAATAAAACTATATGAAAACATCAAGGTTACAATTGGGGAATAGATTTTCAGTAAGAAAGCCGATAAAAAGTAGCATAATATTTCTTTCTTTAACGTGAATACAAAATGTGTGTTGATCCGCAAATAATTACACTGAAAATGTTTCAGTACTTATAATAAGAAAAGAGCACTCACATTAACATATTTACATTTTAGCTGAAAACTGTCTCACAATTAGCTGATTTAAAGCCATTAATACTTTATTTTTCCTTTTATATTTGATTAGTGTAAGAATTTAGGGACTGAATAAATTTACTAAAACTAAACTTTTCTTACATTCCATTTGAAGACTGGATAAGAGAAAGAACATCTTTTCTTTAAAGCTTAAGTTTAAGCCTAATGACAAACATAAAAATCAGCACAAGGGACATAGCTTATATGATATGTCCCTTCTGATAATTCTTCTTGGATTAGGAGAACTTTTGTCCTTCCTGCCCCCTCCTGCCCCCATCACTGTAATCTTTAGGTGTGGTCAGGGTTACAACTGAGGAGCTGTCAGAAGCTCTCATCAAAGAAACTCAACTATTCCTGCCCTTTCTGGTCTGCTGTGGTATACATAGAAGCCATAACAGAGCTTCTATGAATAACACAGGATCTATGAATTTAGGGGCGGAGCTATCAATCACTCCCTGTCCCCCATTAAGAGATCAGGTATCATTAACAGGGGAGTAAGACTGCTATGGGGGGGGGGGGGTAGGACCATGGGAGTGCTGCCGAGCCAAATGCCTGCCAGTAGTGTTATCAATGCTTTCAGAGGGAGTCTCTAACACTGAACAGTATGTGTCCCATATCAGCATGACTAGCATGTTTTATTTTCTCAACAAAACAAAAAAAATACAAATTATTTCCACTTGGCTCTTGTTGCATGATAAGTGCACTACTGAACCGTGTGATAAAAAAAAAGTAATTTAAACACCTACATTTGTATTTTTTTTATATAGGGTAATGGCTTGGTGAAACAGGAGGTACATATACAAGGGAAAACTACAGACGATGATGACACTTGAAATGTTGCCCTCTCTGATGCAAACAATATTACCATGTAATAAAATTTCCCAATATGCAAATGTTTGCATTTGTCAACCCTTTCCTGAACCCCCACTGTAAAATAATGTTTTACAGTGCCATGGTAATTCATTGATAACTACAAGCCGACGACAGCAAAGGCTGTTGGGACTTATAGTTCTTCATTCATGGAACTCTGTGAATGTATGGCATGGCTGGGCAGGTGAGGTCCTGCACAGCCAAGTTTTTTTTCAAATTGTGACAAATTGTGGGGAAGATCCCCTTCTAGCTGTCACATCGGGGGATTGAGGGGGGGTGCAGGTCCAGTTGTACAGTAACACGTTACATGTCATACCCTAAAAATAGGTGTAGCACATTACGAAAGGTGAACTTTATTATTAGGGGCCATGGATTGCCGTTTTTCTGCATTTGTATAATGTCATGCGAGAGAACATGTGCCACAACCGGAAGCATTTGTATAAGCCGTGTACCAGGGTGGGCTCGCCAGGATAAAGTGAAGTCACGAACGAGGAAAGCAACCCCAACACCAGCTTTTGCCACAACAGAATTTTACTTAGATGTGGCAAATAAACACAACCACAAACACTGGAAACATACAATAAATTTACATACACCCAGCCCAAAGGCTGAGACCCTTGTGCTGCACAGCACGGTGCCTCCTGATGGATGAAGGTAGAAAGTGAAGTAATTTACCTACTGGCGGACACAACTAAGCTGCCACACCGTACCTGTTGTTACCCTAAAAGAGCAGGAATCAGTGTATGGGTGTATGGTATGGGCTAGCCTGCGGTGCAACACAACAGCTTACAATCTTACACAAATCTACAGTATTCCCTCTCCCATAACTGGTCCTGTAGCACGTGCCTGAGTATTCCTTCTGAGCAAAACGCCAGTCTGGCTTGAGTTTGTAGGATTTTATCAGCTCTCCAATGTGAAATGTCACTTTAAGTTGTGGAGTCCTTCCAGTGATCAATAACAACACTTGTGGCCTGACACAAACTGAGACCTTAACTAACTAACTATATGCCTGGACTCAGTCTCAAGGCGCCAACACTGAAATGAGGTGTGTGCACGATCTTACGGACCCGGGTCTGCTTTCCATACGCTGGTGACTCTGAACAGAACAAATGTCTCTCCAACAAGCATGCAGTCTCCTCGTATATGTTGCTTAGTTCCTCTCATCTCATCAGCATTCCTGGCAGCAATCTCATCAGCATTCCTGGCAGCAATCTCATCAGCTTCCTGGCAGCAATCTCATCAGCTTCACTTAGCTGAAGCTCTGGTTACGGAGGGACGCTTTCACACCAGGATGTCATCAGATTCTCAGCTCACAGGGCCCCTTATTCACCATGCTCCAAAACATGGCTTCTCTCTCTCCTTCCTGTTCTCTCCAACTCTATGTGCAAAACCCCACCTCTTTATGAATATACAAATATCTATGCAGTCTGAGGCTGTGTTAGAAAAACAGTGACATCTTGTGGCTAAACCGCAGAATGTCAGTCAAAACATTAATTTACTTCCACACAGTGTTCAAACAATGAGAGCTGTTTCCCCATCTCACATTTGCACTCTCTCAACTCACATAAATGACGCCCACTTATGCATTATGATTGTGAACCTTTTCAGGAAGTTGCTGTGACAGACCCAACTAGGACAGGGGCTTTTGGAAAGGACTAGGCCCATGAAGAGAGCAGATCATTTTCTAATGATGGACAATAATGTGATAAATGGTGACAGCGAGGCATGGATTAATTCTCAGAATAAAGACTCCCTTCTGAAATGGATGGAAAGGTGTAGTATTGATCTGATACAGGTTAATTGTCAGAAGAAATACAGTGGCCCTCATGCAGACTGGGTTGGAGATGCACATCCACTTGGGACAGAAATATTTATCGCCAATCTCTCTCAAGAAGTCTATGAAGATAAGTTAATTCCACATTTTCAGACTGTTGGAATACTGTATGCGTTTTGTCTTATGATGAATTTTCTGATGGACAGATTATACATGGGAAAGCAAATACCTGAAAGGCAACATGTGTACTTTGTATATTAAGGGGTGGCTTGTTGCAGGGGTGGACTCCCTGATTAATCAAAGCATTGTCTGGGTGCTTGGCTGTTGATTAGCTTACTGTAATTAGATTACTGTTAGCTGTTGGCTTTACTATTTACCATTTGCGCTGTTTAGGATAATGTGATCAAGCTCTTACTTAATCAGTGTGGGATAGTTATTCCAATGTGTAATATTTATTTGTATTCTTCATGTGGGGACTGCCTCTTTTTCTGTGTGTATAAAAACCTGTATTTCTGTACAATAAAGTAGTTCCAGTTTTGCACCTAAGTTAGTGTCGCCTACTCTTGGGTGCGATGCCCAGCTATAATATCTTGGCCCTGTGTCCCAGCAGCAAGGAAGCAGTTCTCCGGCAGAATAACCCAATCGGGGTGACGGTAGCAAATTTAAGAATAATATTTTCTGTTGTTGTGGCTTATGAGTATTTGTTTCCTAACGAATAGTGAGAAGTTATGTTTATACCTGGGAAACATATACTAAAGTCTATGTAGCGCTCCCTAACGTTGCTGGGAAATATGGGACATCAAGCATCAATGCTCTTCTGAAAAAGATCAAGGAGACTCATTATATAGATGAAGACATAGCAGATCCAGTTTGAAGTATAAGGATCAATGGATCACCACTGACTTTGATGGTGAAAACAGAATATGTGTTCTCATAATGTTTTTTTTCTCTCAGTGAGATGCAACTTTAGGCTGCATGCCACCATGCTAAAATGTACTTTGATGAAACACCTCTAACCACTTTCATGGTAGCACTTGTGTCACATTATTTTTATTATTAGGGTTGCTTTGGTCATGCACTGAATTGTCTTTTTTGAGTACAGCTTTTTATTGTTTGTTTAATAATTTTACTCCTCAAGTTACCAGTATTGTGACTGCATGCTAAATGCATCCCAAACACACCACATCACTTGCCCAGCTAAATTTACTCATAAGTTAAAGTGAAGCACGCATACATTAAGATATATGTCAAATATAGTATTGTACAACATAAAATCCCATCAGATTGGAGTTGTAAATGGGATCAGTGGTGGAAATGTGAACAATGTCATCATGAATATGATTCTACAGTGAATGGGTCACATCAAAGGAATGAGCACTTCACTTCACGTGACATGGACTTCAATGCATACTTTCTTTTAGTCTGTCTATGCTGATTACCCAAGACAGTATGTAGTGTTTCTAAAAAAGAAGTGCAGACCATTCTGTTTATAAAGCACTAGAGTCCAAGAAAGGCTTTTGGTTCTGCACTTGTTAGCAGAGATATGGGTTCGCTGCTGCCATGAATTGGTAGGGGATCCAGCATGTTTGAAATTTGTGATGGAATTAATGCTTAACCCCTTGACGCCAATCGCACGCAAATATGCGGCCTCTCTGAGTCTGGGCCTTGACGCAGAGCAGCCGCATATTTGCGTGCAATTAAAAAATACATATGTGCTGAGAGTGCGTGCCCTGCCCATATGTCCTCTACTCCTGAAAAGCTCCCGATCTCCCCTTTTGCTTGGGACCTTTTCCGATCATGTGACCGCTGTGATGGCAAAATGTTTGGATAAGCCAGTGTCCCCCACTATAAAAGGGTAGGTACAAAGCAGACATATTGACAACATGCTTTATCTGTGATTGGGAAAGTATAAGCAGTGGTGCTGACATATTGTATAGGTGTAAGTCTTGCAGTCACTGGCAGGTCTGTTAAAGTAGATCCTAGTACAAAAACCCTTGTTAAATGTCACGTAGAAATTACATGGAGTTGGTGTGCATCTCGGAGACTTTTTTTTTGGGGGGGGGGCGGAGTAGAGGGGGAAGGGTTTTAGAGCTGATTCACTCATGTGCAGTGCATATTGAAGCTCAGGTTTCTCAGCTTATTAGTAGTTGTTCAGTGGTTCATGTTAGGTTTACATTAGGTTCAAGACAGGATTAGGTCAGGATTTTATTCTGTTCACACAAATGCGGTTTAGAAATGGTTCCCATAGAAGTCAATAGTCTGTAATTCGCACCTGAACTTGAAGACACTGCTCAGAAATTGTACATGACTCTTTTTCAAACTGCGCTGAATCCATACTGAATCAGTACCGCCAGTGCCACAGACATACAGTGCCTTGAAAAAGTACCCACATTTTGTCATGTTACAACCAAAAACGTAAATGTATTTTATTGGGATTTTATGTGATAGACCAACACAAAGTAGCACATAATTGTGAAGTGGAAGGAAAATGATAAATGGTTTTCAACATTTTTTACAAATAAATATCTGAAAAGTGTGCCGTGCATTTGTATTCAGCCCGCCTGAGTTAATAATTTGTAGAACCACCTTTCACTGCAATTAAAGCTGCAAGTCTTTTTGGATATGTCTCTACCAGCTTTACACATCTAGAGAGTGAAATATTTGCCCATTTTTCTTTGCAAAATAGCTCATACTCTGTCAGATTGGATGGAGAACGTCTGTGAACAGCAATTTACAAGTCTTGCCACAGATTCTCAATTGGATTTAGGTCTGGACTTTGACTGGGCCATTTTAACAGCTGTATATGCTTTGATCTAAACCATTCCATTGTAGCTGTGGCTGTATGTTCAGTATGCACAGTATGTTCAGGCTGTATTTTCAAGGTCCTTGTCCTGCTGGAAGGTGAACCTCCACCCCAGTCTCAAGACTTTTGCAGACTCAGGGTGATGTGCAGTGTTAGTTTTCCACCACACATAGCATTTTGCTTTTAGGCCAAAAAGTTAAATTTTAGTCTCATATGACCTTCTTCCACATGTTTGCTTTGTCCCCCACGTGTCTTCTCGCAAACTGCAAATGGGACTTCTTATGACTTTCTTCCAACAATGGCTTTCTTCTTGCCACTCTTCCATAAAGGCCAGATTTGTGGAGTGCATGACTAGTAGTTGTCTTGTGGACATATTCTCTCACCCAGAGTTACCATGGGCCTCTTGGCTGCTTCTCTGATTAATTCTCTCCTTGCCCGGCCTGTCAGTTTAGGTGGACGGCCATGTCTTGGTAGGTTTGCAGTTTTGCCATACTCTTTCCATTTTCAGGAGATGGATTGGACAGGGCTCCAGGAGATGTTCAAAGCTTGGGATTTTTTTTATAACCTAACCCTGCTTTAACCTTCTCCATAACTTAATCCCTGACCTGTCTGGTGTGTTCCTTGGCCTTCATGATGCTGTTTGTTCACTAATGTTCTCTAACAAACCTCTAAGAACAGCTGTATTTATATTGAGATTAAATTACATGTAGGTGGACTCTATTTACTAATTAGGTGACTTCTGAAGGTAATTGGTTCCACTAGATTTTAGTTATCAGCGTAAAGGGGGCTGAATACAAAGGCACACCACACTTTTCAGATATTTATTTGTAAAACAATTTTTAAAATTTTCCTTCCACTTTACAGTTATGTGCCACCTTTTGTTGGTCTATCACATCAAATCCCAATAAAATACATTTACATTTTTGGTAAAAAATTTTTGTAAAATGACAAAATGTTGAAAATTTCAAGAGGTATGAATACTTTTTTCAAGACACTGTATGTGAACAGGCACCATAGGAAACAATGTTATTTCATGTGTAATGTGGATTGGATGTGGTTCGAACCGCATCCAATCTGCATATATGTGAATCGGCACTTACCCTTTTCAACCTTTGTTATATTTTAAAGCTGTTGATATCCTGCAACGTTTTCAAAGCCATTCCCAGTTCACATGCACAACAGTGATGACAGGCTGAAAGTGTTTTTATTTTCATAGGCCTTTTTTTAAATGGTGACCACACCAGAAAATGTTTCAGTATTAGCACAACATCCTAAAGTTTCCTTTGGAGGAGCCTGCAACAGGTTGATTTACCAGCAGGACATTGTGGGAGACAGCGGCAGAGCATTGTCACTGCATAATACAAATTGCCCAAATAGGGACCTTTATATATTAGTTGTAACCACATAATTCAAAGCACACAAACAAAGACCCTAATATCAATATTCAAAAAAATTTACAAAGCTATCCACAACTCTGCCCCAAGCTACATCACCAACCTAATCTCACACTATAACCCAAACCATCCTCTCCACTGCTCCCAGGACCTACTGCTCTCCAGCTCTCTCATCACTTCCTCCCATGTTCACCTCCAGAGCCTCTCCCATCCTCCAGAACTGCCTAGACCTAGACTCATCTGCCCAGCTATCTCCTATTCTGTTTGCCTTTAGGAAATCCCTGAAAGCTTATTTCTTCAGGGATGCCTGCCCCACCTCCACCTAAAAACTGTACTTGTACTTTTCCTTTCTGCTTATCCATGCATTAACTTTTATTACATTTTGTATCACTTGCTCCTCTCTTTTAGATTGTAAGCTCTAACGAGTAGTGCCCTCATAACCCTCTTTCTGTGAACTGTGTTGTAACTGTACCATCTCCCTTTATTTTGTAAAGCGCTGCAAACACTATTGGTGCTATATAAGTTCTGTTTTATAATATTATTCATAGTGAATGCTAGCAATACTTTCCAAATGATATTTTCATACTAAAGTTCATATGAGATTTTAGTGACTGGATTTACATGTACATTCTTATGTATGCTGTACACTCCAAAATCCTTTTAAGAACTTTTTATAACAACAACTGATTTTTAGCTAGTTCTTCTGTTGTCAAACTATTAGATTTTTTTAAAATTAATAAGTTAAAATTAATCTCCCCCCACTTTTTATATTAGGGCTCGTTCACACTTGACTTTATTTCTAACTCATGCCAAACGCCCCTATAGCGTTTGACAAGCATTAGAGAGGCGGTTGTGAAGCATTTTTAACGCTCCACAAACGCTCCCAAAACTCCCTATGCACTGTTTTGAGGCGGCTGATAGGCGTTTGCCAAGCGTTAAAACCGCACCGCAAACTCCTATAATGATGTTTAAATAGTATTAACGCTCCGCAAACGCCTCGCAACGGCATCTCAACCGCACCGCAAATGCCGGTCAGGCGTTTGTGGGGTGGCATCATAGACTTGAATGGGATGCCTCAACTCCTCCTGACTCGACCAGAGGCATCAGTTTTGCCGTGACGTGACACTAATGCTTCCGTGTGAACAGCACTGTGTGCTGCCATGTGCAGAATTTTCAGAGGCGTTTGAGAAGCGTTAAAAGCTAGTGTGAACACAGACTTAGGCTGGCCATACATTATACAATTATCTGGAGATTTTTTGTTTAGATTTACCAAAAACCATATAATAGGAGGACAAACCTAAACAACACTTTCAGTTGTATCCAATTAGGCAGGCCCTTGCACTACACAGTTGAAGGTAAATCTAAAGGAAATTGGGCAGAAAATTGGAAGATAATTGTATAATGTATGGCCAGCCTTAAGGGATTGATTTATTAAAACATGTAAGTGCAAAATCTGGTGCACTTGTGCTTGGCAGCTAATCAGCTTCTAACTTCAGCTTGTTCAATTATGTACTTCAATACCAGGCACTTTTCCCCCTTCCTGCCTATAGGTCAAGTTTTAGCTTTCAGTGCTCTCTCACTTTGAATGACAATTGTGCAGTCATGCAGCACTGTATCCATATGTTTTTCTAGTTCTGTTATAAAAGTTTGCAAATAAGTAATTTTTTTTTCTTTGCTGTTGTGTGCTGATAAGACTGTACTGATAAGCTGCACTGGTGGGCACTGGTGAGGCTGCACTGATAAAGCGGCACTGATGGGCATTGGTAAGCTGCACTGATGGGCACTGATTATGAGGCACTGATGAGCCTGTATTGATGAGGCAGCACTGATGGGCAGTGATAGGTGGCACTGATAGGCCACACTGATGAGCACTGATAATCTGCACTGATAAACGACACTGATGGGCACTGATAAGCCAGTTTGATCTGCATTGATTGGCACTGATGGGGCTGCACTGATAATCAGGGTACTGATGATCAGTGCCCTGATTATCAGTGTAAGCAATGTACTGACATCCTTGCTAGTTATCAGCTCTCCTTTCCTCACCCAAACACAGCATGTAAGCAAAGGACTGCCAATAATCAGCATGTCTGTTTACTTGTGATCAGCTGTGATTGGACGCAGCTGACCACATGGTAAAGGGCTGCTGAGATTGGCCCTTTACTGTAATCTGTGATCAGCTGTGTCCAAAGGACCCAGCGGTCACAGAACACACCTGATGCAGGCCCCAGGGAGCAAGCAGGTTCTGAAATGACATCCATGGGTGCCCTTCTAGAACTGGAGGACAGTGCCATCTTTTGGCTATAGCACAGTTGTGAAGTGGTTAACCACTTGCTCTCTAGAGGATTTGCCCCCCCCCCCCCTTTCCTGACCAGGCCGTTTTTTGTCATATGGTACTGCGTTACTCTAACTGACAGTTGCACGGTTATGCAACACTGCACCCATATGAAATGTATGTCCTTTTTTTCCCACAAATGGAGATTTCTTTTGGTGGTATTTGATCGCCTCTGAATTTTTTATTTTTTGCACTATAAACAAAAAAAGACAGACAATTTTGAAAAATTTGAAGCACACTAGTAGCTGTAACCGTTAATGTTGAAGGCATACCATATTGGCAACATTCACCTTTTCCAGAAAATACCCTATACAGTCAAGGGGCCCTAGTGGATATTAAAAGAAAAATGTTGACGTTCTGTAAAATGTTTAATAATATTATTGTCATACCTGTAGGCCATTTGGGTCCCTCAGCAGTCTGGTCTAAAAACTCCTAGTGAGCAACCCCCAGGTAGAGCCTTGTTGCCAGTGAAAACCACTAAATGCTCATTCCCAGCACTGCAAGAGTGAAAAACATTGAATTTCACATCCTAGCAACAGGTCAGGACACAGAGGTTGCTATCTAGGAGTTTAAAGGCCAGGCTTCTGAGGGGACCCAAATGGCGTACAGATATGACAATATGATTATTATTATTAAACGTTTTAAGCTGTAATGTTTTGCACTGGGGCCCCTTGACTGCACAGGTTATTTTTTGGAAAAAGTGTACTTTTATTAAAAGCAAAAACACAAGTGATATACTGTATGTTAAACTTGATATTAGACGCCTATGTAGGTAGTTGTGAAGATAAATTACAGTATATCACCCTTGCACAGGATTTTATATCTTTGGAAAGATGTCTTATCTGATAGGTAGGGATGAGCTTAAGGTTCAGTTCGTACCTCGCGTATAATAGCCGTAGCAGGAGCAGGCACCTGCGAGTCCATAACAATCAGTGACAACACCATTCACTTACATGGCTGGGAATCTCTGGCCATTTAAGCAATGGAGCCAGGGACAACAGTATGGGGTTTCCCCCAATAATTCTTCGTAGACCCTTCAGGCCTGGTATGAAATGTAAAGGGGAAAAAACACAGTATGTGGTTCCACCAAAAAAGTTCTATATTAGGCAACTTAGATCTGGTGAACTGTAGATTTTAAGGGGAAACCCAACACAAATATCCATACTAGACCCTTATGCATGCATTCTTGCAGGCCTGAAGGAGGACGGGCGGACATGCCCCTCCCGGCAAACCATATTAGGCTATGTGGGGTGCATGTAAAATATTCCTATCACACACATGTCTGGAAATGGCCCAAAGTTAGTGGATGCTGTAGCAACAACTGGCTGGAAACCTGTGCCCAGTTAGAAAATATATTGCCAACACACCATGGATCTTCAAAATTGCATCTAAACTTGTATTAAAGCAGTCAGTGCACAGAGATAAAAGTGCAATGTTTTGAGGCCACAATGGAACCCTTCATCAGGCATGTGCACACTCGTCCCCCTTTTCCTGGTCTGCTCATCTGAATGCTCAAATAAAACCAGCCATAGATGGTTTGAATCTCTACTTGTTCAGGAGGAACTCTTCAAGATTCAAACCATGTATGGGCAGGCTGAATTTACTCAAGTTGATTGATCAACTTAGGTTCAACCAGCCGGCTGTTTAACAGTGAGTTAACACTAGCGGCTGTTATAGCAGCTAGCAACAATCACTGTCTTCTCCCAGTGGGGTAAGCACACAATGACTCTACGGAAGGGATTCCCCTGTCAGCACTGTCTGTGTTGATGGGAGAATCAAGCAAATTTATTTCCTTCTTGTGGAGGAAACCTCATGTTTTTTTTCTTGATTTTTATGTTGCCCACCCCCCCCCCCCATAAAATCCATATCAGACCTGAAGGAGGTTCATATTTGGCACCTTAAATTAAGTTGGTGCTCAAAACCATGCTTGAACTGAGCCCAGGTATGCTCAGCTCATCATTATTAATAACAATATATTTGAGCATGTAGGGCTACAGAATAAAAATTATATACTAAATTAAAGTTAAAGTTAGTTAATACTAAGTTATTTTTACACTGAACTATTATCAGAGGAACAGGTTTTGGTTGCAGCAGCCTATGTTTATGAACGCTAGCTACTTTTGTATCAAAGTTGTGCGTACTTCCAGGAAAACTCCAGGTGCATTGTTTTTTTCCGAAGAATTTCAGGGAACTGTAAATGTATAGGGGGATGCTTATAAAAAAGTGGATAGCATCGTTCATTTGAAATAGTTCACATTCATAAAAAGATGAATGCACACTTTATATCTCATTCATGAATACCTGCAACAGTGCAATAGATATGATTTATTCTTGATTGACTTTTTAAAAGAAATTAATAGGGAGAAAGTAATAAATGATAAATAGGATTTGTCCTTCAATTTAATGGCTTGCCGTAACTGTTTCAGATGTTCATGTGATTTTGTTGTATATGTTTTAATGGTACTACACAAGTTAGCACTTGAAGAGGAACTCTACTATAATAGTTTGATAACAATTAATGTTCTTTAACAAAAGGACATACATTCTTCATCAGGGGCGGACTGACAACTCATGGGGCTCCTGGGCAATAGGGGATCATGGGGCCCCTGTGTCCTTGCCCAAACTCAAAAAAGCCTATGAAAAAGGTACCAGGGGCATCTCATGGGGCCCCTACTGACCCCGGGCCCTCGGGCAGTGCCCGAGTTTCCAAATGGTCAGTCCACCTCTGTTCTTCATTAATAATTATGCTACCAAAATTAGAGTCTACTGTAAACTGCTTCCAGCATTGTTCCTGTTTCTTATTGCTGGAGATCACCATTTTGTTGAAGCCCAGAGCAGTCACATCCTTATTGGGAATTTTGCCACTTTCCTTGGGCTCAAAAAATATGTCATTATCTTCACTCAAAATATGTACATTTTCAGCCTTGATTGTATGTCTTGGCTCAGTTAACCAGTTGCCACCCGACCTATAGCCAGATGGTGGCCTGGCAAACAGCTCGCCCCTTCGGGTGGATACCATATGGCATCCTTTCTGGAACGCGGATTGTGCATGCCCACAGGGCCGTGCTGCGGCTCGCTCTGTCACCAGCCGTGTACATTGGACAGATCTATGACAGATCTGTGTACCGGCCCCGTTGACAGCGCCATGTGACCTGCTGTGACCAATCACAGCAGGTCATATGAGAGTTTTATACAATGGATGGCTTCCTTTCTTGACATCCATTGCATACAAGTGTGTCTAGCTGTGAATAGTCACAGCAATCACACACACAAGCTGGGCCAATCACAGCCCAGCTGTGTCATGTGATTAGCCTTGGCCAAATCACAGCTAATCACAAAAAAAACCCCTGAATGAATAGATTTTATTCAGGTAAATGCTTGCTTATAGCAAAGTAATTCTTTGCTATAAGCAAATTGTGTAAAAAAAAAAATACTGATCACTTCCCCAAAGTAGTACAATATTACAATGGTAACATTTTACTACTTTGGTCATAGTGAAATATGAAGAAAAAAATCTTAAAAAAGAGTAAAACATTTATTGAAAAATTAAAAATAATAAAAAAATTGTCTACTGTCTACTTTGCAAAAAGGGGTAATTTGGGGGATATCTGTACTGTTCTGACATTCTTGGACCTCAATAAATTAGATTGGCTGTTAGAACTTCAGGATTGATCAATTTTCAGATATATCCCATAGTTTGTGAACTCTATAACTTTCCTACAGACTAAATAATAAATACTAATTTGGGTTATTTTCACCAAAGAAATGTAGCCGAATACATCTCAGCCTAAATTTATGAAGAACAATTATTTATTTGCAAACTTTTATAACAGAAACAAAGAAAAACATGGGTTTTTTTTTCAAAATTTTTGGAAGTGGATAAAGAGGAAGGCTGACAGACGCCTTACAGTGCTGAAGTGCACAGGCTGCCATAATGAAGAAAAGAGAGGCTATCAGGGAGATAAGGCACTATCCCTGTAGGTTTAATTTCTTTGTTTCTCTTTGGCATCAGAGTTTGTCTTGTCACCTCTTCTGTTTTTATTTTCTCCCTTCCCAGTCTGTGTTCTCTCAACACAGTTTGTGTCATTTCTGTTGCTTTCTTCAGTAATCAGCAACAGTAAATCTTAAAGCTGTCAGTTGATGGGCCTCTAGTGGCTCTTATTTTAGGCACAGTGCCAAGAATAGACAGCAACTGAGCATGTGCAGAGCAGGCTGAGACAGTGGATTGCTGGATTTTGAACAGTATAGGCACTTATTTTTAATATTTTACATAGCTATAAAAAGGGACAAGCCTGAAGTGATCTATCAGGGCTGAAATGTCTGACTAAAGTTCCACCTTAAGTAAGTTTTGGGCTTGTTTATTAAATGGAATATAATTAAAGTCAATTTATATTTTTGAATATTCCTTTAAGAGCTGAGTACCCAAATACCTACCAACTTTTTTTATTTTCATGGTAGTGTTAATAAGTTATTGAGTATCCATTTTTAAAAAAGAAGATGTGAGTCTCTGATACACAAGAAAACTAAGATACAAAAAGTCCTACATTGTTTTGTCTTTATACCAAAGAGGTGTTAAAACTACAGCATTCAGTAACAGAGGCTATAAATTGGAATGTGGAGAGGAACAGCAGTATAATACTCCATGCGTGTCAGACCAAACTGCAGTTTCTTTGGAAACACCTCATATGCTGAAGCCTTCAGGGCTTACACATACACATAAAATCTGGACTCATGTCTGAGGATGGCTGCCACATTATCATGCACACCCCAGATTAACCTTTTATTATTCAGAAAAATGATTTGGCAACTTCTTGTAAAATCTTCTCTTCATCAGAGAGCATTGAAAAAAGATAATTATTTTTCTTGTGTCATTTTCAGCCACCTTTTCACTTTATTGGTCACCTATGTGTAATGCTTTATTTATGTTTCTTATTCTGTTCATGAAAATGTATAACTTTACTTAAAATAGCTAATGTCAGTTTTCTGAACAAGCTCACAGGCAATTAATAGAGGTATTATCATTTTACTATTTAATAATTTTGTTAAGGTGATCTAAAAGTCCAATGAGTCACATTATTTGTACATGTTCAAATACATACAGTATTTATGGAAAAAGCAACAACATTTGATGATTATTTATTCAATCTTTTTTTTTCTAACTCTTTTTCAGATTCTTGGGTGGGTAGTTGCCTAGCCCCAAGCAAGAACAGAGGGTTTTCTCTCCATGGTAATTGTAAGTGCATTCAGCATGTTCAGAATTGGTGTTAGCTAATAATAATAATAAATACAATGCAGAGTATACAGTAATTACTGATAACAATAATTGAAAAAAGTAATTTGAATCTTTTTTTGTGCTAATTATAGATTGCAGTATACAATGACATAAACAACTGAGTACTGTCTGTGATACTTTTTTTGTTTGCACTAACATACAATTTTTCAGGACAAGCTTTTGGGGTGTACCCCCTTCTTCAAGGTCCAAGCAGTACTAAAAAAAAGTATCATGGACAGCACTCAATTGTTTCTGTCACAAGTGCACTAATACGGCTACAATCAAGTCAAGCAGTATACAATGATCACTCTTTTACCTTTGCATTTTTTATTTATAGTGTAGAAAAAATATTTGAATGCATGCAAGTAACAAGATGGATTGATATTCCTTTAAGCTTGATCATATGATGATCCTCACCCTCTGCCTTGGGTTATGGAAAACAAATATGCTACTAGATATTGGAAAAGATCCAAAAGTAATTGCCATAAGGGTTAGTGTTCATTGCAGAATGAGGAGGCTGCCAAGACTCATACAACTGTACTGCATCATTTACTGGTTGAGGATCCAGAATGACTTTATAGGAAGGAGATTGTTTTCTTGCACAAGCAAAAGCATAAAAAACTCAAATGTTTTTACACATAGGCATTGTACAATAATTAAAGCTCACTGTTCCAAAGACGCTTCTCCTTTAGATTTTCTTGGTTGATGTCATTAAGTGAAAATACTTTACCATTCAGAGATCAATCACAGTGGGACCTGTAGTTAGTGACACATATGGGCCAGTAAGTTATTATCTGCTTCCCATTTAAATCTGTGATCACAGCTTCTGGCAGAGGAAGTCTTCCAGCCAGGGGCGGACTGACCATTTGGAAACTTGGGCACTGCCTGAGGGCCCAGGGTCAGTAGGGGGCCCCATGAGATGCCCCTGGTACCTTTTTCATAGGCTTTTTTGAGTTTGGGCAAGGACACAGGGGCCCCATGATCCCCTAATGCCCGGGGGCCCCATGAGTTGTCAGTCCGCCCCTGCTTCCAGCACTGACTTATTTTGTGGCTCTAAAATGTCATGTGACAAGGTGCCAAGTTCTGCAAAGAAAGATGTGAAAAAGTGCACAAAAAGAAAACATGTCCTTTAGGAACACCCACCTTTTGGGGTGCCCATCAATAAATGCTACACCATCTTACACTTTCTTTGCCCAAAGAAATATGTCCCTAACATGGAAAAGCTTGTTGGTGTTGTTTACCCCACAAGTCAAAGGTTCCCAATCCTCCCCTATTTAAACTTCAGGCAAACATCAAACTTATTAACTCATCTCTCTGGCCCTGTCTTTTCTCCTATCAACATGTTTTTTGTCAGCACATCAACTGACTGATTCTCCCTCTCTACAGTAAGTCTGAGAATTCTCTTAATCTGAGCATTGCTGTACAGGAGTTTGCAAGCAGCTGATATTAAATTGGCTTTTAAATGCCTGTTGAATTAATGATGAATTAATATGCACAGAGTTGCATTCATGTGTGCCTTGCCTGGAATTCATCTTTAACCGCTTGCCGACCGCCCTATAGCAGAACTACTGCTACAGGGCGCTAGGGCTGCGCAAATTTATGTACATATATGTGATTTTGTACTTCCGGGTAGGGGGCTGCATGTAGCGGCTACAGCTGTTGATCACCAGGTCCCGGCCTGGGATTCCCCGCTGGTACCCGGAGTACACCGAGGAACACTGACAGGGGAGAGGTCTGTATGTAAACAATACAGATCTCTCCCCTGTCAGCACCAGCATACTTCTTTGTATTGCTCTGCATAGCAGAGCAATACAAAGCAGCATGCTTACACAGTAAAACACACACAGGCCACATAGAAAAACAGCACACGGTTAACCCTTTGATCGTCCCAGCTGTTAACCCCTTCCTGCCCAGTGTCATTAGTATAGTTAGTCAGTTCACGCCCAGTGTCAGAATGCCTGCTGCAACACCGCAGTCCCACTATAAGTCGCTGATCGCCATCATTACTAGTATAAAAAAAAATTAAAATTCCAGTATATATATATATAGCCATTTGTAGACACTATAACCTTCACGAAAACCAATTAATTTACACGTATTGGAATTTTTTTTCAGCAAAGATATTTAGCAGAATACATTTTGGCCTACATTCTTGATAAAATTTGATTATTAAAATTTTTTTACTGGATATCAAAAAGTCAAAAAGATTGTTTTTTTTTTAATTGTCTGTCTTTTTTGTTTATAGCGCAAAAAATAAAAAACGCAGAGGCAATCAATGCCACCAAAAAAAAGCTCAATTTGTGGGAAAAAAGGACATAAATTTAATTTGGGTGCAGCATTGCATGACTGCACAATTGTCAGTTAACCTCCCTGGCGGTATGATTATTTCAGATTTTTGGTGCTGAAAGCGGTACCATTTTTTTGCATGGAAATATGTATTTTTTTTATTGTAGGCTGTAATTTTTATGAAAAACTCACTGAAATCTGTCCGAACAAGAGTCTAGTAAACATCCCGGGTATGATAAAATTTGAAACACAAAATCATAAATTATAATTTAATAAATAATCATAAAAATAATATAAAAATAATAAAAAATTTAATTCAATAATATAATCAAACCAAAAACACTGAAATGTGAAATAGAGCGCCAAGTTCGCACATTGATGAGCTCAGACGCAAAATCGTTTTCAGTTTCTGATGACGAATTTCCCCCACGAATCATTATCACTCAATTCTGTAAGTGGTTCTGATTTACTATCGCTGTTCTCTAGCTGGTCTAAACCGCTTTTGACCTAAAGGGACACTTTTTGGACGCCATGGACATTTCTCAGTTTCCAGGCAGAAAGAACAGACAAAATGCAGGTAGGGCGCAGGACAAAGCACTAGGGACAATATGTATGTGAAATAGGTTGAAACAGCAATGTTTTACTGTGTAAAATGAAAAAAAAAAATGACATTTTTTAAAATCTTTAAATTTCCCGCCGCCGGCGGCGGCGGCGGCGCCCGTACGTCCCGACGTCACAGGGACAGGACACAGAAGCCGGATGCCGGCATCGGCCGGAGGAGATGGCCGGGGACGCTGCAGGGGACACATCGTGGGAGCGCAGGGTAAGGTAAGTGAAGAACACATGCCGGAGCAGCGCCGCATGGTATTCCCGAGTGTAGCTCGGGGTTACCGCTTTTGGTACTGAAATGTTACCCCGAGCTACACTCGGGAATACCGCCAGGGAGGTTAAAGTAATGCAGCGCCATATCTCAAAAAATTACCTGGTGAGGAAGGGGGTAAATCATCTGGAGAGCAAGTGGTTAACTATATAACCAGTAAAGATGATAAACAAGGCATACAATAAGTAAAAGATAGAAAACAGCTGAAAAGGCTGCTAAGATAAAGAATTAATTGGGGATCCTGAGAACAATAAATAAGGGCTGCCATGCATAAAAACACAGAAGGGGTCTGGAGAACAGTAAAAAAGAGTTGCCACTCTTCCCCCTCTAATACATAGGTATACTGTATGTTACTGAATCCCAGCAGCACACAGAACATAGAAATTCAGTTATTTTAGTAAATATAAACTGCTAAATACCTTTTCTCATCAGCAGTATATAGCAGTCTTGGGACTTCTATCAGTGTCAAACTGAGCACTGGTTAATCTTTTAGGATTTTTTTTATTCTCCTCTGACTGTCCTATGAGGCTGTATGACCCCTGACCCTCTGTCTGGACAGTGCTGATTGGTCCTGTGCCAATCACATGCACCCTCCCAAAGAAAATAAAACTCTCTAGCAATACACACCAAACTGAGCATGTGCAGAGTGACTCCTAGAGCTTTGTACTATCAGCAGGTGGAGTAGGGACAGTGGAAAAAGGGGAGGATCAGAGAAGACAGGATCAAATAGCCTTTTTACATAATGTGGAGGATTAACCCTGAGACTGCAACAGATTGCTGAGATTGCAACAACAATGGCCCAGCCAGAGGGCTTTGGTAGGAAGAGGGGCAGCCTGAAATCTTTTGTTGTTATGCACTGGAAAGTTTACTGACAGCAATATAATGAGTTCTAGGATTTGTGCTACCTCTAGAAAATCTGCCTTCCTAGGCTACATCTGAGGTTGGCTATACAGAAGTGCATGTGCAGTGCGGTATATGGGATACTAATGAAGGAGAGGATCTCAGGTTGAGAGTCAGAGACACAGCAGGATATAGCAGGAAAGGAGAAAGCTCACCATTGTAGCCTCCCTGGCAGTATTCCCGAGTGTAGCTCGGGGTAAAGTTTCAGTACCACAAGCGGTATCCCTGAGCTACACTCGGGCTTACCATGCGGCGTTGCTCTGGGATCTGTTCTTCTCTTACCTTGTCCCACGCTCCCGCGATGTCCCTCCTGCAGTGTCCCCTGTAATGTCCTCCGGCTGATGCCAGCATCTGTCTTCTGGGTTGCGTTCCCTGCGACGTTGGGATGTACGGGGACGGAACTGGAGGGAAATTTGAAAATGACAAAAAGTGACATTCACTAAATTCACTAAAATCACATAGTAAAAGATTACTTTATCAAACCATTTCACATACATTTTGTCCCGAGTGCTTTGTCCTGTGCCCTGCCTACATTTTTACTGTTCTTTCTGCCTGGAAACTGAGAAACGTCCATGGCGTCCAAAAAGCGTCCCTTTAGGTCAAAAGCGGTTTTAGACCAGCTAGAGAACAGCGCTAGTAAATTAGAACCACTTGCAGAATTGAGTGATAATCATTCGTGGGGAAATTCGTCATCAGACACTGAAAACGATTTTGCGACTTTGCTCAGTGATGTGTGAACTTGGCGCTATATTTCAAATTTCAGAGTTTTTGGTTTGATTATATTATTGAATTACATTTATTATTATATTATTATTTTTTATGATTATTTATTAAATTATAATTTATGATTTCGTGTTTCAAATTTTAACATACCCGGGATGTTTACTAGACTCTTGTTCAGACAGATTTCAGTGAGTTATTCCTAAAAATTACAGGCCTACAATAAAAAAACTACATATTTCCATGCAAAAAAATTTACCGCTTTGAGCACAGAAATATGGACATAATCAGACCGCTAGGGAGGGTAAAGTCTAATGGGCATTCCCTAATAGCCTCTGAATCCACTGAATCACAGAGTGCACACCAAACATTTTTAATAAAGTGCATTTGCTGTAGTCACCAATCCTTCAGCATCCAGAAGGTTAACTAAATTATGCTGTAGAAAAAGGGGTCCCTCACCAAGTGCTTTGTATAAAAACAACTCTAAATAATTTTCTTTACAAAAAGGCAGCATCGCAGCATAAAATCTGAAAAAATTAAACCAATCTTCAGTCTTCTTTATTTTATTTTCCTTTTTCTTATTTAAAATGTTTATTTTAAGAATGTCTGCTGCTTGAAGAGACCTTTTGTATAGTGTCTGATGCTGGAGATGGAGAGCAGGACACTGCTGGTATGTGGGTGCCAAGGTTGACGGTCCTACAGCCATGCTGTGTGGAGGGTGTTTAAGAATCGGGCCCTTTTTGGGTTTTGGTTGTTCTCATATATTTAACCTTGCTTGAAAGTGTGTGAAAGGCCAAGTACTGGAAGTGTTTACTACAACTGACCTCACCTATCTGTACAAAGAATGTGAACATGGCAACTATTAAATTTTTTTTCTTATAATTTAACATTATAAAGACTTCAACAGGGAGAATGAGACTCATAGAAGGAAGCAGAATTAATATATCCAGTTTGTGGATCTCCCCCCATTCCCTAAAGAAATGGAGAAGATAGTGGGTGATTTAGCACACCATCCTTAATGTATACCTGAAATATCACCACTTGGAAACAGACTCTCCAAACAGGTATTTTATTGAAACCTTGATCTAAAAAGACATTCCGCTGCATGGGACTAGTGTAACCTGTTTACTGTATTTGAACAGCTGATAGTAGTTTCTGTTCTGCTAAGATTAATCTTGAAAGTAACGATGATGTAACCCAAAGCCTTAGTTACTACAGAGTTCAGAACCATGGAAGTGTTTGCAAACATTGTCACAACCAGGCTGACAGCCTTATTTGGCTCACAACTAGAGATGAGCGAAGTATTCAAAAATTCGATTCGACTGATTCGGCGAATTCGTGGAAAAATTTCGAATCGAGTCGAATATATTCGCTGTGAATTTAACTTAAAAAAGGGTGTTTCTAGGCTTCAGAGAGACTTAATATTAGTGCTGAACACTGTACCTTTAATTTAAATGCCCTTGGAGTCTGCTGGGGAAGAGAAATAATACTGTCAGTCAGTATGACATGCAGATGAGTGCCGTCGATCTTAGAATCACCGCACACTTCACTCATTTGGGCAGTCACGGGGCCAAAACCAGAGTGTGGAGCCACAGTGTGGCGGTGGAGGCAGCAGCAATGGGAGGCCATACAGCACCCTATGACAAAAATGGAAACCACCAGCAGTGTGAGGAGACCTGAAAGTGGCACATGGCAGAGTGTGGCGATAGAGACAGCAGCAATGGGAGGCCGTACAGGGACCCATGACACACTCTGGACCTGGCAGCAGCATGAGGAGGCGGTACAGGGGCCCATGGCAGATTACGGGCCTGGCAGCAGCATGAGGAGTCGGTACGGGGGCCCATGGCAGATTACGGGCCTGGCAGCAGCAATGGGAGGCCGTACAGGGACCCATGACACACTCTGGACCTGGCAGCAGCATGGGGAGGCGGTACAGGGGCCCATGACAGATTACGGGCCTGGCAGCAGCATGAGGAGTCGGTACGGGGGCCCATGACACACTCTGGACCTGGCAGCAGCATGAGGAGGCGGTACAGGGGCGCATGACAGATTACGAGCCTGGCAGCAGCAACTTGGACAGGAGGACGTTCAGCTTCTGCACCGTCTGGTGCGTGCTCGCAAACTGTTGTCTCTTGGAAACGGATTCCAAGAAAGACTGCTGATGGAATCCGTGAAGAGGAGTAGCAGGAGAAGGAGCATCTGAACGAGCGGAATATGCCAACAAGCGACAACAGGGGCCCATGAGAGACTCTGGACCTGGCAGCAGCATGAGGAGGCGGTATAGGGGCCCATGGCAGATTAGGGGCCTGGCAGCAGCTATGGGAGGCCCGTAATCTGCCAGCACCCTATGACAAAAAATGGAATACACCAGCAGTGTGAGGAGACCTGAAAGTGGCACATGGCAGAGTGTGGCGATGGAGACAGCAGCAATGGGAGGCCGTACAGGGACCCATGAGAGACTCTGGACCTGGCAGCAGCATGAGGAGGCGGTATATAGGGGCCTATGGCAGATTAGGGGCCTGGCAGCAGCTATAGGAGGCCCATAATCTGCCAGCACCCTATGTCAAAAAATTCAACACACCAGCAGTGTGAGGAGACCTGAAATTGGCACATGGCATGAGACACTGTGGACCTGGCAGCAGCATGAGGAGGCGGTATATAGGGGCCCATGGCAGATTAGGGGCCTGGCAGCAGCTATGGGAGGCCCGTAATCTGCCAGCACCCTATGTCAAAAAATTCTACACACCAGCAGTGTGTGAGGAGACCTGAAAGTGGCACATGGCAGAGTGTGGCGATGGAGACAGCAGCAATGGGAGGCCGTACAGGGACCCATGAGAGACTCTGGACTTGGCAGCAGCATGAGGAGGCGGTATAGGGGCCCATGGCAGATTAGGGGCCTGGCAGCAGCAATGGGAGGCCCGTAATCTGCCAGCACCCTATGTCAAAAAATTCTACACACCAGCAGTGTGTGAGGAGACCTGAAAGTGGCACATGGCAGAGTGTGGCGATGGAGACAGCAGCAATGGGAGGCCGTACAGGGACCCATGACAGACTCTGGACTTGGCAGCAGCATGAGGAGGCGGTATAGGGGCCCATGGCAGATTAGGGGCCTGGCAGCAGCAATGGGAGGCCCGTAATCTGCCAGCACCCTATGTCAAAAAATTCTACACACCAGCAGTGTGTGAGGAGACCTGAAAGTGGCACATGGCAGAGTGTGGCGATGGAGACAGCAGCAATGGGAGGCCGTACAGGGACCCATGAGAGACTCTGGACTTGGCAGCAGCATGAGGAGGCGGTATAGGGGCCCATGGCAGATTAGGGGCCTGGCAGCAGCTATAGGAGGCCCGTAATCTGCCAGCACCCTATGTCAAAAAATTCAACACACCAGCAGTGTGAGGAGACCTGAAAGTGGCACATGGCATGAGACACTGTGGACCTGGCAGCAGCATGAGGAGGCGGTATATAGGGGCCCATGGCAGATTAGGGGCCTGGCAGCAGCTATGGGAGGCCCGTAATCTGCCAGCACCCTATGTCAAAAAATTCTACACACCAGCAGTGTGTGAGGAGACCTGAAAGTGGCACATGGCAGAGTGTGGCGATGGAGACAGCAGCAATGGGAGGACGTACAGGGACCCATGAGAGACTCTGGACTTGGCAGCAGCATGAGGAGGCGGTATAGGGGCCTATGGCAGATTAGGGGCCTGGCAGCAGCAATGGGAGGCCCGTAATCTGCCAGCACCCTATGTCAAAAAATTCTACACACCAGCAGTGTGTGAGGAGACCTGAAAGTGGCACATGGCAGAGTGTGGCGATGGAGACAGCAGCAATGGGAGGCCGTACAGGGACCCATGAGAGACTCTGGACTTGGCAGCAGCATGAGGAGGCGGTATAGGGGCCCATGGCAGATTAGGGGCCTGGCAGCAGCAATGGGAGGCCCGTAATCTGCCAGCACCCTATGTCAAAAAATTCTACACACCAGCAGTGTGTGAGGAGACCTGAAAGTGGCACATGGCAGAGTGTGGCGATGGAGACAGCAGCAATGGGAGGCCGTACAGGGACCCATGAGAGACTCTGGACTTGGCAGCAGCATGAGGAGGCGGTATAGGGGCCCATGGCAGATTAGGGGCCTGGCAGCAGCAATGGGAGGCCCGTAATCTGCCAGCACCCTATGTCAAAAAATTCTACACACCAGCAGTGTGAGGAGACCTGAAAGTGGCACATGGCAGAGTGTGGCGATGGAGACAGCAGCAATGGGAGGCCGTACAGGGACCCATGAGAGACTCTGGACCTGGCAGCAGCATGAGGAGGCGGTATATAGGGGCCTATGGCAGATTAGGGGCCTGGCAGCAGCAATGGGAGGCCCGTAATCTGCCAGCACCCTATGTCAAAAAATTCTACACACCAGCAGTGTGTGAGGAGACCTGAAAGTGGCACATGGCAGAGTGTGGCGATGGAGACAGCAGCAATGGGAGGCCGTACAGGGACCCATGAGAGACTCTGGACCTGGCAGCAGCATGAGGAGGCGGTATATAGGGGCCTATGGCAGATTAGGGGCCTGGCAGCAGCTATAGGAGGCCCATAATCTGCCAGCACCCTATGTCAAAAAATTCAACACACCAGCAGTGTGAGGAGACCTGAAAGTGGCACATGGCATGAGACACTGTGGACCTGGCAGCAGCATGAGGAGGCGGTATATAGGGGCCCATGGCAGATTAGGGGCCTGGCAGCAGCTATGGGAGGCCCGTAATCTGCCAGCACCCTATGTCAAAAAATTCTACACACCAGCAGTGTGTGAGGAGACCTGAAAGTGGCACATGGCAGAGTGTGGCGATGGAGACAGCAGCAATGGGAGGACGTACAGGGACCCATGAGAGACTCTGGACTTGGCAGCAGCATGAGGAGGCGGTATAGGGGCCTATGGCAGATTAGGGGCCTGGCAGCAGCAATGGGAGGCCCGTAATCTGCCAGCACCCTATGTCAAAAAATTCTACACACCAGCAGTGTGTGAGGAGACCTGAAAGTGGCACATGGCAGAGTGTGGCGATGGAGACAGCAGCAATGGGAGGCCGTACAGGGACCCATGAGAGACTCTGGACTTGGCAGCAGCATGAGGAGGTGGTATAGGGGCCCATGGCAGATTAGGGGCCTGGCAGCAGCAATGGGAGGCCCGTAATCTGCCAGCACCCTATGTCAAAAAATTCTACACACCAGCAGTGTGTGAGGAGACCTGAAAGTGGCACATGGCAGAGTGTGGCGATGGAGACAGCAGCAATGGGAGGCCGTACAGGGACCCATGAGAGACTCTGGACTTGGCAGCAGCATGAGGAGGCGGTATAGGGGCCCATGGCAGATTAGGGGCCTGGCAGCAGCAATGGGAGGCCCGTAATCTGCCAGCACCCTATGTCAAAAAATTCTACACACCAGCAGTGTGAGGAGACCTGAAAGTGGCACATGGCAGAGTGTGGCGATGGAGACAGCAGCAATGGGAGGCCGTACAGGGACCCATGAGAGACTCTGGACCTGGCAGCAGCATGAGGAGGCGGTATATAGGGGCCTATGGCAGATTAGGGGCCTGGCAGCAGCAATGGGAGGCCCGTAATCTGCCAGCACCCTATGTCAAAAAATTCTACACACCAGCAGTGTGTGAGGAGACCTGAAAGTGGCACATGGCAGAGTGTGGCGATGGAGACAGCAGCAATGGGAGGCCGTACAGGGACCCATGAGAGACTCTGGACCTGGCAGCAGCATGAGGAGGCGGTATATAGGGGCCTATGGCAGATTAGGGGCCTGGCAGCAGCAATGGGAGGCCCGTAATCTGCCAGCACCCTATGTCAAAAAATTCTACACACCAGCAGTGTGTGAGGAGACCTGAAAGTGGCACATGGCAGAGTGTGGCGATGGAGACAGCAGCAATGGGAGGCCGTACAGGGACCCATGAGAGACTCTGGACCTGGCAGCAGCATGAGGAGGCGGTATATAGGGGCCTATGGCAGATTAGGGGCCTGGCAGCAGCTATAGGAGGCCCATAATCTGCCAGCACCCTATGTCAAAAAATTCAACACACCAGCAGTGTGAGGAGACCTGAAAGTGGCACATGGCATGAGACACTGTGGACCTGGCAGCAGCATGAGGAGGCGGTATATAGGGGCCCATGGCAGATTAGGGGCCTGGCAGCAGCTATGGGAGGCCCGTAATCTGCCAGCACCCTATGTCAAAAAATTCTACACACCAGCAGTGTGTGAGGAGACCTGAAAGTGGCACATGGCAGAGTGTGGCGATGGAGACAGCAGCAATGGGAGGCAGTACAGGGACCCATGAGAGACTCTGGACTTGGCAGCAGCATGAGGAGGCGGTATAGGGGCCCATGGCAGATTAGGGGCCTGGCAGCAGCAATGGGAGGCCCGTAATCTGCCAGCACCCTATGTCAAAAAATTCTACACACCAGCAGTGTGAGGAGACCTGAAAGTGGCACATGGCAGAGTGTGGCGATGGAGACAGCAGCAATGGGAGGCCGTACAGGGACCCATGAGAGACTCTGGACCTGGCAGCAGCATGAGGAGGCGGTATATAGGGGCCTATGGCAGATTAGGGGCCTGGCAGCAGCTATGGGAGGCCCGTAATCTGCCAGCACCCTATGTCAAAAAATTCTACACACCAGCAGTGTGTGAGGAGACCTGAAAGTGGCACATGGCAGAGTGTGGCGATGGAGACAGCAGCAATGGGAGGCCGTACAGGGACCCATGAGAGACTCTGGACCTGGCAGCAGCATGAGGAGGCGGTATATAGGGGCCTATGGCAGATTAGGGGCCTGGCAGCAGCTATAGGAGGCCCATAATCTGCCAGCACCCTATGTCAAAAAATTCAACACACCAGCAGTGTGAGGAGACCTGAAAGTGGCACATGGCATGAGACACTGTGGACCTGGCAGCAGCATGAGGAGGCGGTATATAGGGGCCCATGGCAGATTAGGGGCCTGGCAGCAGCTATGGGAGGCCCGTAATCTGCCAGCACCCTATGTCAAAAAATTCTACACACCAGCAGTGTGTGAGGAGACCTGAAAGTGGCACATGGCAGAGTGTGGCGATGGAGACAGCAGCAATGGGAGGCCGTACAGGGACCCATGAGAGACTCTGGACCTGGCAGCAGCATGAGGAGGCGGTATATAGGGGCCTATGGCAGATTAGGGGCCTGGCAGCAGCAATGGGAGGCCCGTAATCTGCCAGCACCCTATGTCAAAAAATTCTACACACCAGCAGTGTGTGAGGAGACCTGAAAGTGGCACATGGCAGAGTGTGGCGATGGAGACAGCAGCAATGGGAGGCCGTACAGGGACCCATGAGAGACTCTGGACCTGGCAGCAGCATGAGGAGGCGGTATATAGGGGCCTATGGCAGATTAGGGGCCTGGCAGCAGCAATGGGAGGCCCGTAATCTGCCAGCACCCTATGTCAAAAAATTCAACACACCAGCAGTGTGAGGAGACCTGAAAGTGGCACATGGCATGAGACACTGTGGACCTGGCAGCAGCATGAGGAGGCGGTATATAGGGGCCCATGGCAGATTAGGGGCCTGGCAGCAGCTATGGGAGGCCCGTAATCTGCCAGCACCCTATGTCAAAAAATTCTACACACCAGCAGTGTGTGAGGAGACCTGAAAGTGGCACATGGCAGAGTGTGGCGATGGAGACAGCAGCAATGGGAGGACGTACAGGGACCCATGAGAGACTCTGGACTTGGCAGCAGCATGAGGAGGCGGTATAGGGGCCCATGGCAGATTAGGGGCCTGGCAGCAGCAATGGGAGGCCCGTAATCTGCCAGCACCCTATGTCAAAAAATTCTACACACCAGCAGTGTGTGAGGAGACCTGAAAGTGGCACATGGCAGAGTGTGGCGATGGAGACAGCAGCAATGGGAGGCCGTACAGGGACCCATGAGAGACTCTGGACTTGGCAGCAGCATGAGGAGGCGGTATAGGGGCCCATGGCAGATTAGGGGCCTGGCAGCAGCAATGGGAGGCCCGTAATCTGCCAGCACCCTATGTCAAAAAATTCTACACACCAGCAGTGTGTGAGGAGACCTGAAAGTGGCACATGGCAGAGTGTGGCGATGGAGACAGCAGCAATGGGAGGCCGTACAGGGACCCATGAGAGACTCTGGACTTGGCAGCAGCATGAGGAGGCGGTATAGGGGCCCATGGCAGATTAGGGGCCTGGCAGCACCAATGGGAGGCCCGTAATCTGCCAGCACCCTATGTCAAAAAATTCTACACACCAGCAGTGTGAGGAGACCTGAAAGTGGCACATGGCAGAGTGTGGCGATGGAGACAGCAGCAATGGGAGGCCGTACAGGGACCCATGAGAGACTCTGGACCTGGCAGCAGCATGAGGAGGCGGTATATAGGGGCCTGTGGCAGATTAGGGGCCTGGCAGCAGCAATGGGAGGCCCGTAATCTGCCAGCACCCTATGTCAAAAAATTCTACACACCAGCAGTGTGTGAGGAGACCTGAAAGTGGCACATGGCAGAGTGTGGCGATGGAGACAGCAGCAATGGGAGGCCGTACAGGGACCCATGAGAGACTCTGGACTTGGCAGCAGCATGAGGAGGCGGTATAGGGGCCCATGGCAGATTAGGGGCCTGGCAGCACCAATGGGAGGCCCGTAATCTGCCAGCACCCTATGTCAAAAAATTCTACACACCAGCAGTGTGAGGAGACCTGAAAGTGGCACATGGCAGAGTGTGGCGATGGAGACAGCAGCAATGGGAGGCCGTACAGGGACCCATGAGAGACTCTGGACCTGGCAGCAGCATGAGGAGGCGGTATATAGGGGCCTGTGGCAGATTAGGGGCCTGGCAGCAGCAATGGGAGGCCCGTAATCTGCCAGCACCCTATGTCAAAAAATTCTACACACCAGCAGTGTGTGAGGAGACCTGAAAGTGGCACATGGCAGAGTGTGGCGATGGAGACAGCAGCAATGGGAGGCCGTACAGGGACCCATGAGAGACTCTGGACCTGGCAGCAGCATGAGGAGGCGGTATATAGGGGCCTATGGCAGATTAGGGGCCTGGCAGCAGCTATAGGAGGCCCATAATCTGCCAGCACCCTATGTCAAAAAATTCAACACACCAGCAGTGTGAGGAGACCTGAAAGTGGCACATGGCATGAGACACTGTGGACCTGGCAGCAGCATGAGGAGGCGGTATATAGGGGCCCATGGCAGATTAGGGGCCTGGCAGCAGCTATGGGAGGCCCGTAATCTGCCAGCACCCTATGTCAAAAAATTCTACACACCAGCAGTGTGTGAGGAGACCTGAAAGTGGCACATGGCAGAGTGTGGCGATGGAGACAGCAGCAATGGGAGGCAGTACAGGGACCCATGAGAGACTCTGGACTTGGCAGCAGCATGAGGAGGCGGTATAGGGGCCCATGGCAGATTAGGGGCCTGGCAGCAGCAATGGGAGGCCCGTAATCTGCCAGCACCCTATGTCAAAAAATTCTACACACCAGCAGTGTGAGGAGACCTGAAAGTGGCACATGGCAGAGTGTGGCGATGGAGACAGCAGCAATGGGAGGCCGTACAGGGACCCATGAGAGACTCTGGACCTGGCAGCAGCATGAGGAGGCGGTATATAGGGGCCTATGGCAGATTAGGGGCCTGGCAGCAGCAATGGGAGGCCCGTAATCTGCCAGCACCCTATGTCAAAAAATTCTACACACCAGCAGTGTGTGAGGAGACCTGAAAGTGGCACATGGCAGAGTGTGGCGATGGAGACTGCAGCAATGGGAGGCCGTACAGGGACCCATGAGAGACTCTGGACCTGGCAGCAGCATGAGGAGGTGGTATATAGGGGCCTATGGCAGATTAGGGGCCTGGCAGCAGCTATAGGAGGCCCATAATCTGCCAGCACCCTATGTCAAAAAATTCAACACACCAGCAGTGTGAGGAGACCTGAAAGTGGCACATGGCATGAGACACTGTGGACCTGGCAGCAGCATGAGGAGGCGGTATATAGGGGCCCATGGCAGATTAGGGGCCTGGCAGCAGCTATGGGAGGCCCGTAATCTGCCAGCACCCTATGTCAAAAAATTCTACACACCAGCAGTGTGTGAGGAGACCTGAAAGTGGCACATGGCAGAGTGTGGCGATGGAGACAGCAGCAATGGGAGGCCGTACAGGGACCCATGAGAGACTCTGGACCTGGCAGCAGCATGAGGAGGCGGTATATAGGGGCCTATGGCAGATTAGGGGCCTGGCAGCAGCAATGGGAGGCCCGTAATCTGCCAGCACCCTATGTCAAAAAATTCTACACACCAGCAGTGTGAGGAGACCTGAAAGTGGCACATGGCATGAGAGACTGTGGACCTGGCAGCAGCATGAGGAGGCGGTATAGGGGCCCATGGCAGATTAGGGGCCTGGCAGCAGCTATGGGAGGCCCGTAATCTGCCAGCACCCTTTGTCAAAAAATTCAACACACCAGCAGTGTGTGAGGAGACCTGAAAGTGGCACATGGCAGAGTGTGGCGATGGAGACAGCAGCAATGGGAGGCCGTACAGGGACCCATGAGAGACTTTGGACTTGGCAGCAGCATGAGGAGGCGGTATATAGGGGCCCATGGCAGATTAGGGGCCTGGCAGCAGCTATGGGAGGCCCGTAATCTGCCAGCACCCTATGTCAAAAAATTCAACACACCAGCAGTGTGAGGAGACCTGAAAGTGGCACATGGCATGAGAGACTGTGGACCTGGCAGCAGCATGAGGAGGCGGTATAGGGGCCCATGGCAGATTAGGGGCCTGGCAGCAGCTATGGGAGGCCCGTAATCTGCCAGCACCCTATGTCAAAAAATTCAACACACCAGCAGTGTGTGAGGAGACCTGAAAGTGGCACATGGCAGAGTGTGGCGATGGAGACAGCAGCAATGGGAGGCCGTACAGGGACCCATGAGAGACTTTGGACTTGGCAGCAGCATGAGGAGGCGGTATATAGGGGCCCATGGCAGATTAGGGGCCTGGCAGCAGCTATGGGAGGCCCATAATCTGCCAGCACCCTATGTCAAAAAATTCAACACACCAGCAGTGTGAGGAGACCTGAAAGTGGCACATGGCATGAGAGACTGTGGACCTGGCAGCAGCATGAGGAGGCGGTATAGGGGCCCATGGCAGATTAGGGGCCTGGCAGCAGCTATGGGAGGCCCGTAATCTGCCAGCACCCTATGTCAAAAAATTCAACACACCAGCAGTGTGTGAGGAGACCTGAAAGTGGCACATGGCAGAGTGTGGCGATGGAGACAGCAGCAATGGGAGGCCGAACAGGGACCCATGACAGACTCTGGACCTGGCAGCAGCATGAGGAGGCGGTATATAGGGGCCCATGGCAGATTAGGGGCCTGGCAGCAGCTATGGGAGGCCCGTAATCTGCCAGCACCCTATGTCAAAAAATTCTACACACCAGCAGTGTGAGGAGACCTGAAAGTGGCACATGGCATGAGAGACTGTGGACCTGGCAGCAGCATGAGGAGGCGGTATAGGGGCCCATGGCAGATTAGGGGCCTGGCAGCAGCTATGGGAGGCCCGTAATCTGCCAGCACCCTATGTCAAAAAATTCAACACACCAGCAGTGTGTGAGGAGACCTGAAAGTGGCACATGGCAGAGTGTGGCGATGGAGACAGCAGCAATGGGAGGCCGTACAGGGACCCATGAGAGACTTTGGACTTGGCAGCAGCATGAGGAGGCGGTATATAGGGGCCCATGGCAGATTATGGGCCTGGCAGCAGCAATGGGAGGCCCGTAATCTGCCAGCACCCTATGTCAAAAAATTCAACACACCAGCAGTGTGAGGAGACCTGAAAGTGGCACATGGCATGAGAGACTGTGGACCTGGCAGCAGCATGAGGAGGCGGTATAGGGGCCCATGGCAGATTAAGGGCCTGGCAGCAGCTATGGGAGGCCCGTAATCTGCCAGCACCCTATGTCAAAAAATTCAACACACCAGCAGTGTGTGAGGAGACCTGAAAGTGGCACATGGCAGAATGTGGCGATGGAGACAACCCACCGACTGTTTTGCTCGCTGCCAAGCTGCCACCCTCTTCTCCTGATGATGCGGAAGCAATAGCCTGATGACGACGAGGCTGCCAAGTGCGATCAGCCTCATCATCATCAATTAGGGTCTCCGCCTCACTACTAGCCCCCTCGGCTGCGTGTGGGTCAGGAGACAGACCTGTCTCTACACCGGCTACCGAGCCACTCTCCTCGCCACTACTTCTTCGCCTGGCTGCTGAAGAGGCGGATGTCTCCCCCCGTTCCTGACCGCCCTCTGTTAGCTCTTCCTCACTGTACTGGATGACACCGGGAGCACTAGCCTCTGGCTGCGAATAGTGCTGCCTGGACCCCTTCCTCTGCTGCCACGTCTGCTCGCTCCTAAAACATTGCCTCTTCTGCCACTCCTCTGCATGTTGTCTGACATACTCTTTAATTAAACGATTCTGTGTCCCTGAGTAACAATTCTGTGGCCCTAAGTAACAGTTCTGTGGCCCTCAGTAACAGTTCTGTGTCCCTGAGTAACAATTCTGTGTCTGTGCGAGTAACAATTCTGTGTCTGTGCGAGTAACAATTCTGTGGCCCTAAGTAACAGTTCTGTGTCCCTCAGTAACAGTTCTGTGTCCCTGAGTAACAATTCTGTGTCTGTGCGAGTAACAATTCTGTGGCCCTAAGTAACAGTTCTGTGGCCCTCAGTAAAAATTCTGTGTCTGTGCGAGTAACAATTCTGTGTCTGTGCGAGTAACAATTCTGTGGCCCTAAGTAACAGTTCTGTGGCCCTCAGTAACAATTCTGTGTCTGTCCCTGAGTAACAATTCTGTGGCCCTAACTAAAGTTTCTGTGGCCCTAAGTAACAATTCTCTGGCACTCAGTAACAATTCTGTCTGTCCCTGAGTAACAATTCTGTGGCCCTAATAACGTTTCTGTGGCCCTAAGTAACAATTATCTGGCACTCAGTAACAATTCTGTCTGTCCCTGAGTAACAATTCTGTGGCCCTAATAACGTTTCTGTGGCCCTAAGTAACAATTCTCTGGCACTCAGTAACAATTCTGTCTGTCCCTGAGTAACAATTCTGTGGCCCTAATAACGTTTCTGTGGCCCTAAGTAACAATTCTCTGGCACTCAGTAACAATTCTGTCTGTCCCTGAGTATGAATTCTGTGTCCCTAACTAGCGTTTCTTTGTCCCTAAGTAACGATTCTGTGGCCCTAATTAACAAATCTGTGTCCCTGAGTAATAGTTCTCTGTCCCTAAGTATCGTTTCTCTGTCCCCAAGTATCGTTTCTGTGGCCCTAACTCTGTCCCTGTCCCTAATACAGAGCGGTCTGCCTCTGTTCAATGACTGCAGGCAAATGAAGAATTCCAAAATGGCCGCTATTTATAGCTCGACCATTACACAGTGCTAGCTGGCTGGCTGCTGATTGGCTGATGCGATCACATGTCGTTGAGGAATGCATTATGGGTCAGCGCGCCTTGTCTGCGCGCCTTCCCAGACATCCCCGCTCCGTCGCCGCACATGTCAGCCGCCATTTTCGGAAAAATTTCGATTCGCGCGTCCGAATTAGGCTATTTTTCGGATTCGGCGCGAATCGAAATTTTCCCGATATTCGACTCGAATTCCACTTCGGCTACTTCGATTCGCTCATCTCTACTCACAACCATGAAATGCTTTACTATTGTGTGATATGCTATACAACACAGTAAGCTACATTTTATTTTCTGTTATCAATAAGGCTTTTTTATAGTTTTATAAACAGTTTCTAAACATAGTAAATAATTATTAATGGTTAATCTCCTATTGCAGAGAATCTGTCTTTAGGAAAGGGCAGGGCACGTGTTGTATTAATTGCACAAATGACACTCTGTAGTGTAATTTGCTTGTTTTCTGAATATAGTTTTGTGCATGTATCAATTTAAAAAGTATAAATAATTGATAGTTAGCAAATATCTTGCCACATCACACTGTTGGGTTGGAGTTAAACTGTTAAGGGCATAATGGAACATTTGATAATGCACAGGCATGGATGTGAAAGGGCTCATATCATTTCCCTTTTTCTTGCAAACTAAATTGCAGCACATTGGTGTTACCAAGTAAAATAAGAAAGAACTGGATTTGCACTTTTTACTGATGCATTTTCATACAACAAAATGCATGACTATTGCTGCATGAAAAGAGCCACAAAGTGCTTTTCCCAGTTAAAACCCAAAGGTTTAAATCTGCTTAAAACAGAACTCCTGGTAAACAAATACATACAGGTGAAATTCGAAAAATTAGAATATCGTGCAAAAGTTGAGGAGGTCACTAAGGTCTTCTCAGAAGCCCGCCTCACCACTTGCCCCCTTGACCCTGTCCCCACACAACTCCTCCGGTCACCCTCCTCCTCCATCCTACGCTCCCTCACCCACATCTTCAATCTCTCCCTCTCTACTGGTGCATTCCCCTCCCCCCTAAAGCACACGCACATCACCCCCATACTCAAAAACCCTCCCTGGACCCCACCGACCTGAACAACCTTAGACCCATCTCCCTGCTGCCATTTACATCCAAGCTCCTTGAGCACTTAGTCTACAATCGCCTAAGCTCCCACCTCACTGACAACAACCTCCTTGATCCACTACAGTCTGGCTTCCGTCACCTACACTCAACCGAAACCGCCCTACTCAAAATCACTAATGACCTTCTAACCGCCAAAGCTAATGGCCACTACTCAGTCCTCCTACTCTTCGACCTTTCCGCGGCCTTCGACACAGTTGACCACCCCCTCCTCTTTAATAATCTACACTCCCTTGGCATCAGAGACTCCGCTCTCTCCTGGCTCTCCTGCTATCTATCCCAACGCTCCTTCAGCGTTACTTATAACGCTACCACCTCCCCCTCTCTGTTGGGGTCCCACAAGGCTCTGTCCTCGGGCCTCTTCTCTTCTCCATCTACACCTCCTCCCTCAGCAAACTGATATACTCCCACGGCTTCAACTGTCACCTCTATGCCGATGACACGCAAATTTACCTCTCCACCCCTCACCTCACCCCTTCAGTCTCCACCCATATCGCCCACCTACTGAACGACATATCAGACTGGATGTCATTCCATTTCCTCAAATTGAACCTTTCCAAAATGAGCTCCTAATTTTCCCCCCAGCCTATGACCCCCCCTCCCATCCTCTCCATCACGACCAACAACGCCACCATCAGTCCCACCCCGCAAGCCAAAGTCCTAGGTGTCACCCTAGACTCAAACCTGTCCTTCCAACCCCATGTCCAATCGTTGGCAAACTCATGCAGGCTCCATCTCCGCAACATCTCCAAAATACGTACGTTCCTAACCCCAGACACTACTAAACAACTCGTTCATTCCTTATTATCTCACGTCTGGACTACTGCAACTCCCTTCTCACCGGCCTACCCCAACACAGGCTATCCCCGCTTCAGTCTATCCTGAACTCAGCGGCCAGACTTATTCACCTTACCAACCGCTCCGCTTCTGCTACCCCCCTCTGTCATTCCCTCCACTGGCTTCCGATTGCCCAATGCATTAAATTCAAAATACTAACACTGACATACAAAGCCATTCATAACGCTGCCCCAAACTACCTAACCGACCTGATACCCAAATACCACCCAACCCGTACTCTTCACTCCTCACAAGACCTTCTACTTTCTAGCTTCCTGGTCTCCTCCTTCCACGCCCAACTGCAGGACTTCTCCAGGACTTCCCCCATCCTCTGGAACTCACTACCCCAATCCATCAGACTGTCACCTACCCTCCTCACCTTTAGGCGCACCCTGAAAACCCATCTCTTCAGGGAAGCCTACCCCACCCTCACTTAACAGCCGATCTCCTCCACGCCTCCTACCACTCCATCCCCCACAGCCACTTTCTCCTGTACCACTATCCCCTCCCTCCTATATTGTAAGCTTGAAAGAGCAGGGCCCTCAAACCCCTCGTGGATTGTTTTGTTACTGTATTGTCTCATGTTCTGTCCCCCACTATAATGTACAGCGTTGAGCAAAACCTTTGGCACTATATAAAAACTGTATAATAATAATAATAATAAAAAGTTAATTTATTTCAGCTTAAAAGGTGAAACTAATATATGAGATAGACTCATTACATGCAAAGAAAGATAGTTCAGGCCATGATTTGTCATAATTGTGATGATTATGGCTTACAGCTCATGAAAACCCCAAATCCACAATCTCAGAAAATTAGAATATTGTGAAAAGGTGCAATATTCTAGGCTCTAAGTGTCCCACTCTAATCAGCAAATTAGCCATAACACCTGCAAAGGGTTCCTGAGCCTTTAAATGGTCTCTCAGTCTGGTTCAGTAGGAATCACAATCATGGGAAAGACCTGACAGTTGTGCAGAAAACCACATTGACACCCTCAATAAGGAGGGAAAGCCTCAAAAGGTAATTGCAAAGAAGTTGGATGTTCCCAAAGCGCTGTATCAAAGCACATTAATAGAAAGTTATGTGGAAGGGAAAAGTGTGGCAGAAAAAGGTGCCCAAGCAGCAGGGATGACCGCAGCCTGGAGAGGATTGTCAGGAAAAGGCCATTCAAAAGTGTTAGGGACTTTCACAAGGAGTGGACTGGAGTCAGTGCATCAAGAGCCACCACACACAGATGCATCCTGGACATGGGCTTCAAATGTCGTATTCCTGAACAACAAACAACGTCAGAAGCATCTTACCTGGGCTAAAGAAAAACAGACCTGGTCTGTTGCTCAGTGGTCCAAAGTCCTCTTTTCTGATGAGAGCAATTTTTGCATCTCATTTGGAAACCAAGGACCCAGAGTATGGAGGAAGAATGGAGAGGCACACACTGCAAGATGCTTGAAGTCCAGTGTGAAGTTTCCACAGTCTGTGTTGATTTGGGGAGCCATGTCATCTGCTGGTGTTGGTGCACTGTGCTTCATTAAGTCCAGGGTCAATGCATCCGTCTACCAGGATATTTTGGAGCACTTCATGCTTCCTTCTGCAGGTGAGCTTTATGGGGATGCTGACTTCATTTTCCAGCAGGACTTGGCACCTGCCCACACTGCCAAAAGCACCAAAACCTGGTTCAATGACCGTGGGATTACTGTGCTTGATAGGCCAGCAAACTCGCCTGACCTGAACCCCATAAAGAGAGTTTCACCTGTATATAGTTGGAGTATATGCATGTGAACTAATTTACCTTTCCGGATATTTACAAATTCTGTTCAGTCTTGTATGACAGGAATCTGAACAGAACAGCAAAGTCATGTTCTGCACCCCCGAAGACCTCTCTGCAGATGCAAGGCGTCTAGGGCTCATCTCAGCTTTTGAATATACATTGAGGAGAAGCAGTGCAGTGATGAGTTCACTTTTCTTTTCTGCTCACAAAGTACACGTTGTTTGACAGCGTTGTGCACAGCAGAAAAACATTTTTTTGCAGTTTCATCACCTTTTTTGTAATTATACAATTTATGAATTTGAGGTTTTTACATGTTAAAACTGCCTTTATTCAAAATGATATCTGATGAAATCAAGCTCAATGTACATGAATCATTTTGTTCAGGCAATTAAAAAGAGTAGGCAACAGTTGATTTAGGACTTTGGAGCCTTCTTTGTCCTTTAACACAGTATGCATACTCTGCTAGATACACTATATTGCCAAATGTATTGGGATGCTTGCTTTTACACAGACATGAACTTTAATGGCATCTCAATCTTAGTCTGTAGGGTTCAATATTGAGTTGACCCACACTTTGCAGCTATACCAGCTTCACCTTTTCTGGAAAGCTGTCCACAAGGTTTAGGAGTGTGTCCATGGAAATGTTTGACCATTCTTCCAGAAGTGCATTTGTGAGGTCAGGCACTGATGTCAAACGAGAATGCCTGGCTCGCAGTTTCCGCTCTAATTCATCCTAAAGATGTTCTATCAGGTTGAGGTCAGGACTTTGTACCGGCTAGTCAAGTTCCTCCACCCCAAACTCGGTCATCCATGTCTTTATGGACCTTGCTTTGTGCACTGATGTGCAGTCATGTTGGATCAGAAAGGGGCCATTCCCCAAACCCAACCGCCAAACCCAGGCACATCAATCGGATTACCAGACAGAGAAGCATGATTCGTCACTCCAGAAAACATGTCTCCACTGCTCTAGAGTACCAGTAGCGGCATGCTTTACACCACTGCATCCAAAGCTTTGCATTGCACTTGGTGATGTAAGGCTTGGATGCAGCTGCTTGGCCATGGAAACCCATTCCATGAAGCTCTCTATGCACTGTCTTTAGCTATTGAGCAGACAGTTGGCATCTTCTGCACAATGCGCTGACATCGCTCTGTCATGGCCTACCACTTAGTGGATGAGTTGCTGTTGTTCCCAGTTGCTTCCACTTTGTTATAATACCACTAACAATTGACTGAGGCATATTTAGTAGCATGGAAATTTCATGGATGGACTTATTGCACAGTTGGCAACCTATTGTGGTACCACAGGAACAGTAATCAAAGAGCTTGCTCCTCCCCTTTCCAGATGAGCAGGATGTTGTCAATATAGCGCCTATAGAAGAATAGTTCTGGCCAGTCTCTTGCGTATATAACATCCTCCTCCCACCTGACCATGAATAAATTGGCCAGGCTGGGAGTGAATCTCACCCCCATAGCAACTCCCCTAGTTTCAAGGTAAAATTTGCTGTCAAACCAGAAGTAGTTTCTGGTCATAGTGAAGTCTTTCCATGTAATAAATGTACAATATGCACTTGTAATCGACAGAAAAAAGAAAATTGAGAATTTTACATCTACTATTACTGGAAAGACCTACAAGATCAATAACTTCATATCATGCAATAGTAGACATGTTGTCTACCTTTTGCAATGTCCTTGTAAAAAACAATACATTGGACGTACCACTAGGAGGTTAAGGGACCGCTTGCGGGAACATGTGCGGGAAAAAAGGGCCACAAAGGGCACTCACTTTCCATGCGCTACAGATTACACCATAATAGAGACCCATCCTCTTTGATATTTATGGGAATTTACATAGTACAGGCCCATTGGAGAGGCACCAACAGGAAGAGAGCAGTATCTCAGATGGAAACTAAATGGATTTTTCAGATGGAGTCCGTGCGCCCTAAAGGGCTTAATATAGAAATGAATATTAACTGTTTCATGGATAATAGTTAATCTCCCTTTAATAGCCATATTACTCCATATACGCTGTGATTATACCAGATATGATTCTATTTTGTAGTTTTTATTTTCTGAGCTATTTATTATATATTTTATGGTCATAGCAAAGTCAATTCTTATTTTTCCATATTTTAGTCCATTTTATTCCATTCTATTTTTTATTAACGCTATCATCCTATTTTAGTAATCAGGCTGAGTGTTTATTCACAAGAGTGATACGTACAGTTTTTATGATTATTGTGATTTTTACCTTATTCTATCCTATTCTGTTTTTTATCATGTTTGCAGTTATTTTATTTCATTTATTAAAGTGTAGTATTTGTATTTATTTACATACAATGACATATAAGGATTTACACATATGATTGATGTATTAAAATAATAAGGTTTATTGTACTAATGCATTATGAGTCGTATAACCAGGATCACCAGATATGATTATTTACACGCTGAGTTTTATATGATTGAATTATACCACAATGTTGTCATCCTATATGGGTTATATAGATGTGTACACCTCTATGGGGTTACATTATTGTAATACTAATATATACCTTGATTCTTCCGGGTATGGATACAAGCATCTTATAATTTTGGACACATTTCTCATAATTAGTAGCTATATCTTTTATATACATATGCATGGATATTAATCGTATATCTTTTGAACCTATTGCGGTGACATATCCAGTCCTGTTGATCTTTGTTATAGTAGCTGTCTCATGACTCCGTTTATATGGCGGTCGCACATGCGCCACCAGATGCGCTACATTAAAATGGTGCCTGCCGCGGAGACATTTGGCGATCACAAAATGGCGTGCGCGAACAGCGCATGCGCCATTTTCTCTATTTAAAGCCACAATAGACGTCCACCGCTGTAGACGAACCCTCTATGACTACGTACCATCGCACGTAACGCGTCAGTGAGGAGCTACAGAATTGTGACGTCACGCAGCCGGTGCCATGAGGGGCTCGGCGGCCATCTTTTACATCTACTCATGGTCAGTGTTTTTGTTCCTATCGCCTTGTATGATACATTTGGATTAAACATTTCCTGTCATAAGGATATCACACTATTTGGCCTCCTCTGTTTTTTTTGGGGCTCCTTGCAAGCTATGTACACCCGCAGAGCAGTTGCTTCTAGTGTGACAGTGAATACCAGGCAGTGAGGGGCACCTGACCAGACCAGACCAGACCCATAAAAGTATCTCCAGTGTTCTGAGGTTATCGTCTCTTAATGCGCATTGTGATCATGTATCTGGTGAGTGAGCAATCTTGTCATGATATTACACATCACCATATCCTTGGATTTGATCACTGTATTCTGAAGATCATCAAAGATCTCCCATGCACCTTTATTGTGTACTATGGTGGGTTGATGTGTCTGGCACTATTCACTTTATTGGTCACCATTCAGTGACGTTATATTTGCACTTTGTCACTGGATTTGTTTAATTATATTTTATATTTATATATTTTGATTTGTTATTGATATGGTCCCTGATCATGTGACATATTTTGGATGAAGCACCTATATTTATTTAATTAGATTTTATTCTAACATGCGGATACTCTAGCGCAGTGGTGGGCAACCTTTTTTTTCAACTGAGCCAAATCTCGTCAAAACCACGATTGAAATTTATTTTGAGAGCTACATTTTTAAAACTGAAAATACATAGGATGGTACACTGTTTTTAGTTTCAATAAGTTTTTATAGTAATTCATCCCCCATAGTAATTCATCCCCCATATAGTAATTCATCCCCCATATAGTAATTCATCCCCCATAGTAATTCATCCCCCATATAGTAATTCATCCCCCATAGTAATTCATCCCCCATATAGTAATTCATCCCCCATATAGTAATTCATCCCCCATAGTAATTCATCCCCCATATAGTAATTCATCCCCCATAGTAATTCATCCCCCCTATAGTAATTCATCCCCCATATTAATTCATCCCTCATATAGTAGTAGTAAGTAAGTAGCAAGTAGTAAGCCAAGTCCCCCCTGTGTCAATTCACTTACCTTTGCTCCGCGCGTTCCTCTCGCCGTGTTCCCGCGCCGTTCCGGTCTTCAGGGCGGACTGTGAGAGGAGCCTAGCTCCTCTCACGTTCGTCACGCTGCCCTGCCTACACACATCCTGACAGCCAATCACTGGCTATCAGGATGTGAGTGGCAGCAAGACTGGCCAATCATTGCATTTGAGCGCGCTGCCCTGGCTGTTTTTTTTTTTTATCACGCTGCAGAGTCCCTGCCGCCCGAGAGGAGGGAGGGGAGCGGGCGCCCGGCACACAAGAGCCGCATTAAAGCGTGTAAAGAGCCGCATGTGGCTCGCGAGCCGCGGCTTGCCGACCACTGCTCTAGCGCTACACCCTGCTTTTATGATATGGTGGTACCACACTTGAATTCACTGAGCTCCTGAGAGTGACCCATTCTTTCACAAATGTTTGTAGAAGCAGTCTCGATGCCTAGGTGCTTGATTTTATACACCGGTGGCCATGGAAGTGATTGGAACACCTGAATCCAATTATTTAGAGTAATGTCCCAATACGTTTGGCAATATAGTGTATTATAAAATGAGCAATGGCAATGGGAACCACACAGCACTGCCATCTTAGGACCTAGCCTGTAGGGCCTGCCATTAAAGTGACCCTGCTTTTAAAGTCTCTGAATAGACATTGTAAAAAATGTGCCCACTGCAATAAAGATATTTAAATTGGACCTATCAATAACTTTACAAGTTTTTTTAAAAATTCTGACACTTCACAATACTGAGAAATGGTACTGTTATTGTCTTTTTTAAAAATGCAGTTCTAAAGCCCCACTTTGCCTGGGCTAATATGATGTCATCAGACTACATGCAGAGGCAGCATTTCCTCAGTTCCCTTTCCTCCACTGATTATTCTTTAACTTTGCACCAAGTCACAAGGTGGGGGGCTGTAGCAAGTAGATGATCTATATCAGTCATTAGTGGGCAGAAAACCAGAGAAAATAAGAGAGAAAACCAGATGAAAGGGTTCTCATAGGGGGTTATTTAAGCTTTGTTAAAGCTAAATAAATAGAGGCAGTTCCTGAGTTACAAACATCCGACTTAAATATGACTGGTACTTAAGAATGAAGGCAGTGTGACGTCACGCTGGTCCTGGAAACTGTGGCCTTCCTGCTGCTTCTCATATGCTCCAGTGGACCTGTCATCAATCCCACATCACTGCATGAACAGTTACTCTTTCCTATGCTATCCATAAGTTTAAAATAATTTTTTGGAGGGAGTTATACTTAAAAAACGTACCTGTTTCAACTTACATACAAATTCAACTTAAAAACAAACTTATAGAACCTATCTTGTTCATAACCCAGGGATTGTGTTACACTTATGCATTGCTTATCAGGCAAGTGCTGAACAAATATACCTTATGCTACGCTGCTTAAAGTCTCATGCAAACAGGCACAAAAAATCAGCTTTTACAAGCATAAAGCATATTTTTTATGCATTTAAAAAAAGTTCTATCTAAATCTATGTGGCCATGCACAATAGTTGGTTAGGTCAGTATAATAAGAGCAATTTTTAGAGGCATACAAAAATGCCCCAGGAGCTTATGAAAAAGCTACACAAAAAACTATTTAAAAAACCAAATATTTTAATACATTTTGGCCAAAATGTATTCTGCTCCATGTCTTTGGTAAAAAAAAAATCCCAATAGGTGTATATTGATAAGTTTTGTGTGAAAGCTTCAGCGTCTACAAACTATGGGATATATATTGGAATTTTTCTTTCTTTCTTTCTTTCTTTCTTTCTTTCTTTCTTTCTTTCTTTCTTTCTTTCTTTCTTTCTTTCTTTCTTTCTTTCTTTCTTTCTTTTTTTCTTTCTTTTTTTCTTTCTTTCTTTCTTTCTTTCTTTTTTTCTTTCTTTCTTTCTTTCTTTCTTTCTTTTTTTCTTTCTTTCTTTCTTTCTTTCGAGAGATCAGCGATTAAGGCTACGTTCACACTAGCTTTGTCAACAGGCATCAGACAGGCGTTTGGGAAGCGTTTTCAACGCTTCTCAAACGCCTATGAAAATTCTGCACATGTCAGCACACAGTGCTGTTCACACTGAAACATTAGCATCATGTCATGTTGCATCCTGCCAAAACTAACACCTCGTGTCCAGTCAGGAGGAGTTGAAGCCTCCCATTCAAGTCTATGGTGTCGCTCCGCAAACGCCTGCCAGGTGTTTGCGGTGCGGTTGCGAGGCGGTTGCAGAGCGTTAATACCATTTAACTTCATTATAGGCATTTTTGGTGCGGTTTTAGCGCTTGGCAAATGCCTATCAACCGCCTCAAAACCGTGCATAGTGCGTTTGGGGAGCGTTGAGGAGCGTTAAAAACACAAGAGTTAGAAATAAAGTCAAGTGTGAACGAGCCCTTATAGCGGGACTGCTACACTGCAGCGGTCAATGAGACTCTAACTGATGCTAGGGGGAACTGACTAACTGCCACTGACATCACCAGTGCCATTATTACAGTGATCAATGCTATTAATATGCACTGTCACTGAAATAATGACACTGGGCAGGAAGTGGTTAACATCTAGGGAGATAAAGGGGTTAAATATGTGCCTAACATGTGTTTGTATGTGTACTGTGTGCTGTTTTTACTGTGGATTTAGTTGTTTTCATTTCCTGCTTAGCAAGGAATGAAAAATTACCAGATCCCCTGCCACTGAACACAGCTCTGTGCTATTTGCACTGAAAGAGCTATGTTCTATAAGTCTCAGAGCCGATCGCTGAGTGCAGGCGGTCAAGCAATGGCCGGCACCTGGTGATTGGCATGTGCTGTGATGAATCACAGCACAGCTGGGTGGGCGCACATGCACGCACCCCTACCTGGAAATGCAGAATTGCATTTATATATGTGATTCTGCACAGAGCGGCCACCCTGTGGCAGTAAAGAAACAACTGGCAGGTTGCAAAATGGATATTCACCTTTTTATACTTCCCCCAGGGGCGTACTGACAACTCATGGGGCCCCCGGGCAATAGGGGATCATGGGGCCCCTGTGTCCTTGCCCAAACTCAAAAAAGCCTATGAAAAAGGTACCAGGGGCATCTCATGGGGCCCCCTACTGACCCCGGGCCCTCGGGCAGTGCCTGAGTTTCCAAATGGTCAGTCCGCCCCTGACTTCCCCACTACTTTTTTGGCTGAAGGCGTAAAGAGATAAAACCCTGTGTAAGTTCCAAGTCATGACTTTAATGTTACCCAGGGCCAAAGACCCTCAGCTCATCACTGTATGGCAGCACTATGGTGCCTGAGTGGCTATAGTGAAACAAAAACAAGAATACTAGTCTAATATTATATCTTCCCTTAAAAGATAACTATATCAGCACAAGCCTAGGAGCTACACTAAGCAGCAAAAATTGCAGACAAAGTATTGCAAAATGTTTTCTAGATTTTGCAGTAAAATGTAACATATTTTCATGTTTGCCTCATTTGAACTGATAGAAAATTATTATTATACAGTATTTATAAAGCGCCAACAGTTCGCTCAGCGCTGTACATTACAAAGGGGGACAGAACATGCGACAGTAAAATAACAATACAATGTGATACATGAGGGGTTCGAGGGCCCTGCTCCTTCGAGCTTACAACCTAGGAGAGCTATCTATTACAAAAAAAGGAGAAAAGACTTATTTTCTTCTTCTTCCATATTAATGTTGCCAAAATATACAGCACGTTCTGCTCCTGTCACATGAACAGATGTTTAGCCTGAGGAGATACAAACTTGTTTCTTACTGTGAACATCTTTAAGGTGCAGCATGTTTACACTAGATTTACTATTTAACTTCACATGGTAAACTATGATATGTAAACTTGAAGGTAATATGTAATACTTAAAGATGAATTTCTGTCTAAACCAAAAATTAACCTTTATAATGCATGCATACAGGAACCTCAACCTACCAACCAACCTACTTATCCCTGTACCCTTTGTATCCCAGTCCATGATAAGTCCATAATAAGTATGATCTGATTTTCATTCAAGCAGAGCTCTGCTTAAGCATCCTATTTTTGCAGTAATTTGGTGTTCGAATAACACTTAATCCTCATCAGTCAGAAAATGAATGTAATTGTATATTAGTAGTTAGTCCCATGTAACTGGGCTCGCTCTGTAATGATGAGGATATTTTAGCACTTATGCATGAGACTGTCAGTTGCAATGAGCGCCAGAAACATACTTATCATGGACTGGGATACAAAGGGTACAGGGGCGAGGAGGATGATTGATTTGTAAGGTATTACCATCCATCTCACTGTCATGTGTCTGTGGTAGTGAGCCCTTGTAGATCGCCAGCTCAGGATTCCCCAGGGCATGGAGTCTAATCCCCAGCCTGGTTCTTCATCAGGGCCCCTGATGGTGGGGTTGGGCTTGAAGCCAGCTGGAACCTGGTCGTGACCCCAGGTACATCCAGCTGAGGATGCAGAGACCATGTGCATATGCAGAGTACAAACAGCAGGAGACAACAGGAAATCCAGGAGACAAGCCAAGCTCAGGATGGGCATCAAACAAGCACAGACAGTGGAAGGAACCAGGATTGGTACACGGGTAGTCAGGCACAGGATATACAGGTAGCAAATTACCAGGAGCTTAGAGAACTGTGAAGTTGCTCAGGCAATGTGGGCTAGACTAAGCATGTCTTATATAGACACGCAAACTAGGATGTGAGAAAGGAAGTGATGAAAGGGAAGGAAATAAAACCCAGAGAAAAGCAGGCGACACCCATAGGTAAGCACAGCCAAACCACACATGTGAAGGGAATCAGGGTAGGAAAAGCACTGCGACAAGAAGGTAACAATACAAAGGAAAAAACTGCAGTTTGACTTGTGACAAAGCACATCCTTGGAAACCGACCAACAAACTAGCCTTGGGCACCCAAAGTTGCCAAATCTAGACACAGGTGACATCCATAAAACAACCCACTTTAATCACCCACTGCTGTCAAGGACTACCTGCAGGGATTTACTAACTGGAGCAAGGACATTGCACCTGTGATTTCTTTTCTATATCTAGTAGAATGGTTTACAGTAATATTTTTTATGGAGTTTCCCATAGCAGTATGGATGTACGTTACCCCCCCCCCCTCTAAAAAAGTTAAATAGTATGAATGTTTATGTGTGAACTGTATTTATCACACTACTGATGAATTATTCCAACATTAGCAATGTTTTAAAATATACTGCACAGGAATAATTGAGAAGTTTTTTTAAATGATCTTTTAAGCAAGCTAAAAGTTGTGTAAATAGTTGTTGTCCAACTGGTGCAATATTAATTTTTGAAATAAAAGTCTTAGTAATGCAGCGCTTAAAATTAACATTGTGGCAATAACCATAAAGAACAAGAAAGTCAAATATGTTCATAAAGAGTGTTCATGTGGTACAAATAAGTCCGCAAAGCAGAAGGTATTCTAATACAGTAGAGATCAAATGGTGCAATATACTCCTGGACGCTTCGAGAAGAGATAGTACAATAATGCACTTACCAGAAGTACATACAAACTGAGCGTTGAATGTAAATAATCCGTGAAGACGTCAGGGTCTTGTCACTGGTATGGCGTCATCTAAGGCTGTAGTGGACTCCCAGGAATGATGTCACTCACGCTTGGGGGTCACCTCAGACTCACCAGAGGGTCCAACACCGTCCAGACTCCTGAAACCGCTCCACCTTAGATGGCTTGAAATATAACGGGAGGCAAAATAGTGCTAATAGTGTAGTATCGTTTATTTAAGATCCAAAAACATCAATGAACTGCAGGACACTCACATGTGACACAGCAATGGCTTACAGGTATATCCCCATGAAAAGCAATCAATTAGAGAAAAAAGCGTCAAATTGAGGGATTCCCCTGGCATGTTTCGTGCGAATTGCACGTTATGAAAGGGGTCCCTTTGAGACAGATTGTGAAATTTGGTGATGATAATGACTTCTATAAGCCAAAGAGCTCTTACTTGTCAATGCAAGAAGGTTTCTTTCACCTCATTTACAGTGCTTATTGTTGTAGCTAGTAAAGGATATATGATTCCTGAAAGTACTACAGATAGAACAGCATACACACTGGTGGTGGACAATATCCTCCACCATTCAGATACCACATTTTTCAAAATGTCATATGGCCTAAACTGTGCATCATTTCATTCTCTATGGAGTGGCAGGATAAGTGAAATGTTACATAACTTCTCTTAATCTATGGTGATGCTGCAAAGCCTCACAACCCAGTATATCAGTCTGTTCTGACCATGTGCATCTGTCTGTCCTGATTGTATTGTATCTAACAGTTGAATGGCAACATGAAATGATAGTTATCATGTATGCTAAAAGGAAGAAAGGGCATGGTGGCATGCATAAGACAATGTTTTCTTAAACAAGGTCAATGGCATCACTATTCCTGTCTGCACAATAATGGAACATTTTTTGTCAACTAGGCATGATGAGAGAGCAGTTATGGCAAAGGATAATTCAGCATTACTCAGCATTGTTTGGGGTTTGCAATGATGAACTAATTATGAATCAACTTGGTATATTCTCTAATATTTATATTCTGTAGGCCTAATCACATTGAGTGAATTGTTAAGTAAGTTGTTTGCAACAAATGGCTCTTCTCAATTGGCTGCTGCACAGTGCCAGTGGTTTGTGTTTCACGAAAATCGACACAAAGAGGTCTATGTGTAACAAATAGAATAAATAACTTTTTCTACAAAGGTGAAGAACTGGCCTGTCGTGACCTACTAGAATCTTTTGTTATCTTCTCAGAAAGCGGTCTTTAATGGCATTGACTTTACTCTCAGGGTCCATTCATACTATTGCATTGCAGTAATGTACACATTTCCAGGTGATGTAGTAAATTAAAGGAAAACATTGTATTTTTTATGATCTGTTAATATCCATGGGTGCAGCAATTTTGACTGATGTGATTGTACAATATATGTATGTAAAGCTCTGCATAAATTGATGGCGTTATATAAGTACCTGAAATAAATAAATAAATTTTGGATGAGGGGAGGGGAAGTATCTGAAAAGCAGACCGTGCTTTTTAGCATTTGGCATAACAAATGTTCTACACTCCAGTAGTGAACACATTCCATAAACCTTTGGCCAAATCAAAGTGATAACTAGACTTCTTCATTCAGGCATACAGAGATATGTTCACATTCAGATATGTAGTTGCAGCAAGGAAGGATGGTACATAAAAGCGCCATTTTCTTTTTTAATCTCTTGTTGTTCATGTTCATTCAGTTGTATCTAATAGCACTGCTCAGTGAATCTTTGAAGATAATCCACAAACTATTCCTATGTAAACTATGGATAGGAATCTGCTTTTGTCTCTGCAGAGACTTTATTTTAGCTGACAATATGTGCTCTAGCTATCCTGGTCATTCTTAGAATATACATTTTTTATATTTTGCTAACAGTACCAACACACAAATATTGTGGATTTTTGTCATGTGACAGCTCCCCCTATAACATAAAAAAGAAATATTTTAAAATAATCACTTCAATAGTTCCATTACATATGTAAAAGTGTTTCTTTTTGATGTTGTTCTCTATAACCAACTCTGATCTATACCTCCACGAAAACCCAATTGCATTAGCTGTTTTATACCTTTTAGCTTACATAATGGGAAACTATAATTCTATGGGGACATTTTTATCCTTAATATATCTTAGCCTGTACATGTGTTCATTTTAAACAACCCAGTTATGCACATAGATAGAATTAGAAACTTCCTTTGTACATGATTGAACCACTAAAAATGAATTTATCTTCACTAAGCTTAGTGGTACATGTACTACTTTATATATAAATGTCCATGTATCAAACATTTTCAAAGTTATAATCAATCAAAGTCATCATATTTATAGCTAATCCCCAAGAATACAGTTACAGTAACAGTTGAAATATATGTATATATATAAAATGTAATTCCTTTGTGTCAATCTATGCTTTGTCAGATATCAGTACTAGATAGCTGACGTCTTTGTTTTGCAAGTATTTATGCAATAAACCTGATGACCCAATGAAATAAAGTAGCTTTATAGGCTAAGAATTTTGTACCCTAATGCATTCATAGAATTAAGTTAAATAACACCCTAGTACAATCACACCTATCTCCCCACTTCTCCAAACAGTTACCTCCTGTTTCTTCTGGGTCCCTTGGCAATCTACGCCACTTCCCAAAATTTTGATTTGCAGTGTAGAGGTGATGATAGGATAGCGATAGGCAGTTGCAGGTATCTGTCAGGAGCTGGTAGGAAGAAGCAGGGGCATATCCTGATGGGCACTTTGTGATTCAATGAACACACAAACCATGGCCAGGAGATATGCACTTTCGTCTCCCAAGTAGACAGCTAGCTAAAGGAGATACCCTCAAACAGGAGAGGTCATTGGCCAGGAAACTAAAAAGGGCAAACTACATTTTACTATGCTAGTGCAGATTTCTTTGAATGAAATAAAAAAATAGGGCTTACTATCACTTTAAAGTGATTCTAAAGGCAAATTTAGTTTTAATTAAAAATAAAAAAAGATGTTATACTCAGGGCCAGTGCTAGACTATTTTGCACCCTAGGCAAGACTAGCTACTTGAGCCCCCGCCACCACAAAAATAAAAAAAATAAATAAAAAAACAGTAGAAAATATTACATCAACAAAACATGAAACTGCCAAATTTCTTTTAATTTGCAAAAATAAGTTCCATGAGATGCTACCAGCACCAATAATAAAGACAATGGGGGGAGATAAAATGTTGTGAAAGCAGGTAGCCCAGTCCACACACACAGAGAGAACACCTGAACTGAGCGATCCCACACAGTGACAGATCTGACACAACACACCACCACCAACACTGACACAGATCAGCAGGCCCAGCAGGTACTAGAAGAGCAGACTGTGGGATTGTGATGATATCATCACTCACTGACACATTGCACATGTGATGGATGGCTGGCCGGGTCACACTCACACAGACAAGAGACATCAGAGTAAGACATTACCTTCCTCTGCAGGTGCAGCTCCGCCTCCGCTGATGAGAGAGAAGAGAAGGGCTGGAACTCCACAGTGATCAGCAGCCATCAGCCAGCCAGCTTGCAGTAAGAAAACAGCGCAAAAATTAAATAAATAAAAATAATCACAAATAAATAAATGTCCGTGCAAAAATATATATATAATATTTCAAACATAAGTCCTTATTTTCCCAAAAGGATTTTCAAAACAATGTTCCAAAATGTGCTTCCATCTAATCACCACGTGAAAAATAATATTGACCGCACTCACCAGATGGAGGTGAGTAATAAGCCTCATAGGATATAAGGGATCCTATAGCCCCTCAGGAGGAACTCAAATCGCCTTCTTCACCCTGCTTAGATACAGCAATCAACTCCACTCTACTTCTCCATGGAATCCTCAATAATGTGCAAGGAAAGAAAGGCTACATAGTGTAATACTGCCACTCAATACCATATAAATCGATAGAATAAGGACACTCACATGTTTCAATAAAATAACAGGCCTTGTTTAATAGCCTCAAAGGCTTCAAAGGAACAAGTTTCCAAATTGTAAATATAGGGATCTCACGCTTTTAGGATCACTGTAGAGGATGACCATCTTTCCACCTCAAAAATGGCTGCTTGAACCGCAGAAGTCGGCGTGCGTTCCACATACCGGAAGTGATGTAGGCCAAGAAGACGGCAGACCGGAAGTGCGTCAACACATTTCGCCCCACCCACAGGGCGTTTTCAAGACCTTGAAAACGCCCTGTGGGTGGGGCGAAACGTGTTGACGCACTTCCGGTCTGCCGTCTTCTTGGCCTACATCACTTCCGGTATTTGGAACGCACGCCGACTTCTGCGGTTCAAGCAGCCATTTTTGAGGTGGAAAGATGGTCATCCTCTACAGTGATCCTAAAAGCGTGAGATCCCTATATTTACAATTTGGAAACTTGTTCCTTTGAAGCCTTTGAGGCTATTAAACAAGGCCTGTTATTTTATTGAAACATGTGAGTGTCCTTATTCTATCGATTTATATGGTATTGAGTGGCAGTATTACACTATGTAGCCTTTCTTTCCTTGCACATTATTGAGGATTCCATGGAGAAGTAGAGTGGAGTTGATTCCTGTATCTAAGCAGGGTGAAGAAGGCGATTTGAGTTCCTCCTGAGGGGCTATAGGATCCCTTATATCCTATGAGGCTTATTACTCACCTCCATCTGGTGAGTGCGGTCAATATTATTTTTCACGTGGTGATTAGGTGGAAGCACATTTTGGAACATTGTTTTGAAAATCCTTTTGGGAAAATAAGGACTTATGTTTGAAATATTATATATATATTTTTGCACGGACATTTATTTATTTGTGATTATTTTTATTTATTTAATTTTTGTGCTGTTTTATGTGTTATTTATTATTGGTGGTTTTCACTGGTGCACAGCTGCATAATTGTATACTTTCTTTGATTGGCGCTGGGATTTTTTTAGTTAGCTTGCAGTAAGAGACTGAGTCTGAGAGGAACACTGGAAGGAGCTGCAGCTCAGCTGCTACACTGGCCTCAGACACCGGCATCATCCTCTGTCCTTTCTTCCTCTTCTCTGTGCCCCTCCGCTCAGCTGAAGGATCAATCATGATGTGGTGGCATCCCACACAGGAAAAGTGCCGACCTGTGCTGTGCCCAGTCACCCCTAGGTGGCATTGCGCCCTAGGCAGCTGCCTAGTTTGCCTAGTGGAAGCACCAGCCCTGGTTATACTTACCTGCTCTGTGCAATGATCTTGCATAGAGCAGTTTCTTATCACCTCTTTTTGTGTCTCGCACTTGCACTGTCCACTCCTCCACTTCTCTAAGTACTCCCTCAGCAAGCTGTGGGGTGAGAATGTGAAAGAGAACTTAAACTAATGGAATTACACTGGTAAAATGGTCATTTAGATTCTTGTATAAAAGTCATGGGGTTGAACACTGACAAAGGCTCCTTCCACACTGGAGCGGACTCCTCTCCGATCTTTTCGCTGATTTCCACTGAGCAGGAAGATGGCTGGTCCATGTCCACTCCACTTATGCAGAGAGGACACAGACACATCCCGCTCTCTTCTATGGGCTGTTAGTTTACATCTGACTGCCATCTGATCCGATCCACTAGACAGACGGGGAACAGATCCCCATCCATCTGTTTTTAGCGGATTAGATTGGATGTACAGTGTATTCGGGTGTAAACTGACACATGTCCGTTTACACCCTGCGCTCCTCAAAGTACAATGGAGGGCTTGATCATGTCTGTATGAAAAGCTGACAGGCAGACACAATTGGTCCACCCCTGCAATTTTGCTATTTTATATAAAACAAAGCATAATTACAGTGAACAACAATTCTGTGCAATTGCAAACCAATGTATTCATTGGGAAAATAATAAAGACTGTTTGTACCATCATGTGTGCTAGTACCATTCATCTGCCTAATCATGTTTATCTGTAAAGCCTTTGTATCCAAGATGGAATTAATAAACAGGGCCGATGCTCACAGGATTGTAAGAATGAAACCCGATTTCTGCCCAAGTTTTGGAGATTTGAGTTGGACACTCTCAGGCTTCAAAAGATAACCTGTAAAGGGAGAGAACTTTATTAAACAATTCTTTCCTGACTAACCTTCATAGCTGTCCAATGCAACACTATAGTTTTACTTGCATAAAAAGGGATACTTCTAGGACTTTTCTGTCTATTCTTAAATCTATTTCAACAAAAACACCCAGTAGACACCACTCGGGGTTACATGTATGAAATATAACAATATCCTACATTTAACATTAATGAAAGGCTAGAAAATTACAGCTACCCATTTTAAACAGCCTGTCAGAGAGATTGTGCCATGTACAGTTGCAAGAAAAAGTATGTGAACCCCTTGGGATTACGTGGAGTTTTGCATGAATTGAACATAAAATGTGCTCTGAACATCATCTAAGTCACAACAATAGAAGAACACAGTCTGCTGAACATATTATTACACAAACATTAGATGTTGCCATGGTTTAATTGCACATAACATGTAAACATTCACAGTGCAGGGAGGAAAAAGTATGTGAGGCCCTAGCTTAATGACTTCTCCCAGAGCTAATTGGAGCCAGGAGTGAGCCAACCTTGACTCCAATCAGTGTGATGATATTGGATGTGTTGCTGACAGCTGTCCTGCCCTTAACCTCCTTAGCGGTAATCCCGAGTGTAGCTCGAGGTAAAATTTCTATACCAAGAGCAGTAACCCCGAGCTACACTCGGGCTTACCATGCGGCGTTGCTCTGGGGGTGCCTGCAGCACTTACCTTGTCCTTCGCTCCTGTGATGTGTCCCCTGCAGTGTCCCCGGCCATCTCCTCCGGCCAATGCCGGCATCCGGCTTCTGTGTTCCGGTCCCTGTGACGTCGGGACGTACGGGCGCCAGAACCGGTGGGAAATTTGAAATTTTTTAAAAATATCATTTTTGCTGTCATTGCTGTTTCAATGCATTTCACATATATTTTGTCCCTACTGCTTTGTCCTGTGCCCTGCCTGCATTTTGAATGTTCTTCCTGCCTGGAAACTTAGAAAAGTCCATGGCGTCCAAAAAGCATCCCTTCACGTCAAAAGCGGTTTTAGAACAGCGATAGTAAATCAGAACCACTTGCAGAATTGAGTGATAATGATTCGTGGGGAAATTCGTCATCAGACACTGAAAACGATTTTGCGACTTTGCTCAGCAATGTGCGAATTTGCCTCTGTATTTCAAATTTCTGTGTTTTTGGTTTGATTATATTATTGAATTAAATTTATTATTATTATATTATTATTTTTTATGATTATTTATTAAATTATAATTTATGATTTCGTGTTTCAAATTTTATCCTACCCGGGATGTTTAATAGACTCTTGTTCGTACAGATTTCAGTGAGTTATTCCTAAAAATTACAGCCTACAATAAAAAACTACATATTTCCATGCAAAAAAATGGTACCGCTTTCAGCACAAAAAATCCGAAAGAATCATACCGCCAAGGAGGTTAAAAAACACACACCTGTTTTGGGTTTACTGGTTTCAAAAAGCACTGTCTGATGTGAACCATGCCTTGCAGAAAAGAGCTCTCAGAAGACCTACGATCAAGAATTGTTGATTTGCATGAAGCTGGAAAGGGTTACAAAAGTATCTCCAAAAGCCTTGATGTTCATGTGTCCACGGTAAGACAGACTGTCTACAAATGGAGAAAGTTTAGCACTGTTGCTACTCTCCCTAGGCGTGGTTGTCCCTGTAAAAATGACTGCAAGAGCACAGCGCAGAATGTTGCATGAGGTAAAGAAGAATCCCAGAGTGTCAGCTAAAGACCTACAGAAATCTCTGGCACATGCTAACATTTTTGTTGACACATCTACAATAAGGAAAACATTAAACAAGAATGGAGTACATGGGAGGACACCACGGAGGAAGCCATTGCTGTCCAAAAAGAATATTGCAGCACGTTTGAAGTTTGCAAAAGAGCACCTGGATGTTCCACAGCACTACTGGCAAAATATACTGTGGACAGATGAAACCAAAATTGAGTTGTTTGGGAAGAACACACAACACTATGTGTGGAGAAAAAAAGGCACAGCACACCAACATCAAAACCTCATCCCCACTGTAAAACATGGCAGAGGGAGCATCATGGTTTGGGGCTGCTTTGCTGCCTCAGGGCCTGGACAGATTGTTGTCATTCATGGGCAAATGAATTCCAGAGTTTATCAAGACATTTTGCAGGAAAACGTACGACCATCTGTCCACCAACTGAAGCTCCGCAGAGGATGGGTGATGCAACAGGACAATGACCCAAAGCATACAAGTAATTCAACAAAACAATGGCTGCAACAGCACAGAATATGCCTTCTGGAGTGGCCCAGTCAGAGTCCTGACCTCAACCCGATTGAAATGCTGTGGCATGATCTTAAGAGAACGATTCACACCAGACATCCCAAGAATATTGCTACACTGAAACAGTTTTGTGAAGAGGAGTGGTCCAAAATTACTCCAGATCGTTGTGCAGGTCTGATCTGCAACTACAGGAAACGTTTGGTTGAGGTTATTGCTGCCAAAGGAGGGTCAACCAGTTATTAAGTCCAAAGGTTCACATACTTTTTCCTCCCTGCACTGTGAATGTTTACATGTTATGTGCAATTAAACCATGGCAACATCTAATGTTTGTGTAGTATTATGTTCAGCAGACTGTGTTGTTCTTCTATTGTTGTGACTTAGATGACGTTCAGAGCACATTTTATGCCCAATTCATGCAAAACTCCACGTAAACCCAAGGGGTTCACATACTTTTTCCTGCAACTGTAGAGAAGCACAGCTCCAAGAGAGCACACAGACAAACAGACCATCCACACACTGCCAGGTTCCGGTCCGATCTGTGATTGCGGTAATCGGAAAACAGAAGCAAATAGGCTAACTGCACTCCAACGACGTGAAGGATAAATGAAGTTTATTGAAGCCTTCAAAGCGCACAATGTACAAACATCACTGTTCAAAACCAAAGCACAGTTAGGGAGATTGTGCCAGCCATCAGGAATATCGTACCAGGCTCATTTGCGTGTACATAAATGTGCACTTGTTTAAAGACATAGAAAGCCTACAGTCACATCCACCACAGATACTAGGGCCTAGTGAGCTATTTAAACCTGATTTCTGCATAGGTTCAACATTGAATGGTCTATAAGTCCTTATTCCTGTGATTCCTAATCCTGAGACTTTGCCTTGTTACTGACAAGTCTTGGTCTGCCTATGATTGCTGCTCATTTCTGTTACTGACCTTAGCCTGGACTTCTGGCAAGATTCACCCTATCGAAATGGTTCCTCTCTGCCTGCACATTGCCATCCTCTGCTTGTTCTTGAGCTTGATTTTGCCTATGATTTGGTGTCTTCCTAGGCAACTATTACTAAATCAAGTTTGTGTCCTGGCTCAACTGAACTTGGTATATCCTTAATGTACTACAGACTGTACTGCTGCTCATCTGATACCAACACTCCAAAGTTTCAGTCTTCAGTTTTTGTACCCTGGCACTTGTACCCTTCTATTGCCCTTGCAGACCCTATTTTAACTTCCAGGGGTACTCAAATGAAAATTGTTCAAGAGGCCTCCATCGTCATCTCAGGCTTCTCATACAGGTTCATGACACAGATGGACAGGCATTATTATTATTATACAGGATTTATATAGCGCCAACGGTTTGCTCAGCGCTTTACATTATAGTGAGAGACAACACAGTAACAATACAGTTCAATACAAGAGGGATTTGAGGGCCCTGCTCCTTGGAGCTTACAATCTAGAAGGGAGGAGTGAATGGTACAGTAGGTAGTAACTGTGGGGGATGGAGTGGTTGGAAGTGGGGTCTGAAGAGATAGGTTTTCAGTGATCCCCTAAAGGCAAGTAGAGTAGGTGATAGTCTGATAGATTGGGGTAGGGAGTTCCAAAGGATGGGTGATGCCCCGGAGAAGTCTTGGAGATGAGCATGGGAGGAGGAGATAAGGGAGCTAGAGAGTAAGAGGACTTGCGAGGAGCGGAGTGTACGGTTTGGGTGATATTTAGAGATAAGATCGGTTATGTAAATTGGGGCAGTGTTGTGGATGGCTTTATATGTCAATGTTAGTGTTTTGAATTTTATCCGTTGGGCAACTGGGAGCCTGTGGAGGGATTGGCAGAGATGGATGGTGGATACAGAATGGTTAGTGAGGTGGATGAGTCTAGCAGCAGCGTTCATGATAGACTGGAGGGGGATATCATGTAGGCCAATGAGGAGGGAGTTACAGTAGTCGAGGCGTGATATGACAAGGGAGTGAATAAGTTGCTTAGTGGTTTCCGGAGTTAGGAACGGTCATATCTTGGAGATGTTGCGGAGGAGAAGTCTATATGATTTTGTCAGTGATTGGATCTTGGGCTGGAAGGACAGATGGGAGTCTAGGATTTCACCTAGTACCCTGGCATGAGGGGATGGACTGAGGATGATGTTAGCGATATTTATGGTGAAGTCAGTGGGGGTGGCGCGGGCAGGGGGGAATACTAGGAGCTCAGTTTTGGAAAGGTTGAGTTTGAGGAAGTGGAGTAACATCCCAGCCGATATGTCGCTTAGTAGGCTAGCGATGCGGGTGGAAACTGAAGGGGTGAGGTGAGGGGTAGACAGATAGATTTGCGTGTCATCAGCATAGAGATGGTAATTGAAGCCGTGGGAGTTTATCAAGTGTCCAAGGGAGGAGGTGTAGATGGAGAAGAGAAGGGGTCCAAGGACAGAACCTTGAGGGACCCCTACAGAGAGAGGGAGTGAAGAGGAGGTGGCAGCGTTATAGGTAACACTGAAGGAGTGCTGCGATAGATAGGAGGAGAACCAGGAGAGAGTAGAGTCGCTGAGGCCAAAGAGTGTAGTTTTTTGAGGAGGAGGGGATGCTCAACCGTGTCAAAAGCCCCAGAGAGGTCGAGTAGTAGGAGTATTGAATAGTGGCCGTTGGTTTTTGCAGTTAGTAGGTCATTAGAGAGTTTTAGTAGGGCAGTTTTGGTGGAGTGTAGAGGGCGAAAGCCAGACTGTAAAGAGCCGAGAAGGTTGTTGTCAGTGAGGTGGGAGCTCAGACAATTGTAGACTAAGCGTTCTAGGAGTTTAGAAGTAAATGGCAGCAGGGAGATGGGTCTAAGGTTGTTCAAGTTGGTGGGGTCAAGGAAAGGCTTTTTAAGTATGGGAGTGATGTGCGTGTTCTTTAGAGGGGAGGGCAAGGCACCTGTAGAGAGGGAAAGATTGAAGATGTGAGTGAGGGAGTGTAGGATGGAAGAGAAGGGTGACCGGAGGAGTTGTGAGAGGACAGGGTCCAGGGGGCAGGTGGTGAGGCGGGCTTCTGAGAAGACCTTAAGGACCTCTTCGGTGGTAGCGAGGTCAAAGGAGGAAAGTGTTGAGGGAGGTATGGTATGAGGAATGCGGGGTGGGTGTCTGTGTAGTGGCGATGTCCCTACGAATTGAGTCAATCTTGTTTTGGAAGTGGTGTGCAATCTCGTGGGCAGTGAGTGAGGCGCTGGGTGGCGGTGGGGGCGGAGAAAGTAGAGTGTTAAAGGTAGAGAAGAGCTGACGAGGACTCGAAGAGAAGGTATTAATGAGGGTGACAAAGTAGGCTTGTTTGGCAGCATGAAGGGAGGTAGTGTATGTTAAGAAGGCAGATTTATAACGGGTGAACGCTTGGTGGGATTTGGTTTTAAGCCATAATCGCTCCAGGCATGAAACGTAGTCTATGGAAGTGTCTCTCGCAGATATTACAGTGCAAAATTAGTCATTAAATAATTCTGTTCTGTCTTGTTTAGTTGACTCAGTGATGTCCTTATTCCATTACTCCTTATGTCTAGACAATCTGGAGGTTTTCCCCTGATTGTGGGTTTTCCATTGCATTTTAGATGAGCATGCTATTTTGTAACACCAGTAATATTAAAGCGGTTCTAAAGGCTGAAGGTTTTTTACCTTCAAGTGGTTTTAAAGGCTGAAGGTTTTTTACGTTCATGCATTCTATACATGAAGGTAAAAAACCTTCTGTGTGCAGCATTCCCCTCAGCCCCCTCAATACTTACCTGAGCCTCATTGCGATCCAGCAATGTGAATGACAACCTCTGCTGTTTCGGGTCTCTGCCTCCTCATTGGCTGAGACAGTAAGCCAATGGCTCCTGCTGCTGTCAATCACAGCCAGTCAGCCAATGAGGAGAGAGAGGGGGCAGGGCCAAGCCGAGGCTCTGTGTGTGAATGAACACAAAGAGCAGCAGGTGCCCCCATAACAAGCTGCTTGCTGTGGGGGACACTTGACAGAAAGCCAGGAGAGTCTGCAGGGGACCTGAGAAGAGAAGAATCCAGGCTGCTCTGTGCAAAACTACTGCACACAGTAGGTAAGTATAGACATGTTTGTTATTTTAAAAAAAAGCATGAACCTTTAGAATCGCTTTCATGCATTTTAGGCATGAAGGTAAAAAATCTTCAATGTGTAGCTCCCCCCACAGTCTCCCTAATACTTACCTGAGCTACATCTCGATCCAGCAATGCGCATCCAGTGAGGAGGGTGTGGGGGGGAGGCGGGACTGAAGCATGATCTGTTTGTGACACACAGAGGCAGCTCAAGAGCAAGCATATGTCTCATGGACATAAAGATCCAGCTTGGGATTGAATCCACGCAAATGTCCCCATAGCAAGCAGCTTTCTCTGGGGACACTCAGCAGGGGGGAGGGGCCAGAATCTCCAGCAGGGGACCTGAGAAGAGAAGGATCAGGGCTTCTCTGTGCAAAACCACAGATCAGGTAAGTATGATGTGTTTATTATTTTAAAGAAAAAAAAACAAGCCTTTAGAACCATTCTAAGGTGATCCCATGCTTAGCAACATTGGTGATAATCAGCTACGTCACCTGGTAAGATTAACTGACACTTAAACTTACACTACCCAAAGCTAATAAAAATGCAGGTCCAGTCTTCAATGTTACTAAATGTTTAATGCAGATTTTTGTTGAAGAAGAGCATATGATATGAGGTAAAATACCCAAATCTGTGTCAGGGCTCCTACAGTGTCCCTGACTGAGTTCATATCATAGAGCACTTAACTCTTGCTACTCTGTTTCAGTTATCTGATTGCAGCATTAGACAATTGCTTTGTGAACAAAGCCTCCAGGCAAATATTCTATGAGAAAGTTGAGTGCGCTACAACCGGACTACAGCCCTGAGGCCTTATAACAGGAATGTAGCATTCACACTAAAAGAAAAACCCCTCAGGTAAGGACAGCAAGATCAAGACTATGATTTTTTAGACTGGCCGACCACCAGATGACAAACCCAACAGGGAACCAGATCATCTAGTAAAGCAGGCAGTACACCCTGTATCACATTCCTGTCAAAGAAGCCTGGAGCAAACTCAACTCTGGAAGATCTCAATGTGATAGTACCAAATGTGACCCCCTGAACCAAGCTTGCTGAAAAAGATCTTGCAAAACATCACACAAAACATAAAATCGAAAATAAAGCAGGGCATAGTAAATACAGCTACACCGTTATAAAATTTTCTACCACTCTACCTATATATAGTATGCAGGATTTTAGAGTAACCCATGGCCTGCCCTTTTGTACAGACACAATAAATAATTGTCTGTCGGCTTCTTAAAATGGCGTTAGCTTTTACACTAGTGAAACCAAACAAACTATGAACTTATCCAGAATGGCAAAATGTAATTCACAAAGTACAGAAGTGCATATCAATATTTATTAAGTTAAAACGTGTCTAAAATAAAGTAAAAGAAAGATACTGTAAATATCAAGACTTAAGAATGTAATATGTTTGAAGGAATATACAGTACAAAATCATATAAACTTTAATTTTGGTCAACTGTATCTGCCAACCTCTTTGCGTATGGAATAGCTATTAATTTTTTTTTTCTATTTTTATGTCTCTGATTTTTAGATCTAGGCAGGCTGTAAACCTGCCACATATTTCTGCTTTTATTCAGTTTTCCTTACATTTTAATCAGATGTATGCTTTTTTTCACCACTCAACCTAAATACTCTTGATTATAGAATCAGATTGTAATCAGCAGCCAGCTTAGAAGCACCATAAATAGTTGGCTCTTATCATTGTTTTTTCGTATTTCACTTTTTGACTAGCCTTAGACAAAAATCGTATCCGACGCACAAATGCACAAAGTGCAGCATTCCAGAGCAAACAGTTTTGGCTTATTAAAAATGATTAAAAGAAATGAAAACAATGCTGTAAATACCAGAACTGAAATAATGTAAAATGTCTGATTGTATAAACAGTCAGCTGTTTTTACAAACTTCTTTGTGTATAGAATAGCAATTGGAGTATTTATTATGTTTTTTTTACTTCTACATCTGTGTTTGCACAGTCACAGTGAACACAGATATTGCTAACTAGACAGACTGTAGGTAATAGAAAGCAAAAAAGCATTTCATTTTCCTATCTTTCGCCTGTGTGAATAGTCTTTGTGCTTTAAAAAGGCTTTTCTGCAAGTCACAATGAACGGCTTAAAAGACAAAAGTTCCTGTTACTTCCCCAGATTTTGTGTAAGAAGATCAAGTTTTACTTGTACAACACCCTGCTTCACAGGAATTATTGCTGAGTAACGTCACAGGATTTCTGTGGCTGATGCAAACCTGGAGAATTTGCATCATCACTCAGCACTAGTAATCTAGAGCACAGCAATCTAGTGCATCAATCCCATGCAGAAGCTGACTTGGTCTCCAGTGATAGGACAGCTAAGGCAGGTGAATAAGCAGGTGCTCACAAAAAAAAAGGAGCAACGGCTTGTAGACTTAGTTGTGAAAAAGTTTGCCACCAGAAGCAGCCAGCACTGGGTACTACCTGCACAGCACTTTGAGTTTTTTCATTGAGATTCCATTGTTCTTTTTATTCATTATGTATAAGAGATCTACTTCTACTGAAGTTATTATGATGACTTCCAAAGGCAGATGTCCTACAAAGGAATCACAAGACACATTTTCCTCAATTAACGACAAACAGACTGGCAAGAGTGAGAAAGTGGTGCTGAAAAAGAAAGTAACTTTGTTAAGAGGGATATCATTCATAATTGGAACTATAATTGGAGCAGGGATTTTTATATCTCCCAAAGGAATACTACAGAATACCGGCAGCGTAGGAATGTCTTTAATTGTATGGACAGCGTGTGGTATCTTGTCTCTCTTTGGTGAGTATCAGCCAGGAATATTTACACTGCACACGTGCAATTGCACAGATGACATCTGACCATTAATCTTAACAAGTTTTATATCTGTAGGATGCAAAGGTTTTCAACATGTAAAACTTTCAGGACGTGCAGCAACAGTTTCTTTGTGACTTTCAACTAATATTTGCTTGCTCTATTGTCTTATTTATATTATTAGTTTGCTTTACATTATTATTCAACAACTTGTTTGCAATTGCTTTTCATTTTTAATGCTGGATGTTAATCAATATAGCACACTATGAGTTTTATATTGTTTTGTTTGTCCTTTCCTTATAGATTCAGCTGTTCTCGGCATGACATATAGAGGGTGTGTCTGTCAGTGTTGAGTTTAACTTTTACTACCCTAACTTGCTCCTTGCCAACTTCTCTTAGCTTGAACAAAATAATATATATATATATATATATATATATATATATATATATATATATATATATATATATCAGGGGCGGACTGACAACTCATGGGGCCCCCTGAGCAATAGGGGATCATGGGGCCCCTGTGTCCTTGCCCAAACTCAAAAAAGCCTATGAAAAAGGTACCAGGGGCATCTCATGGGGCCCCCTACTGACCCCGAGCCCTCGGGCAGTGTCCGAGTTTCCAAATGGCCAGTCCGTCCCTGATATATATATATATATATATATATAAAAAAAAAATATATATATATATATAGGGCTTTTTTTCTAAAAAAAACAGGTGCAGGAACTCCCCCCTTCTGAGGCACTTCTTGTCTCTGCCCTCTACCCACCTCTGAACACCGTCACTTGGTTTAACCCAACCCACCTCCCAGTACCTCTCCTTTTAGAGAGTACAGAGCCAAGTGTCATTTTTTGGTGCTAAATAATTTGTATGGAATTTGTTCGTGATAACAAGAAAAGCAGAAAAATAGATCCCCTGCATCCAGCAGCAATAGACCCCCCCAGCAACAATAGATTTCTCCAGCAACAATGGGTCCCCAAAACAAAATACCACTTTAGCAACAACCCACTGATTAACTGTGGATATAGGATTATCTTTTTTTATGGTTGAACTTGATGGACTTTTGTCTTTTTTCAGCCAGACTAACTATGTAACTATGTAAAAATAGACCCCCAGCAGCTACAACAGATCTCCTAGCAGCCAACATCAATATAGTCTCCAGTAGCCAGCAAGAATAGACAATAGACCCCTCCCTTAACATTAAATCCCTTCCAGCAACAAGTGACCCTCATCAACAATAGATCACCCACCAGCAACAATAGATCTCCCCAGCAACAATAGACTGCCACACAAAAATAGATCCCCTAGTAGCCAGCAACAATAGATTCTCCAGGGCACACCTTGCCATTACATACATTCATCACAGGAGGTGCTGGAACTGCGTTCCCCAGTGTTCCCGCTGAAAAGAAGGTGTATATATATATATATATATATATATATATATATATATACAATATATCTCACCAGGCAGTTTTGCCTGGACTTGGTTTAGAAGAAGGAAACAAATTAGGAGATTTTACTAAGTCTGAAGCAGCAGAATCTGGAGCAGTTGTGTATGGCAACCAATCAGCTTCTAGCTTTTTTTTTCATAGCCTAACAGATAAACCAAATATAGAATCTGATTGGATAGCATGCCCAGCTGCTCCAGATGCTGTCTGCCCCATTGTTCACTTAGCAAAATGACTGTTGATTGAGTTTAGTAAAGACAATGAAGCTGTGTTCACTTTTATGTGTTAGCAAATGTCCATTTATTCCCCTTGCACATGATTGGGTATTCAGAGTGAATATAGGTCATCCTTATTATTTGTCAATTACTTTGCAAAAGGAACATCCTCTACTCCTTTAGTAAATCAGTTCATATGCAGGCCAACCAAACAATGTTTGTTAATGATAAATATATAAAGTGCAGTGCTAAGCAAATATACATTATTTAAATAAAACTAGAAAATAATCACATTTTCTATCAAAATAAACAGAGAAATCTGAGATCAATTCAAATAACAAATAGTATAAAAGGTATACAAATGGCCATACACTTTGCAATCTTATTTACAGATTCTTTAAGGGCACAATGTGATCTGTTTTCAACTGTACCAATTGAGATTGCCCACTAATCATGTAATGTATACTCATTTTCCTGCACTTTTTTTCACATTCATTTTTTTGCACTTTTTGCACTTTACGATTTATCATATATTATATGGCTGTACACTTTCTTGTGGATTTTTATGAAATTTATCACAGTTCATATTAATTTTACAAACTGCAAAGTGTATGGCTGATTGTACACCTTTATACACTATTTGCTATTTGAATTGATCACAGATTGATTGATTACAATTATTTTCATGTTTTTGCTTAAATTAATGTATATTTCTTTAGTGCTGCACTTTTACATTAAACATGTTTTTTTGAAGTAATGTGAGTTACAGGTTCAACCAATAAAATACTAGAACATAGGTCATCACAATGGAGTTACATAAATGGAAATGCAAACAATGTACATCTTGTACATTATCCGATGGAATATGCATATAAATAGGTAGTATATTACAATTGTTGGCTTTACAGATATTCAGACCGAAGAATAGTTTTTTTTTACCTTTTAATGCTTGTTAGATATTTATAGTAGAAATACAGGCTTAACCCTTTCTACTCTTAAAACTCTCCCCCCCCCCAACACCTATGCTTATTAGCTTGTGTAACTCTAGGTTCACACCTAAGCGTTTTGCCACAGCATTTTGCGTTTTGCAGTACAGTCCATTTAACATGATATCCTATGGGACATGTTCACACCTCCGCGTTTTCACCCCATGCATTTTTTGGAAAGGGTCAGGGACTTTTTTGACCACACAAAGTTGCGTTTTTGGTTCTATAGACTTCAATGGAAACGCTGCAGAAAAACATGTAGTGCATTTTTGCTGCTATTTTGCTGCATTTGTTTATTTTTGATGCGTTTTGATTTTAAAACTGCCTAGCAACAAGAAAAAAAATTTAAAAACACAAAATGCATCAAAAACGCAGCAAAAACGAGTAAAAAAAATGCAGATGCAAAATGCAATACAAAATGGCTCAAACACCATCTGCATGGGTGTGAACCTGGCCTAAGGAAGATCTGTATACTTCCCTATTTTTAGCTTGCTATGGTCCCGTCATGAGATCTTCCCTGTGTCTGTCAGGGAGAGGAGTGAGCACTCCGGCAATGGTTACTAAAGCCTGAAGTGTTGATGTCACCCATGGGCTTCATTGGTTTCTCCATTATTGGCGCTCCATCTTCATCCTGCAGCCTCACTGGCTGGATTACGTGACCAGTCCAGAGCCAGCTGAGTATAGGTAAGTATACAGATATTTCCTTCACAGGTTAATAAGTATAGGTGTAAGGATGGGGTAGTGGGCAGTTTTAAAGTCGTTAGGGTTAGGCCTAAAATTCCACTTTAAAACCATTTTGTCTATGTATGAGATGCAGTGATGAAATACTACCCTGTTCACACTTAAATAAAATACATGTTACCATAATTCATGGCAATGCACATGCTCTAAGTGTAATGCTTTGTGGTCCCATTCATTGGGAAGTCAGTCCAACACACCACAATGCATATACAGCACATTGTGGGGATCTGCATTGTTGAAGGGTCATGCATGTTTTTTTTATCTGTTGTGGTTTGTCAGCAGCCCAATCATAATGAATGCACTGTAACACCCAAATGTGAATGGGCCCTATGACTCTATTGGTCAAAGAGAGAGATTGAGTTTTTGTATCAAAATAGCAAAACCCACTAAAGAAACAGTCTGCAAATGTATATATGTAACGGAATAGAGAACAGAATTGAACTATTTAAATGTAAACGCTACAGTACATACAACTCACCGCAGAGCTAATATATTTAATATAAGATATGCTTCAGGCAAAATACACCATGGTTATACTTTAAAGAGATTCCTTCAAATTCAAAAGAATTCTGCAATTTGCTGATTAGACCTATAACGTATTATATCTCTTTGCTGTCAGTGTATGAACTATTCTTACAAAGAAATAATTCATTCAGTCTTGATGTTTTCATGTTGAATAATTTCCTACAATGTTCTCGCACAGATCAGGTCAGACTGCATACAAATTATATAAAACTGATATTCTGTTTTAAAATCTCAGAAATATTTGCCAAGATCAAAGATGCCAAAATTGATAGATTTTCCACCGTTCATTACTTGGCAGTAGCAGCAGGTAATGCAAAATTGATCTCTGCAGTGTTTCAGCATGCTCTGTAGTTCTATAATTTTGCTTTACACTTGATATATTTGCTTGTTTCCTTGAATATTAAACAGAAAACAAGTGGACAGCTTTAAATAAAAAATGCCATTCTCCAGTTCATGGGCTCCAGGCATTAGTGTTTTTTTTTGTGTAGCACCCCCTTAGATAGATTGGTGGAAAGATTAGGTAAATTCCTTTGGACTGTTGTAGGTTTCACTGGCTTCTAGTTTGACTGTTTCCCCCTGCTTTCTGGAGGATTCTAGAATGCAGTGGTTTGGAAGAGGCAAATCAACGGCCTGAATATTTATGTTGTCTCAGGCAATCCCTGGGGGAGTGCATAAATAGTCCAGGATCTGGGGCAGCTCTGTTCTTTCCAGGAGGAGAAGTTTCCAGCCTGAAGGGCTACTGCCCTTCTGGGCAGGCCAGCTGTATTTCTACATGTGCTCACTGAGGTCCTAGCTATGCTAAAAGCTGGAGGGGACTGTTCCACTGAATCTTGCTGGCACTGATTAAGGGATTTCATTGAGGATCTGGCCAGGAGAAATGGCTGGCTGATATTGGAAGGATGGATCTAAGTATCCAGGGACATTGTGCGTATTAACCTATGTTCAGGATCCTAGTGACTGCATGCGGCTACTATCGCTTGTGCATCAGTGCCAGAGTTTGCTTGAATTGGGATCTTTCCTATGGTATCTCAGTGTTTTTTAATCCCTTAGTTGTTGCTAGAGGGTTGGTACTAAGAAGCTTTGATAAAGTGAAGTGTTCTTGTGTCACTACATTGTGACACTGGAGTATGCCATAGCTTCCTTAGACCCTATCCAAGTTCAACTTTCAATAAAGCATCAAAAATATACCCCTAGACTGTTCAATGAGCCAGAAGAGTGACTATAACTATGTGCCTGACTGCCGCTGTACTAGTATGGGAAAAGAACTTGGGGCACAACAGTGGGTCCTTTCGGGGGTGAGCATTACATTTCCACTGAAGTTGGATAAATGTTATATCACTGTTCTTTAACTAGTATGTGGTTAAACAATAGATTAGCAGCTTACATCTGGGCTTTCTAAAATGAGAAAGGATAAACTCTTGGTTTAGTCTGAACACAGGTGCAGATAAAACTTTGCTTGTTTGAGTATTCCATCCAAATGACAAACTCAGCTCAGGAGGAACCAAACATTTAGTCATTAGCAAGTAGTCATTTTTTCTCCCACTACTTTATACTGTACAACAGCTTCATTCTTCCATTGTCAAGGTTCTTAAGAAAGCTGTCAGTGCCAGCAACTTAGCAACCAGAGACATCACCTAACCATTGTATTTACTGGCCAAGAATAAATGGCCATGTAATGAAAATGGCCAGGGAGAGTTAAAAAGAAAAGTGCAGTGTTCCCCTATATAATTCATACCAGACCTTTCAAGTCTGGTATGAATTTTAAGCAGGACCTTAAAAAAAAGGTTGTTTGGGTCTGGTATGGATTTAAGGAAAAAAATCAAGAGGGTGAGGTTCAAACCTATCAATATGTTTTAGCTGATAATTCAATAGATAGAGTACTATATTTAGATATTCCTTTCAGCATCTTTTTCAACAAGTAATAAGTCAACAAATGACATGCACATTTTACAGTATTACAGATGATCTAATGTGTTAACATTTAACACATTCTAAAATATATGTAGCAATTATCACTTTAAAAATCAAAACTCTATAAATGGCTGTGTGACTTCCCCATTAGCATTAGAGTGCAGAAGAATCATGGGAGATAGACTGAAATGTGATTCAGTCCATATAGGCAACAATTTTTCCTAGATTGATCCTAGCTTGAATAGCCACACCATTTGAACCGATTTAGATCCAATGTTCCAAGTTTCACTGTCAACATGCATGGTTGAAAGATTTTTAACAGACCCCCCCCCCCCCCTCTTTTTTTTCTTTTGAAATTATTTGTTATTTAACTCGTATATTTTTTCTTCCTTTTTTCTTTTATCTTTCCAAGATGGCGGAATACTTAGGCACAGCTTGGGATGGATTTATGTTGCACATTCATAGAAATGTGGTAGTTGATTTGGAAATTTTTATGCAAAAACTTAGGAGAAGCCTTGAATAGGAATCTAATCTGCATTGGCATATCAAATTTTTTTAGCGTTATATTGAAGAAAATATCAACCCTAGAGGTTTACACGTTGAATTATTTCCAAATGTAAGGAATATAACTATGGATTTCAAAGCAGCTTGGGAGAGTACCCTACAGAGCTGTTCTAGAAATATGATGCAATTACTTCTTGCACAATATAATAGGGAAATTAATGAGATAGATGAGGAGGTCAAATCAATGTATACTCAACATCATACTCTTTGTTTGCATCCTGATTTTGTCACAAAAAATAGGGAATTACAGGAATATCTTGAACGACTTAAGAACAAAAATTTGTTAGAGATAAAATGGCTTTCTCCAGTAATTATGCATATAAGTGGCCTGAAGGTGGACAGAGGCATCCGTGGATTCAGAGAAGAACACAGTTTAGTAAGAACTTTCGTATTCAAGAGCAGGACGGAATAGAATCAGACTCTTCCAATGCCAAAAGATTGTTCGAACAAGGGGTTCAGCCTAACAATTCTAATACACATCATTGATAGCCCAATTCTTCACATATGGGAGCATCTGCTTCCCATATTACGAAATCAAATTCAGGAGATAGTACTCCTGACACACCTTTTCCTGCTTCACAATTGTATGTTCAATTTGAACACACACAATCTTCTTCCAACGTTGATCTCAACACAGATGGTTCTGGTTATTTTTTTGGATTGCAGTCACAAATATAAAAAACACACATACCACGTCTACTCACAGGCACTATGGACCCATTTGTCAGGTTTGAATGTTATCAATCTTTCTTCACATAGTCTCACTGCATTTGAACATGAGGTACTTAGTCTAGGTCTAACTTTCCGTCCAGTCCAACAATTAGATCATTTTGAGTTTACTAAGGATATCCATCTTTTTGCATGTAAGCTTACCTATAAATATCTCTTTGATGAGGAACAGAAAAAAAAAGAAAAGTGATAAAGCCCTTAAAGATCAATGGAGAGATTTTAAGGTGAGAGAGTTCCGTGTTTTGAAGGATCTTCTGGATCTTCTGGAAGAAAATGAAGGCCCAGATGTGGCCTTAGAACATATATCTATGTCCGATTGCTCACCCACGGAGGCTACATATGTCCACCTTCCTAAAATTAAGTAAAACGTCTGATACGTTCCCACCCCTTCAAACTAACTCTAATATTCTGATGTGTCATCACAGTCTTCTCTGTGATATGCCATGCGATGGGTCCAATCATCAAGCTGTGGTTACTTATAACTATTCAAATTCAGTTATGTTTCAATATTGCATCATGTGTTGATACTCATGGTTATAATATATTATTATGATGTGCAATTTCTGGACTTTTGGTCCTGTTAAGCAGTGGTGACTGCGGTGGTTGTCTGGGAGAGGGCATATATGTCCGCCAGCTGTCCCCTCTTTGGGACGGTGACAATTATTTTGTAGGCCTACTAACATCTTCACAAGCCCCTACTTGTGACCTTCCTAACCTCCATATATGTAGGGTTTGGTGTCTCTCTTGGAAGTGGACATGGTGTATGACTATTGTGAGTACTGGCCCATACAATCTATGTAGATGCCTGACTGATGTACTTTGGTATATACTACTTGCTGGTGTTGTCATATATTTTCCTCTATAGGATCTATTTACAATATATCTGGCCCTTGAATATTTTTTGGCTCTCCTGTATCCTGGTCTCCTATGCCAGCTCCCCAGACTACTTTGCTGTAGGTCCGCTGTGCTTTCATATAAGCCCAATAAGTAATTTTTGTTCATTGTATGTATTTCAATATACTTGTTTGTAGACCTAATTTTCATGTTTTTTATGCAGTAGCACTATTCTCCCTTACATTCAAGCTATGGTCCTGAAGAAGCCCAATGTACAAGTGAAATGCATTGACTGTTTTTTGATATTTTACTCTGTATCTGATACCTATGTTTTAGGTGACTATGATGTATGCAAGGGAGTTATTTTGTAATTACCTTGTCCCTTTCCCCTTTTTCCCTTTTTGGGGGTTATGTATGTATCGTCAGTCTCATACATGGTATATGACTCTTTTATGCTAATAAATGGTTGTATGTATATTACTGTGTGGTCTCTTACTGAGCCCAAAAAAATCCGCTAGTTTTGCTGTACTTTTATTGTCCGGCCTTTTCTTAAGATTTTTAACAGATTTCTCTTAAATATATCTTAAAACTATCAAAATAAAAATGTATGCTTAAATGTACTAGAATGAGCTTTTGTGCAATCAATATATTAAGCAAAAGATCAATGAAATTTACTGCCAAAAATTATAATTTGCATTTTGGTAAAATAGCAATATAGTCATTAAATTATTGTCAATCATGGTTGTTAACATTTAACAATTTTTCACCTCTTTGATAAATTGTCAAACCACAATCTATTGGCTGATTATATATGATTGACTACGGCATATCAGCATCATATGCTTCCTTTTAAAGTGTATCTAAAGTCAGATTTTTTGTTTTAGTTTTAGATACAGTGCTGAGAAGCTAGATCCTCTCTCACGTTCTTATTGTTATCTGTGTCTTCATTCAAGAGATTAAAGTGGTTCTAAAGGCACAAGTTTTTTACCGTAATGCATTCTCTGTATTAAGGCAAAAAACCTTCTGAATGCAGCTCCCCCCTCAACCCACCTTATACCTTTTTGATCCCAATCTCGTTCCAGCACTATGCACGAGACCAGCAACACTCTGGACTCTCTCCCTCCTCATAGGCTCAGGGACAGCAGCCATTGGCACCTGCTTCTGCCAATCACAGTGAATGAGTAGGGAACAGGGTGGGGCTGAGCCATGCTCTGTGTGTCCATCGACACATAAAGCCAGCTTGAGAGTAAGCCTGCATGAGTACGCCCATAGCAAGCAGCTAGCTATAGTGGGTACTCAAGAAGAGAAGGATCAGGGCTGTTCTTTGCAAAATCATTGCACAGAGCAGGCAAGTATGACATGCTTGTTCTTTAAAAAAATACAATCCATGGATTTACAATCACTTTAACTTTTTTTGTTTGTCCAGGTGACCATTATCATTCAAACAGAAATATAAATAAAATATTCCAATTGTGAAACATGTTCAGGTGACAACAGTTAGAGATGAAGTGCAAAAAATACTCCTGTGCTGCCACACGCAACAATAAAGTAAAAACTAAATGTAACAAATAAAACAATCAGGATTTCCTGTGAACCTAGTGAATGCATATCTGGCCTATAAGGAGAGTACAGAGGCAGTTGGAGAAACCTGAGAGAGGAGAAAGAACAGGAGCCATTTTGGGGAGCCCCTAACGTATGTCAGTGAGACCTATATGAGAATATGGGTCGGTACTGAAGGTGAATGGCCACTTCCTAAGGGTGGTGGTGCACAAAGGTGGACGTTTATGTGGATTTCGTCTGATCACCTACTCTATTTCTGAACATACAGTAATGGACTTTTTGATTACAAGAGGACTGTGTTTGTATTCATTCATTTTTTCGTTTTTTTTATCTTTGTATATTTATTGTTAAGGTGGATGGTTATTTTCATTCTGGGCAAGATATCTTCATTTAGATTGCCATCTATTGCACGTGGAGTTTGAGCAGTTATTAGCATCTTTCACAATATTGTGAACATTAGTCTCACTTGCACTTATCAAGGCCACTTTCTTACCTTCTGTGAAGGCCAGGTAATATTTACAGACCATGGCTCTGGCTTCCTTCCCAGGACTTAAACAGGACCTCTTTTTTTTAAATTAGTTGTTATTATTTTTCAAAAGTCAGAGCGCATTTGAACATTAAACAATAAAGAAAAGAGAGAGTTACAATCCCCCCCACCGGAACTCCTGGCTCATCCCTCTGCTGATTTCCACCACAGTAAGCCATTTGCTCTGGGGGCAATCATGCGTGCTTGCTCCCAAGCCCTTCTCTGTGTGTCCATAAGACATACAGAATGGGACTCGGCCCTGCCCCTCGCTTCTTGTCGCTAGTTCTGATTAACAGCAGAGGAAGCCAATGGCTCCTGCTGCATCTGAGCCAATGAGGACTGAGAGAGTAGAAAGAGAATGGGCTTAGGTGTGTATTTAGGGGGACTGTGAGATAAGCTGCATGTAGAAGGTTTTTTAACTTACTGCATAGTATGCAGTAAGGCAAAAATCCTTCTGCCTTTACAACCCCTTTAATTTTGTTTGCAATCTGTAAAGTGGTCTGTACATTATGAATTCCTGACTCCTGTACTATAGACACTTAGTGAAGTTTATCCTATCTGGAGCAACTGTGGAAGGCAACCAGTCAGCCTCTAGCTTTCATTTTTAAAGCGTAACAGAATAGGCTGAAGATAGAAACTGATAGGTTGCCGTGCACAGCTGCTCCATATTATGTTTGATAAATTCCCCTCTCTTTGTTTTACATTTCATACTCCTGACCACTGCACTCTAAGTATATTACTCCTGAAGTGTCTCTGTAAGGTCAGCTGTGTGTAGAAAACAATATGTAATGAAATAGTTTTAGCTTATCAAAACGAGTGTGCTGAGCTTTGTACCTATGTTACATTCTTGCATGTGGTCTCATCATTAAAGCATATTTTGTGGGTAAAATTACTGGGGCATACGTATGTCAGGGAGGTTTTATTTGATCAAATAGTGTCCCTCCCACAGCATTATTTGACCACACCCACAGTTCGGCATGGAATGCTCTTCATGATGCTTTATTTTTTCAGCCAATTGTTTTGAGGTTGGGGGAGTGTAAAAAAATAATCAGCCCAGGGTTCCAGATGTGCTAGGTACACTACTGCTGATGTGTTTTAACTATTAATTCTTCATCCAAAAAGACGAAGAAAAAAAGAATAGGCGATAAATTAATGTGTATGCTTTCCATGACAGAGCTGCATGTAAATATGAATTTAAGAGAATGGGGACTTGTGTAGGCACAATAAGAAATCCAGAGTTGTTAAATGTATGTTTAAAAGTTATGGAAGTGGGCTGCGTTGGGGGACTGTATCTGTGCTGTCTATTAACAATTAGCTGACAGCTAGTTTACAAATCTGACAGAAGCAGCTTTGTGTTTCATTCCAAAACTGAATTTACACCTGTGAATAGTTCTGTAAAACCGCAATACAATCACATAAACTGACATTATAATGTTTGTAGATATATGTCTCACAAAATACATACAATGAACACATTTCTTATAAACAGCTACCTACAAATCACAATGAATACATTGAAATGCAATCTAGCTATGTACTGTATGTCACTTTAACAAACACAATGAAATAACTTACATGCATATGTGTATCAAAGGGAGAATGGAGGAGACCGTCACTGGTTTTCTTCTAGAAGCTAAAAAGGCTGCAGTGGTTTATGGTAAATCTTTATTCTTAATAAATGTGAAACACTTCCTTTTCTTGTTGAAGGGAATAATAAACACAGTTGATGTTGCAGTGAAGGCCCAGTAGATGGCTCCCTACTCATCACAATGATGATATAAAGAGAACAGTATCTATAGAAAAAAAAGATATATTTAAAGGTACCCTAATCAGTATGTTATAAATAGAAAGTGCAGTATATGTTGATAACTATATAAATATGTATTCAATTGCAATATGTACAATATTATAGTGTGCTGATTTCAAATGTTGTGTTTAGTTTTGGATAGAACATACAGGGGTTAGACAAAAAAAATGGAAACACTACATGATTTGCAGGAGTGAAAGCAAAAACGATGTAATATTCTTTTGCTTTTGCTGTGTGATGAGACACATAGCTAACAGGTGCAAAGCCTTACTTTCATCATTCACTGCGTGAGCTGCTAGTTTGCTAGTAGTAGAGCTTACTGAGCTTCAAAGAGGTCAAAATGGTGCACGCTTAGTTGGTGCCTCTGTGACTGAAGTTGTCAATGTATTTGCCCTGTTGTGAGGTACAGTATCAAAGGTTAAGACTGCATATACGTTTTCTGGGAAAACATCATCTGATAAACATAAGCGTGGTCAACATGATCAACTGACCTAAAGAGACAAAAGGACACTGCGCAGGATTGTGACCCGGAGTAAGAAAACAACTGTTGCAAATGTGACTGCAGAGCTCAATCTCAGTCTTCACAGGATACTCTAAAATGGATACAGATACTATTATAGATTTTGTGACAGTGTGGGAAAGGGTTAAACCCCCTGTCATTTTTTGTTCTCTGTCTCTAATGCTGAGATTACCCTTGGGGCAGTGACCAATACAATTGTTATATCTTTGAGAGGATAATTGACACAAGAGATGTGATACCAAGGAACTAAAATTTATTTATTTTCCATTGGAAAATATATACCATTGACCAACTCTGTACTCCAAAAGTATTCTCAGATTAGGTTGGTGTGTGAAATTTTTATAGCAGGAGACGATGCTGCAAAGCTAAAGGAGGTCCTGGTTATATTGCTTAACTACAGTGCAGGAAAGCAACAGTAATAGTAAAGCTATGAGGTCTGGTGGGGGTGTCAGGACTATAGCACTTAGCAGTAGTTCTCTCAACAATTTGGTAATTATCTTCTAAAACAGTTTTACTTTTTTTATCATGGTTTAGAGAAAGTGGAGATGGGTTTAATTTTTCTCCAGGCCTTTGCTGTGTTCCTAGAACATGAGACCATCTCACTCTATCTTGTACCCAGATGTAATGAAAGCAGTTTGGCTGTTAGATGCACTTCGTGGTTCCTGAATAAACCCAATTACAGTATGAACCAACATAAGGACTTGTCTTGAAAGAAATAAAAGATATCATTTGCTCCCAAGTGACCTAATCATGTAGTCTTGCTGTAGCATTCTATGAAACGTCCAAACCTGAGCAACATACCATATTCAGTATGTGTTTTTACATGTAATGACTAAAGGTTTTCCAACTTTTTGTAATAATTACTGTACTGTACTAGAAAATGTAATGCAACGCAAAATATGTTCATCTCCAAATGGAAAATGTATCATGATTCAAAGGATTTGTTGCAGGTTTACTATCAATATCTGAAATCTCTCTCTAGAATTGTTGCTTTAAGAGCTGGAGATAAAGTGACTTTAGGTGGTGACTGCTGTGCATTCTCTATCCAGCAGAACAACTGTTAATACAAACTTGTCAAGTATATTTGCACTGGGTTAACTTTCACATTTGTTCCTATTGTCTCAGGGAGACAATAATAATTGGGTTGAAGATTATTCCTGTCTGATTCATTGTTACCCTCAAGTAGACTCAGGTAGGAGGCATTACGTGAATCCTATGGATATACGAAGGATCTTTGATATGACAGTGAATAGCCAGATTGGATGAGCATGTCTATTGACACATTTAGGTTTACAAAGTACACTTGGTACATAACCATTTGAGGTCAAAAGATGACAAGTCATCCCTTTTCTTTGTATTGGTTTCTTCCTGATACTTGCAATGTACACTCTCCGGCCACTTTATTAGGTACACCTATTTAATTGCTTGGTAACACAAATTGCTAATCAGCCAATCACATAGCAGCAACTCAATGCATTTAGGCATCTAGACGTGGTGAAGACAGCTTTCTGAAGTTCAAACTGAGCATCAGAATGGGGAAGAAAGGGGATTTAAGAGACTTTGAACATGACATGGTTGTTGTTGCCAGATGGGCTGGCCTGAGTATTTAAAAAACTGCTGATCCACTGGGATTTTCATGCACAACCATCTTTAGAGATTACAGAGAATGGTCAGAAAAAGAGAAAATATCCAGTAAGCAGCAGTTGTGTGGACAAAAATGCATTGTTGATGTAATTGGTGGGAAGAGAATGGGGAGACAGGTTGCTGCAACATTCAGATGGTGTAAACAACATGAAAGCATGGGTCCATCCTGCCTTGTACAAACGGTTCAGTCTGGTGGTGGTGGTGTTATGGTGTGGGGGATATTTTCTTGACACTAGCAAGGTGTACCTAATAAAATGACCGGTGAGTGTATAGTACTTTGTTTAAAGGAGTTAGCAATATACAGCGCATGTACAACATTATTTCTGTGTTGAAATAAACCAGCAGTTCCTAAAAACATATTAAACCTACATTATGGAATGCTAGACACCATCAGGTACCTGGAGAGTGCAGCTATAAACTCTATACCACCCTCACTGGGCCACTGCACACACACACTGCACAAATGTTTAAAAATAGTTTATTCATTTTCCATTAAATGTTGCAATCCAACATGTCTCACAATGTGGATGCGTCTATACTTGACTTTCTGTAATAACACAGGGCTAGTTAGGGCTTCGAGGGGTCAGTGAAGTCCCTTTTCAACTTTAAAATATGGCCTCAAAGCAATAGTTGGTGCCTTCAAACATCCTATATGGTTAGTTTCACAAGATATTGCTAAACACAAGTACATTTTACATTTGTATTGCCATCTATTCACAAGGGACTGAATGAAACTGACATTAAATTTACAAACTTAACTTATGTTCAAGAATCAGTGATTTCATATGAAGATAAACAGGCTGGCAACAAGTTCGTTCTCCAGATCTGAAGAATGTCATCTAATGCAAGAATGGCACCATTTAATGCAGACCTTAGGATATTAAGTTGCCATCCGTCTATGCCTATGGACCATTCTTCACTAGTTTGTACACTCCAATTCTGCCCTCAACAATTCAGTAACATATTTTCATAATCAGCTATGCAAAATAGTAGAGCTGCTTATTAACAATTATTTTCAAAATGCTCTGTCTGAGGTGTTATAAAAGGACTACCACCTGCCAGTATTTCACAAAGAAAATTGATTACACATGACTCTGTAAATGATTGTACACTTTAATATATATCTGGATTCATATTTTGAACTCCTAGGTATAACAACAAAAACAATGCCACCATCTGTGCAATTAAATAGGAGCTACGGTCTTGTTAATGTTTTAGATATATATTTGAAAGAGATCAGCCCTATCAATCTGAATAAATGTTCTAAGACTTTTGTTTATATGTATAGCTTATAATGATCTGTGTTCATGGGGGCAGCCCCTTTGATCTTTTAACCAATTGCTGAATACAACACAGTTTCTCTGTAATGGTTGATAGCATTTAAACTAGACCCCCTAGGATATATTTATTTTTAATCTTGAGTTTTGCATACCTTCAAGAAAGAGGTATTTTTGTTTTCTGTGTATTAATGTGATGATATTTACATGTGCCTGCTTAATTGTGAATTTTATATAGTATAATATATAAAAGTTCCCATATTATATAATAGTTCCATCATCCAAGACCACTAACATGTCTTTCCATCCAAAAAAGCCCACCACATAGACAGTCGATTGTAGATGGTTTGGCTAAGTAAATATTTTAGAATTGTTATTGACCAAGATAACCTTACTAATAGCATTACATGAACCAAAAGGATGTATAAAATAAACAGAATTGTATTATAGTGAATCTATGAAAATAAAAAATGTAGTAACTGCTACTTTTTAAAGTAATTCTGTCACTGAAATAATATAGCTGCCAAAAGTATAACAATAGATATGCTCGATGGAAAAACTTGTTTTGTTTCAGATTCATTTGTTAAGTAAATCATTTGTTTCACCATATTCCTAATGTTAGAATGATTCATTTTTGTACTTTGTATAGTATATCCAGACTTGTTTCATATGCGTTGTTGTGAATCAATTTGTATTTTGGAAAATTGACTATATTCATTTCAAAGTGTTAACTCATTATTTTGTTAGATTACTTATGCACTTTTAGTCATCCCTGCTAGTCCAACCCACAAGAGAAATAGAATGACCTGACTGGTCGATATTGACTGGAGTCGAGTGCATATAAAAGAAGTTAATTAAACAAAATTAAATTAATTAATTCATTCATTATGTTATGATTCAGAGATTCTGATGGATCTGCCTCCAGCCAACCCAAACACAATAAGTAGGAATCATCTTATTTCACTTTTATACCTTTCTGTATTTATTGAAATATGTTTACATTTCACATATAGTGTGTTTCTTAAAATAATGAAAACAGTTAATGCAAAAAAGAATTGCCTGATTATCCAAGAGTCAAAGGCTACCTCATCTGAATAAAACAAAAGGATCTGAATCGATCTGAATAATTTGTTATGTCGTTAAGTTATTTCAGATGCTTCAAACATTAACAAAAGCCCCAAACTATTGCATCATGTCATCCAAATTAAACAAATGAATGTGAATGAATTTGTACTTTTTGTTATAATTTAATCTGAATTTGTTGAAATTCATTATAATTGTGATTCAGAGATTTGGATACATCCAAATCTCTTAATAATTAAAATTTTGTCTGAATTTTGATTCGGAAAGAAACGAATCACACATGTCTATGTAACATGCAGATGTTAAGGTCCTAAAGAGAAAGGGTTACCTTTGGTTAAAGCGGTAGTAAACAAAAAAAAAATAACAAAAACTCTTCTCCCCACAAGTTAAGAGCATAATGTGCAGGTATGCATCATATACTAGCACATTAAGAAAGACTTACTTGAAAACTAAGCCCTCCAGTGGAGCGATGTCATGGCTCCCCAGGGCTTCCATCTTTACCCAGTCTTCTTTCACAGTTCAGACCGTTTGACTAACCGAGCCATGGTGATGTCACTCTCACGCATGCACTCTCTCAATGGATGGCATGCCATCCATTGAGAGTGCAGTGCGCATGCTAAAGTAAATATCTCCTAAACGGTGCAGGCTTAGGAAATATTTGCAGTACCTACAGGTAAGCCTTATTAAAGGCTTACCTGCAGGTAAAACATAAAAAAAACTTTACTACCACTTTAAATCTTGCTTTGGTTTTCTGGGATTGGTCCCTGTTAAGATAAAGTGGACAGCAAGGCTCTCCTTCGTCACTCCAAGGGGAGCAACTGAAATGTGAGACCTGTGAGCTGGACCTGTTAGTTGTGGCTGTGAGTTGAGCTAAGCTACATAGTCTTCCTAGTTTTCATCTGCTTAAAGAGATTCTATCAGGTGTGTTCAAATTGCCAGTTCTTTACAATAGAAGAGGTAATCTTCAAAGCTTCATTTGTGAGCAGTCGATCTGGGCTCAGGCGATACCTAGGTTAGTGCTATGTGCCCTTGCTGGTCCTCCACCAGGCCTATAAAATGTGAATTGCTGTACTTTGGTGTAAAGTGATGGATGGCTCCAAAGTAATCCACAATTATCTGTTATGCTACAGATGGCATGTTAAACTCCATATTCCTCTGTTAACAATAATTGTAAAAAATATTTTCTATGTGTATGTCCTTAAAATTTTACCATCATTCTGGCAAAAAATAACTGTGTACACATGTGTGGAGTCCAAGGGACTGGCCAAGCGTGGATGACTTGTGTCAATCAAAGGCAACTGAACAAGTGACAGGTCTTAATTTTGTGACCTGTAATCTTAACCACACTTCACAGAACCCTGGGCCCGTGAGAGCCTGTGAGTGGTAAAGGACTTCATAGACAGTGGGACGGTGGACAGTATGGAAGCTGCAAAGAAAGGCCCTGCCAAGCAGTTGTTAAATGACATCCTTTGGTTTGTGAGTGACCCCTTGAAATAGTTTCCATTGGAAAGGTCTTATCTCCATTGGTTTTATATTTTTAAACAGGCACTTGGAGATACCTGCACATATCTGTAACATCTTTAATTGCTTCCTGTACACTCTTCCCCTCTAGATCACGTTCCAACATTATTTTGCTGGGACGTGATCTAGATATATGATCTTTTACCTTGTTCCTGTAGCAATAAACAGCTTTTATTACTCACTGTAACATCATCATTAGATGTTTAAAATTCAGGCTGGGGCAGTTGATGGGAGCTTAGTTTTTACTGAAGTAGGCAAGCTCCAAGAAGTACATCTTCCAATAGCCCTTATCCTACCAACAGTGTGTGAGCAGGCTCTTGAAAGTCAAGGCAGCAGCATGGTTTTCTGATGAAGAAATACATGTTTGCATGAGAAGGGTAGGAGATAGACTAAGTCTAGCAGACTGGGCTAAAATCGTGGTTGGGATATCAGTGCAGTAAAAGGTACTGTGTTGTCAGCTTAAACAAGGAAATTAGGAGCATGCTGCATTTCTAGGTGTTCAGTTATTTGTATATACTTAAAGTATTTGTAAAGTGATAAAACATAGGGATATGTGCATATATTGCAGAGATGTACTGAATATGTTTTTTCTTTGGCCTGGCATACATTTAATTTACTGGAAACGTAGTACATATGAAATGGCTGATGTATGTTACAATTTTAATGAAAAGTATGCTCAAAACAGTAAATTTGCAAAGGTAGTTTAATTTTCACAACAGATAGATATACATTGCATCTATTCATTTTAATAATGTGATCAGTTTGTATATCAGATAGTTTTTTCTTGGTGTAATATGATGAAGGTTTAATTAAACACCAAGACAAATGTTAGTTGTTTCATGTGACATTAATAGATCCACATAAACTGATTTGCAAATTAACTCGCAGAGTAAAAGACATGGCTTCATAAATAATATGTTTATTGAAATTATCTGGAGGATTTCATTTAAACAACACTGAACACCTAACTATTTGTTTAATCTGCACTATAGATTATCAGACATTTGTGACATCATCATTTAGCTTTGAAAGGTCAGAGTTTTTTCTGCTCTTACCACAATATTTATGGAGTTTTGCTGATTGATACAGCAGTTTTTCTTCTGAACCAGCTTAGTTTGGAAGAGGCTGAGGATATGACGAGCCTCTACTATCTTCAATCCATGTATATTGTTTTCTAAAGGGATGGGTACAATATCTCTTAGTAGCTAAAGGAAGTGTTCTTTCCAGAGAGACAATCTGAGCATGGCAAATAAACCTACATGCTGCAATATGGGTAATGTAGGACCATCTATTACGATTCTCGTCACTTTCCTACTTGTAAAAAGCATAATATTTTGCTAGAAAACTATAATCTCCAAACATTATATATTTTTAAGTAGAGGCCCTAGAAAATAAATAGTAGAAGTTGCTTTTTTATGTCACACAATATTTACACAGTGGACTTTACACAATTTTTTAGGAAAAAAATACACTTTAATACATTTTAATGCACAAAACACAATATAATGCCCAATATTTTGGTCAAATTTAAAAGATGATGTTACGCTGAATGAATAGATACCAAACATCTCAAGTTTTAAAATGTCATCTGCCAGTAGAACAGCACTAAAGTAAGGTACTTAAAAATCCCCAAGGGAGACACTTTAAAAGGAGAAATATATAAAAACAGCATGTAGGCAAATGAGCAATAAAAATATGTAAAAACAAATAAAGTCCAATAAAAGTCTTTCTTACAAAAAAGTATATATATACGTATATATATATATATATATATGTAGTGATGTGTATTTTTAACCACCACGTTTTGCAAGATAAACAGGACTTGTGCCCCGTGAACACACATGTATACTCTGCACTCACCACAAATAATTGACTTCTTATTCTCACAAGTAAGTCAAGTAGCGCTTGTTGGTAAGCCAGTATATCACCAAGCCATCTACTAGGAACCAAGGACACCAATACACTTCCTCAAAAGGACTCAACACCACCAGGCCACTTGAGGATCCACATACCCCTTTCAAGGTAAAGCAGCTATTGTTTGTCCACCTTCAGTTCCTCCACATCAGTAATGGTCCTCTCAGGTACACCAAAATATTTATGCAGGAATATGTCTGGTGATATAATGGCCAACGTCCATGTTGTCAACTACCCAGCTAGCAGGTTGCAGTCTCCAGAGGCATCTTCCAACCTTATGTTCGGCAATTGCTCCATTAGATTGGAGCAGAATGTCAGTTGCTGTCTAGATCCTGTGCTATCTATCTCTTGGTGTCTGCGATGTATACAGCATCTTCAGTACTTTGTGTCTCTGAGTAAATGCAATCTCACATGAGGATGTGAAAGCAGAAAGTCCTCTTAGAAAATGTCAGCTTTGGGTTTCAGGGAATAGCTTTCTATTCATCCAGTCCTGCAGTTCTGAAAAAGAGGAATTCTCCAGGATTACCGACAAGCGCTACTTGACTTACTTGTGAAAACAAGAAGTCATTTCTTTTTAGTGAGTATTTAACTGTGTTCATGGTGGATTGTAGCACAAGTCCTGTTTATTTGTAACACGTGGTTGTTAAAAATAGAAATTACTGTATGTAACATAAATGTAGGTTTCGGATAGTTGTGATGTGATCGGTAGAAATATGTCATTGTACATCTCGTCTCATGTTATTACAAATATTTTTATTATTATTATACAGGATTTATATAGCGTCAACAGTTTGCACAGCGCTTTACAATATAATAAGATAAGTGTTCAGTATTCAGTCAGAGATAGCTGTTCACCAATTACCATCTGAAAGGACAGAGCAGCTTCTAGGCTGGAGGAGACACCTAGATGTCAATAAAACGTTGTCACCTATGTAGTCAGACATTGCCACCTTCTTGAAGTCTAAAAGAGGAGCTCCAGCCATTTTGGCTTCGGGAAGCAGCAGGAGACCAGGAGTGGGTCCGATGTGTCTGCCAGCATTGATTTATATACACAGATCAAAGAAAAATATTTAATCTCTCATGAAAGCTAAAATATTAGTTGCAGAGAGATGAAAATACTTTCTTCTGATTGGACACACTATAGGCTACATCTGCATGTAAAACTGTATTTGTAGCCCCTGTGGAATCCCAGAGAAATGTAGAAAACGGCTATATGGCACCTCATTGCGATAGCTGAACAGTGATTGATACTGTCATGATCAGACTGATGCGCTGGTGTCGGAAATTCTTTCCCTGACTTGGTGATTCAAACCGTTCCTGGTCCAATCCTCTTTGGGCACTTCAGAACCCAGAACGTCCTGTGGGCTGGTACAGGAACACCCCCCAGGGTTGAATGGCCAAGGGCTAATGTCCAGCCTAAGTACATATTTGAATAAATTGAGGACCCTGAGATATGGAAGGGGTGATTCGTATGGAGACGGTTCTATTTGACTGGCGAATCGCAGACTTTCTCTGACTTGCTCCAGTTGCAGCATAACTCTTGGTAAAATGTTTATTTCTGTTTTTATTCCTTTTTAGTTTATAGTGAATAGCCAATTGTGTGTCTTTTTGCATTTTCTGTAATTGTTTTTTCTTTGTACATATTTTATGCACTGCCCACTTTCAGGATATTAACTCATAAAATTAAAAAGTGACTTCTGGGTACTTAAGCTCGGGCTCATATCTCCGGAGGGATTGTATTGTATTGCAGTGTCTGTATATGCTCCGTCAAATTCATTGCCAATCTGTATGCAATTGCACTGCGTGTTGGCAGATTGCATGCAGATTGTAAAGTAGCAGATCTGCCAGACGGAGATCTGTGTGTGTGTGGTGGCCCAGCAGACCAGTCTGCGGATAAACTGTTTGGTGGTGGCAAGTTTGTGGTGTGTCTGGTGTGGGGTTGTGTGGACAGTGAAAGAGTGATTAACATCGGGGTTCTAGCTTGTAGGATAGCTGGAGGAATCCTAGAAGGGTGTGCCAATTGCTAGACTGCTCCACAACCCTTAGAGTGCACCAGATTGTATATTGTAAGATTTGTATCTGCCTGTGTGCGGTCAGCCAGCTGGATTGGAGTGGAGTCTCCCTCTAGTGGTGGCCAGAGGTAGTGCAGGCTGTGAAAGTGTATCACGGCCAGTCTTATATGTTCAAAGTAAGTCCTCCTCATTCCCTCTTTATCCCAAGTCACGGCCGGACGTGCACTCCTCGATTAGCTAGTCGCCGTGGGTGTGTGTGTGGGTCTGGATCTGTGAAACTGTATATATACTTTTTCTGAAAGAAATGCTTTTATTGAACTTTACTTGTTTATACATATACTTATTGCTTATTGGTGTAAGCACTGTTTTCATATTTTCTGTTTATAACATTCAGCTGTGTATGCGATAGAAGCTTCCCATTATAATTCACTTTATTGTTAGTGATTAAGGACGTGGATGTATTCGTATATTTTTTAATACTTTAAAAGCCTTTACAGGTTACCAGTTTAGGGTTGCACAGAAGGTCTGAAGCTAGAATTATTGCTCTCGCTCTAATGTTCGCTGCGATACCTCACGTGTGGTGAAATTACTATTTACATAGGCATGAGTTCTCATTTGTGTGTGAGCACTAGTAGATGGGGTAGCTTTATATTTTTTTTAATTTTATTTAAAAAAACACTTTTACACTGTCTCTTTAATTTTGTTTTCAATTGTAATGCTATCACAAAGAATGAACACCATCCCTTGTGATAACATGGGCCGTGACAGACCCTCTTTATTGGGAGATCTGGGGTCTGTTAGACTCCAGTCTCTCCTTTGGCCTCCAGTGCAGCCATTTAGACACAGATCGGTTTGATCAGTTGCTTCATTGGCCAGTAACGGCCAGGTAAACAAAGAGCCAAAACGTCGTCGCTTACAGTTTCTGATGTCACACAGTGGGTATGCCTGGAGCCAGATACTGCTGGTCGCATCCTTACTGGGCTCCCCAACTGCCTGAGAGAAGCCATAAAGACAGCAGCAGGGGGACCTCCTTCCATTGCCTGTAAAAGTAATCCAGTGACTTTTTCTCTGCTACCGCCTTCAGAATCGCCAGCTGAAATAGGGTCATCAATAACCTAGGTCATCTTTGCAGCTGCAGCAATGACCAAGATATCACCCTTTCTATCTAGCGATGTAGCGGTATGTCACTGGATGAGAATTGGTTAAAAAATATCCAAGAAAACATAATATTTCTATAGGTAATTTTGCCAAAATGCTAGCATATCAGTCACTACTTGTATTTGGACTCATTAAGAGGCTGCCAAAAGGGGCTCAGACACCATAGCCTCAATTGCAGGCACTGACCCAATAATAGGAATAACTTGAGTGGAGAGTGGACTGACAAGGACTGTGGTAAATAGCTAGCATCTAAAACTGGGTGATTGGCTCCCTGGGAGCATGCAGGGAGTGTGCTCTCAGCACGGTAAGTTGTTTATGCAGGGCCAGCGCTAAGGCCCACCTGCCGAGAGGCCGCATATATGCATATGGCTGGATGTAGTCCAACAACACCAGGTCACATATCTTTCAACATATGGAGGATACCTTGCAAAGGGGAGGGGCTTGGCTGTCACGCCTCCCCCCATGACATCACTATGTCAGAATGTTGGAGGCCAATGGCTTCTTACCCTCATCCAGTTCATAAGAGTCTTATAGAAATCTGGAAGCCCCCTTTAAAAATGAAGGGCTCCTAGATATCTAACTTCCATTCCAGGTGAATGAATGCAGAGTACATTAGTACCTGTTATTACTCATTTCCAAAAATGAAAACTTAAACCTCACCTAGTGCCATGTTGAGAAAGAAAATTTGGGATAGGAGAGTTAAGGATTATCCCAGGGGTCCCGACTGCATTATCCGTTTGGTTATTTAGTACAGATATTTATAACACTGGCAATTTACAAAGCACTGTTACGTACCATTCATTCACATCAGGCCCTTAAAAGAATTTTACAATCTGCTGCCCTATCAAAATGCATACAAGCATATACTAGGTCCAGTTTGGACAAGAGCCAGAGAGCCAGTTAACCTACCATAAGATAATATTCTGGTGCAAAAGGTTAAATGGGCAGGTACACACAGGCAATAACACAAATAATGCATATAAAGTCCATATATATATATATATGTCGTTAATGTGCTTGAGGGTCATAAAGTTGCGTCCATCCTGCAGAGTAAGCCAGCTCTGTGCAGTAGGAAAGAGAAAGAGGAAGGGGGCGCCACTAAGTATGGTATTTAGTAGACTTTAATATCATATATTAAAAATGCACTCCGGTGCTGAGGATTGGAGCCATGGAGGTAGTCTGGTGTAGAGCAGGAACCACCTCGCCAAACTGCATGGAACACACAGGCAGATGTGACGTCATGGAAGAACAAAGAAGACTGGAAGACGATGGCATAGATAACAGGCTGTACAGGGCATGTAGAAGGACCTAGAGACTCCAAGCGCGTAGCCTATTACCTATGCCATCCTCTTTCAAGCTTCCATGTTCCTCTGTGAATTCACATCCGCCCGTACGTTCCAGGAGATTCCTGCTCCACACCAGACTACCTCCCTGGCTCCAATCACCAACATCGGACTCTTGCACTGGTGGCTCCCATGGGATGAAGAGGAGAGACACCCCCCCCCCAATTAGATATGCAGATGTGCTTGTTATTCACCTACTCTTATAAGTGCATTTTTATTGTGTGATATTAAAGTCAACTAAATACTGCACTAGTGGTGCCTCCTTCCTCTTTCTCTCAGTTAACCTACAAGAATGTCTTTGGAGTGTTGGAGGCATTCAGAGTAAACTTATGCAAGCACAGATAACATATGCAAACTCTGCAAGGTACAAGTAGAAACCACTAATCCATTTTTCTGCCCACAGTTTTCTTTTAATCTGATAACTGCAGACACAGACTGATATGTTCACCAGGCAACCAGCCCTTTGCAAGGCAGCCCATAGGTGATTTGATCTTCTTTCCTTCAACCACGGTTGATAGGAAAGAGACTCACTCAATTCACCCATCAACACAGTCAGTGCCTCCCACAGTGCCATGAGGTTCTACTCATGGGGAAGTGTGAGGAGTTTTTCCTGCTGGCAGAACTCAATGATTACTGTTAGTGGCTATAACTGTCGGCAGTAATTGTATCTGAAAGGATGGTTGTACTCAAGTTGATCAATGAATCAACTGGGGTACAACCAGTCTGCCCATAGATGGATAAAATCACAGCTGGTTCCTGCTGAATCTGCCAAATTTTGATTCATGCATGTCCGGCTAAGCTGTGTTGTCAGCAACAGAGCAGATAACAAGGAGTTTTCCTCTGCAAGTTCCATGCACAGGCTTTCAGTTGCACATATTTTAATCTATCTATTTTATTATATCCAACAGTAGAAATAGTCAATGCAGTCATATGAACACTGCATCAGCATTTGTAATTTGTCTTCATTGTCAGGGATACCGCAGGCATCCAGCAAGGGTGATCAGACCAGTGGTCTGTACCTTAAGAAATCAAGAATCAGACTGAATAAGGTTAAAAATAAGTTTATTAAGATAAATGACACACTTCCAATACCAACGGTAGTAAACCATAAACAATTTAAGTGATACATAAACGTAACAGTGAAAAACCCCAAAGCTAACCTAACTAACTACAAACATGACCAGGATAAGGTTAGCACAGGTACAGGAGACAAGGGGAGCAGGGAGCCAGGTACTGGGAGCAAGAAGGAGGATACAAGGAGCAGGTCAGAGGAGCAGGTCTCAGGGTCAGGTACAAGGCTCAGGCTCAGGCAGGGACACGGCTTGCAGGAGGAGTACTAAATCACTGAACCTCAGTTATGAGTGGGCTTATATACCTCCCAGCAGCCCACGTCATGTACAGCCTAATTACTCGGACAGCCCAGTTGCTGAGATACACCTGCTGGTGACCACAGGAATTGCACCCTTTGACTCTGGGAACCACAGTGCCACCAGCAGGTGATCCAGGTGATGATACAAGTCCTGACACTCATACATCAGTTATAACTGTCAGATTTAGACATACTTATGCATGATAGGTTTGGACATCCTAACTTCATCTGTATATGTAATGTCATTGATCCTATTATCTTATAAATGAAAATCCCATAAAAAGTAAAATATGTAAGACAATGGCTCTAGTTTTTTTAACCTATTATTTATTTATATATTTATTTAGACGTTTATTTGTTTACTAATGCATATATTAGTAAGAGGTACTGAATTTATTCTCTCTTGAGAAGAGGAGATTAAGGGGGGATATGATCAACATGTATAAATACATCAGTGATTCATATAGTGAACTCGGTGTAGAGTTATTCACCCTGAGGTCATCACAGAGGACAAGGGGGCACTCTTTACGTCTGGAGGAAAAGAGATTTAATCTCCAAACATGGAAAGGTTTCTTCACAGTGAGAGCTGTGAAAATGTGGAATAGACTCCCTCAAGAGTTGGTTCTGGCCAGCTCAGTGGATTGCTTTAAAAAAAGGCCTTTCTTAGGTACACAGAATATAACTGGATACTAACATTTATAGGTAAAGTTGATCCAGGGAATATCCGATTGCCTCTCGGGGGATCAAGAATAAATTATTTCCCTGCAGGAGCAAATTGGATCGTGCTTTGCTGGGTTTTTTTGCCTTCCTCTGGATCAACTGTGGGTATAGGTTTATAACTTTTTTTTTTTAACGGTTGAACTGGATAGACTTTTGTCTTTTTTCAGCCAGACTAATTATGTAACTATGTAACTATGGCTGGTCCAGCACTGCAAGGGTTATCTTCTCATTTCTTAAGGCAGTTTTACTTACCTGATTCTTAGTTCCTGCAGACTCCCCTGTACTATTAGACTGGTCACTGAAGCCTCTTCTCCCCTGCACTTCAGTGGTCTAAGGTCCTGTAACATCTTCAAATCTGATGAAGGGATCATAGCCCTGCACTGGACATGAAGAAACCAAGGGACAGTTCAGAATGCAGAGAAGTGCTGTTTGTAAGGGGGGAACAGAGGATCAGATAAATAAAATTGCTTTTCCTGTCCCCTATACCAGGGGCAGTCCACTCATGGGGCCCCTGGGCAATAGGGGATCATGGGGCCCATGTGTCCTTGCCCAAACTCAAAAGAGCCTATAAAAAAGGTACCAGGGGCATCTCATGGGGCCCCCTACTGACTCCGGGCCCTCGGGCAGTGCTTGAGTTTCCAAATGGTCAGTCCGCCCCTGCCCTATACAAACATACACAGCTAACTCTTAGTGCAGTCCAAGTGCAAGGCAAGGCCTCTTCTTTTTCTGGAGTTGGGCTTTAATGTACAAAGTAAGAATAATGTTAAACTTCTTGACAGTTTCCACTTCTGCTATTATCATTTATTATACTGTCGCTGTACTTATATTAACTTTTTTTTTATACCTTTGCTTAAGCTACCTAGGAAACAATCAGGATTTTTTTTCCCATAAAAAGAAGACATTAATTATTGGAGCCTCATTAGTAATCTCTCTGGGAATGGTTTAATGTAGCAAATAATCCAGAGTTATCCTCCATTTCCTTTTTATTGCTCCTTACTACTAAATAATTACTTCATGTTTGTGCCTAAATGTTATATCTACTGTGTTATCCCTAATGAAATCCATGAACAAATTTAAAGAATTATGTGACAGAAACATTTAGCTGTTGTCTACTTTTACAGGAGATAACAATGTGAGGCACAAGAGAGTCAATAATAAGCTCTTCATCTTTGAATCTAGAGATAATTGCTGTTTTTTTTATCAAGGAAGCACATTTTTTTATCAGAATTTCTATTATTTATTCTTCAAAGGTGCTTGTCCCTTTCCTTTTATAAAATAACAAGAGTAACCTAGCTATACGTTGACCACACATTATGTGACATTTGCAAGCATTGTAATCAATTCAGACACTGAACTTGAAAGTCACTATCGATGAGCCAAGTGATTTTTAGAAAATTGATTGTATTGTAGATGCATATCTTGAGATTCATAGGATTTATACAGCAGGCTCTATAGGAATCTTGAAGAACTGTTTAGGAGGTTTCTGGTGATTATCCCTGCCGTTGATGTACCACAGTCTCTTTAACAGACATATCTACAGATCCTGCTGTACAAACAGCTTTTTCAAGATATGTATCTACAGTAACAGTTCAGAATGCCAGTATTGAATGCACTATGATATCCATTGATGTATAGAGAACACACAGTGATGTGTAAAATCATTGTGACATAAAGGGAATGATTGTGATTGCATTGAGAGCCCCACTAAGAATGACAAGGGGATGTCCACCCCAGTTGCCATGAGAAGAACATTTTCCCAGGCTTGCCTTACAGTTCAGGAAGGTGGTTTAATCTTCATCCCTTATAAACACACAGTGAACAACAGAGACATGTACTAAAGACATATGATTTCCAGCTCTTCTGAACTACAAGTCCAACCCTGCGCTTACAGTTCCACAACTGGAGATCTTGCAATTTAAATGGCAACCAGTAAGACTGGCAAATCTCATGGATTGGCATAATGGGAAACATCATCGTAAAGTGTTATATGTTACGGTGATATTAAAGTGTTACTAAACCCACAACAGTAAAATCAGCCTGTATATGCAGTAATGCATGCTTGTTATACTCACCGTGGAACCTAAGGGGTTAATAGTATGCATTGTGTAAAAAGGCTGTTTGATCCTTTCATCTTTGTTCCTCTCCTTTTTCAGCTTATCTCCAGACTAAACCGTAGGCATCCACATGCTCAGTTTGGTGTGTATTGCTAGAGAGGTTTGTTTTTTTCTTGGGAGAGTGCATGTGATTAGCACAGGGCCAATCAGCACTTTCCAGACAGAGGGTCAGGGGTTCTGCATCCTCCTAGAGCAGAAGAAAAACTCCTCCTGCAAGCTTTAGCTAGTGGTGGGCTGGACACAGATAGAAGTCACAAGACTGCTCTAATTTCTGATGATAAAAGGTATTTAGCAGTTTATATTTACTAAAATAATTGCACTTCCATGTTCTGTGTACTGTGGGAGACCAGATATAGTGGATGCAAGGTCCTGGGTTTAGTAACACTTTAATTTTTACTTGTGTGGCCCAGTCTGCAGCACTGACAGGAAAAGGAATGCATGAAGGTAAAATCCTTGAACCTTTACAAGCACTTTAACGTGCATGCATTGTGAACTTTTTTCAGTTTTTTTTTTGTTGGGCAGTGCAAGGTTAAAACCTCTACCAAGTATTTTTTTCTGCTATTTGCAAAACTATATAAACTTCCTGTCCTGGGGATCTGACAGAAAGTTATAGGAAATTTCCTAACGTGCTGTTAATTTAGCTCCAAGGCCGCTGCCCCCAAAATAGATGTCTCCATTGGAAATTTTCCCTTGTTCTGGGAACAGCTTGAGCATTTTATTTTTCCCTCATTTTCGTTCTTGGGGACAATGGTCACCAGAACAAATGGAAGGGAGATTTTGCTCAATGGGAGAAAGCAAATAGAAAGTTCACCCTTCCCCATTCAAAAACTAAATGAAAAGGCTTGCCTAGAGATACACCTTAAAGTGGAACTTCACTGCATCTGAGTACCTCAAATCAAAAATGCTATTTAATTCATTTTTAATATTCAAAGCAAGTTCTTCCATCCATCTATGTCTCCATAATTTATTTTGCTGTGAAATTACATTGAAAAACCCCCCCCCTAGCATTTCTGGCCATGGCCATCTTGAGTGGGGGCAAAAGATGTATGTAGCATTTACATCCTGGAATCCATCTTCCTTTAGCTCAGGCATGCAAGCAAGGGGTGTGCTTAGCTAAGGCCTATGCATGAAAACCAGGAAGTAACTGAAGAAATGTAAAAAAAAAAAAAAAAGATTAAAACAAGTAAAGAGAATATACCTTCCTATCCATTTACTAATGCTAGCAGCATAAGAATTAAAAATAGTCCTTTCACTGAGATGGTGAAGTTTCACTTTAAGGACTCCAAATATATACTGTGCTAAATGTTTTTTCCTGATACAGTATATTGTGTTATTAAAATATGTTTTTTGCAGAAAACTTACTACTTTCCATGTTTTTTGTTTTATTAATATGAATACAGCTTGGTGTGTGTAACTTACCTGGTGGTAGAATCTGAAGTGCAGAGGGAAGCTTCCCTTGCAGCTCTGGCTCGGGCGCCCTGGCAGAGTAACAGGGAGCACTGGAGCACAGAGGTACATGAGTGCATAGTAGGACTTCTGCGGATGGACGTTGACGTGCATCAGGAATGCAGGAGCAGCTGGTGGATGGCACACAGGCAGGAGTGCAGGAAGTGCAGGAGCAGCTGGCACGCTGGCAGAAGTGCAGGAACGGCTTGGCAGATGACACTCTGCCAGAAGTGCAGGAGCAGACTGGCAGTTGGCATGCAGGCAGAGGTGCAGGAGCAGGATACTGGCAAGGATAATCCGGTTCAGGCGCAGGAGCAGAGTAAGACAAGGTCAGACGGTTTGGGTCAGCAACTAGCAGGCAGAGTAAGCATAAACGGCAGGCAGAAGAATAGTCAAAGGGCAGGTCAGGGGTTGGTACAGGCAGCGTTCAAGCAGGGTCAATAACGGATCAGATCAGCAACGGAATCGCAGGTAACAGGATGCACGAGTGCTCAAAGGTATTAGACCAAACGGCACTAATGCAAGGACCTAGCCCAGCTTAAATAGCCGGCCTGGTGCCAATCTGCCAATCGCGTATGCACACTTGCGCCCACGTGCATTCGCGAATCAACCATGAGCAGGGCTAACAGGGGTTCGGCACCTGCGCATAGATATGCGCATTCCCTGACAGTGTGTGTGGTTGTTCAGTTGTAAATATAACACTGCTTTTTACCAAATTGTTCTTGTTTTTCTGATTTAAATGCTTTTGTTTAGTCACTGAGCTAGAAATGTGTTTTTAGAAACTCAGTAGTGAGCATTTTATTAGTCGCCCTATGTTCTGTAGAAATCCATTCTTTAGCAAAACAACGACATTAGCCTTTACCCTTTTTTAGGATAAAGTCCATTGTGCAACATTTCATTACTAACTGTGAGAACTCACTTTCCTTACCTTCATATTTAACATTTGAAAAAGAGCAATGATTGTTTCAGTAACCCAGCTATCAGTTATTAAATTGATACTAAACACTCTGCTTTTCAAGCATTTTAGGGAACTGATTTATTCGCTTACTGAGCATGCAACGTCTTTATCTTTTAAACCTTGCCTATGTTGCTATTTAAGCTGGTGCTATACCTGCTGACCCAGGTTTCCTACTTTAGGGCAGCTCCTTTCTCTTGCTATGGGGCCCCCCTGTATGCAGGTACTAAGTTGTGCCCCCCTACATTGTGTACATCAATCAAAACTTACAACACTGTAGCCTAGGATGGCAAGGCACTTCCCTGCTCCTCTCCTTCCTTCTCCAGGCTAAAAAATTAGCCTGCACTGTCCACTGATAACTCTTTTCTATGTAGACCAGAAGTTCAGGGAAGCAGCAACAAGAAAGTCAGAACCAGCAGCAAAGAATGTTGTAAACTGCAAGCGCTGTGGTAATACTTTTGCCAAATAGTTTTCCGTGGAATGCTTATTTTATTGTGCTCAATATGTTAGGCTAAAAAACACTAATGGATAATTACCACTCAAATTCACACAAGCTGCTGCATTTTTTAAAACAAACTTTATTGAAATGTCACACAGATATTTAATAAGTTCAACTGGTCGTCACACAGTGCAAGGCGGTATATTGCCTCTTACTTCGCTTTAAAAAAAGTACTGTATGCAGTCCATATATTTCAGCACAGACTGCCTGCACACAGGAGACAAGGCATTCTTCCTTGTCATACAGTGGGACTGGGCTGGAATAGCTTCCCATGTAATTCCACCACACCTGGTGTTAATGAACTCTTAACATGAATAATAGCATAGAATGATATTTCTAACATAACTAAGAGGTCCAACAAATTGTCATACTGGGGCTAACATGTTTCAGCTGTTTATTTTTTTTTTTAGATTCCAGGTACCTTTTTAAAATGTAAAAGAGTGGACTTTTTTTTAACTAATTTAACATACAGTATGTGTTGTATAGAAATCTTACATTTTATTCTGTCAAAAGACACTTAGGTTTGTTTCCAACACTGACTTACTTTCTGCTAGGTTTATGTAACTATAAGTAAGATAATAATTATGATTCATTGCCAGGGCATTGATGAAAACTATAAAATAATGAATGACCTTGATGGTAGTTTAAAAAACTGGAACATTAGTCATTAGCAGCAATTAATTTTGTGCTTGTTGTCACTCTTTTAAGTGCTCTTAAAAGGTAAAAATAGAAACTGATTGGCTGCTGCGGACTACAATACCTTGAAAGTCTTTGCTCCAATACAGCCTCACTAGAACTTGGTTGACTGGCCATCTATTTTCAGTATTAATGGATGATGAATAGAAAGATTTTACTAAAGAAGGATCCTTGAGCACCACATAAAGTCCACGTGTTTAATTTCTTCCTCTGGATTATACAGTAAATAGACTCTGCACCTCACTGATAACAACCTCCTTGACCCCCTACAGTCTGAGTTCCGCCCCCTGCACTCCACCGAAACCACCCTACTTAAAATCACCAATGACCTGCTAACCGCCAAAACCAATGGCCACTATTCTATCCTCCTGCTCCTCGACCTCTCCGCGGCCTTCGACACTGTTGACCACCCTCTCCTCCTTGCCAAACTGTACTCCCTTGGCATCAAGGACGCTGCTCTCTTCTGGTTCGCCTCCTACCTTTCCCAACGCTCCTTCAGCGTCACCTACAACACTGCCACCTCCCCCTCCCTCCCCCTCTCTGTTGGGGTCCCTCAAGGCTCTGTCCTCGGGCCCCTCCTCTTCTCCATCTATACCTCCTCCCTTGGCAAACTTATTCACTCCCACGGCCTCAATTACCACCTCTATGCCAACGACACCCAAATTTACCTCTCCACCCCCCACCTCACCTCCTCACTCTCTGCCCGCATCGTCCACCTCCTAAACAACATATCAGACTGGATTTCGCTCCATTTCCTCAAACTTAACCTATCGCCCGATTGCAGGACTTCTCCAGGACTTCCCCCATCCTCTGGAACTCCCTACCCCAATCCATCAGAGTGTCACCTACCCTCCTCACCTTCAGGGGCACCCTGAAAACCCTCCTCTTCAGGGAAACCTACCCCAACCTCACCTAACACCCGACCTCACTTAACAACTAACCTCCTCCACTCCTCCCACCACTCCATCCCCCACAGCCATCTCCTCCTGTACCACCTTCCCCTCCCTCCTAGATTGTAAGCTTAAAAGAGCAGGGCCCTCGAACCCCTCATGTAGTGTATTGTTACTGTCTTGTCTCATGTTCTGTCCCCCTTGCTACTGTACAGCGCTGAGCATACCCTTTGGCGCTATATAAATACTGTATAATAATAATAATAATTTTGACTGCAAGCAATAGTTTGTATTTTCTGTTTTCTCCAATGATTTATTAAATATGTAGATACACTTTAAAAAGCATTTTATCTTATTTTCCTTTGCGCTTTTCTCATTAGGTGGTAACTTTCTATACCTTGCCTTTCTTGTTTGACTCCATCATTGTTTGTGGCCTATTCACAATGCAACTTTAACTAATCCATGCATATTATGTGCTCTCTCTGCTACTCTTTTCTCCTCTGCCTTATTGAACAGCTGCTCACTAGGCACCCAATAAAATCGTCCATTTATTTTTTCTTTCTTTTGCTCTCTTTTGAACAACTCTCTTGTCTAGAATTCTTACTATTTTAGAAACTGTCAATTTTTCCAGCAATCAATATCTTTCTGTACAACGTTCACTGTATATACTTTCTGTATTTCATTGGAATGAGAAACAGTTTTCTCTGTGAAATAAGAAGTCTCTACTCTACAGGTTTTGCAAACTTAGACTGAATAAAGATCCTACTGTTTTTAGGTAATACGCATGTGACGCAAGGAAAACCATACATATAAGTAGACTATGCTTTTTTTTTTTTACTAGAACCACTGGGCTTGGAGTTCCACTTGATAATATATTCCCTATTTCCATTTAATGGCCAGTTTGTTCCAGCAGCTCTATCGTTCATGTCAAATACCTTAAAGACAAATGGCAAAAAAGTATATAACGATCATTATTACAATTTTAATTCAGAGCACACATTCTCAAAGCCTTCATAGATGCCAGGAAATATCTGTTGGTCAGCTGGCATGGGCACCTGGACACACGCATCTCTGTGTCCGGAGAGTGTATTCACATCTCACAGTGCCTGTGCAGGCATGCAGGCATTCCTAGCAAACGTTTTGGCACCAAATGGGCTATTTATGCCATGCCAAGTGTTTGTACAGAGTTGTCCTCAGATGTATTTCATTGACTTGTGTCCTTCTTGTTACTGACCCCGCTAGTTGTGCATGGCCTGCTTTGGTTTCTGGGGCTGATCTGAGCCTTTACTGACTCTCAACTATCAGCTTATTCTGGTCTCCATCTGCTGCATGACATCCTCCATTGCTGTCTACTTTGCACCAGCACTGCAGATCTTGAATCTTTGCCAGCTGACTTTTCAACTCCAGTTTGCACAGCAGATTTATGGAAACTTTAGTAACTTCTACCATTTACTTTGCCCATGCTTCCTGTTACCTTTGCAAGAGAGTTTCAGCTGGAGAAACAAAAGAGGCCACCCCTTGATCTCTCATCAGATACATGACAATAGATATTCTCATTCAGCTTATACTTTACAAACATCCTTCTCTTTTAGTTTTTTTTTTCTTTTGTTTTTAAACACACTAAAGCCTTCCAAGTTCATTATTAATTCATGACTCTCATCAGGTTGGCTTTTGTTAAACCCACTCTATCATAATTTGTGTCATCAGCTATTTTAACTACGTACTAAGGTTATTTTTGAACTTTTCTCCTACTAATTTGAGGTCATGTCCTCGTGTTCCTGATGTTTGCTTTATATTGAAAATAATTCCCTCCTGAACCTTATTCACACTTTATTTTCAAGTTTCATTCCAACCCTCACTTTCACTTTTTTCCTCATCACTGTATATATTAAGTTCCTGCAGTCTCTATTGATTATGTAACCCTCATTCTATCTTATCAATACTTTTTGTAAGCAAGCTTCTCTCTAGTGACACACCCTGGAATTATATTCTATTCCCCCACTGCCAGGATACACTGTTTGCACATTTTGCAATCATCTGAAATTAGCATCTCTAATCCTTTTGGAGTAAGGATTTAAGTGCATTTTTTGCATTTAGAGACACTGAACTGCAGTTTCCACTTCTTTGACCTACCGATGTCAAATCATATTCTATGTCACAAAAACTCCAGGAACATCAACCCTATTGTACACTTTTAGATCATCAGCACAAAGGCATACCTTGCCCACCAAACTTTTAGTGATATCACTTTCAAACAGATTAAATAGAACAAGACTTGACTGCTCTCTGTTCCAAATGAACCCTATTTTCAGCCACAGTCTGATATCTATTCTTTAGCCAACTGCATATCTAATGAATAGGGAAGAGCTTTGGGTTCAAGTGGAGATTTGGTTCACAAAGAACACAACTTGTTACATTTTCTCAGACAAGGCAAAATAATAAGGTTTTTCACCACTATAGTAATGAATTACCAATAAGACACTTCCTGGTCTCTGAACATAGGTAAGGTGGATTTGATATGTACTAGCCCCTCACTATAAAAAGGCAGGGTTCCAAACAGCCATATTGACAATTTGTTTTGTTGTGATAGAGAAAGCTTAGGGAGTGTTGCCGATAAAGAAACAGGTAGATGTATGCTCTTTATTTAATATAATTTAGGTAGTAGAATGCTATATTTTAGGAACATTGATATTTAAAAATAAAAAGTGTGCTTAAATATTTGGCCAAACGACATCTACCAGCTGTATGGTTGTTTGTAAACAAAGTGCCTGGGGATTGCATTCATCCATACCAAGCCCTTATTCTAGGAATCCTGTGACATCATTGACCTAATATGGTCTTCACCATTTAAAGTCAATGACATCACCAGGGAGACCCTGCCTACTTGTATATATCATCTAGCTCAGACCTGTGTCGACGTGCAGTGCTTTTTTTTCTTTCTGAGGGTTGATAGGTGATGGGCATGTAGGACTGATGTTGTAATACATCACTGGATGATGTAATTGATGATGTATAGTATGTACATCAAGAGAATGTTTTTTGTTTTTTTCTGTTTAATAATTTGTAAATAAGTATTTGTGTTCTTATTGACACTTTACATTTTGTTTGTGAATTAGTATGGGCACTATATACCTCTTACTCATTAACATGGGTGTGGTATCTTAGTGCACCTTTATTGTTATAGGGAGCTTCCTGATTTGGATAGGCCCCTTGCCCAGAGACTCACACAACCACTGGGTCAGGGTTGTGGAAAAGAGGCCCTTGTCCTCATCAACATGAGCCCAGAGTGCTTTGCCAGGGGGGTTGCTTCCTGGAAAGATGCCCCCCATGTTGAGTTCATATGGCCTGGTATAATTCAGGAGAGGTATCTTGGTACACCTTTATTGTTATAGGGAGCTTCCAGATTTGGATAAGCCCCTTGCCCAAAGACCCCCACAACCACTAGGCCAGGGCTGTGGGAAAGAGGCCCTTGTCCTCATCAATATGAGGCCAGGGTGTTTTGCCAGGGGGGTTGCTCCCTGGAAAGATGCCCTCTCCCCATGCTGAGTTCATATGGACTGGTATAATTCAGGAAGTTCCGCCCCTCTTCCCTTGTCTGCCAGGCTGCAAGCTCTCAGATGGGAACAAGAACATCGAAATTTGGTTCCTGCTTATCTGGCTTAACTTAGGTACATTTATACCCATCTTTCTTATCCTGGTTGTCCCTTTTTTTTTTAAATAAAAGGATGATTTTTTCATTAAATAGAAGCTATGACTATGGGGGGAGGGGGGGGGATAACTGATGATGTGCTAGAAACAAAGGACAGCTTTGCCTGTTTCAGCAACAAGTTTCTGTTGCTGATGCCTGTTGCTGGCCATATTTTTTACCATGGAGCTATACCTGCAGTGTGGGGGATCCATCCACCATCAGGACATGCAGCAAAGAGTTTCTTTGGTTCATTTTGGATTTCTTTGGTTTGCTCCTACTAGGTTACCTGACATATAACCTTGTTGGGTTTACCAACTGTGTTTTACTAACTGAAACTCTTTCTGCTTGTCATTGCATTTAAAAAACTCTAGTTAAAGTCAGGCATGTTGAAGTCACTCATAATTAAAACCTCTCACTTCATTTTAGTTTTCTTGTCAATCAACAGATTATCATTCCCAGACTGTCATAGGAGCCTGTATACTACACTAATTCTAAAGCTGACCATATATGGATCAAAATTGGCTGGTCCAGCAGGGACCAGATGAATTTCGATCCAAGTATGGGTAGGAAGGTTGTACACAAGTCGATCTATCAATCTACTTTTGTACAACTAGCCTGTCAGGTTTTTGCCAAATGATCAGTGTTGCCAGCTATAGCACTGATTATTGTATTCAGAAGGGTTAGAATACAATAGCTCCATGTGAAGGATTCCCCCATCAACATTGATTGTGTGGTAGTGGATTCTGCTCATTCGCTGGTTGAATGAACAAAAAAAAAAAGAATCATAAACAACCAGCTTACGGTTGGTCCTTCCCTGTTTTGTAGGGTTACCCAGAGGGTGGCAAGTAGCTTATTATTATTTATTTTCTGAATTAATGTTAGTTTTATGCTGTAAATGACATAAACAGCAACTCAACCTTTCTTCTTTTCTGCTCCGTTTTTCCTGTATGTTGGGTACCCTTATTTTTTCCATTCATTTGAATTCCTTTTGCCACATTCAGTAAGGTAAATGAAAGTTTCCTATTAAAGCAAGGTAAGTGAACATTTACTACTACTTTTGTAAATCCTCCACATTGTGTTTAGCAATTTTCTGTATTGATTTGAGTCCTTGAAGGGTTTTTACAATGTTTATGTAATAGTGTTTTGTTATGGCAAGAGTTATCAATCCATCATATTATTAGGTCCAAATAAGTATAACATACATAATATGCCAAACTTCAAAATCATAAATTACAACCTTTATATTAGGGCAATTAAATAAAGCAGCATTTTCCAAGAAGGAGAGAAGCAGCATAAAGAGCCAATCAGGCTTTGCTGCATGCACGTGCGTTGACAAGGAACATTCTGACAGAAGGAGATAGCAGAGTGGATAGAACTGATCAGGGTGCTGCTACTCCTTCATTGCCCTGTCAGCATTCTGCAGATGGAGTTGTGACAGCACTATATTTCTGAACTCTGGCATAGAAAGCAGTATCACCTTTCTGACTTTCTTGTCTGGCAGAGGCATATGAATCTCAAAAGAACTGCAAGTTTATTAGCAGATAAGACAGTTTAATACATATGTGTTTCAACTGTGTATTTAGTTGTTTGACTGCAGTTCAAAACTCAGGTCTAACGTGAGCCTGTAAGCTTTGATAATTTTACTGCTCCAGATCCTGTATCTGCAGAGATAGCAGTTCTGGCATGCCTATCCTCACAGGTTTCCATTATATCGTACAGAAACTGAGGAATTTCTATATTTAGCAGTCATTTTTTAATGCCACAGCACACTGTCATAGCTATAAATCAGAGTTCAGCATTCCTCTAATATTCATAGCTCATTATTACTTTATCACACCTTCAAACAAATGTATAGCAGACTATTGAAACACCAATACTGTCAGGACTGTAGGGCATTCTTTGGTTATTACGGGATTTATTCACCTACCATATGTGATTTTCTAGGGAAAATAAATCTTCCTACCGGGTATGAATATTGTATGGTATAAAATACTTACAGTGGTTCTTGTGGGAACATCCTGAAACTAAATAAAAACCTTGTTGTATAATTAAAACAGCTGAAATGTTTTTGAATGTGTGCGTTTGATAAGTATTCTTGGTTCTGCATGATTCAACAATGAGTTACTATTTATGAATTTATGATTCTTCTACAAACCCATTTTTTAAAACCAATGTTTCATTTTTTAAAAACATAGTAAAGTATGAGAAAAGATGGTATGAAGACCAGCAAAAAAAGTATTGTTGATCATTAAAACTTAAGCTGACCATACTGTATGCAGCAATCAAGGCCATAGCTAGTTCCTTTGTGGCTAATATAGCCACCACTAGACCCAGGAATAGAGATGGTACTGTACATGAAAAAGAAAAAAAAAGTCTATATCTGGCTGTATGATGATAATTTACTCAGGCAGTAAGAACAATTGCCAAATAATTATGATAAAATAAATATACCTGTATTTAATTTTTTGTTTTACCATTTGTATCAGATTACTGTGAACTCCGTAGCCTGGAGGGAGTGTATATAATAGTCCTATATTATTTTAAAACAGAGTAAAATACTGTCAGTAAGGCTGACTTAGTCTAGAAGCTTTATATCAAATCACCCTATAGAGATGTTAGTATTTTAATGTTGTTGCAGTTTACTTTGTTTTTTTAGCTTATTCAGTGTGTCAAATAATGCAAAAGTAAATTTTTCTGTGTAAATGTCGACTTCTATTGGCAGCAGTTCACTGTTATTGAATCTAATTCATTCTTGAATACATACATATTTGGCTGTATAGCATGTTCCCTTTGTTCTCTGTGGACATTTTGCAATGTTTTTTTACCTTAAATGCCATGTATTGCTGTATTTATAACTACTATGATCTTATTGTTAACGTGTATTAGCCCTTTAAAGTAGCACATGAGATGACATTTGCACATCTAGCTGTTTTCAGCTGAACTGATGTGGTAATATCTACATTGGCAGCAAACAACCCCCCGCTAAGGGTTCTTAGAAGGGGAAAAATGGACAGAGTAGAAAAACATTTCTGATTGCAATTTTTCTATCCAAGAAAAATGGCACTGGCAAAGTCTGCCAGGGTCCTTACCTTTTCACTATTCCTCCCTACTGAACTGACAGTGACATTACTTACCTGGCAAGTTTATTGAATGCTTGGAAAAACTATTCATTTTATATTGCAGGGCTTGACAAATTTGCTTTGAATCTAGGAACCAGCTAAAAAAGTTAGGAGCTAGGTGTGTGTGTGTGTGGGGTGGGGGTGGGGGCAGCGTGAGAGGTGGAGGGCAGTGGAAAAGGTGACGGAAGTGTCATGAGTGGGGGCAGTAGGGCACAAGGGGGGCATTGGGACGGGAGGAGGAAGTGTCATGGGAAGGAGCAGTGGGACAGGAGGGGGGCAGCATCACAGGAGGGGGGCAGCATCACAGGATGGGGGCACTATACCTTTCACTGATACCAAGAACAGGGCCCCATTCCTCCCACTGATACCAACACTGAGGCACTGAGGACACTACCAACAATCCTGTCAAAAGAATAATAGATAAACAAAGTTATGGGTACACACATACATCCCAGTGCTACCAGCTAAAAGGGGATGTTGCCTCAATATGATGGAAAGTGAAATTAATGCATATACTATATATATATATATATATATATATATATACAGTTGCAAGAAAAAGTATGTGAACCCCTTGGGATTACGTGGAGTTTTGCATGAATTGGGCACAAAATGTGCTCTGATCGTCATCTAAGTCACAACAATAGAAGAACACAGTCTGCTGAACATAATACTACACAAAGATTAGATGTTGCCATGGTTTAATTGCACATAACATGTAAACATTCACAGTGCAGGGAGGAAAAAGTATGTGAACCTTTGGACTTAATAACTTGTTGACCCTCCTTTGGCAGCAATAACCTCAACCAAACGTTTCCTGTAGTTGCAGATCAGACCTGCACAACGATCTGGAGTCATTTTGGACCACTCCTCTTCACAAAACTGTTTCAGTGTGGCAATATTCTTGGGATGTCTGGTGTGAATCGCTCTCTTAAGGTCATGCCACAGCATTTCAATGGGGTTGAGGTCAGGACTCTGACCGGGCCACTCCAGAAGGCGTATTCTGTGCTGTTGCAGCCATTGTTTTGTTGAATTACTTGTACGCTTTGGGTCATTGTCTTGTTGCATCACCCATCCTCTGCGGAGCTTCAGTTGGCGGACAGATGGTCGTACGTTTTCCTGCAAAATGTCTTGATAAACTCTGGAATTCATTTTCCCATCAATGACAACAATCCGTCCAGGACCTGAGGCAGCAAAGCAGCCCCAAACCATGATGCTCCCTCCGCCATGCTTCACAGTGGGGATGAGGTTTTGATGTTGGTGTGCTGTGCCTTTTTTTCTCCACACATAGTGTTGTGTGTTCTTCCCAAACAACTCAATCTTGGTTTCATCTGTCCACAGTATATTTTGCCAGTAGTGCTGTGGAACATCCAGGTGCTCTTTTGCAAACTTCAAACGTGCTGCAATCTTCTTTTTGGACAGCAATGGCTTCCTCCGTGGTGTCCTCCCATGTACTCCATTCTTGTTTAATGTTTTTCTTATTGTAGATGTGTCAACAAAAATGTTAGCATGTGCCAGAGATTTCTGTAGGTCTTTAGCTGACACTCTGGGATTCTTCTTTACCTCATGCAGCATTCTGCGCTGTGCTCTTGCAGTCATTTTTACAGGACGACCATGCCTAGGGAGAGTAGCAACAATGCTAAACTTTCTCCATTTGTAGACAGTCTGTCTTATCGTGGACACATGAACATCAAGGCTTTTGGAGATACTTTTGTAACCCTTTCCAGCTTCATGCAAGTCAACAATTCTTGATCGTAGGTCTTCTGAGAGCTTTTTTCTGCGAGGCATGGTTCACATCAGACAGTGCTTCTTGAAACCAGTAAACCCAAAACAGGTGTGTGTTTTTTAAGGGCAGGACAGCTGTCAGCAACACATCCAATATCATCACACTGATTGGAGTCAAGGTTGGCTCACTCCTGGCTCCAATTAGCTCTGGGAGAAGTCATTAAGCTAGGGCATCACATACTTTTTCCTCCCTGCACTGTGAATGTTTACATGTTATGTGCAATCAAACCATGGCAACATCTAATGTTTGTGTAGTATTATGTTCAGCAGACTGCGTTCTTCTATTGTTGTGACTTAGATGACGTTCAGAGCACATTTTATGACCAATTCATGCAAAACTCCACCTAATCCCAAGGGGTTCACATACTTTTTCTTGAAACTGTATATATATATATACATACACTATATTGCTAAAAGTATTAAGACACCTGCCATTGCACTCACATGAACTTTAATGGCATCCCAGTCTTAGTCCGTAGGGTTCAATATTGAGTTGGCCCACACTTTGCAGCTACAGTAGCTTCAACTCTTCTGGGAAGGCTGTCCCCAAGGTTGAAGGCTGTGCCCAAGGTTTAGGAGTGTGTCTATGGGAATGTTTGACCATTCTTCCAGGAGTGCATTTGGGAGGTCAGGCACTGATGTCGAACGAGAAAGCCTGGCTCGCAGTCTCCGCTCTAATTCACCCCAAAGGTGTTCTATCAGGTTGAGGTCAGGACTCTGTGCAGGCCAGTCAGGTTCCTCCACCCCAAACGCGCTCATCCATGTCTTTATGGACCTTGCTTCGTGCACTGGTGCACAGTCATGTTCGAACAGGAAGGGGCCGTACCCAAACTGTTCCTACAAAGTTGGGAGCATGAAAATGTCCAAAATGTCTTGGTATGCTGACACCTTAAGAGTTCCCTTCACTGGAACTAAGGGACCAAGCCCAACCTCTGAAAAACAACCCCACACCAAAATCCCCCCTTCACCAAACTTTACTCTTGGCACAATGCAGAGAGGCAAGTACCATTCTCCTGGCAATCACCAAACCCAGACACGTCCATAAAATTTCCAGACAGAGAAGCTTGATTGATCACTCCTGAGAACACGTCTCCACTGCTCTAGAGTCCAGTTTTGGTGTGCTTTACGCCACTGCATCTGAAGCTATGCATTGCACTTGGTGGTGTAAGGCTTGGGTGCAGCTGCTCAGCCATGAAAACCCATTCCATGAAGCTCTCTATTTACTTTTGTTGTGCTAATCTGAAGGCCACATGGAGTTTGGAAGTCTTTAGCTATTGACTCTGCAGACAGTTGGCGACTTCCGTTCACTGCGCTTCAGCATGCGCTGACCCCGCTCTGTAATTTAACGTGGCCTACCACTTCATGGCTGAGTTGCTGTTGTTCCCAGTTGCTTTCACTTTGTTATAATACCACTACTAGTTGACCACTGAATATTTAGTAGCAAGGAAATTTCACGGATGGATGAATGCACAGGTGGAAACCTATTGCGGTACCACACTTGAATTCACTTAGCTTCTGAGAGCGATCCATTCTTTCATAAATGTTTGTAGAAGCAGTCTGCATGCCTAGGTGCTTGATGTTATACACCTGTGGCCATGGAGATGATTGGTACACCTGAATCCAATGATTTGGTGGGGTGATCATATACTTTTGGCAATATAGGAAAATGTGTTGTTGATGTAATAGGTGGGAAGAGAATGAGAGATAGGATGCTGTGACATTCAGATGGTAGGGTCAGAATTTGACGTAAACAACATGAAAGCATGGATCCATCCTGCCTTGTATCAATGATTCAGGCTGGTGGTGGTGGTGTGATGATGTGGAGGATATTTTCTTGGCACTAGCAAGGCGTACCTAACAAAATGTCCGGTGAGTGTATATAAACATGCATATATAAATAGGTGTATACATACATGTACACACATACCAAGGTAAGTGAAGAGAAAAAGGATGGTGAGGGGGCGGGTTTGCTACATTAGAGCCGTGCAGTGTATAGACAGGAAGAAAAATTCAAAGAAAAATAATAAAAGGGCAAAAAAAGTAAAAAAAATAATAATAAAAAAATCTTCTCCCAAGCTCATTTGTGAATCCTAAAGCCTAAGCAAAAATAACACAGTCCCTGACAATTAACAGCATTGTAAATGCTTAATATCATTAGAGATTGTGAAAATAAAAATCTACTCGTAGACCTTGTCTGTTAGTCTTGCAGTGACATAAAAGGAACAACAAAGCACAAACAGGAGGATTGGCCTGGATATGTAATGGGTAAATAACACCTCCCACATACAAATATGTACAAATAACCAAAGGACTGCAGTTCTTTTATAAGTAGCACAGTCTATTTTTTATAGACATTGTAAAAGAAGTGATTGGTAAAGAAAATTTCAACATTTCCTTACTTTGTGGTCACTTAGTTGACCACATAAGACAAGCAAAATGTTCATACTGCAGTTCTTGTGAAATATGAGATTTCTTTGAGGAAACAAGTTGAAATACAGATTTTGTCTGTATAAATCATTTTCCTAATACATTATTATTAAGATCTTAGTCATTTTCCTTTCTGCAGAACCTGAGAACTGAGGGAACTCTATTTTTGGAAGCTGTTCATGATAGAATGAACTTACATGCTGCTTTTTTCTTGTACAACAGGTGCTCTTTCTTATGCTGAACTTGGAACATGCATAAAAAAATCTGGTGGTCATTACACATATATACTGGAGGCCTTTGGTCCCTTACTTGCGTTTGTCAGAGTCTGGGTGGAATTGTTAGTCATTCGGTAAGTAATGTATGAGTTTTTTTTAAATTCCCTTAATGTGTTATGGACATGTTCTCAATACAATATAAATAACCAAGCAGGGACGGACTGACAACTCATGGGCCCCCCGGGCAATAGGGGATCATGGGGCCCCTGTATCCTTGCCCAAACTCAAAAAAGCCTATGAAAAAGGTACCAGGGGCATCTCATGGGGCCCCCTACTGACCCCGGGCCCTCGGGCAGTGCCCGAGTTTCCAAATGGTCAGTCCACCCCTGTAACCAAGGCTGCCTGCTCTAAGTGGTTGTAAACACTTGCATACAGTATACACAGTGAAGTGACTGGCCTCAGTTGATACACAGAGATGAAACAAATCCTCCTAAATAAGTTTTACCAATGGAGGTTATTTACTAAAGTTGGAGAATGAAAAATCTGGTGCAACTCTGCATAGAAACCCAACAGCTTTCATGTTTTATTGCCAAAACTTAATTGAACAAGCTGAAGTTAGAAGCTGATTGGCTACCATGCACAGATTTTGAGTGCTCCAGTTTTACTAAATCTCTCCCTGTTTATCTGCTGCAATCTCTTCTGTAGATCATTCTAAAACCAAACAGATCAAAGTATTTTTTCCTCAGGTGTGGCACTGTGTGTATGTGTGGGGTGGGGTTTCATAGTGCAGATCCCAGTGAGCTCTGAGCCCTGATTGGAAGGATCCCCCCCCCCCCTTCGTGGTGGACATGGTGTCAAAACTCAGCTACCTTCACCAACTTGTGACAAATGGTTTGTTAAACTCACAAAGCATGGTCACTGATATGTGACACTTACACTCTCAGCCTCACCAGCACAAAGATTATACAGCTCACAGGACCACAATCTAAGTGCCACCATACTGAGAGTGATCATCAATGGATTTAAAAAATCACACTGCCACCAAGTAGGGTTTGGTCTATCAACCATTCACAATAAAATGCGACTTTAAATAAACTTCTATAAAATAAACTGTCACCACTGACAGGTATACCCAGAGATTTACCATATAGTAGAGCTCTTCAAAGAAACAGAGCTTCTTTAAGTTCTGTGTTAGTGCATTAAAGACAATAATAACACTTTTCAAAATATTGTTTAGTAACAGAAAAGGTAAAATGGTGCAAACAAAATATTGTCACACAAAGGGTACTATAAATGAACAAAGAGACAGTCATGAAACAGAAAAATAAAAAAGAATTTAGGGAGAAAATACTTAATGTTGTCCTGGTTCTGTGTGTTCTCATAGATCTTGGCTGAGGTTTCTTGTTTTCATGGTAAAAACAGAGCTACAGCTCTTCTCTTCTTGTCCATGAAGATGATGTTGACAGAGAAGATCTGATCAATCAAGGGGTTTGAGGAGTAGCAATAAAATTTCACAGATTTATGACCATACAGCTGCCCTCCCACAGGTAGTTTTCTATAGGTATTAATATTTTTAAATAACTACAGGTTTCAGTCTGGTAAATTGTATATTATTGTCCAACATGAAATTACCTTTTAAATCAATCCAAATATGATGGGTCTCGGATGACTATTTCACTTAGAAGAGGTAATGTGTCCAGGTTGCCTTCAGTGCATATTGATATAGCGGTGTTTGTATATGGGCAAATATGTCCTTATCCTGACTGTACTGATATTATCTCAGGAGTTATGAAATACACTGATGTTTTGATTCTACCAGAAATGATAGACAGCAATGAGTATTTGCCCTCTACTCGGGCTAAGCTATTTACAACAGGGGATAACTCTGATACTATTAGGACGAGAGATGCCTGTTAAGCTTCTAGTTACTAAATCTTGATAGCTTGACAGTTTAATTAGCGCCCAGAGAAGGAAATGTATATTAAGCTAGATTCTGGTATTCCTATCAAACTACTGACAAGAGTGTTTGGAATGCAGCTAAAAGTTTGTTCAGATGCCTTATCAGGAGAATGTAAAGGTTGCTGCTGTTATGTGTCTCCTATTGTTACAAACTAGTGTTGAGCATGATGTTTGAGTCAAACTTATGTCAAACTTGTGTTCGGCAAACACATGAGTGGTAAGGGTGTTCAGCAGGCTGTTTGCACGCTGCCCCCCACAATGCACTGCTCCCTGGTCAGGTGCAATGCTTTGGCCAATCACAGCGCATGATGAAGTCACAAGGGGGTGCCCCCTTGTGACATTATCACAATTATTAAGAACTGTCATCCTGGTGCATCAGTCAGATGGGGGGAGCCAGAGTCGAGAGTAGAACTTTTTTTTTCTTTTTTCAGGTCAGCGGTGGCAGCGGGCACCATGATTGATGTTCAATCTACTTCGGGGGACATCATTGCTATTTTTTTTTATAATAAAGGACTTGTTAAAGACTGTCTGCTATCATTTTTTACACAACACCTTTACCATTTACCCCATACTCTTTCACACGGGGGCGGGATCTGGGGGCACCCTTGTTAAAGGGGCTTCCAGTTCCGGTAAGCCCCCCTGCTTGGAGACCATACAACTACCCGTCACAGTTGTGCGGAAGAGGTCCTTGCCCCCATCAATATGGGGAGAAGGTGCTTTGGGGGAGCCCCCCCTGCCCCAAAGCACCCCCCATGTTGAGGGCATGTGGCCTGGTATGGTTCAGGGGAGGTGCTCACTCATCCTCCCCTTTCCTGATCAGCCAGGCTGCATGCTTGGATATGGGCCTGGTATAGATTTTGGGGAACCCCCACATCATTTTTTTTTAAATTTTGTTGTGGAGGTTCCCCTCAAAATCAATACTTGACCTGAAGGGCTTTTTTTAATTGCTCGGCAATGCCGCAATTCTTTTTACATTCAGCTGTCAGCAGGGAACAATGCTGACTACTGAAATATAAAATAATGTTTTCACTACTAAAATACCTCATGACTCAATAATATAACTCATGTGGTATTTTAGTAGCTGTGTGGTATCTTACAGCATACTCAGATGCAGTAAAATACCACTTAGTGAAATGTCCCTTCTGTCTGCAGTTTGCGGTCGAACTTTCATTAGGTTAGAATGTTCGTCCGTGAACCGAACAGGGGGATGTTCCACCCTAAAAATGGGTGGAGCATGTAACATGTTCCAAAAGATGAACTTGTCTTTTAATGTAACACCATCAGAAACAGACATTAGCATTTTATACAGGCCTATGAATTTTCCAGATGTGGTGAGCCTCAGATTGGGAGGAAGTGTGGGCCAGAACAAGTGGAGGGGTGCTAAAATAAAAACAGTGGTTCAATAGGAGCACGCCATTTAAAAATATGATACTAACAGTGCTGTGGTCAGGCCTGCAGGACATTCCATTATTCAGTAATGTGGTCCTCTAAAAAACAGCAATGGCTTATAGAATGACACTACAGCGACAATGCATATATATATATATATATATATATATATATATATATATATATATTTACAATACTTATACACTGACAATACAGAGGAACACAAAAGTAATTCCTGTTGATACTTAGAACTGTAATGGAAGAATTATTCTAACTATTCACGCAACAAATGAGCAGTTGTGGCAATATGTGCACAGCAAATGGGCAATTATGACCATGTTCAGCACTGAGAATAACAGTGACAGTAGTGAAAATATAAATGACAATAGTGACCATAATGGTAATAATAAGGGCTTGGTTTACTAAAACTGGAGAGTGAAAAATTTGGTGCAGCTCTGCATACAAACCAATCATCTTTCAGGTTTTTTTGTCAAAGCTTAATTGAACAAGCTGAAGTTAGAAGCTGACTGGCTATCATGCACAGCTGCACCAGATTTTGCACTCTCCAGTTTTAGCAAATCAACCTGTAAGAGTGATATTAGCTCTAGCTCAGTCTATCAGCAATGGCCTTGTCCACATCACTGGTTATGCAAATGATGGTAAATCTATTTCACACATCTATGTGACATATAATGAATATTTATTGTGTGGTAATCAAACCCCAAGGCTGGCATGGCTCCCATGGTGCTATCAGAGGAAAAGAAAGCACACATATGTTTATCTTTTTTTTCTTAATTAAAATTATTTCCTAACAAATGTGCATATAGAGAACATTGATATATGCCAAAATCAGGCATACATCAAATCACAGTTTGCTGACAATTAGCACAGCAATAAACTGAGGGGGTCAGTGACAGTTCTTAAATATTCATTATAATTCCCAATATAATCTCATCATGACTGCTCCTGCTGTGGGCAAAATTCATGAAATGCCCCTTCTTCCATCAAAAACATACAGATTGTGTACTTAGCGTAATTAATGCCAAATCCCAAGCCATCACGAAACAACTGTTATATTTTGGTCACAGTCCAAAAGGCAATATCTGTAAAGTGTTTTAAAATGTCACTCATCTAAACTTATGGAGCCTGAATTCAGCCTGAGCACAAAGAAAACTGACATTTACTATGTTCCTGGAGCTAGCGGAAGAGGGAGTAGAAACTTAATTTCCTCTCGATTCCCTCCTTCTCTTCAGTGTTGCTAGCTGATCTCGCTTCTCTGTTCTCCTCTCCTAACTAAAAGGAGTACTGACACCTGTGACAACAGTGAGTCAACTCTCTCTGAGCTGTTACCAATATATGACAATCTTCATTGCTCACGCTGATAATGCTGGCCAATAACTCTCCTGATCCAGCAATAAGCTTCCCTACACAGATTCACACAGGAATGCTCTATTTTGAATCCATCCAAGGTTCCTATTTAATTGAAGCCCTGATGAAGGTAGAGTTTTTTTCTAACCCCCAAATGAGTCGGCTGGGTTTGGTGTTGATTTTTTGTAGTAGAATGGATAAGGCACTTAATTCATAGTCAAAGTATAAACTGTAGCATACAACATGAAGTGAAGATAAGGCAATATAAGAAAACATGAGAAATCATGTATGTGAACAAAGAGATAGGCCATAGTATATACGAATGCTGGGTGAGTGAGTCCAAGAGAAATGCACTGCAACAGTGATAAATTAACAGTCCTATTTGGAGGGGCGTATTATGGAAAAAAGCAATGAATGAAAAGAGATGGGAAGAATAGAGGAAAAAGATGGAAAAAGAAAGAAAGACAGTCTGGTTTGCAGTCAACAATTCACAAAGTCAAAATATGGTAAGGCTCACATCAAACCCTAATGACTATAAAAGTAATTGAAAGAGATGTATACTCAAACAAAAGAACTTGCCTGAAAATCAAAGTAGCCATCACTTATGAAATCTGCACTTCAATGCATCTGAGGAAGAGTACAAGAACCATAAGGACCATGGAAGGAAAAAACTTGTCCCCACAGCCAAGATCAAAAGCTAGGCATTCCTCCGCTCTCATGATTTTGTTTACACTAAATGAACCCAACTCAGAAGGGAAGATGAGCTTGAGAATCTCCATAAACAGAATATTAGCTGTCTACTTGCTGGTGAAGTGTCTTAGGAGTTGTGCTTTTTGTCACTGAGGAAGACTAACAATAAAGCATCATCTGGGGAATGAGATAATGACTCGCCACAGCATTTATATCCCATTCCAGAAAGGAAGGATCATACTGCATTTCCACCATATATGTAAATTGGTGTGTTGAATATGGTTTTATTATTTTTTCAAAGAGAGAAAATAGTAGAAAAATACAAGTAGTAGAAAATACAAGAAAACAGTAGAATGGAGCAAAAGTGCAGGCTATTTTTTAGTATAAACTAATACAGTATATGGATTTGGACTCTTTTATCCTTTGGTCTGGCACTTCTGCCATTAGTGTAAATTCTTGTTCTGGTGATCTGCTGGAGTGCTCACTGGAGGGTAGTCTTGTCTGTTGTGAGCAACCTAACCTGAGCCATTGAGCTCTCCTGAATGTTTTTGTCCTCTCACTACTTTGAGAGGACAAAAACTCTCACTCATCAAATTCCCAGAACCTCTTGCTTTTTTCTTCACCGGTACATGACATGACACCCTTAGCCTAACCGTGCACAAATATTTTCCTGCATGTGGGATGACAATCAGCAGACTGAGAGTAATCAGCACTGGGGTTGGTTAACTGAATGGTTAACATATTATACACCAAACAGCTGCCACCATGTGTTTCATCTGAAACACAAACTATCCACAATATCTGCAATAACAATTGTGGATTTTAAGAAATGTCTGTAATACACACTGTCAAAACAAAAGAATATTTCACGGATTTACAATATAATAGAGCTTTTCAAATAGACAGTGATTCTTTAAGTTATGGCTTAGTGCATTGCAGATAATCTTAATGATGTTAAAATATTGTTTAATAAAGGAGAAGTAAAAACAATGCTAAAAATATGTTGCAACATAAAAAATGACAGTTAAACAACAGAATACAAAAAGGATAAGAAAATAAAAGGTCATAAAAACATTTTGAGTTTTCTGTCCTATAAATAGGCTCTAGGCAGATATCCTAATTTTTATGGTAAAGGAGAACTCTAGACTGCTGATGAAGCCACTCTTTTCTGGTGCTTGAGGAGGGTGTTGACAGAAATGACCTGACCAATCAAGAGGTCTAAGGAATGGCTCTGAGAGGATGTCAGAAATGTTTATGATCATGTAGCTACCACCTGCTTCAGATAGAGTTTTCTAAATGTATTAATATTTTGAGTATGCCACATGCCACAATAAAATAACACATATTTTAACAGGCAGCAAAATATTATTTTTGCACAAAATTACAGAAATAAACTGATACTGTTATATCACATGTTTTAAAACATCCAATAGAAATAGAATTCATCTTACTCTCTCCTTCCAGTGAAGCTTGTTTCAAATTATCTTCACCTATCAGTGTTTTCATTCTTTTCTAAAGTATCACTTTAAAAACACCTTTCGAAGGATTGATGGATCTAATCAAGATTTACCACTTGGGCACCATCAAAGGGCCCCAACTAGGCTAGCAAAAATAAAATAAAAAAAGATTAAATTTTGGGGACACTCCTCTTATCTTAATTATTAGCATTTTTTCACTATTTATTTTATTAAAGATATATATACATATATAAAAGCTCTGCAGGCAACTTGAATTTAGCAGAGCATTCTCTAAGTCACAGAGATAACTTAACTCCCTGAAGATTTTTTTTTTTTTTGCTTTGGTTTTGCTTTAGTTTTTTATACATTCTTTTAGCTACTCTGGTGGTCCTGTTACAGGCCAAGGTATAAACATGGTGTAATCTGGACCCAGTCACCAGTTCAACCTGTGTGGGTATGTGTGTTCATGTCAAAGACCATCTCCCATATCTCTGCATACTGTGTTTGCTAAGATGCCCATCTAAGAGTTTTTTAAAACTATCTTTCCTGCTGACACCACTGATAGTGGAAGGGAGTTTCACATCCTAACCACTCTGACAGTAAAAACCCCCTAAGAAATTTCAGGTTAAACCGCTTCTCCTCCAGTTTCATTGAGTGGCCCTATGTCTAGATTATAGTTGTATAAGGTTGTGATTATAGTTGAATAACCTTGCCTATAGTAATGCTCTTACCTTCAATATACTCAAGGTAATTTTAAACTTGTTTGGTTTCTTTGTGTAAAAGGTGTGTCAGAGTGGTCAAGGTTCTACATCACTTAGTTTAGTGAGAGAAGAATAACCCCAAAGGGGTTACCAAACTAACAGCTTCTACAGGGGTGCGCTACATTGCATAATGCCTCCTAAGCTACTATGACATGTCCTCATATCTGAAACCCAAATAAAATAAGGCTCCAATCAGACCTTGACCCTTGTAGGTCATAAGACAACTTGATTGGGATAACAAGCAGTATACATACATAGAGGGGGTGGTCCTTGCACTCTTACATGATTCAGCCCTGGGTGCTCACTAGAGTTGAATCCATAATGTAGATGTGGTAGCAGGACATTCATAAGAGTTTTCTTGGAGAAAACAATGCATATATACAAAACCTTTTACATGGATATTGCAAAATTCAGATTCAGATCTATATACTGAATTACAGTATCTTCCTTTGAGGAAAAAAAGATTATAAAGTAAAAAGCTTTTTAAAATGCGCTGTGTTCTACCTCTATTATCTTCCATTTTAAAATACTTTCAAAGGTCCCGTAATTGCTGCATTTTCTTAACTGTAATCTGAGAAAAAAGTATTTTCCTCTATTTTCCTAGTTTTACAGTGGAAGCTATTTCCACAACAAGTTTAGCCTCAAAGTAGTCCCCAAGCCTAAAATCCACTAAGGTACTTGTAACAATTCCCTCTGCCTGCATAGTTCACAAAAGGAAAGAGGAAAATAAAAGTTAATAAAAAAGACATCACAGCTACCTCCTTTCATATCTGGAAACGCTCTCTATCAAAAGCTGAACTTGCCAAAATCTGCTACAGTCTTGTTACCTCAGGCGACGGTCCTGACCAAAGGAAAAAATTAGAGTGAAACATTTGCTTCCCCTCAGAGTCGTTTGTAAAGCTTTGTAAAGTGTCACTGACCACAGTCTTTTCACATGGCCTTAGCAAACAGAGGCTTGCAGTTCTCTACAGGCTTAGAGATTAAAGCTGTATCCTTTGGCATTTCTAAAATGGGTTTGCAAAAAAAATGACAGTAAAACACTTTAAAGGATTAGTCCACCCAAAACAGATTTTTCAGTTGTAAACAGATAACAAAAAGTTGAATCCAATTCAGTATGTTTGAAAGCATACACTTTTAAAAAATTCAGTATATTTAATTCAATATATCTAATATATTTATCCTTAACCACTTGCCTACCACCGTTGTCTAAAAATGGTGAATTGGTGGATGCTTATCTATGCATTGCCATTTATAAACTCCACTTTAGAAATAACATTCAGGGAGCCAGGGCACCCATTAATGCCTGTGAATTAAATTGTCCTCTAACTGCACAGTTCACAGACACTGTGTACAGAGTATATCTAAGTGGTTCTGTGACTTGGGATCACTGTGATTGGTTATAGAGAGACCAATCATAGTGATCACAGATGTAGACAGTGTAGTGTTTACACTCTTCTTCCTCATATATTAGAAGAAAGACAGGAAAGAGGAACTAATGAAGGAATTATCACAGCACAGATTAGTGACAGCAGAAGATTCAAGTAACTTTTTTAAAACCCAATACATCTGATCTGAATACTGTCTTTTTTGTGAACTGCATAATTAACACTTCACCTAACTTATCCTACACATCTGCACATTAAAGTTTTACTAAACCCACAGCAGTAAAATCAGTCTGTATATGGTGTAAAGCATGCCTGTTTTACTCACTGTGGAACCTAAGGGATTAATCCTCTGCATTGTGTAAAAATGCTCTCTTCTCCTCCCCTTCTTCAAGTGTCTCCCTCTTATTTCCTGATAAGACATGTGTGTGGAGACACTCTACACATGCTCAGTTTTATGTGTATTGCTAGAGAGTTGTTTTATTCTTGGAAGAGTGCATGTGATCAGCACAGGACCAATCAGCACTGCCCAGACAGAGGTCAGGGGTTCTGCATCCTCCTAGAGAAGACAGAAAACTCATCCTACAAACTGATAGAAGTCACAAGAATGTTGTATATTGCAGATGAGAAAAAATATTTAGCAGTTTATATTTACTAAAATAATTGCATTTCTATGTCCTGTATACTATGGGAGACCAGATATAGTGACTGCGGGGTCCTGGGTTTAGTAACACTCTAAACCCTTCTTCTCCCTTCTTTCCACTGTATGTGACCTGTACATTAAAGCCTAACACCAGGTTTCATTAATAGTTAATTTGGAGAGCTGATCCAAAAAACATTATTTCAAATACACGTGCCTGCTGTCAGCACTGTATAAACTCTATGTAGCATCAACTACATACAGTATACATTGCTGAGTTCTGACAGAAGGATGGGCACTTCCCGTCCCTTTCCCAGAACTAAATCGAAATGGGCTGAGCACTGCTTCACAGGTAGAGATCATGGCATTATCTGCCTGCCTCCCCACTTCAACCAATCAGAGGAAGCCTCTTATTCATTCATAAAACACAAAAATTCCTGTGAATGACTGAGCCTGCTCAGCTTGACACGATTTTATTACAGGAACGGGAAGTTTTTTCTTATAATTCTACTTTAAATATGCCTTAACATGGTCACATCTTTGACTAGATGGTCATAAATGTTCTCCAGATCTTGACATAGAAATTCAGAGAGACCTAAAGCTTTGGTAGCCCAGGTCACTTTTTTTGTTTTCATTCAAAAACATGATGTTGTACATGGGTTACATTGTTTTTTACCTGTTTCAGCAACATAGTAAAACTCATCTAATTGCAAGAACAATCTTTAGCACTGTCATACTTACACACAGGGACTTTTGATAATGGTCTTCATGTACACGAGTGTGTTGCAAGTTATTCTGTGTTCAATGCATTGCAAGGCATTTGGAAAATTGGGTCCAGGTACATTTTGGTGTGTGTCCTCACCAAAGCTGACAGGTGTCTAAGAAACCTCAACATACTGAGGCTAACCAGTCCTTAGATGTAGTGGATACTTTTACATTTTTTTATATTCACTTGATGATCCTACCAATAACACGCTTACTGTCCCCTGAAATTTGTTCTGATTACAGAACATCTCCCTCTTTCCACATATCAATTACCATAACAGATTCATTTCAAAACATTTGAGAGTTCCTCTGCAAAAAGCTCCCCTACCTGTTGGAGTTGCCTGACTTTTTTTAAATTAATATCACTTTGTTAGCAGCCAGCATCTATGTGCACAGAACCTAAAATATGCCTATAGAAACCATGCTGTTAAATAGATTTTCAGATGAATCATATGAAACCCAATTATTCAAATGTACCACAGTGTTGTATGAGTTTTAAAGACTTCAAAATATTAAAAATAATTGCATGAGAAACTGAATAAAGGTTATTTCTCATGTGCCTTAGACTAAATAAATATATTTAGCTTGTATAATCCTGGCAAAATAGACTCACTTGCTTAATCAAGAGGCAGAGATAAAAAGGGTTACTACCAGACTCAACATTAATACACAAATTGCCAATAAAAGACTTGCTAGTACAAAATTCATTTACTGAAGTACAGAAACACATGTAAAACTGAACTGTAACTCATGTACTCTCTGGATAATCTCTGCAGTGCATCAGCACTGCAAACACCATCCAAGCGTTATGGAGAAGATACATACTGCAGCTGAACAGGCCTAAAGTTGCCAAAAACTCTGAATCCAAGGTAAATTGTTGTAGGATTGATAGAAGTTGGCAGTACATGTCAGACTACTGCCAGGAATTCCAGGTGACTTCATTAACTAAAATTGGTCAATGCAATTACCTTGGATTCCCAGCAGTAAATATAAATTACTGAGGCTAGGAATCTGTCATTTGATGGTAGGAGTGCAATGTGTGGGGAAGAGGCCTTTGTCCCTCAACATAAGGAGAAAGTGCTTTGCAAGGTAAGGGGTTTTGCTGCCCCATTACCTTCCAAGGTTCCCCCCCAATATTGAAAGCGTATAGCTTGGCATGGTATAGGAAGGGGGGTGCACACTTGCTTCCCTTCTCTTTTAAAGCTGGGCATATATAGCTCAGTTTTTTTTTTATTCAGAAAGCCAACAGCATGAAAAAAACTGAACAAATATCTGCTTCCACATGTGCAATGTGAATGGGGAAATCCTCCCCATGGTGTCATTGTATTGCGACAGCGGGACTCCTCCATTGTCAGAATACACTAATCAGTTGCATGCACAGAATGAGGGAAAATATACCAATAAGCTCATTCATGAAAAGTTGGTCGGTAGATCCAATTCTCATGAATGGGAATGGCCATACATGGATCAAAATCTGGACAGTTCAGCAGGATTTTGATCCATGTAAGTACAGCTTTAGCCCCCTAGGCTGCATTTCTGGACAAAGGTTCAGTTTATTTACTAGGGAACCCTACACAATTTTTCCAACATTTGCATCCTAGGATCCACCTTCTCTCCTCCAGATAAATGAAAACAAAAAAAAATACAAAGCTCCTGAAATGTATGACATCATTTTGGCTTAGGCCCCAAACCAGGAAGCAACAGAAGAAATGTGTCAGGGATCCCGGCCGCTCAGCGTCGCGCGCATGCGCAGATCGCCGACTCTTCCTGGCCGGCGAATACAGAGATCGCGGCGGCGGCCGCGCAGTAGCGATCGCGGCCGCGCCAATGGAAACTCAGGGCGCCCTATTTAAATCTGCCCTGTGCATTTCCAAAGTGCCGCAAGGTCTTGTTCCTGTTCCTGTGTTCCTGCTAGTACGTTTCCTTGTTGCCAAACTCTGCCTGTTCTGATTTCGCTGACCCTCTCCTGCTCTGACCCCGGCTCGTTCCTGACCATCCCTCTGACCGACTCTCTGTACCACGCTGCCCGCTACCTGCTGAACCTGGCTTGTGACCCCGACCATTCTCCGCTTGCTCCCTCTGTACCACGCTGCCCGCACGATACCGACCCGGCTAGTCTGACCTCGCTCACTCCTAGCAGTCGTCCATCCATCCCGCTCGGATCGGGATCTGTCATCCCATCCATCCCGCTCGGATCAGGGTCTGTCATCCCCTTCACAGCAGACTCATCCCGGGCACCCGGGCACATACCCTCAGCGGGACCCCTCTGCCACCGCCGGGGGTGCCCAGGGACGCGACCTGGTTCCAGTCTTGCACCAAGTCCATCCCCACCATCAGGGGCTCTGGTGAAAAGGCAGACTGGGACTTAGACTCCGCGTCCTGGGAAACCCCGTGCCGTGGACCACTAGAGATCCCGCTGGGCGGAGCCTGACAGTACCTTGCGGCCATGACTGAGTCTGGAAGGGGAACCTTCCCCCTGGACGATTTGTGCCAACACATTGCCACCCTCACAGAGGGGGTTAGGCTCCTCCAGGAGGGCTATACAGAATTAGGTGACCGTTTGCAGACCTTAGCCACCCCTACCGGGCAGGTTAAAGAGCGCCCTGGGGAAACACTAGTTCTGACATCTGCACCGGAGCCCCGAGTTCCCTTACCGGAACATTTTTTCGGGGATCGAGGTAGATTCAGGAGGTTTCGTATTTCCTGCCAGTTATACTTCGACCTCCAGCCTCGAACGTTCTCATCAGAAACCATAAGGGTCGGGTTCATTATCTCTTTATTACAAGAGGAACCCCAAGCCTGGGCCCACCGACTACTAGAAAACCGAGACCCTCAGTTGGGTTCAGTAACAGCATTTTTTAAAGCGATGGTGCTCTTATATGACGACCCAGATACGGCCACGACGGCCGAAATGTCCCTACGTACCCTAAGGCAAGGTAATCGGGCAGTGGAGGAATACGCCGCCGAATTCAGGCGTTGGGGTGGTGACACCAAATGGAATGAGGCGGCCCTGTCTCACCAATTTCGCATGGGGTTAACCGAACCACTGAAGGACGAGCTGGCCCGAGTTGACATGCCTGAAACTCTTGAGGGCCTAATAACCTTATCTATCCAGATTGACCGCCGGTTGCGGGAACGTAGGAGGGAAAGGTCCAGCCAAGAGCAGAGATCAGCCAGGCGACTTCCAGTCCAGACCAAGTCTCCACGGGTCAACCGGAACCAGGAATTCACGAATACGTCAAATCTCAGGTCAGCAGGAGGGGTTCGGTCTCCACTAACGTCTGAGGAGCGCCAGAGGCGTCAGGTAAACCGGCTTTGTTTTTATTGTGGGGAGGCGGGCCATATAGTACATACCTGCCCTGCCAAGAGGAGGAGGTTTCCTGTGATATTTTCCACGGTTACTCCTAAGGTTAAGAACGACACCAGTTATCTAGCAGTATCTATCTCCTTGCAGCTGCCAGGGAGAACTGTGGTAACTACCGCAATTATAGACTCTGGAGCATGTAGTTGCTTCATAGATCTGGATTTCGCAGCTCAGCAGCAGATTCCTTTACAGTCAAAGGAGACAGGGTTAAATATCTTCTTAGCTGACGGGTCCCAAATTAGGTCAGGGGTAGTGGACCGTGAAACTCCACCTATTTTTACTACAGTGGCCAACCATCACCAGGAGCTTCTCCGCCTGGATGCCATCGCATCCCCCCTGTTTCCGGTGATCTTGGGCCTCCCTTGGTTACAAGCCCATGACCCGCAGATTAATTGGAAGTCTGGCTCAGTTCACTTCACGTCATCCTATTGCCAGCAGCATTGCCTCCCTAGTGCGTCTCCGGCACCGCAGGCTTTGCTCTGTCTGGATATGGAGGCAGAATTGGCTCAAGCCATTCCTTTAGCCTACCATAGTTATTTAGATGTATTCAGTAAGCGGGGGGCAGAGGTCCTGCCCCCGCACCGAACATATGACTGCCCGATTGATTTGCTCCCAGGCTCGGAGATACCTTTTGGGCGAATATTTCCGTTAACTGAACGGGAATTAGGGGTTCTAAAGGAGTATATTGACGAGAGTCTCCGCAAGGGGTTTATTCGGCCCTCCACTTCACCAGCTGGGGCTGGTATCTTTTTTGTGGAAAAAAAAGACAAATCCCTACGACCCTGTGTAGACTACCGAGACCTGAACAAAGTAACTGTCAAGAATCGTTACCCGCTACCTCTAGTCCCTGAGCTCTTTCAGAGATTAAAGTCAGCTTCGATCTTTACTAAACTGGACCTGAGGGGAGCATACAATCTAGTCCGCATCAGAGAGGGGGATGAGTGGAAAACAGCATTCCGCACTAGATTCGGGCATTTTGAATACTTGGTCATGCCCTTCGGCCTATGCAACGCGCCCGCCACTTTCCAACACTTCATTAATGATGTATTTAGGGACTATCTGGACATCTTTGTTGTCGTATACCTAGACGACATCTTGATCTTTTCCCCATCCTTAGAGGTCCATAGGGGGCATGTGAGGTACGTTTTGGAACGACTCCGCCAACACGGTCTATATGCTAAGGCAGACAAGTGCTGCTTTGAGCAGCATAGCATTTCCTTTTTGGGTCTGACCATTTCCACTACAGGTATAGCCATGGATCCCCAAAAGGTGTCAGCTATCTTAGATTGGCCTATACCCACTGACAAGAAGGCGGTCCAACGGTTCATAGGCTTCGCAAACTTCTATAGAAAGTTCATTAAGAACTTTTCAGGTTTAGTTTCCCCGATTACTCAGTTAACCAGACAGGGGGTCTGTTTCCAGTGGACACCAGAAGCGCAGGAAGCGTTTACCACTTTAAAGAGGTTATTCACTGAGGCCCCTATCCTGAGCCATCCTGACTCATCTATGCCCTATATCCTGGAGGTGGATGCATCTGAAAACGCAGTGGGGGCGATTTTGTCGCAGAGGAAGGGCGTTAAAGAGCTCATGCACCCAGTGGCCTTTTTCTCTAGAAAACTGACTTCCGCAGAAAGGAATTACGATATTGGGAACCGGGAGCTTCTAGCAATCAAGGTGGCACTAGAGGAATGGAGGTATTTATTAGAAGGGGCAGTACACCCAATATTGATATTCACAGATCACAAAAACCTGGAATATTTGAGGACAGCAAAGCGCTTGAGACCACGTCAGGCTAGGTGGGCACTTTTTTTTTCGCGATTTGCTTTTCACATTACCTATAGACCAGGATCAAAGAATACTAAGCCCGACGCGCTTTCCCGTATGTTCGGGGACCCTGAAGAGACGCCCCGACCCGATACAATCTTGTCCTCAGGGAACTTTTTGATCCTACAATCTGAGCTCCGCTCCAGACTGCAGACCGCATCCATAGGCATGCCAGGCACACCCGGTATTTCCTTAGTGAATCGGGAGGGGCTTCTTTGGAAAGAAGGCCAGATTGTAGTTCCCGAGGAGACCCGTACCTTGGTACTTGGATACTGCCACGACCACCCGTTAGCGGGACATTTTGGAATACGCAAGACCCTGGAACTATTGCAACGCACCTTTTGGTGGCCCACTATGGCCAGGGATTGCGAGAAATATGTTAAGACTTGCACTGTGTGCCAGAGGAATAAAACTACCAGAAACAAGGCCTGGGGCCTATTACGCCCACTACCAATACCTGACAGACCTTGGAGCATGATCTCCGTTGACTTTATTGTAGAGCTTCCCCCCTCCCAGGAACACACAGCAATCTTTGTGATCGTAGACCGGTTGTCCAAGATGGCTCATTTTGTACCCTTAAAGGACACACCGACAGCCCATGAGACCGCACAGGTTTTTATCAGGGAGGTGGTAAGACTCCACGGAATCCCCAAGGATATTGTGTCAGATAGGGGGGTTCAGTTTACGTCTAGATTTTGGAAAGCTCTATGTGAGATGCTTGGGATTAAACTGTCATTGTCCTCTGCATATCACCCACAAACAAACGGCCAGACAGAACGAACGAATCAGACACTTGAACAGTACCTCAGATGCTACACTACCTTCCTCCAAGACGACTGGTTGACCCTCCTGCCGCTAGCGGAGTTCGCCTATAATAACGCGAGTCATTCTGCTACAGGCCAGGCTCCTTTTTTCGCAAATTATGGGTTCCACCCCACTTTTTTGCCGGATTTGATTCCGGAAGTCACGGTTCCGGCCACGCAGGACATGCTGAGCTTTTTATCCTCTAATAGCAAATTGCTCCAAGAGGCGATGGCAAAGGCCCAGGAGAGCAATAAGAGGGCTTTTGATAAAAAGAGAAGAGGGGAGTTGAGTTTGCGGCCGGAGGACCAGGTTTGGTTGTCCACCACAAATTTAAAGATGTCCTGCCCATCGAAGAAATTGGCTCCCAAATTCCTGGGTCCATTTCGGGTCAAACGCAGGATCAATGAGGTAGCATACGAGCTCGCTCTGCCTGAATCTATGAAGATTCATCCGGTCTTCCACGTATCCCTACTGAAACCAGCAACTCCAGACCCCTTCCCGGACCGAAGGTCTAAACCACCGGAGGCAGTAAACGTGGATGGGGAGGAGGAATTTGAAGTTGAGGCTATCCTGGATTGTAGGAAAAGGGGAGGCCAGACTCAGTTTCTGGTGAAATGGAAAGGGTATGGGGCGGAAGAAAATTCGTGGGAGCCGGCCCAAAATGTGCACGCCCCAAGACTTGTGCAGAGATTTTTTCGGAACCAGGCATTAGGAAGGGGTCGGTTGGGCATCCGGAGGCTGCCCGTAGGAGGGGGGCAATGTCAGGGATCCCGGCCGCTCAGCGTCGTGCGCATGCGCAGATCGCCGACTCTTCCTGGCCGGCGAATACAGAGATCGCGGCGGCGGCCGCGCATGCGCAGTAGCGATCGCGACCGCGCCAATGGAAACTCAGGGCGCCCTATTTAAATCTGCCCTGTGCATTTCCAAAGTGCCGCAAGGTCTTGTTCCTGTTCCTGTGTTCCTGCTAGTACGTTTCCTTGTTGCCAAACTCTGCCTGTTCTGATTTCGCTGACCCTCTCCTGCTCTGACCCCGGCTCGTTCCTGACCATCCCTCTGACCGACTCTCTGTACCACGCTGCCCGCTACCTGCTGAACCTGGCTTGTGACCCCGACCATTCTCCACTTGCTCCCTCTGTACCACGCTGCCCGCACGATACCGACCCGGCTAGTCTGACCTCGCTCACTCCTAGCAGTCGTCCATCCATCCCGCTCGGATCGGGATCTGTCATCCCATCCATCCCGCTCGGATCAGGGTCTGTCATCCCCTTCACAGCAGACTCATCCCGGGCACATACCCTCAGCGGGACCCCTCTGCCACCACCGGGGGTGCCCAGGGACGCGACCTGGTTCCAGTCTTGCACCAAGTCCATCCCCACCATCAGGGGCTCTGGTGAAAAGGCAGACTGGGACTTAGACTCCGCGTCCTGGGAAACCCCGTGCCGTGGACCACTAGAGATCCCGCTGGGCGGAGCCTGACAAAATGTAAAAAAAAGTTATAAAAGTAAAAAGAAAATATACAATATGCCTTTGTATCTATTTACTAAGGCTAGCAACATACGGATGAAAAATTAGTATTCATTGAAACCAGTTCAAGGCCTCTTCATATGGGGCAGAATCAGATTTGCTAAGCAGGGGATCTGTCCGCTGAACCCCTGCTGAGCAGAGCAGAGCAGACGGATGAGCCATCCGGGTCCACTCAGTTTATGTAGACCAGATATGGACAATGTCTGTTCAGTTCTGAGTGGTTGGGTGCAAATGGACTAGCTGTCCGTTTATACCCAACTGTCCTCCAATCTGATTCATCTACATGGAGGAGAACATATCCTCTTCCATTATTTTTTTTTTTTTAGTGGACCGGGCAAGAACAGATGTAGGTGGGTGCAAATGAACACATGTTTGTTTACACCCACTGATCCATAGAGATGGATGGACTGTCCAATCAGGTGCACATGAAAAACTGACAGGTGGACCTGATCCAAAAGATCATGTTAAAGGGCAGCACAAAGGCATAATGGTTAGCACTTGCGCCTGGCAGTACTACGGTCGTCAGTTCGAATCCCAACCACGGCACCACCTGCCTGGAGTTTACAAGTTCCCCCTGTGCCTGCGTGGGTTTCCCCTGGGTACTCCAGTTTCCTCCCACATTCCAAAGATATGCTGGTAGGTTGATTGGCTCGTGTCTAAATTGGCCCTAGTATGTGTATGTATGAATGTGAGTTAGGGACAGGGGCAGATTGACCATTCGAGTACTCGGTCACTGCCCGAGAGCCCAGGGTCAGTAGGGGGCCCCATGAAATGCCCCTGGCACCTTTTTTATAGGCTTTTTGGGTGTGCTTTGAGTGTGGGCAAGGATGCAGGGGCCCCATGATCCCCTATTGCCCGGGGGCCCCATGAGTTGTCCATCCGCCCCTGGTTAGGGACCTTAGATTGTACACTCCTTGAGGGTTAAGGACTGATGTGAAGGTACAGTATATGTATGTAAAGAGCTGCGTAAATTGACGGCACTATATAAGTACCTGTAATAATAAAAGGGGCCTTTTCAGTGGGTCTCTGTCTCCTTACAAATGCTTTCTTTTACCTTGCTTCTCCTTGAGCTGTGCCAGTTATTAACCATAGCAGCATCTTTAGGTGAACTGAGGCCAGAAGCAGGTTGGCTTTTTGACATTGATTTGTTTGTAATGAGGAACAGTTTATCAGTTTGTTGGTGAATAGTATTACAGCTTTATATTAACATGACAATACACAGTTCATAAAAAAAGGCTAAATTCTGTTAACTAGAAGTGGAATGTTCTCAGACAGAAAGTGAATAGCTTGCCTCGTACAGTACTTGCCTTTTTTTTTTTTTTTTAATAACAATATGCCTGTCTTCAAAAGTGCTCCAATATTTCACATCAATTTATATACACAGTTCAAGGGGGTCAGAAAATTTCTATGCAGAATTAGCAATGCCAAGACGATTTATTTGCCTCAGCAGTAAACTTTGGTAAGGCTTAAACCTACAATTTATCTACTCATGTGATGGTATTAGACATGTTTCAGTAGACTGAGCCAGGTTACTGGATGAATTCCGACTGTCTGCAGCGCTAACTGCATGGTTGATCCTGTCCTTCCTAATTGCCCTAATACACATCAGTAATTCATACGGTCTCTTTTCTCCCCCATCCCCTGGAGAGAAACAAGATTTCTGTCAGTTTTCTCCTGTTTCTGAAGCCAAAAGGCAAATTTTTATACCATGCAATTTATCTCAGTAACGCTTCCTGTTCAATATGGTGAAAACACCAAGCATAAATCGTATGAAATGGCACGTCGTACGCGGCTGATTTCGCATTGACAAAAAAACAGACTTAATGAGTAGTCCTATAATCTTTACCTTCACGGTCAGTGCTACATTTCCACAGGAACTAACAGTTATTATAATTATATCTGTGTGCATCTGCTTGTAAAACTACAATACAATAAATGTATTTTACTTCAGCTTCTGCATAATGAGAAAGATGTGCTATAGAACAAAACAGCCAGAAGAAGCTTTTTTTCTGCTGTGGAGAATGTAATGCATTTATAATCCATGCCTTGAATTTTATACACTTTACATTACAATGATTCTCTTTCTTTCTCTCACTTTTCTCTCTTTCTTTTAGCCCAGCTGCTACTGCCGTGATATCACTAGCATTTGGACGCTATATCCTCGAGCCCTTCTTTTTGCAATGTGAAATACCAGACCTCGCTATCAAATTAGTTACAGCTCTTGGAATAAGTAAGCACCAATATCGCTGATTAGACTTGTATTCATGCTAAAACAAAACAATGAATGTCAAATTATCAACGTATAATACGTTTTCCATGGTTTGATGATTTTGCAACAAATATTAGAAATGATGCAACCCCGAAACTTTTAAGTGTCTATGCCTTTAAAAGTAATATATGTACCATACCACAAAAGCTTTTCATCATTACATCTGGTCAAGTTAATAAATACTTGGTTGACCCTGCCACTGCATGGGCTTTTCTCTTGCCTCTGGCAACACTATCACAGCCAATCATGTGGCTGCTGTGTTGCCACCTCCATTGTGCATGCTCCCCAGTACCCTGAGAGGAAGCTGTTCACTTCCTCCTTGTCTAGCTGGAAGTCACCCCACATGACTGTATTCATCAGCTTGAGGGGTGGCTCCAGCAGGTGGAGTGACAACTCTTCCCCTGCTCTCTGACCCACCTGATTGGGTATCGGCTTTTGGGGCGTTTTCAATAGAGGAGAGTTACGAGGTGTGACAAATTATTTCCTGGAATGGACTGTACAAAAGCACCTCTGCATTCTTCAAAAGATTGGATGAAATTTAAAGACAATGTTCTTCCTGAATTTCTGTCAAGATTCAAAGTACCGTCCTTGCAGAAATCTTTCCCATTCCCAAATCCTCAGTAAATTTGCTGCATTGTCTCCCTGTTCATGTTCAATTTTTTTGCAATCATTTGCACATTCAATCTTGCATCTAAGTGCATGAGGGTTCGCACTCTGTCCACATTTGCATCTGTCCTTTGCGCTTTTGGCTGTCCACTTCTTTTGTCATCATCATCACCATTCAAAAATACTTGATTTCTTCATGGAATGTTAACCATAAGCCCGGTGTAACAAAGCTAAAGTTTCTCTGACACTTTCACTAATTTTAATGCAAAATTTGATGGTAAGCTGCTGCTCCAGACTCCTGTTACTATTTTTCTGCCAAAAACACAATGCACACAAGTGTTATTTCTTCTACTACTCCATAAAGACTGAGTCAAATGGTCTGCAACCCAGGTATATGCAAGTTAGAACATGTCAGAACACACTTGAGTCAAATGGCTGTGTGATTCACCACTACTGTGTTACACCGAGGGCATTCCCAGAATGAAATTGTCACACCATAAAGAAAACTCTGCCTCCACCATAAAAACAATGATATATGATATATATATATGGTTCTGTGTGGCCAAATAAAATCATTACAAACAACTTCAAGGAGTGACAACACCACATACTGTACATAACAGCTTCAGAAGTTCTGCTTGCTTCTCCCCCTATGTCTCAGTCTTGTGGGGAGCAAATTTCTCATGTCATATGGCAATAGAACCCACACATTTGGGAGTATTATATTGAAATGTGTTACATTTACTGATGGCCCATATAAAGTTGCCTGAATGGGTTTAATGATGCTTTAATGTTTCTTGATAAAGGTACTGTTTTTATGATGCTCCTTTCAGAATGGAAGTCATAAAATCAAATGGTTGGTAATATTCCATATATTTTGTGGTCATCTGGACTTATAGCTGTTTTATTTGAAAATGCAAGTTACCTATATTGTATACATTTTTTGTTTACAAATGATTTTTATTGAAGGACAGACTATAAAAAATGCACAGCATACACAAGGTAAAAAACACAGTGAGAAAAAAGCACATAGATAATTTACAGTAATATAGAAACAATCACATAAAAGACAAAGATTAAGTATGTGAAAGAGGTAGGCAGCAATATAGGCAGATCAATTGCATGACTTATAGAGAATACAAAACAAATCAAAGTACGATAGCCATTTAATCTAACAATAAGTGTCGATGTGTCTTCCAACCATCCCATTTTCTGTTGAATAAATGCATCTTATCAAATAACGTGTACTGAATATGTTCCATGAGCATGACCATATCCACTCTCTGCAATACAGAGGCCAAAGGAACCACTGGTGATTTCCAATGAAGGGCAATAGTCCAAAAGGTGGAAACGCAAATAGTATGGATTAACTGCATTAGGTTACCTGGAATCCCTGAAATGGGAGCACCCAATAAACATATTTTCAACAACAAATCCACCGGGGAACCCACCAAGGCTGAGGCCAGCTCCGATATCCTACACCAGATCAAACAGAGACAAGGGCAAGCCCAAAACATATGCACAAGAATTCCAGTAAGACCACAACCTCTAAAACAGAGGTGCCACGTACCTGGAAACATGACATGTAATCTAGAGGGGGTATAGTACCAATGGGTTAAGACCTTAAGGGCCATATATTGTATACATTAACATAGCTTATGAATGTGCAAACAGTCCATAGTTCAACATATTAAGAATACAAAAATTCCAGCTCAACTGACCATTGCTGCATTAGCTACTGTAGATAAAAGACCAAAGTAACAAGACAAAAAAGACTTTGTAATAATGCAGACGCCATAAGACTCTTTCCATAAGACCATAAAAATATCTAAATAATGGGGTAATTTTCCTATTTCTGTATAGACTACTTATTCAGTTTCAATGTTACTTTCATTGGCTGTATTTCAGAAGTGGCTCCTAGCTGGACAAGTGCCTGGAAACAGTTGTAAAGCTGGTCAGCAAAGGAATGCTTTATATACAACTACTTCATAGATGCAGTCTTTGAACCTATTTATGTCCAGAGCAATTTTATCAGAGTTGCTTTTAGACTGAATAGGTTTTGTTATTATTTAATTAGCTAAGTCTTATATGTTTACCCCATACTGTTGTTGTATTCATCTTCTGAAATGAAAGATGCTGAACAAGTGAACATTTTTTTTTTATTCCATAAAAGTTTATTTAGAAGTGACAACATGTTACAGGAAAATATAAAGAAATGCACACGCAGCATCAATCAGGTCATAGACACAGCTTAAACCAAAATACAGGAAGAAACAACATGGTAGAGTGCGACACTATGGATAACATAAGCATGGCAAATTACGGCAGAGATATGCCTGTAGTACTCAAGATTCAAAAATGTACAATATAGAAGGTGATAACAGCTTACTTCCACCAAGTGAATATTGGCGTACTGGCCTAAGCATGGAGGAAATGAACCTTCAGAGCCTAAACCAAAAGCAGTACACTATCATGAGGCTAAGTGAGCATTGTAGTATAAGAGAAGACGTCGTGAGTACCATTGACTATCCTAGAGGAGAGAAGCTAACCATATACCAAGTAATCCTGGATAAAATGAAGATTAAGCCTGATCGAAGACTAAGAGGTTGTCGAGAAAGAAAAGAAAAAAGGGGAATAGAAAGAAAGAAAAGGATAAGAAAAGGAAAAGAATGGGAGTCATAGTAGAGAGAGAGAAGAGAAAGAGGGGGAGAGAAAAAAAAAAAAAAAAAGGGGGGTGGGGGGGTAGAGTAAGGGGAGAGGGAGAAGGGGGAATAAGAGGCAAAAAAAAAAAAAAAAAAAAAAAGGGGGGGAAGCAAGGGAAGCGAAGGGTCCGGGCTGCGACGTTCGTGTCAGCATTGTTATTGGAGATCATAAATGAGAGTGTCAAGAATTTAAACACTCACCAAAGCTAAGCAGGCAAATATAAAGTACCGGAAAAGAGGTCATAACCACACAGATTATGAGAGAACCAAGGGCATAACCAGAGGTAGGGCTGAGCTCAATCAGGTATCCCGACCCATGAGAGATCCGAATTCAGGGGTAGTTACAAAGTGGGTCCAGCAGGCCCAAACATGTGAGTATTTAGTTGGCAGATCAAGTGCAGTCGCAATCAGTTCCTCCATTTCCGCCACTTTGCCTACTCGATTGAGCCAATCGCGTATAGTTGGGGGGTGAGTGGAGCCCCATAGCACAGGAAGACAGAGTCTGGCTGCGTTGATCATATGCATCGCTAGGGACTTGAAATATTGACTCCTAGGAATGGGGGTATGATGAAGCAATAGCTGAGCAGCAGAGAAAACTATGGGCAGAGTGGTCACTGAAGTCACCAACCGGTGGACCTCCTGCCAGAATGGTTGAATAAGTGGACAGGACCACCAAATATGCAAGAAAGAGCCATCAGGTGTCCCACATCTCCAACACACGTCAGGGACAGAAGAGTTAAACCGATGAATTCTGGAGGGAGTACGATACCATCTAGTGGCTAATTTGAAGCCATTTTCCTGCGTCGAAACATTACTCGAGCAGGAGTGGGAGTACATAAAAATGCGGTCCCAATCCGACTCTGATAAATCCGTCTTTAGGTCTCTGTTCCACGCACGGCAAGAGGGGAAAGAAGTGCAAGTCCTGCTGTCCCCTAGGAGAGGATAAATCTCAGAGATCAAATGCTTCCGCGGTTCGGATTGAGAGCATAAGGATTCAAATGGAGTAACAGGGCGAGTCCAATTATGGCGGGATTTATGGAAAAGCAGGAAGTGTCTAATCTGAAGAAAGGCCCAGAGAGGGAATTCGCGGATATTCAAGCTAACCTTCAGCTCCTGTAATGTTTTCACCTTGCCGGAGTGAAGAAAATGTTTTACTAAAATCTGAGCGTATGGCCAGTAATTCGATAAAAAATCCTTGTGCAACCCTGGGGGAAAATCTGGATTCAGGCGGATCGACGTCAAGGGACTAGGAGAGTCCGAAACGGAAGACGTTTTACAGGCCTTACGGAAAACTTCTAACGTGGGACCTATCAAAGGATGGGAGAGGAGAACTTGAGGTGTGTGTTTCGGCAATAGCCAAGGGATCGATGGTAGGGGAGTGGGCGAAAAAGCCTTCTCCAAAAGGACCCAGTCTTTGGAAGCAGAATGAATGTGCCAATCGACTATGCGGGAAAGATGACACGCCCAGTAATAGCGGTGCAGGTCAGGGAGCCCAATGCCCCCGCTGAGTTTGGGACGAGTCAGCTGAGAGAACGAGACCCGCGGACGCTTGTGATTCCATAAAAATAAGGAACATAGTTTCTTGCAAGAAGCAAAGAATGTCAATGGAAGTTGAATTGGCAAAGTTTGGAAGAGATAAAGGAGACGCGGAAGTATATTCATTTTAATAATGGCAGCCCTACCAAACCAAGAGAAGCAGGGGCGATGCCACTTGTTTAGGTCTTCCTGAATGACTTTGAAAACCGGTAAGAAATTTTTGGCATAAAGGTCGTCCAGATTGCGAGTAAGTTGTACACCAAGATATGGAAGGGCATCCTTCACCCACTGAAATGGAAAATGAGACTCACAGAAGGAGACGAGATCAGTGGGAAGGGTTATGTTGAGGGCGTATGACTTTGAAAAATTAATTTTCAAGTTTGACAAAAAGCGGAAAAAAGCAAAGTCTTTCAGCAAACTCGGTAGGGTGGTGCGAGGGTCAGCCAAAAAAAGGAGGATATCATCCGCATAAGCAGCAAGTTTGTATTCTTTGTCTGCTATCCTGATCCCCTTAATATCTGGGTTAGCGCGAATTTGTCTCAGAAGAGGTTCAAGGGAAATGACGAACAGAAGCGGGGATAGGGGGCAACCCTGACGAGTGCCATTTCCCAGGCGGAAAGGGTTCGATAAGTGTCCATTGACCCGAACTTGAGCTGTAGGGCCCGAGTATAGGGTCATAATAAAGTTTATCATTTTCTCGCCCAGGCCCAAAGCCATCAGTGATCCCTGCAAATAATCCCAAGCAATCCTGTCAAAGGCCTTCTCAGCATCCAATGAAAGGAAGAAGGCCGGAGAGTTAGATTTGCAAAGCCAGTGTTGGAGATTAAGGGCCTTGATAGTGTTGTCCCTAGCTTCTCTACCAGGGATAAATCCCACCTGATCCAAGTCAATGAGGGAAGGGAGCAAAGGGAGAAGTCGGTTAGCAAGCATCTTTGCAAACAACTTAATATCCACATTTAGCAGGGAGATGGGTCTGTAATTAGATACCTGGGAGGTATCTTTACCGCTTTTGGGGATGACGGAAATGTGTGCTTCCAACAACACAAGTGAACATTTTATGTAACTGTAAAGTGGTAAAGGTACAAAAACCCCAATGTGAAAAAACTGCATTATTCAGGCATATCAATCGAGCATCATTAGAAAAGATCAAGACAAACATGTGCTGATGGGAATGGGGTTATGACAACATTTTTGTAGGTCTCTTATATCATAAAGCAGTGCATGACTGATGTCATCTTGAGTATCCATTGTGCTAATGCACTTAGTAAAACAAATTATTTTTATTTTGCTGTTTTTTTTACTTTGGGGTTGACTTACTAAAGATGAATAGACTGTTTAAATTTGCAAGGGAATTTTTACTTAGCTTAGCGGTTATGGTGAAAACTTACACAGAATACCCGATCACATGCAAGTACATGATTGGATGATGGAGGTCATCTAAAAATCTAAAACACAAATGTCTTTGCAAAGTGAACAACCTATTTAGTAACCTGCCTTTAGTAAATCAACCCCTTTAACTTTCATCATGGGACACTTTATTCATGTCAGGAAAGAACCTCGTTCTATCTGCCCCAGTGGAGTAATAGATGTTTTACTTTAGTGTTCTATTGCTTGCCATTATTATCAATAGAAAATGTTGGCAAGGCACTGTTGTAATTTTTCTCCTACAAATTTAACCACTTGCCTACCGGGCATTTTACCCCCTTCCTGCCCAGGCCAATTTTCAGCTTGTTGCACTGTGAATGACAATTGCACAATCATGCAACACTATACCCTCTTTTTTGTTTTTAGACATATATAGCTTTATTTTCGTGGTATTTAATCACCACTGGGTTTTTTATTTTTTGCTAAACAAACTAAAAAAGACTGGACATTTTGAAAAAAAAAAGTTTTTTTCTTAGTTTCTGTTATAAAATTTTGTAAATAAGTAATTTTTCTCCTTCACTGATGTGCGCAAATGAGGCTGCAGTGATGGACACTGATAGGCTGCACTGATGGGCACTGATAGGTGGCACTGATGAGGAGGCACTGGAAGGTGGCACTGATGGGCATTGACAGGCATCACTGATGGGCACTGAAAGGCAGCACTCATATATGGCACTGATAGGTGGCACTGATGGGCACTGATGGGCACTGATAGGCGGCACTGATTGGAACTGTTAGACGATAATGATGGGCACTGTAGGACACTGATCGGTGGCACTCACTGGCACTGATAGGTGGCACTGATTGGCGGCACGGATAGGCAACACTGACTGGCACTGATAAACGGCACTGACTGACATTAATAGTTGGCACTGAAAAAAAGCTCTGATGGGCACTGATATGTGGCATTGATGTGCCCTGGTAGGCACTGATATGTGGTATTAATGTGCCCTGTTAGGCACTGATATGTGGTATTAATGTGCACTGATGTGCACTGGTATGTGGCAGTAACGGACACTGACAGGTAGTATTGATGGGCACTGACAGGTGGCAATGATGGGGCTACACTGATCATCAGTGCCCTGACGATCAGTGTAGATGTCCCCTCTGTGGAATGCCGATTACCGGCTCTCATCTCCTCACACACTGTCAGCATGAGGAGAGGACGATAACCGTCATTTCCTTGTTTACATGCGATCAGCTGTGGTTGGACACAGCTGATCACATGATAGAGCCTGTGCCATCAGCTCTTTACTTTGATCGGTGATCCACTGTGTCCCAGGGACAGAGCGCACCACTGATCACCATGCCGCACGCCCCTTGGAGTATACATGCACAGGTAGAGTGGGAGAACATCATATGACGTCTTCCCAGAATGAGAGAGCCGCTGCCCGCCCGTCATTTCCTTACATGGTGGGCGGGAGACAGTTTAAGATAAACTCCAGTCAAGCAGCTAAGTGCACAGAAAAGCATACATTGGAACTGTTTTACCCATCTTTTCTGTCCATGCAGTTCTGAGATTATCACAGCATTGCCACACAACACAGCCTTGTCTGGAAGGGCAGGAAAACTGCTACAGTTAGGTATCATTTGCAGGTCTTCATTCTCCCCTAGTCTGTGACTACACAGTGAAAAATGAACACATGAAAACTGCAACACAACTGACCTTCTCCGTGTGCTGCTTCCCCTTTCCCAGTCTGAGTTCTGTTATGTAGTGGATTTTAAGAGGCTAATACAATGTTAAAATGCAACTAATAATATATTAAAGAATGCAGATGTAATGCAGATGTAAATCTAGACAGCCATTAGATAAAGGAGAGAATTTTAAATCCGATGGTTCACTTTGGAGCTACTTGAAAGTATACTTGCTGATACTTACTCAGTTTAAAGTAGACCTAAGCCTAATCACTAAAATTTCACATAACTTGTTAAAGCTGCACTCCAGCCTCAGTGCCCGGTAATACCGGTGCGATTTCAGGTGGGATTTGGGAATTAAAATCGCACCTGAAATTGTACCTAATAAATGTGAATGTCAGTCTCACAACATTTGCGATTCGATGCAGCGCGATTTCTGAAGTAGCTCTTGCATTACTTTTTCTGCACTTTCTAGGGTAGAGATCTGGGATCTTATAGATCCCAAATGTCTCCTTAAAGAGGACCTGTCATGCCTTATTTCTATCACAAGGGATGTTTAGATTTCTTGTGATAGGAATAAAAGTGATAATACATAAATAAATAGTGGAAAAAAAAAAAAACTAATAAAAAAAGTTAAAACTCTCCAGTCCCTCTGTGCTTGAGCGCAGAAGCAAACGCACGCTTAGGCTGCACACGCATATGTATATGGTGTTTGCACCACACGTGTGAGGTATCGCCATGAACAATATAGTGAGAGAAATAATCCTCGTGCTAGACCTCCTCTGTAACTCTAAACTGGTCATTTTTAAAGCGTTGCCTACGGAGATTTTTAAGAATCATAATTTGTCACCATTCATGTGCAATTTTAACCACCTCCCGTCCGGCTGTTGTATATATAAACGACCGGACGGTGGCAGTGCAGGGTCAGGTGGCCATTTATAAATGGCCTCCCCGCCCCCTGCTTGCGCACACTTCTCCGGACACAGTGAAACACTGACCGTCGTACGGGACCTCTGTGCAAGGTCCCAATCATGTGATCACTGATTGGCCAATCAGTGATCACATGCAGAGTAGTAAGCAAGATGTCACTTCTGACATCATTGCTTACTACGTGTGAAATCTGTGAATGATCACATAGGTCACATGGTACAAGGCCATTCACAACAGCCTTGTACCATGTGACAAGCTGTGACCAATCACAGCTCACACAGTAGTTCTCAATGGCTGCAAGAATGCAGCCAGAGAGAAGGAGAAATGATTGCTTTTGCAGCCTTTATGGGTGTAAAAACAATCAGTGTAAAAAAAAAAATCTTCATCACCCCCCACAAGTAGTACAGTGTCACCATGGTAGGGGTGACAGTATGTAAAAAAACCCATAAATAATAATATAAAAAAAAATGTTTAAAAATTATAATTTTTGGTTATAAACTAATTTGAGCTTTTTTTTTATTAAAGATTTACTAAAAAGAGAACACATTTTGGCCAAGATTTATGATGAAATACTATTTTTTTGCAAAAGTTTATAAGAAATACACTTTTTTTCAAAATTTTTGGACATTTTCATTTACATAGCAAAAAAAGTAAAAATCCCAGTGGTGAATAAATACCACCAAAATAAAGCTTTATCTGTCTCAAAAAAATGCTAAAAAATTCATATGGGTACAGTGTTGCATGACTGCATAATTGTCATTCAAAGTGTAATAGCACTGAAAGCTGAAAATTGGCCTGGACAGGAAGGTGGTGAAGGTGTCCGGACTTGAAGTGGTTAAAGCATCATATGTTAGAAATCAATTTACTCGGCGTAACATCATCTTTTATATTTTACCAAGAAATTTAGTTATATATTGTGGTTTTTTTGCATTAAAATTAAGTTAGGTATATTTTATCACAAATAAATTCCGTTTTGATGCAGCGTGATTTCTAAAGTAGCTCTTGCATTACTTTTTCTGCAGTTTTATTTGCAATTTCACATACATAGAATATAATGGAAATCACACTGCAATTTGCAAGAAATTGTTGAAAATCTTCACAAGTAGCAATAAAGTCTTCAGAAATTGCACCTGAAATTGTGCTGAAATTGCACACAAATTGTCATTATTTTACATCGCTGCTGTGTGACTGGTGACTTAGTTTCAATCTTGCACAGTTGTACAGGCTCTTTTCCTGTACTGAAATTGCATACTTTGATTTCACTGCATACTGTGTCTAACTTCATCTAGGTCTTTCCTCCCTAGCCTAACCATCCCAGGCTTGCCCCTTTCATTCATTAGATTTTTAATCATGGAGGCTCAGCATCATGTGTGGGCATTAACCTGGTTGGTCTGCATGCAAATGCCATCTTCCTAGGAACATCCACTCCTTCAGACAGTGAGTGACACCCACCCATAACGTCATTTGATATTTGCATAACTCCACCCATGAGTCAGCCCACTTCTTTCATCAGGGCTGAGGGTTCTGGATAGGAGTCGTCAAAGTATTCTGGTGGTTTCAGGCAACCATGCACAGTACTGTACCTGCTCCTGCCATTAGCCATAATATGCCAGCTTCTCATACAAAAACACAGAAACAACGCAGCGCATTCTCATACCTAAATCTGGGAGTAACTAGGCATACGGGGTACCTTGAGGTTCTGCTAAATTGGAATTAAGACAATGCCAAAAAGACTTCTCTCTTTGCATCAATCCTCGGATCATGTGCTAGCAAAAATGCTGTTTTTGCCGAGACATTTCATCGCATTCGCTAAGCGTTGAGAAAAATCCCCTTGCAATGTGCAACTTCTCTTGCAAAGTGAACAGCCTATTTTCCTTTAGTAAATCAACTCTAATGTCGGAGTTCATAAATCCTTGGTGCCTCCACCCAGTGTGGTCTAATGAAGATAAGGGGGGGGGGTTCCCTCCTAGAAAAGCCTACTCCCAAAAGTACATAACACTTACACTTTCTGTAGAAGAGAAGGTGCAGGTCCAGAATTGAAAGCACCGTGAACTGTATAGAAGGTAGGACAGGGGAAGGTGGAATACCCCAAAACTCAATAGATTGGCTCTGACAGCTTTTCAGGCTAGAAGTTGCTGACTGGGTTTTAGAATCCAAAAGCATCACACATAACTTCTTCTAGAGTATGACAGCCACAACACTGGGGGTTCTAGTATTCCAGTAATGATCTAGCATAGTCTAAATCAGAAAAACATGGTTTCCAAGCAGACAGCCGTTTCAGAGAGTTGATACCCTCTAGGCCAGAGTCACAGCACTGGGCCCTTAAACCAGACACACAACCTTCTCACCACAGCCATCTTTCCACAGTGCTAGAAGGACTCTAGACATTTTCTCATTAGGAGGGAGGTCTAACTAAAGAAGACCCAACTAGAACAGGGTTCACTTGTTTTGTCAAAGCCTGGTCCAACCCACTGATTACAAACAAACCAGTTGGCTAGCGGACAAGGCAGGCGAGAGTCCATGCACCACACCCCTGATCAACAACTCTGTAACCTCGCAGAGTGACTGGAAGGTAAATGTAATTAAAGGAATCTCAAAACACCACGTTCCAAGACAGGCCTAACAAAAATGTAAACATCTGCAGATAGCAGGGGGCTGAAAAAACACATATACATAAGAATAATCTGGTTACCTGTAAAGCATAGGCATGGTGTGCCTTATCCTGAAAGTAGAATTATATCAATATTTACACGTAAGACTGCTTTTAGTTCATTAAGCAAGTATTTAAATGCTACATTTTGTAGGTGTCTATGATCTGCCATCCTATCCAAAATCAGTTTATTATTGAACTCCACCACATTTACAAGAGGGACCACTGTCATTCAAGCTAGCCCATTTAACTGTAATCTGGGCACAAAATGCTCTGGTCTCCAGTATAAAAACAATCTTATAAGTGATTCCACCCACAAGTAATATTTCAGTTTTGGTTCTTAGGCTTCTCAGAAATGCAAGCGGTAAGATATTTGCATTTGAGTTCTCAGATACGATGCAGTGTTCAAAAAGGGGCTCCTATTCCCTCTTTCAGTTCAAAGTATTATATGTATAATAGATGTATTTGGAACACTTCAAGGTGGATAAAAACACTTGAAACTCCAAGGTGGTTATGAATAGAGCAAGGAACTATGAAAAGCAGTTCTCCCTGCCAGAGGTATGACATGCTCAGCAGAATCAAATAGATTCAAACAGACAGTGCTTGGGGACCACACCTGCACAGATGTCAGATTTGGAGAAATGGCTGTGTCTGTGCAACCACTGTGTCCCAATTGACATGAATGGAACTACCAACTGTGCATTCCAGTTTGGGCAAACAAGCCCCTCTCACAGGTATACACCCAAGTACACCCATGTGAATTAGGCCTTGAAAATATCAGAAAACAGTTTCTAACTAAATGATACCAGAATTAACAGTATAAATGCGTACCTCGGTTTATGAACGCCTCGGTTAACGTAATTTTCAGTTTACGAATGAAAATCCATCGAAAATAATTAGAGATGAGCAAATTATTCAAAAATTCGATTCGGCTGATTCGCCGAATTTGCGGGAGAAATTCGATTTGATGCGAATTTATTCGCCGCGAATTTAACTTATTAAAAGGGTTTCTAGGCTTCAGAGAGCCTTTATATTAGTGCAGAACACTGTACCTTTAATTTAAATGCCCTTGGAGTCTGCTGGGGAAGAGAAATAATACTGTCAGTCAGTATGACATGCAGATGAGTGCCGTCGATCTTAGAATCACCGCACACTTCACTCATTTGGGCAGTCACGGGGCACGACGAAGAAGAAGAAGAAGAAGAAGAAGAAGAATAATAATGAAAAGAAGAATGAAAAGAAGAAGAAGAAGAATGAAAAGAAGAAGAAGAAGAATGAAAAGAAGAATGAAAAGAAGAAGAAGAAGAATGAAAAGAAGAAGAAGAAGAATGAAAAGAAGAATGAGAAGAAGAATGAAAAGAAGAATGAAAAGAAGAATGAGAAGAATGAAAAGAAGAATGAAAAGAAGAAGAAGAAGAATGAAAAGAAGAATGAGAGGAAGAATGAAAAGAAGAATGAGAAGAATGAAAAGAAGAATGAAAAGAAGAAGAAGAGGAATGAAAAGAAGAAGAAGAAGAATGAAAAGAAGAATGAAAAGAAGAAGAAGAAGAATGAAAAGAAGAAGAATGAAAAGAAGAATGAAAAGAAGAAGAAGAAGAATGAAAAGAAGCAGAAGAAGAATGAAAAGAAGAAGAAGAAGAATGAAAAGAAGAATGAAAAGAAGAAGAAGAAGAATGAAAAGAAGAAGAATGAAAAGAAGAAGAAGAAGAATGAAAAGAAGAATGAGAAGAAGAATGAAAAGAAGAATGAAAAGAAGAATGAGAAGAATGAAAAGAAGAATGAAAAGAAGAAGAAGAAGAATGAAAAGAAGAAGAAGAAGAATGAAAAGAAGAATGAAAAGAAGAATGAGAAGAATGAAAAGAAGAATGAAAAGAAGAAGAAGAAGAATGAAAAGAAGAAAAAGAAGAATGAAAAGAAGAATGAAAAGAAGAAGAAGAAGAAGAATGAAAAGAAGAATGAAAAGAAGAAGAAGAAGAATGAAAAGAAGAACGAAAAGAAGAAGAATGAAAAGAAGAAGAAGAAGAATGAAAAGAAGAAGAAGAAGAATGAAAAGAAGAAGAAGAAGAATAATGAAAAGAAGAATGAAAAGAAGAAGAAGAAGAATGAAAAGAAGAAGAAGAAGAATGAAAAGAAGAATGAAAAGAAGAAGAATGAAAAGAAGAAGAATGAAAAGAAGAAGAATTAAAGTACAGCAAAAAGTGTATCTGCAGAGAGCTCCGCTATTTCTGACAGTTCTCTGACAGTTCCTTCACATTTACAGCGGTTGAAACATTGTATCTATTTATTTCCGAATAAAAACATTTGTATCCTAAATGGAAACAAATAGATACAATGTTTCAACCGCTGTAAATGAACTGTCAGAACTGTCAGAAATAGCGGAGCTCTCTGCAGTGACACTTTTGCCGGCTGATCGGGAAAAATTCGATTCGTGCACCCGAAGTTTGCTAAAATTCGGATTCGATGCGAATCAAATTTTTCCTGATATTCGAAACGAATTCCACTTCGCCAGGTTCGATTCGCTCATCTCTAAAAATAATGCCTTGGTTTACTAATTTTTTTTCACAACACGAATGGATTAATTGGTTTTCAATGTATTTACAATTCTTTTTTTAATCATGTTCCTGTACAATACTATGTCTTTAAATTGCACTTTATAAGGAGTTTTTTTAACAGATAAGACTTTTTTTTACTGACCTCCAGAACGGATTAATTGGTTTTCAATGCATTCACAAATTCATTTTTAATTATGTCCCTGTACAGTATTTTTGCCTTTAACCATTTCAATACCGGGCAATTTTACACCTTCCTGCCCAGGCCATTTTTCATGTTTCAGCGCTCTCACACTTTGAATGACAATTGCGTGGTCATACAACACTGTACCCAAACTAAAATGTTATCATTTTCTTCACACAACTAGAGCTTATTTTTTGCTAAATTAACAAAAAAAGGCCAAAAATTTTGAAAAACAACAAGTTTTTCTTTGTTTCTGTTATAAAAGTTTACAAATAAATAATTGTTCTTCATAAATTTAGGCAGAGATGTATTCTGCTACATGTCTTTGGTGAAAATAACCCAAATTAGGATGTATTATTTAGTTTGTAGGAAAGTTATAGAGTTCACAAACTATGGTATAGATCTGAAAATTGATCAATCCTGAAGTACTGACAGCCAATCTAATTTCTTGAGGTCCAAGAATGTCAGAATAGTACAGATATCCCCAAATGACCCCTTTTTGCAGAGTAGACAGTCCGACGTACTTCATAAGAGGAATGGTGAGTTTTTTAAAGTTGTATTTTTTTTGTCATAATTTTTCGGAAAATGAAAAAATTAAAAAAATTATTTTCACTATTTGTTTTTTACATACTGTCACCAGTGCAGTACAGCATCATCATATAACTGGCATGGCAGTGAACGGGGACACTGACTGGTGACAGTATGAAAAAAAAAAATATATATATATTTTTTTTTATTTTTTTTATTTTTTTATTATTTTTAATTTTTTATAACATTTTTTAAAATTTTTGTAAGATTTGTTTTCATATTTTACTATGCCCAAAGTAGTACAATGTTACCATAGTAACATTGTACTACTTTGGGGAAGTGATCAGTATTTTTTTTTTTTTTTTTTACACAATTTGCTTATAGCAAAGAATTACTTTGCTTTAAGCAAGCATTTACCTGAATGAAATCGATTCATTCAGGTTTTTTTTTTTTTGTGCTTAGCTGGGATTTGGCCACAGCTAATCACATGACATGTGCATGTGACCTGCTGTGACCATTCACAGCTAGGCAATAGTATACAATGGATGGCATGAATGAAGCCATCCATTGTATACAACTGTTATGTGACCTGCTGTGATTGGTCACAGCAGGTCACATGGTACCGGCAACGGGGGCCGGTACTCAGATCTGTCATCGGCCGTGTCCGAGGTATAGGGCCGGTGACAGATTGCGCCGCTGCATGGCTCCGCAACCGCGCAAACTGCGCATGTGCGGGAGCACGCCAAATGGCGTGCACCCGGAAAGCTGAAGCATTTTTGCGCCCGCCAAACGGCTATAGGCCGGGTGGCTAATGGTTAAAGTTCACTTTAAAAAGAGTTTTGAACATATAAAAAACTTTTTTTTTACTTTTTTCTGACCTTTGGAACAGATTAATAGGTTTTCAATGCATTCGTATGGGAAACCGTGTTTCGGTTTACGAATTTTTCGCAATGCGAAAAATCCTGCAGAACGCATTAAATTCGTAAACAGAGGTACACCTGTATAATCATAGGCATATAAATATTATGCTATAAGAACATTCTCCTGTCACACTTGGCATACACTTTTGTACCTTGTCAATTGTTACATTTTTTTCAATGTGATTTAGACATACAGGGGAATTCACTAGCTGCACCACTTTTCTGGGGTTAATAGCCATTGTTAATGCATTGTGCTAAATTCAATAACCATTTGCCCCACATTTCTTCCTAGCTGCAAGCCATGCGCCAAGTTCAGCTAGTTCTTATTTGAGACACATTTCCATTTTGTAGCATTGATTTCTCCAAATTCAAAATAAAATATTTACAGTATGTCTCTTGTGAAACTGGAGATATTTAAGAGCAACACTCTTTTGACGTACAGAGAGATTGAGGACAGGATGGACCCACAAAGCTGTGTACACATTTAAAGGTCTGGTGAAAAAAAAAAAAGATTTAACAGATTAGGACATGGTCTAGTCTACTGCGTGTCAGTCAATATCAGTGTCAGTTAGTGGAAGTGTTATTGATAGTGTCAATATTTATTTAATGTTTTAATTAGTCATTTTGTTAGTGTCACTTCAATACTGGACACTTTCACCCCCTTCCTGCCCAGGCCAATTTTCAGATTTCAGATTTCAGCGTTGTTACATTTTGAATGCTAATTCTTCAGTCATGCAACCCTGTACCTGAATTAAATGTTTGTCATTTTTTAACAGATAGAGCTTTATTTTGGTAATATTTAATCATCACTGGGTTTTTTATATATTTTTTTTGCTCTATAAACAAAAAAAATCAAAAATTTTGAAAAAAAAGCACATTTTTTTTCATTTCTGTTCTAACATTTTGCGAATATTAAATTGTTCTTCATAAATTTAGGACCAAATATATTCTGCTACAGTTTTTTGGTAAAAGTAACCCAAATCAGTGTATATTATTCAGTCCATGTGAAAATTATAGAGTCTACAAACTATGTTATATATTTGAAAATTGATCAGTCCTGGTGTACTGATTAAAAAAATACATTAAAAAAACTGGTCACCGTCCCAGGTCTATAACTGGCTTTTTCAGCAGTGAACACCGACGGGCATTGCATGAGAAATATAAATAGGACTACCCTGTTCAACTTGGCAGCCAACTAACCAACAACATTGGTCAGCAACCCCAGTCTAAAAATGGCTTTTATCAGCAAGGAACATGGATAGGTATCACTTATCACAAAAGGCGATAAGAAAGCCAGTTCAATCTGCCAGCCAGTTAGCCAACAACTAAAAACCAAATTAACCTGTCTAACAAAATGCGAAACTTTCTCACTGCCCCTGAGATACTTTTGTTAACCAGTTCCCGACTGCACCATAGCCAAAAGATGGCTACAGTGTGGTTGGCTATTTCTGGGAGGGTGTCCATGGATATCCTCCCAGAACCACACCACTGCGTGCAATCTGTGATCGCTGTGTCCGAAGGACACAGCTGATCACATGACTAAGGAACAGGGCAATCACAGCCGCTTTTACCATGTGACCAGCTGAGTCCAATCACAGCTGATCACTGGGTAAATAGGAAATGCCGATTATCGGCAGTCCTCTGCTCATGCTGAGAGCGTGTGAGGAGAGGAGAGCCGGAAAGCAGCATTTCACAGGGGAACATCTACACTGATCATCAGGGTACTTATCATCAGTGTCCTGGTGATCAGTGTAGCTCCATCAGTGTGGCCAATAGTGCCCATCTGTGCTGGCAATCAGTGCCCATCAGTGCTGGCAATCAGTGCCCATCAGTTGAATCAGTGCCACCTATCAGTACCTATCAGTGCTGCCCATCAGTGCCTCCTAACAGTACCCATCAGTGCCACCTAACAGTGCTCATCAGTGCCACCTATCAATTCCCATCAGTGCTGCCTAACAGTGCCCATCAGTGCCACCTATCAATGCCCATCAATGCCCATCAGTGCAGCCTAACAGTGCTCATCAGTGCTAGCTATCAGTGCCCATCAGTGCAGTCTAACAGTGCCCATCAGTGCTGCCTGTCAGCCTGTCAGTGCTGCCTAACAGTGCCCATCAGTACCGCCTAAAAAAGTTTTTTTTTTCAATTTATTTTGTCTTTTTTAGTGTGTTTAGCAAGCAATAAAAACCCCAGTGGTGATTAAATACCACCAAAAGAAAGCTCTATTTGTCTAACAAAAGAATGACAAAAATTTAGTTTGGGTACAGTGTTGTATGACTGTGGAATTGTCATTCAAAGTATGAGAGCGCTAAAAGCTGAAAATTGTTCAGGGCAGGAAGGGGGTAAAAGTGCCTGGTAGACATGTGGTTCATTCCGGCTGTTCCAGTCTTTGTGAATTTCAGAGATTTTATACCTAACAAAATGTATACTATAGCCTCAAAATCTATACTTTAATCCCTGTAAAGAATCCCAAACCACATTAAACATTTTTATTTAAAATGGTTATGACAAGAATAACTCAAATGTGTAATATTAAATCCCATTACAAGAATGGGGTTGATTTAGTGAAAGCAAATAGGCTGTTTACTTTGTAAGGGATGTTGCACTTTGCAAGGAAGATTTTAGCTTAGGTGTTGAAATTTCACCATTTAAGGAGATGATTGTAGCCGTATTAGTACACTTGTGACAGAAATAATTGAGTACCACCCCTGATCCTTTTTTTTTATTTGCACGAACACACAATTTTTCAGGACAAGCTTTTGGGTTTTACCCCCTTCTTCATGTACTTCAAGTACTGCTTGGGCTTTCAAGATGAGGGAACACCCCAAAAGCTTGTCCTGAAAAATTGGATGATAGCACAAATAAAAAAAGTATCATGGACAGTACTCAATTGTTTCTGTCACCTTGTAAAGAAAACTTGTGTGCAAGAAAATTAAAAAAAAACAGCATTTTTTTCTTGCACATGATTGGATTATGGGATTTAATGGCTATTCGCCTCATTCCATAGGTTCTGAGGGAAACTCCCTTGCAAAGTGAACAGTATTTTTGCTTGCAGTAAATCAATCCTAATGGGTCATAGTTTGCTGCACACAAATACATAATTAAACGTAGAACAGAATTAGTAAAGGAAATGGATATTTTGTGTTTGGTTTAGTAAAGAGTCACAATTAATTACATGCTAAGCCAAAATGCTTTCAGAATGTCACATCTAGCTAAATATACATGAAATAAAAAAAAAATAGTGGCTTCAGAAAAGTAAGAATTCAAATTAACAGGCTGACCACCTGTTGCATGAGAAACCTTCTATGGACACATGGGCATTAATAATTAAATGGTGGCTAAAATGCCAGATTGGGTTTTTGAGGTTAATTAATTTATTCATACTTCTTCTTAAAAAAATGAGAAGACTGGAACACAGCAGATGCTGAAAAATATCAAGGTCATTGAGATCACAGGAGCGTGAGAAAAATGCCCCGCAGGCATAGTGCATTGCTTGTACATTTATGACGAAGCAAGACCACAGAACTTGTGTAACAATTCAGGCTTGGTGACTGTAATTATGCATAAACTAATTGCCAGGGATGGAAATTTCAAGAAATACAAGTCTCTTAGTGGTGAATTGAGGAAGCTAACTCAGTGTTGGCTAGGAAAAAAAAATGTTACTGCAATATTGCATGAGACTGTGCGTAATTAAAACAGGTGTGACATAGATTGCTTGCTCTGTATGAATGATTTCATCGTAGCATTTATATGAATAAGCTATGACATGCTTTTACTAAACTACCCTTTTTCCTGTAAGCAGGATGTAGAACACTTGGAAACCCTATAACCCCATGAACACCAAAAACAGTTACAGTAAAATCACTTTTTTTTCTTGATACATTCTGTTCCTGCTATCAATTATAGAAAACAAGAAATAATTTGTAAAATGTAAACATAACAGCCATTGTTAGTACACTAGGATCCTAAGAGGTAGTATTGCAGCATTTTTTTAAACCTTTGATATACAAAAGTTGTAAAGGGGTACAAGTCCCCTTTACAGGCCATTCGCGTTTGAAGAATTGCTGCGCGAGTACTATGTGACATAAAAAATTGTAACACCCACCATTTTATTCACTAGGGAGCCTGCTTTAAAAAAATATAATGTTTTGGGGTTTAAAGTAATTTCCTAGCAAAAAATACCGATTTTTTCATGTGAACAAAAAGTGTCAGAAAAGGCTTGGTCTTCAGGTGGTTAGAAGAGTGAGTGATGTGTGGCATAAACTTCTAATGCTGGGCATAAAATGCCCCCACCCCCAAAAACGACCCCTTTTTGGAAAGTAGACACCCTAAACTATTTGCTGAGAGGCATGTTGAGTCAATAGAAGAATTTATTTTTTTACCACAAGTTTTTTGGAAAATGACAAAAAACTTTTTTTTTTTTACACAAACTTGTCACTCAAATGATTTATTGCTCACACAAGCCATGAGTATATGTGGAATTGCTCCTCAAAATACATTGTGCTACTTCTACCGAGTATGAGGGTACCACATGTGAGAGACATTTTGGCAGTCTAGCCAAGGACAGGACTCCAAAAACCAATAAGCAGCTTCAGGCTTTTAAATGGCTTTATTTCCTCATTACACTTCCTCACTACCTTTCACAGTTTGAGACCCTGAAATGCCAGGACAGCACCAAACTCCCCCAAATGACCACTTTTTGGAAAGTAGACACCCCCAGGAATTTGATAAGAAGCATGCTGAGTATTTTGCAGATCTAATTTGTTGCCACAAGTTTTTGGAAAATTAAGAATGAAAACAAAAACATATTTTTTCTTTTTTTTATTATATCTCAAAACCTTGTGAGAAAAAAATGAGATCTGCAAAATACTCACCATGCCTCTTTTTAAATTCCGTGGGGTGTCTACTTTCCAAAAAGGGGTAATTTGGTGAGGTGTATTGCTATCCTTGCATTTCAGGGCCTCTGAAACTGTGATAGGTAGTGAGGAAGTGAAATGAGGAAGTTTCGCACCTTCAGGCTTTCAAAGTGGTCATTGGATTTCAGGCTCCTGTATGTGTCTAGGCTCCCAAAAAGTCTCACACATGTGGTGATCTCCTAGATTGTAAGCTCGAAAGAGTAGGGCCCTCGAACCCCTCGTGTGCTGTTTGTAGTTGCTGTAATGTTTCATGTATTGTCCCCCCCCCTCTATTGTACAGCGCTAAGCAAACCCTTTGGCGCTATATAAACTCGATGTAATGTAATGTAATGTATCCCCATACTTGTTAGAAGTAGCTGAATGTATTTTGTGGTGTAATTCCACATATACCCATGGCTTGTGTGAGAAATATATAATTTAAATGACAACTTTGTGTAAAAAAAAAAAAATGTTTTTGTAATTTTCCAAAAACTGAAAATTTTTTTTTACGGAGGTCTGGCTGGGCTGATTTCATGTTTGATGGCAATTTTAAAGATGAAGATATATGTAAGCACATAAATAAAGTATATTCTGTTTAAGTTTTTACGGAATTACACTATTGTGGTTTCATTTATGGTGGGCATCGTTTCGAGACTGATGTGGAGAGGAGTATAATACTGTGGCTGTGAAGATCCCTCTGGAGGAACTTATTATATATCAGTACCCTGCCTGGAGGATTACCAAGCTTGTGTTTATATATTTTTTTGGTAAGGGTATCTATTTTGCACACTCTAGAAGTGGACACTTTTTTCACAGTTTTTTATCACTAGATTGTTTCACGGGCACGTGTTTACACAGCTATTCACTTTACCATATAGTGATCACGAGTGTTTTTGTGTGAATCACATGCGTTATGGAATGAATACTTCAAGTTGTTAAGGATAATACACTATGTGTGTTTTCCTTTCTTTTTTTTGAGGTTTTTTTGGTTTCAGAAATTCCTTTAGAGGCTGTCTTCACCTGGAGGTTGATTTTGAGATTTTGAATGACTGATATTTTGAAGGACTAATTTATTATTTTGGGACTTATGTGTTTTTTGTTTTTGTTTTGAGCACTTTTTATATTTGTATTTATACTTGGGATACTAAGCATATTTCATAAGATTTTGGAAAGTAAGGAGTACTAATCTCACCACACCATTTAATCTGACCATAACTGATGTGATTGGGTGCATACCAGTTTCAGGATTCGACCAAAGCTTGAAAGTTGACAAATTTGCTTTGGTAGAATTCTTTGAGTTTACAGGACTGTTTTGGATTCTATTTTCCTTTGTAGGTTCTAAATTTCTGGCTGTTATTAGCTGTGAATGTTGAATAGTTGTAGTTTACTATCCACCATCCATATGTGAGATTTGTACTTGAGTTCAGTGGCATTGCTGCTTGAATCTTAGGTTGTGCCCTACCTAATATATAGTCATGCATAAATACAACTAATGTTACTTGTTCCATAAAGGCATAACCAGAAACCATATGACCCCCATAACAAACTTTAAATGGGGTTCCACTTAAACGTACGTGATACATCTTATTTACCCTTTGCTATTATTACTGGCAGATGATGGACAGCCTACAATGCACCTCCCAAGGATCCCATTTATAATACCTCTCACCACTGTAATTTAACACTTACAACTTATAACTATGTATAATAGTATGGATAAGTCATTTTATGGTCTGTAGGTGCAAATAGGGTTGATGGAGAGGCTTCTCTTCTGCTGTCAGCTAGAACTAGAATTTTTTTGGGGGGGAAGTTCTGAATAATCTTTTATGGTGAGAAGAGACAATTATTTAAGAGAACATTTATTGAAAAGGGATTTGTTATAATTCATTTTCAAACATGTATGTGTGGCCCAGCTCTAATAATATTGTGCCCCTTAGATTTACTTTATTTGCAGGTACATCATTTTATATGCATTTCTAGTATTTGTTTCAGCATAGCTATTATAATTGTTTAAATTACTATTCTACTTATATTCTGCAGTTTTAAATAAAGGGTAAAATGACATAGTCTTAGAAAGATTGATCTCGTCTGTGCCCCTCTGCAGTAGACCAGTAGGCCTACAGTTAAAAAAAACCTTAGACATACATGTATATGATATTTAATTATTTCTGTCTTGGTAACATATATTTCCCAATTGAAACAGGGTCTATGAATGGAGAGCGGTTTCAGCTCTATGTATAGCTGGCTGTTGGAAAAGCAGCCAATCAGATCAATCTGTTTCTGATCAGCTGCATTGAAGGTCAGAGGAGAGATTTGTGGTCTAATAAACCCCAGATTTCTCCATAAGGAAGACCTGTCACCAGTATCAAGACAAGTTAGTCTAGCGCCCAGGGCAAGGATATAGACTTGTGCCCCCTTCCTAATTCATGTCATAGAACAGATTACCACCTTGTGCCCTTTCTTTGACCCCTAGCTCCAAATGTCCATGGTGGACACTGCCCCTGCATGGCTAGTAGGTACTTGCATATGTATGGTGTGTGTGACAGCAGTAGCTATCAGAGCATATGTGAAAATGTGGCCCCTGGTTGCTAGCAGGGGCGGACTGACAACTCATGGGGCCCCCAGGAAATAGGGGATCATGGGGCCCCTGTGTCCTTGCCCAAACTCAAAAAAGCCTATGAAAAAGGTACCAGGGGCATCTCATGGGGCCCCCTACTGATCCCGGGCCTTCGGACAGTGCCTGAGTTTCCAAATGGTCAGTCCGCCTCTGGTTGCTAGCCACTGATTTGGAGCTCTCGTGTGGTGAGGCAGTGACCTCCCCTACCACTGCACCCTGGGCAGCTACCCCTCCTACCCACCCCTTGTCCTGGCCCTGCCTGTCATAGCCTATGATGTCACAAGGACTGTTGTTCATTCCTTGTGGTAGCATTAAAGTTAATACAAAAAAAAAGACAGTGTAAAAAAGTTTTAAATAAAATAAATAATACATTAAAAACAAAAATTGAAAGCGCCCTCGTCTCCTCCATTCTTATGTGCAAGTGCGAACACATATATATATGTCCCGCACGCATACTTAACTCATCATGAACATCAGAGTGAGAGCAATTCTAGCACCAGACCTTGTGTGTAACTTTAAACTGTTAACCTGTAAAGGTGTTTAAAGAATCGTAGATTTTTAAGTACCGTAGTTTGGTGCCATTTCACGGGCATATGCAATTTTAAAGCAAGACATGTTAGGTCTCAATTGATGCAGCATAACATCATCTTTTATATCGTACCAAACAACTGGGCATTATATTGTGTTTGTGTGCAACAAAATTTATTAAAATGTATTATTTCCAGATAAATAGTGTTTGAAAAATAATTGCGCAAATAAAAAACCATCCATCATTTTATTGTTTAAGGCCTCTGTTAATATATATATATATAATGCTTGGGGGTTCTAAGTAATTTTCTAGCAAAAAAATGTAGAATTTTAAATTTACGTGTGAAGTGTCAGAATTGGCCCGGCAGGCAGGGGCATATTTACCACAAGGAAAACAAGGCATTTGCCTAGGGCGGCAGCACCGCCCCCTGGAAGAAGGGACATTTGCGGCATGGGGACCAGGTGGGATCCGAGAAAGGCTGCGGGCTGCTTAATGGTGTATGCAGAGCCTGACTCTTGTTCCCAGGGATGTCCAGAGCTGTGAAGGTGTGTATCTTTCTTCCAGGGGGGGGATGTGTGTTAGTGAAAGACTCTCTGGGGGGGGGGGGTTTGTTGGTCAATGTCAGGCTCTGCCTAGAGCAGCACAAAACCTAAGTACACCACTGCCCATAGGCAAGTAGTTAATTTTGTTTCCATACTGAACATCAGATACACAAGGTCACAGAGAACTGTTAATTACATTTTAAAACATATATAATATACCTGTCAAAGGAAAGAACCTGTTTCTGTTTAGCCAGACCATTCAATCAGTATACATCCAGTAAAGGAATTGTACACACCTTTAAAAAAGAAAAACGATCCCTTTTGTATAATTTAGTACTTGCTGAAAAACAGCAAATAACTATTGACTCCCAACTTTGCAGAAACTGAGGCTATGTTTCACAATCATTTCCTCTTTTTACTACAAAATAGCTTTGCTATAGGCAAGGTATGACATCTAGGATCAAAATGACCACAAAACACCGCACAACATAACTAGCGGTCCTTGACCTTTTAATATCTCTAGTATCCTTTACACAGGAGCAAGTCACAATTTGATCTAATCTTGCTGAGCTGATGGCAAAACCGAAGTAAACAGAAAAGGAACACAACGTTTTATATTAGACCATGGGTTTTATAATGCAGCTTAAGCAAGATATTGCTAATCCATATTTAAAAGGTCACAGGTACAGTCTGACAGAACAAGAAGCAGGGCACCCAGTCTTCTTAACATTTTTCTCTAAGGACAACCTGTGCAAATTAAACACTAACTGTATTTTGCTAGCTTGGCTATTTAGCAGCTTCCACCTTGTTCTCTAGGCAAGCAATTTATTATTTTTTTAATGCTGCAGAAATAAGAAATACTTCTTACAACATATAAGATGCTCAAATTATTTGAGCACTAGGGATAATACAAAAAATTGTATTATATAGTTTTATACCGTAGGATCTCAAAGAATGTATTATTTAATCAGGTAAAATATATTAGTTTAATTAGTTCTGTGGCTAGTGCGGTTTTATATTGATAGATAAGAGGGTAGGTATGTGTATAACAGGTGAATATATAGAATTAGATTTTTCTGGTTGCCAGGGGATGTAGGATGGATGTGTAAAATGGCTTGTTGTGAGAATAGACTGCGACCAGTACTAGTCTGGAAAGTACCACATTGCATGCAATTACAGTGCATTTAAAGAGGTTGTAAAGTATTTTTGTTTTGTAACTAAAATAAAAAATATGTTATAAGTACGTCCTCTGTTCATGGGTATTGTACAGAGTGTCTCCAAACCTCCTTCTCTAGGGTCCCCAACCTGCAGTCTTGGCTCCTCCTCCTCGGTGCCTCCTCATTGGCTCCTCCACTTCTTCATGCTTCATCATTAAAAGCTGCTTCCTAAGGGGGTACATGTGCAAGCTCACTCCTGAGCCAGTTTGTGTGCATTCATTGACACACACCACATGGCTCGGCCCCTCCCCTTGCTTTTGCCTCACAAGCTACATCAGTAGTAGTCAACAGTTTGTGAGAGCAGAGACAGACTTGAGAAGACCTGCAGATGGGCACAGTGCTGGATCAATACAGGCAGGGCCGTGGATAAGGGGGTACCACCAGTCCTCCTGTACGGGTCCCAGGCCAGCAGGGGGGCCCAGGCAACTGGGTAAATTGTCTGTGGGCAGGAAGGATGAACGGGGAGATTACTGGAACCAATCCATTGTATGGCTCTCCCTTCAGCAGCTGAAAGCTGGGTTCTTCCCCCCCCCCCTTGACTTTTAGCTGCTGCAGAGAGATACATACAGGGGATCGGTTCCAGTAATTTACCAGCTCCCTCCATTCCTGAATGAACACAATGTTTATTTGTGGGGATGGGGGCCTGTTAGGTTGGCAGTATGGGGCCCTGTAGTTTTTGGGGGGGCCTGTCAGGTGGGCTGTAATGGGCCCCGTAGTTTCTAACAGCAGCCCTGAATACAGGGGTAGGGTAAATATCTATGGAGGTGGGATGAGTAACAGCAACTGGAAGTTTTGAGTGCATTAAGGTGAAAAAAACTTTTTGACTTTAAAACCACTTTAAGTATCTAATCTTGCTAGTTGGAGATATGCGGCAGGTCCATGTCCAAAGGATAAGTTCACCTTTATACAAAAAATAATAAATGCACATATTTTGCAGGTAAAAAAATGTGCATTTATTATTTTGTGTTGAAAGAGCCTGTAACGCATTGCACCAGCAATCAGCAAACCTGTAGATCTGTCAGTATATCTGCTTGCCCATACCGGATGTACCGGTACCAGATGTACCGTGGTAGTTCATTTAGATCTAGAAGCCAACAGCTGCTTAGACTATTGGGACTTGTAGTTTCTCATCCACAGAACACAGTGAATGAGTGGCGTAGCCGGGGGCGGAGCCCCGCACTGCCACACTTTTTGGTAAATTTGACAGCTAGCGAGGGGGGAGAAGATTCCCTGCTAGCTGTCAAAGTGAGGGAGCGGGGTGAGTGGGAGCCAGTCTGATCATAGGATGAATATGGGTGTAACATGTTATGAAAGATGAACTTTTCTTTTAACTTATCTAAATCCAGTCACTTTTATTCAGTTTTGGATAAAGTATAGGGTAATATTCTGTAAACACGGCCTAGACACTTGGTCATTGCTGATAAATATGTAGAAATAAGTTTTGGATTTAACACCTCAAAGACCAATGGGCTTTAGAAATCTACATTTAATGTGAAAACTAAAGGATTCAAATGGGGGAACATTTTCACTTATGCAGTAGATTTTATCTGTACAGCATTAAGGATGGTAAAGTGCTGATCCAAAACATGTAAGTGCAGGGTTTGCTACACACTGTTTCTAATATGTGCAATGAAATAAGCCGGAAAGAGAGCCGTGTAATTAAAATAGAAAATGACTCATTTATGGCATGCATAATCATTTTCAAACTCTTATTACAATAAGTTGTAATTATATAACTCTTGGTTTGAAGAAATCATGTACAGTAATTATATACAGACAAGCATGGGATTTAATTAGTGAGTCGTTTCCAAAGCCGAAATGGTCATACCAAGTTACAAATAAGGATAACAAACATTTATTTTAAAGCCATCTATACTGTATTACCATATGATAAAGACTGAAAATGTTGAAACATCTACTTTACTGCCTTTAGCAACTAATCCGCTATGGAATAGGCACATAAAGTGAATAATATTCCATAGGCAGATATTTTCAGAAGCTTTTCCACAGCATAGTCGCCACAAGAGGCAATGAATTGTGCTTGATTTGTGCACAATATGTGTGATGTTGCTATATGTGAATTATATAATCTAATGTATTGTCAAGACTAGGGATGGTGCAGTAGAATTTCATTATTGCAGACCAATGGCAAAAGCACTATTAGTGTTATAGTGTTACTAAACTCACAACACTAAAATCAGTCTGAATATACAGTAAAGCATGCTTGTTATACTTACTGTGGAACCTAGGAAGTTAATCATCTGCATTGTGTAAAAAGGCTGTTTGATCCTTTCTTCTCTGCCCCTCCTCTTGTTGAAATGACCACCTGATACAAACTGAATCTGTAGTCACATGCACATGCTCAGTTTGATGTGTATTGCTAGAGAGGTTTTTTTTTTTCCTTCGGAAAGTGCATGGCACAGGGCCAATAAGCACTGTCCAGGCAGAGGATCAGGGGTTTCACATCCTCCTAGAGCAGAAAGAAAACTCCTACAAGCTTTAACTAGTGCTCTGCTGAAGTTACAAGACTGCTCTAACTGCTGATGAGAAAAGGTATTTAGCGGTTTATATTTACTAAAATAATTGCATTTCCATGTTCTGTGTACTGTGGGAGACCAGATATAGTGAATGCAGGGTCCTGGGTTTAGTATCACTTTAATTTTTACTTGTGTGGCCCAGTCTGCAGCACTGACAGGAAAAGGATTCTGTGTCAGGCAGCAGAGGAGACATTTACCCAGACACAGCTGTGGGAGGGGACAGTTTTAAGCCCGCCCTCTACCCAATAGGAAGGCACACAAGTTATGGACTAAAAGGATTGTGGGAGGTGTAGTTCTGATAGACTGAGCTGGCCTGGTGAGTTGGAATTAGTAACCCCCAAACCCCACAAAGTACTGGGGAAAAGAGAAGTTGTTCCCTGCTATTTTCCTGGGCTGAGGAGAAGATGAGTATAGGCTGTTCTGAGAGGACTGAGTGCACATCAGGCTACTGACAGACTACTCACTCCGACCCCTGAGAGGGAGAGAGGCACAGTGACAGACAGTCTGGGACATCAGAAAGCACCATGGTTGCCACCTGAGACAGTGGGATGGATACAGCAGACACAGACTGGATGTGTTTCACCCAATATACTGAGGGAGATCACCTGATACCACAACTTGGTGACAGACTGCTGGCCAAAATCTACATTACAAAAGAGGAACAGTGTTGCTTTTGAGTATCACAGAGCCAGTGACTTTATCAGAGCTTAACGGGAGTTAGTGTCATCATCAGTGCTTAATCCTGAGCAATCCAATTTATCAGTTGGGCCCCAATAAGCTGACCAGCAGAAGAGAGTAAATTACAGACTGCTGAACTATTAGAGTGGCACAACTATTCTTAGTTAGGGTTTTCCCCAGTATAGGGTTTAGCAGAAGTTGCTCTTTACTGTTCATATTTTAGCAATATATTCCTTGCTATAATTTAACTTTGCTGTTTCATTGCTTTTGTTTCATATCTCTTTTGCTACTTGGGTAGTGATGGGTCAGACCCCCTGTGTTTGGTTCATGGTCAAACTTTGGAACCTAATGAACGTTCGACCACAAACTTCAAACTCAATGCAAATCCATGTGATTTGAACTTGTAAATTCAAAAGTGCCCATTTTGAAGACTTATATGCAAGTTATTGGCCATAAAAGGGGTATGGGGACTCGGGTACTGCCCTGAGGGACATGAATCAGTGAAACATTTTTTTTTTCAAAAAGTACCGTTTTTAAAGGGGAAGTAATTTTTCATTGCTTAAAGTAAAATGTAAAAATTAAAAATCCCTTTAAATATCACATATCATGTCTGGGGGGTCCCATTAAACTACCTGCAAAGTTGCACATCTGTACAATGTATAAAACCTGCTGGAGCAGGACTGACATAAAAAGAAGAAAAAAAAAAAAAACAGTGTGGGGTCCGCCCTTTAGGTCTGGCAAAAGGGTTAGGAGGGACCCCACAGAATGTTTTTTTAAAGTGCATTGGGTTTCCCCTAGAAGCCGTACCAGGCCCTTTAAGCCTGGTAAGACTTTTAAGGGGAAACCCACCCCCCAAAATTGGGAAAAAAGCATGGGGTCCCCCTAATGGGTCCTACCAGACCCTTGATCCAAGCACAGGCCTGGCAGGGCAGGAAAGGAGGGGCCATCAAGCAACCCCTCCTTGCGGCTTGCAGGACAAACATGCCCTAACTGGGACAAGTGTGCCCTGCCTGCAGAGGATGAACCATGTCCATAACCACCACTTTTCACTGTGGACACAGAGGCTGCTTGCCCTCTTGTAGTTTCCTGTGAGTGTCTGCCTCTCCTTGTTGGCCTTTTGGACATGATGGGGATTTTTTTCTGGGGATTTTTATAACTTTTTATTTTAGAGTGTGTGATGGGAATTTGGTGCTTGGGTGCAATACTTTTGTGTTTGATGCACTATAAACCATTTAGCGCCCCCCCTCCAAAAAAAAGGAAACCACTGCTGATGCAGAAAAAGGAACACCTGCGACACAGAAGGAGGAACACTAATGATGCAGCAACAAAACCTGATGCTGCAAAAATAAAAGTATATATATATTTATATGAATAAATATATATATATATATATATATATAACTGGGGACAATGGTGACACAGAAGTGCTGTAAAAGACACTGACACTTCTTTGACACCACTACACATCACCATCCTACACTACATTACACTACGTTATACCACTAACTCCACTAAACTCTGCAAACACACTACACAAGGCTGCTGTGTAAGCAGCCTTATATAGCGTGGGGCATGGACTTAGCTGTGAGTCATGATTAGCCAAAGTTACCGTGACTTTGGCTAATCATGGCTTTCACAGTGCATTGTGCTGTGATTGGCCAAAGCATTGCACCGGACCTGTGGTCAGATGCATTGCTTTGGCCAATCATGGCTCTCAAAATGCACTGTGAAAGCATAGGCACTGTGGGTGCTCAGCGGGCGATTAGTCACCTATAACGTTTGTGTGTTCGGCGAACACAAGAACAGCCAATGTTTGAGTCAAGCTTACGTTCGGCTCAAACATCAAGCTCAACACTACACCTGAGTCCTGCATATACTGTACATCTGCAATAAATATTCCCCTCCCAGCCAGGTGTTTCAGGGTATGTGGTGATATTTGTAGAGTCATGGGCACAGGAACAGGGGGCCCAATACATCCAGAGACTCCTACAAGGGGTAAGCTCTACACTCAAATTTTGCTGTCCAATATGCAGTGAGTAACGTTCATTACTAGGAAGCCTTAATTAAAGGGAATATGTTTGTTTGAGGGGTATAAATGGATTACAGGTATTTGAAATAGGGGTCATACTTTATGACTATAAGGGTTGGGATTCCCTTTGGTAATTCCATGTGAGGTGATTTACAGTCACCTGGGCAACTCTTCTAAATCATTTGATTTATTTGTTTTATTAAAACTACTTTGGGTTTAGTGTAGTAGGTCTTCCTTTTTCAGCCCGTAGAGCTGAATTGTATATCATATGTTTGTCTATGAGTAAGGCTATCAAAGGACAGCATGTACTCCCAGTCAAATGTTTGACTCAGGTATGTACAGTGTATGTACAGCTAAATTCTAACTCCTAAATCTTAATTAGGATCTGGTCCCTCTGCAGATGTTGCCTCAGATAGTCATCTACGCCCTTGGTTCAGAGGGCCAGGCAGTAGGATTTCCCCTGCAGCAAGCATATGTTTTTAAATGACAGTTTGTCATGACATTCTTACATGTCACAAGCAATGCTTTTACAATCACATACATTGCCAACTATTTTACCTTTTTACACTTCAAACTTTCTATTACAGAATTTATTCAGTGCATGTAGTATTTTAGTAATCTGTTTGTGATTTACTAGTATGTAATTATCTCACCTTTAGCGTTTTATGTGTAAGGTTCCTGTGCTTGTTAGACAAAAAGCAGTGTTATGATTAGAAATTTCATAATGAGTCATACTTCCTAGCCTACACATATACTTACATTACATGAATTCAGAGGAAAGGTATGGCAACAAAGGCTAATTAATAATTGTGTTAAATACATGAAAAAAATTAGAAACATAGACACATATTGAACACCATATGCATATGTCAATGTTCATTTACCATATCTTGCATGTTTTATTTTACTAATCTATTTTTCTATCCATCTTTTATCTTTTTTTTCTGAAACTATGCTTTGTTAATAAATCAATAGACTGACATGTTAGAGTATTATAATTGTCTCCTTGTACACAAATTACGCTTACTGTAATATAAAATGCTAAAAATGTTTCTCCACCTTTAATCTCTGACTCTCTCTTTTCTCTGCTATACAGCTGTTGTGATGGTCCTGAACAGTATGAGCATTGGCTGGAGCTCTCGAATTCAGGTTTTCTTGACCTTTTGCAAGCTTGCAGCAATTTTGATAATTATAATCCCTGGTGTTATGCAGTTAATTAAAGGTAAGGGCTAATATTTTTGTATCAGTTATTACGTGTATTATCTTGTGATAAAACCTGCTATATACTGTACATTTTATTTTTAACTTAATGAGGATTTTTATGGAAGTGCTTCCAGTCTTTCTGATCCTCTAATACAATAAAAAAGTGAGGGCCTTGTGGTACAAGCAGCCTTTGGATTGATATGATAATATCATCTGATAACCAAGATGTGATTGTTCCCTGTGCCATTAAAAGTCCAGTAAACAGACATGTTTGCAAAAAAAAAGAGCACATATTAGCTATCGGATATTATTCTTTTCTAAACAAGCATTACACTAAAGAGGCCCATACAGGGGCAGACTGACAACTCATGGGGCCCCCTGGGCAATAGGGGATCATGGGGCCCCTGTGTCCTTGCCCAAACTCAAGAAAGCCTATGAAAAAGGTACCAGGGGCATCTCATGGGGCCCCCTACTGACCTACTGGAAAGGATCAAACTGGACAGGAATAGATGGGTAAAATAGCTCTTTAGCAAGGAACTGGCATTTGTTTTTTTCTTTTTATATAACACAAGGTCAATTTAAACCCCTTAACACCCTTTACCACTGTGAGATTCAATAACAGTGGTCACATGATAAAGCAGCCACACTGCCTCTCTGGGCATTGAAGGATAAGTTCACCTATTGTAACATGATACATGTTACATCCATATTCAGGGTGTAACATGTAACATGTTACGATTGGACCGACCCCCGCACATCCCAATTCCTAATCCCCATTGTGACAGCTAGAAGGAGATATTCCAACCCCCCCCCCCCCACCAGCTGTTACAATTTATTTTTAAAATGTGTCAGTGCGGGGCTCTGTCCATCCGGCCAGTGTCACTCATTCATGGGAAAACTTTAAGTCCCGGCAGCCTTTGCGACTCTCAGCTTGCAGTTTTCAAATAACTGCAGTGGAGCGTCGTGGTAGTAGTTCATTTAGCCTTCCTGACAGTAAGTATCTGCTTGCCCATACCGAATGTAAAGATATATTGGAGAAGACAGGTCAGGGGGATAGCACCAGTGATCTGCTGGCTCCAGAAACAAAAAAATAATAAATGCACATTTTTTTACCTGCAAAAAAATGTACATTTATTATTTTTTGTTAAAAGGTGAACTTATCCTTTAAAGCCCATTTGAAGGGCCATCAGAATGGAAGTGCAGCTTCTTTATCATGTGACCGCTCTGATTGACTCCCACAGTGGTCACATGATAAGAACTCATCTCACTTGGTCCCAATCCTTTCTATTGGTTGAACTGGATGAACTTGTGTCTTTTTTTCAACCAGCCTAACTATGCAACTACGTAATCAAAAGCCTTGACTGAGAGCTTTTAATGACAGTTAGATCGGTATGCTGGGAGCATGCAGTGAGTGACCTCTCAGCACAAAACCACATGGCACTATGGATGCATGTGTGCAGCAGCAGGATGTTAAAGCCCACCTTTCTTGTCAGTGCCTATATGCTTTACATTGTTAGCAAGAGTTTCAAGTGTGTGTCCATCTAAAACAATGTTATTCTTAGTTTTGGACACAGTGGGAAAAGGGTAGACTGTCAGTTTTTTTAAAGCTTTTTAGGCAGTAAAGCTGGCCATACATTATACAATTTTCGTACAGTTTTCTGTCCAATTTCCTTTAGATTTACCTTCAACTATGTCGTTCAAAGGCCTGCCTAATTAGATATAATTGAAAATGTTGTTTAGGTTTTACCTCATATTATATGGTTTTTGGTAAATCTAAAGCAAAATTCTCAAGAAAATTGTATAGTGTATGGCCAGCCTAAGAGAGATATACCCTCACTTCCTGTCCTGCTGATACTACTTTACTAGACAGGAAGGGAGGGGAAACTCTCCAACAGCAACAGAGACAGAAATAAAAATGCTCTTGTTTAGCAGTGTATGAGAAGTTCCCCGGCCAGATTTATATCTCTCTACTGACATACAATTGGGCACCAAAACACAAAGTGAAAGAGTTCAAACTAATTTTTATTAATCATAATACAGTCATTATAGAAACAGCCAATGTGTTTTGGGGCAAAAAACTCCCCCTTCATCAGGGTTATAAAACAAACATACAGTAAATCATAATGAGTAAAAGAAATAAAACAATAAAAATATCATGATTATAGTAAAAAATTCATAAATTAATGTAGAACACTATATACTAAAAATATATCATTTGAAAACAAACAAATAAACCGTAGGCAAAAAACATGTATATGTAATGACCCTTTCACATGGGCATACTCTGCCAAGTGGAATCTGTCTGAGTAGACGGATGACAGGTCCGTGTCTGCTCCACTTGTGCAGAATGGACATAGACACAGTCCGCTATTCTCTATGGGGTGGTCAGATGTAAACAGACTGCCTATCCATTTACATCCGACTGTCACCTGATCCTCTAGATGAATGGGGAACGGTCCCCATTTGTCAGTTTTTAGCGGATAGGATGCAGGTGGATGTAAACACACATATGTCCATTTACATCCATCTGTCTATAGAGAACAATAGATGGTCCAATCAGGCCCACCTGAAAAATGGAAAGAAGGACCCTATGTGAAAGAGCCCTAAGGATTAAATTAGGAATAAAGGTGCATATACTGTAATAAATCTTAAACTCTTGTATTTGTATCAATCATACGAAAAGTTATATTTGCAAAAACAGCTATGGTGTACAAGGAAGCACAGTCTTGGAAATACGCTGCTTATCAATCAAATACAAGAAAAGAGCTTCCTATGTGTGGGTAAGAACACTTTGTAATAGCCATTATGTACCACAGCATTAAAAGAAATCATGATTGGGATAGTATAAAATGTCAGATTATCTTTCACTCTTTCAACACTTCATTTTCACTTCACTATCATTTTTCTCTGTCTATGTCTCTGTTGGAGATTCTACTTCACTTCTTGTATGATATAAATGCTGTCAGCAGGACAGAAAGCGAGGGTAAATCTCTCTAACTGAGCCCTAAATACCAGTAAAAAAACTGATAGGGGTTCAAATCCTTTCCAACACTATCCAAATAATTCTAATATCTTATAGTTTTTTAATGCTGTCTGCGCCCTTAATGGGGAGAGTCTTTACTACTTCCTTGTGATGAGTATCACATGGACAAAAATGGTTGTTATAATATATAAAAGACTTGTGCTTAGGTGTTAAAGGCCAGAAAAAGAAGCAGCTAACACAATCAATTGGCAAACCATAAAAATACCGTACAGTATATGAAAAACTATCAGTGTAGCGTTTAATGGATAATACATGTGATTATTATTAATAACCAATCATCCACCAAAGATGAGAAGTCATATATGTGAGAAGTCATCAAAGGTGAGAAGTCATATAGATAACATAAATAAACCAATGAAAAAAAGTCTAAATAATCTGGAAGTGCTAATGTTTTGCAGGAAGCCAGAACCTGAAAGGATAGAGAAAGTTCTTCACCTTTCACCCAATCACACAGACTCTTACAAGAGAGTTTGACCACCCAAAGGACTGGTCAAACAGCGCAGTTATCAGGCTCAGCTGATGTATCAAGGACTGGCAAATAGGTCCCCTAGAAAATCCAGACAATGTATAAGAAATCCTCCAAATTATATACCGCTTAGATGGCAGATGTCTCTCCACACATTGAATACCCAAGAGGGAAAAAGTAACCACTCATAGTGAAATATGTCAAGAATGCATTAATTTATTAAAAGTATTGCACTCACAATCAGCAGGATAAACAGCAGCATGTCTGTATAAAAGTTTCTATCCATCAAAATGACAGCGGTCAGTTGCTGACCCTTCTCTACTCTAGTAAAAATACAAAAAAGTGGATTTGAGATTTTTTGTTGGCAAAAAAAAATTACAGATGCTAACACTTCTCCTCTCTATTCAAAACATTGATTTGGACTCTATGGGGTCGATATACTAAAACTAGAGAGTGCAAGATCTGCTACAGCTCTGCATAGAAACAAATCAGGTTCCACTGGTTTTTTTTTTGTTAAAGTTTAATTCAACTAGCTGAAGTCAGAAGCTGTTTGGCTACCATGAACCATATTTTTGCACTTTCCAGTTTTAGTAAATCAAGCCCTATGTGTATTTGGGCATTTTAAGCACAGCCATGTTATTCTGCAATCACGTCCAAATATTGCATTGTGAGCATAACTGGCGTGGCATTACTGATAAGCCTTACAGTATTGTAATGTAAATAGGTAATTGATATCAGTGTTGATATCAGTGATGTAGAAAAGCACAGTTTCTCAGGGTTACAAACCACAGTGATGTAAAAGACTACATCTGCGATCAACTAAAGCCTCATGCACACAAACGTATTAAAAGCTCCTAAGTATGCTGAATCATTCTGCTTGGAGCTGGCAAAAAAAAATCAAGCTTAAAAATAGCTTTTTTTTATCAGATAATTACACTTGTTTATGTGCTTTTATAGGCATGTTGTGTTTGTAAGTGTATGTAAACTTATTCTGTTGGCTAGAATATAGATTGCTCCAAGAATGTGAGTTTGGGGCTTTTTTATGCCTCTCAATGCAGTGCAGAAATATGGATTTGTATTCCAGCATGTGTATGGGCATGTTAGCTAACATGCAGCTGAATTCAGAAGTATTAAAAGAAAAACAGCAGACACCTCCGAATGTGGCATTTTTATGCACCTGTACATCAGCCTAAAAGTGGTTATAACTCCTCACCTTACCATAAAATAATCAATTACATTTAAAATAGACACAATATTTGTGTATGGATATGGATATAAATAACATTATATATTACTTTTTCCCCTTTTTGTTTTATAAGTGATCATATTCCCTCTGTTCTCAGCTGCATAAGAGCTGGGGGATGAGAAACAGCAGTACACTAATCTTCCCAGTGAATGGCTGAAAATGGTGAGGGCGTCAGGACAAGTTTGATCATTGGAAGAGAGCATACTGAGTTCCCAGCACAGCTAGAGAACTGACCATGCTGTGTTATCCTGCCTAGTGTGGTCAGTTTTTCATAGGAAGACAGAAGAACTGGCAGGAACACCAGGGATTTCACACAAAGAAAGCTATAGAAAGAGAACAGGATACTTTTTCATACAAGTACTTGGTACAGCAGGCACATATTAGGAATATGAAATGTTGGGTTTATATATTTAACAAACTACACAAAAAATTGCAACCGTCCCAACCTATAACCAGCCTTAGCAGTAAGGGGCACATGGAAGGGCAATGCATATTGTAAACAAACTAAGGATTTCCCAGCAACACTTACCAGTCAGTCTGTAAAACAACCAATATGGCCCTGTCTAACAGTTTGTGTTAAAATCAGAGGGTTTTGTTTGCACACATTTGCAAATACATCCGTAAGCCACAGTCCCTTGTCAAGGGTCCTCTGTATACTGTGGACCTAATTAAACTTTCCAAAGCCTCCATAGTAGGAGCACATGTATCAATGGATAGGTTAAGGGCATGTATGCCTGGAGGAGCCCAGCCTTCCTTTAGGCTAGGTTCACATATGTGCGGGTGGTGCCACTGTGGATCCACACAAAAATCCGTGCAGCCGCACCTCCGACACAGAGAATGCGAACCCGCAGGTGGGTGCCATTAATTCTAATGACACGCCGCTCGCACTGCAAATCGCAATCATATTGGGAACCGAGGTTCCCGTGCGGGCTGAGTTTTCAGAAAAAGTGCAGGAACTTCATCCGTGCGTGTCCCGGGGCACGGGAGTCCATTCAAATGAATGGGCTCTCATGCTCGCGCAAAACGCGGACCGCTGGAACGCGGATATGTGAACCAGGGTTAAAGGTAGAGGGATGCATGTGATGCCCAGCTATACTAAAATGACAGCAAAGGCATCCAGTGTGTCCCTGCTCTGGAAATTTTAGAGTTAGGTCCACAGTATACAGAGGACCCTTGATACGGGACTGTGGCTTATGTAGGTATTTGCAAATGTGTGCAAACAAAACCCACTGTTTTTAATGCAAACTGTTAGACAGGGATAAATTGGTTGTTTCGCAGGCTGGCTGGTAAGTATTGCTGGGAAATCCTTTGTTTGCTTGCGATGTGCATTGCCCTTCCATGTGCACCTTACTGCTAAGGCTGGTTATAGGTTGGCACAATTTCCATTTGTTGTGTAGTTGGCTAATTTGGATGCAGGGATGCACTGGGTGCCTTTGCTGTCATTTTGGTACAGATGGGTGTCACGTGCATCTGTGTACCTTTAAAGAGGGATGGGCTAAACACATCCATTGATACATGTGCTCCTACTATGGAGGCTTTGGAAATTTTAGTTAGGTCCACAGTATACAGAGGACTCTTACGCATGTATTTGCAAATGGGTACAAACAAAATCCTCAGTTTTTAACGCAAACTGTTAAACAAGGCCAATTAGGTTGTTTCGCAGGCTGGCTGGCAAGTGTTGCTGGGAAATCCTTTGTTTGTTTGTGATATATATTCTTTAAAGTGCAAGAAACGTTGCCCGTGCATGCAGGTACATTCAGAATGCCAAAGTATATAGACTCACTAAGAAACACCAATGTACATGAAGAATAATGTTGTTCTATCTACAGTAATTGTAACATTCTCCATAAAAAAAGCTTAATTTGAAATTAGTATTTACTTTTAGTGTGCGTTTGTAGGGATTTTTTTTAACAAATTTGTGGAAAGTTGTTACCTAGTTAAAATATAAATTCATCTGCACAGTAGAACTTTAGCACTGAACAAGACCCGAAGGACTGCTCTGGCTACCACTAATGTAATAGGTGCCAAGTAAGCTGAAACAAATGTAATCCAGCAAGAAATGACCAAGGACAGCATTAAGCAGATTTAGAATGATAAACATAAAATCCATGAATACAAAATGCGTTAAAAAAAAAAGAAGTTTCTCACAGATGTTATTACTGTAGACATCTGTGTGCCTGAGCAACATGTGCAAATGTCAAAGGAAAACACGTACAACACTGTGTTAATGAGTGTTAGAAATTCTTGGCAGTATTTTGCTATTTGATAATATATGAGTGTGATACATTACAATGAAAAATAGCCCAGCCTTGGCAAGGTTAGTGACATGCTTGGGAGCCTACAGATGTATCCCCTGTCACTATAATATACTTTCTGATTAAATTTTGTTTAACTAGAAACCAAGATTCAAAGACATTTAAAAAGAAATGGAAACTGTCCATAGCTTGCACATAAAGCCTCAGTAATACTTACTTTTTATGGTACTAACACTAACAAAACATGGCAGTAAGCTGTCTGCTTTATCTTCCAAATTCTCCCATCTTACTTCTATTCAAACATAGCTTTAAAGTAGTTGTGAACATATTATGTTCTAGACACTTCCTAATACAGGCATACTTATTCAGGCATCTTAACTATTTTTTACTCAGAAATTACCTGTCTTACCATTTTTAGAAGATTAAAAGGTTCTACCATATCATCATGCAGGGGGCGAGGTTATAGGACACTGTGCAGACACACAATGTGCCTGTATTCAATAGTCTGATCAGTCTCAGACAAGATGCAGGGTGTGCTTGAACAGGGAGATTGTTCAAAATGCAGGTGGTGTTTGGGAGGGGAGTGTGTGCCAAAGGCAAGCTGTGACTGGTTAGGGGGCATGATGGCTAAACAAACTACCCAGTACAGGCATGCTGTGTGTCTGCACAGTGTCCTGTACCTCTGAATGGCCTACCAAAGAATGAAAACTGAAAATGATACCACAGGTCAGCTCCTGTGCTTTGTGTGGTCAGTTTAACACAAGGAAGAACTGGCAGAATCAACCAGGTACGTCAAATGGAAGAAGTACATAAAAATGATTTATAAAATACACATATGCAAACACACATTGAAAAATATATATTTAGGGTAACATACACTTTATACATTGAAATCCCCATCAGCATTGAAGTATCATTGTAGTAGTGGTACTTCTAACTCTTAACCACTTCAGCTCTGGAAGGTTTTACCAGGCCATGACCAGGCCATTTTTTGCTATACCTCACTGCGCTACTTTAACTGGTAATTGTGCAGTCATGCAATGCTGTACCCAAACTAAACTTACCGTATTTTTCGCCGCATAAGACGCACTTTTTCTTCCCCAAAACTAGGGGGGAAATGTCAGTGCGTCTTATGGAGCGAATATGGAGCGGCCGGTCCCGTATTTCCACCGTGTCAGAATACCGGGCCGGCCGCTCAGCTCTGCAGCGGGACCTTACCTGTTCCTCTATCCAGCGGTGTGCTGTCTTCCCGGCTTCTGTAGTGTGGGCACTGGGCATGACAGCCGGGTGCCAAGTGCGCATGCGCAAGAAGCGGTGCTTTTTGTGAATGGTAAGGTGGTACCTGGGACACATGACAGATCCCAGAAGCCACCGGACCAATCACAAAGCGCAAGTGCTTGTCGCTCATGCGCACTGGGCACCCGGCTATCATGCCGAGCGCCATTACAGAAGCCGGGAAGACAGCGCGCGGCTGGATCGAGGAACAGGTAAGATCAAACAAAAACTCTGCGGAAGTAAGAGCGGGTACCTGTCAAATTCAGATACCCGCTCCCCACCTCCCCAAAGGTCAGCAGTCATCTATACTGTCCGCAGTCTCTGGTCATCCCTGTGCTGTCCGCAGTCTCTGGTCATCCCTGTGCTGTCCGCAGTCTCTGGTCATCCCTGTACTGTCTGCAGTCTCTGGTCATCCCTGTGCTGTCCGCAGTCTCTGGTCATCTCCTGTACTGTGTCTGCAGTCCATTAGTTCAGAATTTTTTTTTCCTGTTTTCTGCCTCTAAAACCTAGGTGCGTCTTATGGTCAGGTGCGTCTTATATGGCGAAAAATACGGGATATCATTTTTTCACATAGTTCTTTCTTTTGGTGGATTTTAGCTCCACTGGGTTTTTGTTTTTTTGCAATATAAACAAAAAAAGGGAAACATTTTGAAAAAAAAGCAATATTTTTTACTTTCTGCTATAAAACATATCCAATAAAAGTATAAAAAATCAAACTTCTCCATACATTTTGGCCAAAATGTTTTCTTCTACATGTCTTTGAATAAAAAAAAAATCCAAAAAGCGTATATTGATTAGTTTGAGTGAAAGTTATAGCGCCTACAAACTATGGTATATATACTGGATTTTGTTTTATATTACTAATGGCGGTGATCAGTGACTTATAATGGGACTGCAGGTGGGTAATCTGACACTAACTGCCACTGACATCACCAATGACATTAATACAGTGATCAGTGATAATACTATACACTGTCACTGTACTGATGACACTGGCTGGGAAGTGGTTAACATCTAGGGCAATCAAGGGGTTAAATATGTGCCTAACTATGTGTAATGTATGTAAAGTTTGCTGCTTTTACTAAGTGATCTCTAAGTTTCTCACCCCTACTTTGCATGGATGATAAAACTTACAGATCGCTCTCTGTACAGAGCTCTGTGTTGTTTACAACCGATGTGTTTAAAATCACAGTGGGTGTTGGCAGGGGATGGGGGTGGGGTGCACCCTGAAACTCGGAAGTAGGCAGCGGCATACCCATGCATTGCTTTGCCTACAGCGACTGTCTGTCCGCAGTACATTGCAGGCGGGAGTAAACTGGTGAAGGAAGGAAAGAAGGAAGGTAGGAATGGAACACAGAAGGAGGTTTTTCATATGCAAAGGGAAGTACACCTTCCTTTTCCTTCCTATTTTATACATCATCCCAGAGGTTTAGCTGGCAGTTACTGAGCCCAAGATAATGATCCTCAAACCTGCAAAACTGTCACCAGAAAAGCAGATGCCAGAAGAAAGAAGAGTGGAAGCACCAGTCTTTAATAAGCACTATTGCTTCAATTTTCAACACTAAGTTTGTATAAAAAAATTGATTTGCAAATATATCATCATTTGAGCAAAAGTCACAAATATTACCCATAATGTTTTTTAGATGTATATAATGCCAGTTTCTATTTGTTCCCCTTTGCTGACCGAAGACTTGAGTGTCTGTTATGGAATTAGTGGTGGACCCAGTTTCCTTTTCTTTTCTTTTTTTTTGTTTGATGGGGTTCTTCCCCTTTTTTTAATCCTTTCTTTACATTCACCTGTCAGTTGTGAATGCCCAGCTGTCAGCTGAATGTGCCAGGTGGGGATCAGTCAATAATTGTACTGTTTTCCTAAAAAACAGTCCTGATCATTGGTACAAAATTTACTAATAATACTTGTAATGTTTGTAATACAGTATGTGCATCATGTAATTTTCTGTTTTTTTTCTGAGTGAATGCAACATTCCTTTTTTCATTTGATCCTAAGAGAAAATAGCTATAGGAACATTTGAACAAAAAAGGAAAAACGGCATGGTCCCCCCTATGTACCATACCAGACCCTTTGGGTCTTTGCCTGGTGAAAGGCAACAAATAGAAATTGATATTACTGTACACACATATTACAAACATTTCAAGTATTATAAGTTACGTTTCATGACTGATGAGACATCTGCAAAGCATTTTTTTATGTATATAGTAGCTTACAGTGGAAGGAAAAGTAATGCTTCTTTGTGCTTCCCAACCACGGTATGCAAAAATAAAACACATATACACAGCATGTATACATTCATGGGTTGCACTGCTTGTTCACATGATTAGGCATTCATAAAGGCCAAACAGGATATAAACTCCTATTTGATTCACATGCTTATAAAGGCTTTGCTACTTGTGATCAAGCCACAATCATATTTTATACCAATTGTTTGTTGCTAGAGAATCAGATTAGATAGCAGATTAGATTAGAGCATGCTGAGACTGAGAAAAGCATTATAAAACAGAAAAGCCCATCACTTACTTTTTATGGTTGCCAGGTTGTACAGTGAAAATTGTTCATCCTTTATTGTCTGTGTTCAGTACACAAGCAGTATTTTGCATGTTGCTATCTGTTTTGCAACTTATAAGGGAAGATTTTGTGTGAATGGTGACATATTTTGTTAAATTAAAATTGTACTAACAGACAAAATTAGTTTAGAAAACACATCATTTTTTAAAGGGAATGTATAGTGCTTACTTATTTAATCATTGTCTTTTATCAACTATCATGGTCAATATGGAAAAATTGTTATCTGTATTTTATAGCTAGGTAAAGAGCATTGCAAATAATTTTGTATTTTGATTTCTGACAAAAGGTGGAAGTCTAATCTTCTTTTCAGATGTTTTTTTCAACTATCATGGTCAGGGGTGGACTGACCATTTGGAAACTCGGGCATTGCCCGAGGGCCCGGGGTCAGTAGGGGGCCCCCATGAGATGCCCCTGGTACCTTTTTTATAGGCTTTTTTGAGTTTGGGCAAGGACACGGGCCCCATGATCCCCTACTGCCCGGGGGGCCCCATGAGTTGTCAGTCCGCCCCTGATCATGGTCAATATGGAAAAATGTTTATCTGTATTTTATACCTAAGTAAAGAACATTGCAAATTATTTTGTATTTTGATTTCTGACAAAAGGTCTAATCTTCTTTTCAGATGTTTTCAGACTATTTTAACTTGTTGTTTACTGAACTCAGTAGCTCAAGCTCTAAGCTCTACCTTACAAGCTAAATTTAATGTGAGAAAGAAATGACTCACCTGCTGTTTTTATGGGACTTATTTACAAAAGGTGGTTAATTCAGAATCTTGTGCACCTGTGCATGGTAGTCAATCACCTTCTAACCTCACCTTGTACAATTAAGTTTTAGCAATAAAACCTGTAAGCTGATTTGTTTCTATTCAGAAGTGCACCAGATTCTAAGTGAACCAGCTTTAGTAACTAATTCCCTTTGTCTGTGACTCCATACAGACTTCCAAAAAGATATAGAGAGTCTAAAATAAAACATTTAATAAAAAAATAGTAAAATATATAAAAATATAACATCAACTTACAAACATGAGCAAAAATATTGATCCAAAATGTTTCCTTTACACTTTAATTATGGGCAAATAAATGACATATAGGGGGATATTTAGTAAAACAGGTGCACTCAGAATCTGGTGCAGCTAGTCATGATAGCCAATCAGCTGCTAACTTCAGCTTTTTCAGTTAAGCTTTGACAATAAAGCCTGGAAACCGGTTGGTTTCTATGCAGAGCTGCACCAGATTTTGCACCATTCAGTTTTAGTAAATAACCCCCACATAATGTAGTCTTGGCGAGTCCCACATAACATAATTTTACTACCTGTTAACTCTACCTGAATGTAATAGGTTAGCAGTGCTGTTTGTTCTGCAATTAAAGTGCACAGCAGGGAATGTCCACGGCTTTGCAGCTTTTGGAATGGCATCTTTGCTTTGTTGTGTAAAGTCACAGGGGTGCCCATTCCTCAGACCCCTTCTGTTGCTTTACTTAATACATCAGTGGAGGATGTTCCTTGACATTTACAACACCTGATTTTCAACCTTCTCTTGGATGCAAAGATGACCATTTGTAAAGCCTGGAAGTGACCCACAGTGTCTGTGGCCCAGGCAAAGAAGAAAATCACCTGGATTATAATGCAGGAGAATGCTGTCAGTATGCTCCATGATACAGTGGCTGTGTTCGAAAAAACTTGGGAACCCTGGGCTTAATATATGAATGTTGTATTGTGATTGCTCTTCTCGAGAGAGGGGGTAGGCACTTCCTTGACATCCTGTTCCGCACCTATCTATCTTTTTCTTTCCCTCTTCCACTTTCCTCTCTGGTACTCCATTACCATTTTCTAGAAGGATACTTCAGGAAACTGTTTGGGGTGCCTAGTGCTTGGTTTTTTTTAGGGGGGTGGGGAAGCTGTAGAATGGGTTTGAGATGTTGAACACTCTCCCTATTTCTATATGTGTTTGGATGTAAATTGAGTTTTTTTGACCCTTGAAACTATAAGACTCTGTGCACTCATACGCTTTGATTTTCATTCCTTCTTCTGTACCAGTCTACTTTGGCATTAATGATGGTTATATGTTCTGTTGAAACTTCAATAAACATTTATTGAATGTAAAGCACACAGCAGTGTTTTCACCTTGTGGGACAGGTCAGTCTTAGATGAACAGGTTTTTTATTTAATTATTTATTTATTTAATATCACTTTTGGAAAAAAAGGTTTAGATCATATAAATAATATCTGAGCATTGTAAATTTCCCTGTAGACATTAAATGGTTTTATTCAACTTCTGTAAGTCTGTCTGTAAGTAACTTCTGTTCTGAGACTTTTGACTGTTAACCTGCTCCTGCCTGCCATTTGTATATGGCATCTGGGCCATACCATGGTGACCATATATGTATATGTATATATATATGGAGAATGGCTCTTCATTGCTGACAGCGTGCTCGCTGCACGCTCCCAGCCCAGTGACTAAGCTGTCACAAACAGCTTTCACTGTGAATAATAGTAGTAACATAATTGGAAAGCCTGCCTCCACCTAGCATTCATATGCTTTTAAAGGGCTGGGGTGGTAGTAGAAAAGGGTTAAAGAACATGGAAAAGCAAATAATTTAACAGTAGTGTCAACTGGTAATACAATTTTGTTACTGGGAAATGCAGAAAAATAAAAAACGATGTGTTAATGCTATTGACAGACTGAATTATATATGTAACTTTTGACTTAGCCAATAGTTTCTCTTTGAAGGAAATTGATTGAAATGATCACAGACAACCCACAGTCTATGAGGGATTATACAGTTGTTTTATTAAAGAAATGAACCTTCTATTAGCTATAAGGGATAGTTTTCTTTTACTTTTATCATGAAAGTACTGCTGGCTCACCACCTGTTTGCCCATGTGAGGCTTGGTTTAAAGAACAAATACACTAGGCACCCTACCTTAGAGACAGCAAACAACAAAGAGCAACAAATGATATTTGTGTAGTCCTGCATTTTGGTGTGCAGAGTTCTAAGTTAAATGTAAACATACAGTAGGTAATGGCTTGCTTAGTTTTTAAGTAGAGCAAATAATCCCAAATACAATTTAAACAAAAAACATACAATTGTACTGCATTCAAAAAAAATGTGTTGTGTTTCGTGACTAATCAATTTTTGTATGAAATTTAGATTTTTGGAGATTCGGATGTATCCGAATCTCCAAATGAACATAGTATCAAATGTCAACGAATCAGAAAAAAGTTATAACGAAATTAACCAATGCATTTGTTTCATTTTTTTTCATTCGGATGACATCACATAATGCGATAGTAGTTCGGGCCCCTGGGGAAATTAATAAAATTTTCTAATTCATTCAATAATTCAGATTTGAGTAAATTTGAGATTTAAATTGAATTTATAATTGTCATAGTCAATCAGTTCAGTTCCACAGTCTGATGCAATTCTTAGGTTTGAATATTTTGGGCTGCTGAATTTTGCATTATTTATTCCATTGTGTTCTAAAATATCGACTGCTTCCCAATAGCTTTGATACATGAATATTGATTCCAACCAAAATATTGAAACTGAAAACTAACATATAGCAATTGTTTGAAAAAACTGCAAACATTTACAAATTCACCAGGACAAACGATTATATGCTACGAATGCCGAAGGTACGAAACAAATTCCCAAAAAAATTGGCTCAACATAACGAATATGGTGAAACAAAGTTCTTCAATGAATGAATGCATCCAAAATTAAATGGAAATTTCCAGCATGGACATGTCTAAGGCCTGTATATCATGAAACAGGCCATTTATTTCTGAGTCTCTAGGCTTTACAGTAGGTTCTGTGTGGAGGCAGCCCATTCAAGTCTGCTAGGATTCAGGGGCTACACAGACATAGTCACTCCTAATGTGAAAGGTTTGTGGTTGGGCGGCACTAAACACACACTGTCTGATTTTGGTACCGCTCACCTGTACCAGCATGCCTGTCACATTAGGACAAGTGGCTGTGTCTGTTCAAACTTCTAAGGTAAATTTGAATCTGATTGATGGCTGGGGTATTTCTTAATAATAATATAATATTTCTCAACAAAAAAGATAGAACATATTGAAAAAAAATTGCATTTTTCTTAGTTTCTGTTATAACATTTTGCAAATAAATAATCTTTCTACATAAATATAGGCCAAAATGTATTCTGCTACATGTCTTTAGTGAGAATAACCCAAATCAGTGTGTATTATTTAGTTGGTAGGAAAGTCCTAGAGTTCACTAACTATGTTGAATATCTAAAAAATTATAAATCCTGATGTACTGACAGTCGATCTCAAAAGTGGGCTTGGCAGGGGAGGGGGGGAGATGGCTCGGCAAGGTTTGGACAGGAGGGAGGGTTCAGCAGGGATCGGCAGGGTTCAGGTGGGAGGGAGGGCTTGGCAAGGTTTGGGCAGGAGGGAGGAATCAGCAGTGTTTGGGTGGGCTCGGCATTGCTCGGGCAGGATGGAGGGCACAGCAGTGCTCAGGTGGGAGGGGCAGGCTCGGCAGGGCTCGGGCTGTGGAGGTGAGCTCAGCTGACTATCTCCTGTATCCTGTCTGAAATCTCCTGTATCTTGTCTGCAGTCTCTGACCATATCCTGTATCCTGTCTGCAGTCTCCTGCATCCTGTCTACAGTCTTTGATGGTATCCTGTCTGCAGTCTCTGACCATCTCCTGTATCCTGTCCGCAGTCTCTGACCATCTCCTGTATCCTGTCTGCAGTCTCTGATGTCTCCTTTATTCTGTCTGCAGTCTCCTAAATCCTGTCCGTAGTCTCTGACCATATCCTTTATCCTGTCTGCAGTCTCCTGTATCTTGTCTGCAGTTTCCTGTCTGCAGTCTCTGGCCATATCCTGTCCACAGTCTCCTGTATCCTGTCTGCAGTCATTGACTATCTCCTGTATCCTGTTTGCAGTCTCTGAGTATCTCCTGTATCCTGTCCACAGTCTCCTGTATTCTGTCCACAGTCTCTGACCATATCATGTGTCCTGTCCGCAGTCTCCTGTATCCTGTCTGCAGTCTCTGGCTTTATCCTGTATCCTATCCGCAGTCTCTGACCATCACCAGTATCCTGTCTGAAGTCTCTGACCATCTCCTGTATTATGTCTGCAGCCTCTGACCATCTCCTGTAGTATGTCTGCAGTTTCTGACCATCTCCTGTGCTATGTCCGCAGTATCTGACCAACTCCTGAGGTGGAGCTCTAAAAGGAATAGGTGAAGCCTAAAGGGAAGGGGCATAGTTTTCAGGTGAAGGTGTGGATCTTAAACAGGTATGGGTGGGGCAAATTTAGATGGGGGAGTGTCCAATTTTGGTCTTGCTTAGGGCAGCACAAAACCAAAATACACCACTGGGTCAGGAGGGAAGGAGTTAAAAGAAACAAGTCTAATATTAACTGCAGTTGACAACTTGGGTATAAAACCTGTGTGATCTGAATGTATAGTATTGGTTATTACTTGATTCATTCTATTAGCAAGAGTTTTAGCTAGTATTTCAATATCAACTGAAAGAAGAGAAATATTGCTATGAATCAATTGTCGTAGGGTCTTTATCTTTTTTGGGATCACCGCTATAGTGGCATTATACATAGAGTCAGGAAGAAAACCTGACAGATGCTTGAATAAAAATCTAGAGGCGGAACTGCAGAGGAGTATGTCCATATTGTATGTAAATTTCAATGGGCAAGCCATCACAGCCTGGCAATGTACAGTTAGGCAAACTTACCACAGCCAGCTTCAACTCCTGGAGCTTCAGAGGAGCGTCGAGGTATACTTTATTTTCACCATACAAAGATGACCTACTAATAATATTCAGGAATGATTGTAGGTCAGAAGGGGCATATTTCAGCTTGGATGTGTATAACTCACTATAAAAATTATATAAAATACAAATAATATCAGAAAAAGTATTAAGACTATCCCCTGTATTGTCTTTCAAAGCTCTGCTGAATATCTGATTGCTGAGATAGGGTGATGCGAGCCTATAATCTACCCACCTTCTCCCCTTCTGCACAGAGCAGATGTTTTTGAAAAATATTGTTTATTGATAGCCTTTTTTTCTATCAGTTTTTGAAGGGCTCTCCGTCCATGCTGCCATGTTACTTGGAGAGGAATTGCTAATGTACGGTAATCTGTTTCAGCTTTTAATGTCAACCTTTGAGCCTATTCTTCGCCCCTTCTAGTGGCTGACTTAAAAAAAATGACCTCTTTAATTAGAAGGCCTTGCAGAATTGCTGTCATCGAATCCCAGACTACATTTCTAGTGGCTGAGCCATTATTTACCTCAAGAAAAAGAGAAATATCAGACATAATTCTAGAATGAGACTGAAAAAGAGGCAACCAGCATGTTAATGTTAGTTATCATTAAGTCTTTTTTTTCAATTCCATAAACCGTTAATCGCATGAATGAGTTGAGTTTATTACATGCATTATAATTTGTCATAATATAGCCATTTTTGCCTCCCCTCCTTCATCAACACGCAAATTAAATTTTTAATAATAACCTTTCCATTTTCATTACATTTTATTTTAGACCCAGAGACGCAACATAGGAATCACGGCTGGTTTGAGGAGCCAGCAGGGTGCTTTATATAGATTCTTGACAACATGGCAGGATCCTGCCTCATTACTCTTCTGATGAACACTCAGCCCTGATGCAAACAGCGGGATGGCTCTCGGGAGGAATGCAAATATCAAAATGCCTTCATAGGTGTATGTCAGTTTAGAGGAGAGGGCATTCTTAGGCAGACTGTATTTGCATGTAGACCCTAGGTAATGCCACATGTAATGCTGAGTCTCATTGATTGAAATAACTAAAATCCAATAAATAGAAAGGGCAGGCTAGGGACATTCAGGTTGAGGAGGAAAGCACTAGCTGGGCATCCTTCAGTAAGGAAATTAGGTGTATCTGATGTGTTGCAGCTTTTAATGAACCCTGTGAAAGCTCATAGTGTGCAGTGAAATTACAGTAAGTATTTTCAGTGCAGGAGAGGAACCTGTGCAACTGTACAAGACTGAAGATAAGACTGGAGTTCAGCTTTAACAGCTCAAGTTCCTGTCTGGTATTGTGAGGTTCTATGAGTTGTCTATGAAGAAAGCAGATAAAGAAGCCATCGGAGGTGGAGATAAAATGATATAAAATATAAAAAATGCAGCGTTAAATAAATAAATGCTATTGTAGTGAAATAGTAAAGTGCAGTGCCAATATGACAAAATGACAAAAATAATCAGCGGAACAGCCAAGTGCAGCATATGAAATCACATATGAATATCAATAAATCATTCAATAAGTGTGGAACAGTAAAGTGCAGTATATAAGGTGGGAATAAATAAAGTCCATAAAAGTATCAGTGAAGTAAGCACTAAAAGCTAAAATTGTCTGTGAGAATATACTGTAAGTATGACAATCACGGTGAAACACTGTGAAGTGATCCAATAGCGAATCCACCACCTCAGTCAGATGTACACTCACCAGACATCTACTGGTAAACAGCACATAAGCACATCTCATCTGGACATAGGAACCAGCAATGACGCCTCTGTATAGGATGTTCAGCCAAGGGCAAAATGCAGGAGCCAGCAATTGTATATAGTGTAGTAATTTTATTAAATAGTAAAATCAATCCGTGTGGAGAACAGATAAAATAAGGGTAAATGAAGTACCAAGATGGCTGCCATTCCGACCTTCGGCAATGGCGGCGTGACTTCAGCAAGTGCGGCTCCACCTGACAAGTTTTGTGTGCATGCACATCTTCAGGGGTACGAAGGAGATAAAATTATGTTTCATGAAAAAACTCTGATTTATGAGGAATAAACGTGTGTTTCTTTTAATTTCGTTTTCCAAATGAAAATTTCATTTTCAAAGATTTGGATGTATCCAAAATCTCCAAATGGATATAGTAACAAATATCAATGGATCCGAAAAAAGGAGTTCTAACGAAATTAACAAATGCATTTGTTTCATTTGTTTAATTCTAATGACGTAACATGATGCAATAGTAGACTGGGCTCATTGGGAAGGGAATTAAATTTTTTAAACGTGGGCGATAATTCGGATTCAGATCATGAATGGATCTGAATTTCATTCCATTCATTAATTCGGATGCACATGATGCCAGTAGATATTGTCCAATCAGCAGTTGTGTATTTGGGTTTTGTACTACCCTAGGCAGGGGCGGACTGACAACTTATGGGGCCCCCCAGGCAATAGGGGATCATGGGGCCCCTGTGTCCTCACCCATACTCAAACCACACCCAAAAAAGCCTATGAAAGGAACTATGGGCATCTCATGGGGCCCCTACTGACCCCAGGCCCTCAGGCACTGCCCGAGTTCCCAAATGGTCAGTCCGCCCCTGACCTTAGGTAACACAAAGATCGGCGCCCCACGGAAAGAGAGCTTGACATTGACCAACAACACCCCTGACTCCCACCGAGAGACCCTTCCACTACCACTGCCCCTCAAACACCAGTCACCATCCCCCATGGCGAGAGAAAGAAAGACACTCACCTATACAGTTCCAGATATCCCTGAGAACAAGAGTCAGGCTGTGCATACACCGTCATGAAACCTGCAACCTCTCTTGGAACCCACCAGGTCTCCATGCCGCATGTGTCCCTTCTTCCGAAAGGCAGTGCTGCCCCCCTGAAAAATGCTGCCCTAGGCAAATGCCTTGTTTGCCTTGTGGTAAATATACCCCTGCCAATCAGCTCATGCCATTTCTCTTGGTGAGTTGGACTAGCATCGTAAAAAATGGCATCTTTCCAATACGAATCTGTCCGATTCAATAATATATTGAATATATAGCAATCTTCCAGAAAAACTGCTAAATTTTTCGAATCCACTCGGACCAACAAATATATGAAATTACTACAGCCGATATGAAACAAATTCCTTAAATGAGTCAGGTCAGCATAACTAATATGACAAAACTAAATTATTCAGTGACTGAATGCATTCAAAATGAAACAACAATTTCCTATGTGCACATGACTAATGAGGGATACATGTTTGCAATAGATTGACATGATCATGAGAATAAATTAATTAACCAAACTGAGATAATTGCAGTGAGGTAACTGCATTGTGACCATGGCCTTGACTGAATGCACCTGTTTTTCAATGGGTAGGATCTTTATTCATAAACTAGAGGAAGTAGCTTTCGCCACTCATGCATCTTAACCATCTTTGGTACAGTCTGATGACCTGAATGCATAATGACAAACCATACTGCCCCCATGTGGTCTGTTTTCTTTGTTTTGAAAGGAATTCTATAACCCTTAACTGGAATTGGAAATGGGACTAGAGCTTGTTAACCTTTCTACATGTTTCTAATAGTATATTTTCAATATATTTCCATTTAAGTTATTATTACTATAGCATCAGACTCAGAATAATTACCAGATGTTTCACATTTGTACTTGCTTGCTTTTCCATGTTAGAGTTATTTTATGACATAAACAGGTGTGTAAATGCACCCTTTAGTAGTCAGCTATATATCAGAAGTGCTCTCTCAGATTAAAGTTGTAGTACCAAATAGTAATATAAATAAGCAGCTTAAAACGTAAAGAATGCAGCTATTTTTGATATGTTTTACTCTGCGGGTGGTGTCTGGTGTGTACCAGCAGTGGGGGGTTGGTGTGTTACACTGTTTCTGATAGGTTAGGTATAGCGTGAATGAGGTCTCAAATACTCACCTCCTGTTTTCTGATGTCCTCCAAAACTCTAGTCATTTAAAATAAACTGATTTAGATAAAAAGTCCATTTAATTTAGGCCAGCCTTGACTTAAAAATCCTGATTGGCTAAAATGAGAAGTAGGATATGCATCATGGGGAAACCAGTGAGCCTGGCACGATTTTGTAATATGTAAAGTAATATTACTTTTGTGTTCATATCAAAGTGGAGAATGATCTATTCTTTTTAAATTCCCCTACATCGGATTGGGTGCTTGAAGTGTTTGAAGTGGTAGTAAAGTTGAATAAGAAAAAAAAAATCTCACTGCTAGGTAATGTCATAATGTGCTAGTATGCAAGTTCTAACCTTAGAACAAAGCCCCCCAGCGGCGTGCTGTCACCACTGGCCGGGCTTCTATCTTCACACAGTCTTCCTTCCGGGTTCGCAGGCTCTGGTCTCTTAACTGGCCAAGCTGCGATGACGCAGCTCCCGCGCCCGCAGCACAGAGATCTGAAGGAACAGCACGGGTATGCTGTTCCTACAAAGCACATGTGCAGGTGATGTCACTGGCTGCAGGGACACTGAACATCTCCTAAACGGTGCATGTTTATGAGATATTCCTTGTACCTACCGGTAAACTTTATTATAAGATTAACTGTAGGTACAAGTGTCCAGTGGGAGTTTACTTTAATTTGGTTTTCAGTACAGCTTAGCGCACTTCAGTCACTTCACCTTAATAAACCAGGTATGGCTTTACATTTCTTTGCTGAACTTTCATATTATTTCATCTCACTTTACACTTATCATTTGAATATTAAAACTCAACATTGAGATCCTTAACATTAAAGTTTCACTCCAAGATCAATGTCTTTAACCCATGGTCATGTGAGGACACACCCTAAGTGATCTTCCCTTCAGTCTACTTTCTGCTTGGGTCCTTCTTTAGGTGTCCTTGTCAGTGCCTGCATGACATGGACACTTCCTATTGGTTTCCAGTGGTGGGGACCTCTTAGAATCCAGAAGAGGAAATGTCATCATAGAGGGACAGTACTGGACCAGTCATGTTGGGCTGCATTCACACTGCTAGATTTGTGGTCCCTGGACCACCCACAACCGGAACCTGGAAGGGGGACTTAGGTGAGTATATCTGACTTCAGAAGGTAAGAGGTGGGGATGCCTAGCAGGATGGATTACAGTGGGTTGGGGAAAAATAATTTTCACCTAGAATGGGGCTGTAAAGTCCAACAGTTCTTGGTCCTCTCCCCCAGTTTCGCCCCCTCTTGTGGTCCAGACTGGCAGCATTTTAATCTTTTTGTGTTTTAATAATCACCTCTTCCATATTCGTTAGACCAGTCACATGATGCCCCAGGTCCTCTTTTACTCGTTTCTAGGCTGCTTGGTTTTCAATGAAGCAGAGAACAGGGCTGATGATGATAACATCTGCATGGCCCCTGCACCAGTACACTGTAAATAAAAGACTAATGCTTTGACAAAGGGCAAGGCAATAACACCCTGCACTCACAGTAATCTTCTGGGTTAAGTGATTTTGGGTGTCTTTCAACCTAGAGGACTGAGAACAACTTGTTATGAAGAGGTGCTGCGGGGGACTGGTTCAGTTTGGAGAACAGCTTTAAGCTCATCAATTTAACATAATATTTATAGAAGGTTTTCCTTTAACCATGTGCCCTCCAGAGGATTTACCCCAATTCCTGACCAGGCCATTTTTTTGCGATACGGCCCTGCATTACTTTAACTGACAATTGTGCGGTCATGCAATGCTGCATCCAAATGAAATGTATGTCTTTTTTTCCCCACAAACTGGGGGAGAGGACCCAGAACTGTTGGACTTTACAGCCCCATTCTAGGTGAGCATTCTTTTGGTGGTATTTGATCACCTCTGCATTTTTTTTTTTTGCTCTATAAACAAAAAAAGACTGACAATTAAAAAAAACAATATTGTTATCTTTTTGCTATAAAACATCCAGTAATAAAATGTAAGAAATCAAATTTCGTCATAAATTTAGGCCAAAATGTATTCTGCTACATGTCTTTGCTAAACAAAAACCCAATATGTGTAAATTAATTGGTTTATGTGAAAGTCATAGCATTTACAAATGGCGGTATATATACTAGGATTTTTTGTTTTATTTTTTCTATACTAGTAATGAGACTAGTGCTTTTTTTTATACTAGATCAGCGACTTATAGTGGGACTGCGGGACTGCGGGACTGCGTTTGGCATTCTGACACTGGGGGGAACTGACTAACTGCCACTGACATCCCAGTGACACTAATACTGTGATCAGTGCTAATAAAAAGCACTGACACTGTACTAATGACACTGGGCAGGAAGGGGTTAACATTTGGGGCAATCATAGGGTTCACTGTGTGCTGTTTTACTATGTGTGCTGTGTGTGTTTTACTATGTAAGCATGCTGCTTTGTATTGCTCTGCTATGCTATGCAGAGCAATACAAAGCAGCATGCTGGTGCTGACGGGAGAGATCTGTGTTGTTTACATACAGACCTCTCCCCTTTTGGTGTTCCTTGGTGATCGCTGGGTGCCGGCAGGGAATCTCCAGCCGGGACCGGTGATCGACAGCTGTAGCTGCCAATGGCGGAGTGGGCAGGACAGCGCTAAGCACGTGCGCCCCTTATTTGGAAATGTAAGATCACATATATATTTATATATATATATATATATACTGTATGTATATATATATATATATATATATATATATATATATATGTGTGTGTGTGTGTGTGATTTTGTGCAGCCCTGTCGCCCTGTAGCAGTAGTTCTGCTATAGGGCGGTCGGGAAGCTGCTAAACATTGCAGCGCAATCTAAAAATATTTTTCAAATAATGCATTTTTATTTTCTTACATGTCAAGCACCTCTCCATAACATTAAATGTATCTAAATGTAAACAAAAATGTACTATATTGCAGCTCACTACTCATTAGATGTGTTGGCATTGAATTACACTAGTGTTCATTTTTCAAGCCTTTTTCTTGCTTTTCACTTGAAGATCCTGCCAGTAATATACGGTACTTCCTGTTCTAAAGTGACAACACTCACTCCTCCACTGTATCTAAGGAGGGAGTTATAGTTCCAACTCAGGCTGCTCTTATGATCTAGACTGTAAATAGCTCATCCTCTATTTTCATTACATGGTGGAGAGGGGAATTTGTAGTTTTCAGAAGACAGCTTTAAAAGAATATTGCATCAATCGTGACTTGCAATCAGCAATATTGTACATACAGTATCATCCAACACCAAAAAACAATAATCTGTAACATAAAGAAAATAGTAAACATCCAACATCCCAAATGTGACTCCTGATGCCAGAAGAAGTGCACATTTACTCTCTCATACCTTCTTTTCAGACTTCATTAAAACAAACGTGCTCTCCACCACATGGTTACTTAATCTTCTCACCTTATGATTTGAACTCTATATCATTCTGAGGTCAAATAAAGCATGAATCACTCTGTACCAAAATGGATACGTGCCCCCTTTAGGGGTCAAATCATGAGGTGAGCAGATTGAGTAACCATGTGGTGGAAAGCACGGTTGTTTTAATCATGTCTGTAAAGCAAACATGCACTTCTTCTGCTATTGGGAGTTATATTTGGGACTTTGCACTTTTTCTATTTTCTGTTTTACACATTATTGGTTTTTTGGTATTGGACCAGGGCAGACTGACAACTCTCAGGCAATAGGAGTTCATATGGCCCCTATGTCCTCACCCACACTCAAGCCACACTCACACAAAGCTCTACCAACATATTGCACTGTCCACATTACATGCATATGTGGCAGCCATCCTACACATATTGCAGCTCAGCTCCACAGAAGGGCCTGTCAAGGAGAGGGGAGTTTAGAGAAGAGACAAGGTAGGTGAAACTCTCCCCCCTTCCTTGCCTTCCCCTGGCTCCTTATCCCTCAGCTGCTTGATCTTGCCTGCAGCTCTTGTCCGGGCACACAGCCAGCACTGCTAACCTCACTGGGGGGCATAGACAACATAGCTGGAGGCTTCATCTGAGGGAATGGAAGGGGGGACATGACCATTCGGGCACTCAGGCACTGTCGCAGGGGTAGGTAGGGGGCCCCATGAGAGCTGCTGGTACCTTTCATAGTTGTACGCATGGGATGTGCTGGATGTGCCTGGGCACACCCCAATTACCCAACGTGCATTAAAGTGGTTGTAAACCAGATGAGGGCTGGAGGCTTGATCTGAGGGAATGGAAGGGGGGGACATGACTGGGATAATGTTAAAGTGTTTGTAAACCCAAAAAAATCTAAATTGAAACGACCAGTCTACTTCACGCAGCACAGCAGCAGAAGTCTTCTGTCCCCAGTTTGGCCAGGAAAGAAGCAACCAGTCATCTGAAATAGGGACACACAAGTCCTCTTCTCTCATGTTCATGCATGAGACCCCTAATTAGTTTGTCAGTCACAGGAGAGGGGTTGTGGTGGGTTTTTTCACTGTAGGATAGCAGAGAGGATTTCAGATGACTGGCTGCTCCTTTCCTGGCCAAACTGGGGACAGGTGACTTCTGCTGCTGTGCTGCATGAGGTAGACTGGTCATTTCAATGTTGATTTTTTGGGGTTTACAACCACTTTAACATTATCCCAGTCATGTCCCCCCCTTCCATTCCCTCAGATGAAGCCTCCAGCCCTCATCTGGTTTGCAACCACTTTAATGCACGTGGGGTGATTGGGGTGTGCCCAGGCACATCAAGCACATCCCGTGTGCACAACTATGAACGGTACCAGGATCCTCTTATGGGGCCCCCTACTGGTCCCGGGCCCTGGGGCAGTGCCTGAGTGCCCGAATGGTCAGTCCACCCTTGGTGTTGAATGTTATGTACAATATTGATGGTTGCTCTTCACTATTGATGCAATATTGCTATTGATACAGGGAATGTTGTGATCCACTCTGTTGCAACTGGTGTTTGTTTCTATTTATTTTATTGGTTGACTGCAAAGATTGATTTTTTTTTCTATTGGTTTAGATATGATTTAATTAAAAACATGACCTCTTACAACATTACTTGTTTTGAGTCAGTAAATGGTGAATAACATGTCTGGATTGACACATTTTCTCTGCAAAAAAAAAGATATATTTGACAGAATGATCAGATATTACTTTTAATTACACCTCTTTTTGGCACATTTCCTTGATATTCTATGAGGTGCATTTATCTGTACTCATATATATACTATTTATACATTGATGGCTGGTATGTGTAACAGTAGATGGGCATTTCCTAATATAGTACTTGACAGGTACATCTCTAAAATTGACCCGTGCAATATTTTAAACATTAAACACTTCCATGTAAACTGTAATGAATGACAAACTAGATTATTGCATGTCAATAAAAACCTGTCTTTTTCAGGTGAGACTCAGAATTTCAAAGATGCTTTTGTTGGAAAGGATGTCAGTGTTATGGGACTACCCTTGGCTTTTAATTCTGGAATGTATGCATATGCTGGTTGGTAAGTAGATACCTTAAACATTATGTATATCTTTTTGAAATATGCATATTTACTGAACTGATGTGTGCTGTAGAAGACAATTTTAGGAGACCATTATTAATGTAGTGAAGGTCATCAGAAATCTCTCATTATACAACAACCATTTATAGGAATATTTGAACTTGTCTGCCAGATAAAAAAGAGCTCATCTGGTGGTCCGAAATAAAATCCAATTTTTCTATGGTTCCACAACTGTTTGCAACAATTCTACCTTTGAATGTGATGATCAGATAGGGGCTGTGTTATAATCAGGGTCTAATTCTTGTAACAGCAGCAGTCAACCCAAGACAATATGGCATGCAGAGAATCCCCATGATCTTGACTTTAGAACAAGTCTTTATTAGTACATCAACTTCTAGCCAAGCCTATATTGTCACTATGAGGCTAAATCATATGTAAGATTTCAACTGCTATTATCAAATAACACTTTAGTCTACCCTATTCATCTATAATGAGTACATTCAAAACTGCTCAGCGGCACTTCATCACACACATAACAGATCATGATATATCTATTTGTCCTGACTTATTTGAAACTGCATCCTGTAGGTTCTCCATTATCTATGATCCTATGTGTTCTTCGCCTAACATTAATTTGATTTGCTATTGAAGCAGACGTAGTTCACAGTGGGGCACTAAGCTTGTATAGATGAACCGTACAGCTGCCATTTGTCTCACTTAGTCTTCAAAACTGCATGGAGGGTGTTTTGTGGGATTATGACTAAAGGCAAACTATGAAACTATTGTGTTGTATATATATTGTATATAGTTAAAACAGATATGTAGTTAAGTTGAAACCTGTGTGTATTTAAGAAATGCATAGGTATGTTCTGTGTACTTGCCACCATTTAAGCTATTTTTTTTTTTTTTTAAATTGAAGCTCCGATATGTATTACATTTTAAGCAACTAGCAAAATCCATAAAGAGAGAAACATATCTGATTATTAAAATAATTTTTGTGTCAAGATTAAAGATTTCAGATGTAAAAATCAACTTTTTGCACCATGATAATGCCTGTAATAGGAGAAAATTGTGTTAATGTACCTCTGCCTAAACAATTTCAGTAGCCATAAGCTTTCCAAATTCAAACATATCAAGAGGCTTTCACTAATTTAAGCATTTCTATTGATTATTTGATGTTTGTCATTTGTCTTCAATACATAAGAATATTTTAAAGAATAGTCATGACCTTAAAGTGGTTCTGACTGCACAGCACCGGAGTATTCTCTCACATGATTTTGGAATCCTTGCCATTCACAGAATCTTGTTGCCGCCAGGAGGCCTGTAAAATCATCTTTTCATATACTTCTTCACTTCATATACTACAGATGTGTTTTTAAACATGTAATGCAGAGTGTTTACATGGGTGCTGGGGCATTAATGAATAAGTGGGCCTTGAATTTTGATGCATGGTCCACTTTAACCACTTGCCCTATTGAGGATTTACCCCTCTTCCTGACCAGGCCATTTTTTGCGTTACGGCACTGTGTTATTTTAACTGACAATTGCGTGGTCATGCAACACTGAACCCAAATGAAATTTATGTCCTTTTTTTTACCCATGAATAGAGCTTTCTTTTGGTGGTATTTGATTGTCTGTGCGTTTTTTATTTTTTGCTCTTTAAAAAAAAATAGACCGACAATTTTGAGAAAATTTTTTTTTACTTTTTGCTATTAAACATGTCCAGAAAACAATTTTTAAAAATCAAATTTCATCATAAATTTAGGCCAAAATGTATTCTGCTACATGTCTTTTCTATAAAAAAAAAACCCAATACGTGTAAAGTTATTGGTTTACATGAAAGTTATAGAGTTTACAAATGGCGGTATATATACTGGAATTTTTTTATTAATACTAGTAATGGCAGCAATCAGCGACTTATAGCAGGACTGTGACGGGCATTCTGACACTGGGGGGAACTGAATTGGTGTCAGTGAAATCCCCAGTGACACTAATACAGTGATCAGTGCTAATAAAAAGCACCGACACTGTACTAATGGCACTGGGCAGAAAGGGGTTAACATGTGGGGCAATCAAAGGGTTAACTGTGTGCTGTGTGCTGTTCCACAGTAAGCTGTGTGTGTGCTTTCAACTGTAAGCACACTGCTTTGCATTGTTCTGTTATGCAGAGCCATACAAAGCAGTGTGCTGGAGCTGGCAAGGGAGAGAACTGTATTGTTTACATACAGTTCTCTCCCTCCATCGGTAATGCTTGGTGAACATCAGGTGCCAGCGAGTAATCACCAGCCAGGACCCGGTGATTGACAGCTGAGGCTGCAAATAGCAGCTCAGGTAGGGCGCGTGCGCGCCCCCTACCCGGAAATGCAAATCACGTATATATAAGTAATTTTGCACACCACTGCCACCCTGTAGCAGTATGTCTGCTATAGGGCGGAAGGAAAGCAGTTAAAGCCAGGAATCAATTTTGATCTGACTTTCAGTGTGATTATATAGTGTTATTTGAATGCTACTTGCATGCTACTTGGACATTACTTGGATGCTACTTGAAAGTGGTTTGCATATTCTATGGAGCCAAAATCATGATGGAATTGAAAGTAGTACAGGAATTTTTTCCAAAATAGCTCTATGCTGAGTCACATTGATATGATTGAAAACAATGTGATTTCCATTTTCATGTGATTCTGTGTGACTCAAGTGAAATCTGAAATCATGCTAGTGTGAACCAGGCCTTAAACTATTGCTTAAAAATGTACTTACTGTATTTTGATAAAACATATTAAATGCACATTTTTGTTATAGAGTTATTATGCAAATACTGTGACTCTACTTGCATATGGTAATATTGCAGTGACTTATACCTCCTGTTTCCTGCTCTATGCCTGACCTGGATGCAGTTCTGTTGTTCAACATGATTCCTCACACCAGCAGCTTTTGTTGTCTTCATTTCTGTACATGAAACTATTTTTTTGCAGGTACAAAAATGTGCATTTATTATTTTTTGCTGCAAGAGTCAGTAAAGCATTGCACCAGTGGTCAGCAGATCACTGGTGCCATGCAGGTCTCCTGCAGATCTGTCAGTATATCTGCTTGCCTGTTCAGGATGTACGAGCAAGCAGATACAGTATACTGGCAGGAAGATTCAATGAACTACCACGGAGCTTCACAGCATCGTGGTAGTTCAATGAGAACTATAAGCCATCAGTCACTATATGACAGCTAGCAAGGGGGAGAGAATATCCCCTGCTAGCTTTCAAAGTGAGGGTTTGGCGGGGGGAGGGGCAGTGCTTTCATTACTGTTACACCCTGAATATGGATGTAACATGTTATAAAAGGTGAACTGATCCTTTAAGTCCTTGCTTGTGTGCTTAAGCTAGTAGGACTTAAACACACACGAGCCAAAAGGAAGCACATTTTGGATGCACACTGAACTTTTCAAAGTGCACAGTGGGGGAACATTTACCAAGCCAACTAGCAACCCTGGTATAAGCAAATCAGTCTGCCTTTTTTCATGTAACAATTTTCCTGTGTATTTGTAACCTATGTGCCTATAAACCTACAGTATATGGCCAATTGATTTGCATAAATATGACAGATTTGTTGCTTAAAATATTTTTTTACTCTAAACAGACGGGCAATTAAGAATTGATCAGGGTCAGGTTTCATTCTGTGGTACTGCTGCGGGGGCAGTTTATTAATCAGGCTGTAACTTTCTAGAAAATCTGTCAAGCTCACTGCTCTAGTTCATGACTGCTCTTCTCCCCATTCAAGTAAATAGAAATTGTTAAAAGAAAATCAAATGCAGGCCAGAACAGGATCATAAACATCCATGAAGGAACTTAAAAGGATCTCAAATTGTCCTCAAATCTAGGCTAAATGCAGCAGAATTCATGCTGCACATGTCCATCTACACAAGCCTTTAAACTGTACAGGTTTTGTTTTTATTGGACCAATGGTACACTAAAAAAAAAGCATTGTGTGTTGTTTTGTGACATTATATACAAATTCCACCCATATAACAGCCTTGTAATAGATACAGTACATCTCTAAATGGCACACAGTTAAATGGACACAATTGTTGAGATTTTTTCCAAACTATTTAGGATGCAAATCTTCTCAGATTCTTTTCTTTATGCTGGCTGCATACTCTTTAAATCAAGTGAACTGATGGTTGGAACCAGCTATCAAACTGTCTGCAGTCGTATAATGTAATCTGTCAGCTGCTTAACGCACCGTTTCTTAATAACATAGCAAAATGTAACAAATTTGTTTTCAAATGTGATGGATTTGATGCCACATCCACAGACAACACAAGGTTAACATTTGTTAGAAAAATAACAGGGAAAGGTAAAACTATAAAATCGCATTAAACTGTTACTACACCCACAGTAAAATCAGTCTGTATATGCAGTAAAGTGTGCTGGTTATTTTCACTGTGGAACCTAAGGGGTTAACCCTCTGCATTGTGTAAAAAGGATATTTGATCCTGTCTTCTCTGATCCTCCCCTTCTTCTACTATCCCCAATCCATCTGCTGATAGAACAGAGCCTTAGGGGCAAGCTGCACATGCTCAGTTTGGTGTGTATTTCTAGAGAGTTTTTTTCTTGGGAGAGTGCATGTGATCAGCACAGGCCCAATCAGCGCTGTCCAGACAGAGGGCCAGGGGTTATGCAGCCTCATAGGACAATCAGGGGAGAATGAAAACTCCTCCTACAAGCATTAACCAGTGCTCTGCTGGACACTGATAGAAATCACAAGACTGCTCTAACTGCTGATGAGAAAAGGTATTTATCAGTTTATATTTACAAAAATAATTGTATTTCTATGTTCTGAATACTGTGGGAGGCCAGATATAGTGAATGCAGGGTCCTGGATTTAGTAACACTTTAAGATATATCTCTAAACTTAGTTGCTAAACTGTTCTGCTAAACTCTAGTATGAATTGTCTTTACCAACTTTGGAACAGGGAAAGAACTTGATAGTATGTCAATACATGACATAGAAACACCAACAACTTGTTGGAGTCATTAGAAAGAGATGGTAAATAGGCAGAAGTACATAGAATGGGGAAATCTGAAGCTTGGATAAAAATGTGGTCAGTGTGGTCATTGTCAAGTACAGTGTGTCATTAAGGTCTACAAACATGCTTTTGTTTCTTTAAATTAAATTAAAATGAATACAATTATATTGAATTAAATTAAAATGTGAATTCAGTTTTTCTTGTATGTTTCTTTTGGACTTTTAGTCTTGGAGCTGTTATATAACACAAACAAATATGGTCTTGTTTCCATAGTTATTCGCTGATCTTTTGACATTTTTCAAGAACGGTACAGATATGACTTCATGACATGATTTCAACTTAAAAAACTTGCAAAGCAATTCACATGAAAAAAAAATTACAAAAACAATAGTGTTTTGAAAATGGATAGCTAAGAGGAATGGGTGTCACGCTGAGGGTGACACTCTTTGCTTTCCAGGTTAATGTCATAGATTTAGGCCTTTTGTGTCATCTACAAGGATGTAGGAAATAAATCTCAGGAAACAGGCTGAGGAAGGTGACAGAGCATCCTTCACTCCACCCAAAATGTATCACATGTGCTCTAAACAAGAGGCAATTTCAACCTTTCACTGCTTGTCTCAATTTACCACTTCCCATATATATTGAAGATGGAATCAGTAGGTGAATTCTGTAATAGCCCTTTAAATACTTTAGAACTTGACACCCTTTGCAACCTATATTTTTACATGTCTAGTCTAACTTAATGATAAAGAGAATCTACAGATGCCTAAGCATTGTATAGAGTAGAGTTACAGTATACACCCACCGGCCACTTTATTAGGTACACCTTGCTAGTGCCAAGAAAATATTCTCTATACCATTACACTACCACCACGAACCTGAACCGTTGATACAAGTCAGAATGGATACAGACTTTCCTGTTGTTTACTCCAAATTCTGACCCTATCATTTGAATGTTGCAGCTGAACCAGTCTGCCCATTATCCTCTGACCTTTGATATCAACATTCTTTTTCATCCATTCAACTGCTGCTCACTGGATATTTTCTCTTTTTCGAACCATTCTCTGTAAACCCTAAAGATGGTTGTGTGTGAAAATCCCAGTAGGTCAACAGTTTTTGAAATATTCAGACCAGCCCATCTAGCACAAACAACCATACCACGTTCAAAGTCACTTAAACCCCCTTTACTCCCCATTCTGATGCTCGGTTTGAACTATAGCAAGTCATCTTCACCACTTCTAGATGCCTAAATGCATTGAGTTGCTGCCATGTGATTGGCTGATTAGCAATTTGTGTTACCAAGCAATTGAACAGGTGTACCTAATAAAGTAGCCAGTGAGTGTATAATTCCGTTAGTAAATGAAGGAGTCAGCTATTTGCTTTGTTAAGAACTGCATTTTGTGAAAAGGCATATCCTCATTGGCTTCTATGCCAATTACAAGTGGGGACTACTATGCAGCAATGCCAATCACCATACCTATATTGCACCTATTGCAGTGAAATAGAACACTGCATACACGTATAGTTTAATGCTTGTGATTTTTTTTTCATATATTCTCTTTTTTTCTCATATGTAAATGTTATCGTATGAAAAGGCTACCTCGTAGTTATATGCTACTAAAGCTAAAACAATACACAGACTACTAGTCAGAATATATTATTATGGCTTTTCATAAAGCAAAGTAGTGCTGGATAAAGTGGACGGAAATTTAAACTGACTTCTATTATAATGCTAATTTGCATAAAATTAATTTCCTTCAAAGCTTACACAACCTACTACATTTTCTGAGATAATTTTCAAACTGAATACAGAGAATAAAAAAAGAGATCCCACTTCCACTAGCTATAAGGGAGAACCATGAAAACGTGAATTATATAACAATGTAGAATATGCCATTACCCATTTTCAGAAGTATTCTGAAAATGGGTAACAATTTAAAAAATCTCCTGACCTTCTAATTTCTGCAGGCATTTCTTAAATTAGATAATGCTGCTATTTGTTTTATACTTAGTCATCAATGATTTGAAATTAATATGGGTCTTGAGAAAAGTAAAGAACAGTAGCTTTAGCTGAAAATGTAATGCAAAACCATCCAGTACACTGATATGATATCGCAGAGACCAAGAGTAAAATTAAATGAGAACAAGCCAAACAGAGAAAAAAAATTAATGGAAAGAAGGAACCAACTATTGCAAAGGGCAGAAAAAGAATTAATAACAGAAGTAAAAACTTGAACATAAGCACAAGGGATGTAAGGGCCTTATATTGTTTCACATTTGTAGGTTTCAAGAGAAAAAGAACACGATACCAAAGTACCTTGACTTGACTTTTTAATGGTTGTAACCACATTAGGATATCTTACCATCAAAGACAATGAGTGATATAAGATGCCAACATAAAATGTTGCTTATCAGCAATCACACAAAACTAAAATTAGTGTACTGCCTAGAAGTGCTTTGAAACCACTAAAAATACCCTTGTATCCAGTTGCATTACTGATGGTTGGACTAAAGTCAGCCACAGATGGATCAAAATGCAGCCCGGTTCAGCAGGGACTGGCAACATTTTGATGCATGTATGGGTGGGCTGGTTGTACACAAGTCAATCTATCGATCGACTTGTGTACAACCAGCCTGTTGTTTTTTTTTCCAAATGATCAGTGCCGCCGGCTATAACAGGCAGCACTTATCATTGTATTCTGATGGTGGGGAAGGATCCCTGCTGTCAGAACACAATACCACAGAGGGAAGAATTCCCCCATCCACATAGAATGTGCAGATGGAGGAATAGGTTGATATTTAGTTTTTTCCCCCCCCAAAAAAAAGATCAGTCTGTGTGTCATTAAATGTCATTAGGTCTAAATGGTAGTATGAAATCACATGGTTTATCATCATCCTTTTTTGAGATTCCAAGCAATTGTTGAATGGTCCAAATTTTACGAGAAAACAGACCTGTGCTGTGCTGGAGCATCATCTTGCTATCTAGCAATCCCCTAGATTTTCCCTAAGTCACCCTCACTTACAGTAGATACATCAGTAAATAAGCAGACCAGATTTTTTTAGTGCAAGGTCCTCCCTAATTATAACATTTAATTATCATACCGTTATTATGTAAAACATGCTGGTTAATTTCTTTGGGGGGGGTTAAAAAAAGCTGGGGACTATGGGACCAGGGTATTAAATGAGCAGTACATGTTCACATTGCATCATGAATTTAAATTTTACAAAAGGAGATTCATTTAGCTTAGTAAATGTGGTAAAAAGCTTTTCTAACTTCAAGCATCCAACTGTGGGAACAAAAATCCATTTTTTTTTATCTACCTTTCACATAATTGGATAATTAATTGGGTAAGTTAAGTGAATATTCAGTTTTCAAAGTTAACATGCTATAGTCCTTAGTAAGGCAGGATATTATGAAATTTCCTATCCTTTAACCACATGTTGAAGGAAAGAAAATTGCTCAATTTCCCCATTAACACCGACTCCCACTACGCTGTTGTAGTCTGACAGCAGGAGGTTTCCCATCTGTCAGAATACAATGCTGGTGAGTTTCGGGTGCGTTTTCAATTCACTGGGAGATGGTGACAACATTTATTGATTGGAGTTGTTTTGCTACAAGCAAGGGCACTTTATGATGGTGGATGCACATAATTTCAACACATTTTTAATTAATTTTGGTTTGCACCATTTTTTTCTCACGGAAATTCATTTGACATTTTGTAATATATCATTTTCTGATATGCTTTAATCATTTTATCATATGTTTAGCGCTGCACATCACATTTTTAGTCACTGCTGGCTGCTATAGCCGTTAGTGATTGAATGAACAAAACCAGACAGGCTGGTTGTACTGAATTCGATCAATGGACTGCAGAACATGCCAAATTTTGATCAGTCTATGGCCGGCTTAAGTAAACTCCATTGTCTATAAGATCAACGTCTAAAATCATCTTTTTTTACAGGTCTAGGGCTTACCTATACAAATTGCTCTGCCCAGTGTGAGTGAAGGAATTATATGGCCAGAAATTATAATCATTTGCAGTAAATTGAAGCATCCATGAAATTGATTCTATTTGTTGTGATGAACCCGATGCTACCACATCTAGCTAATTTAACTTGAATTACAATAGCCAATTAAAAAGTCAGCTTATAAATAAACCAATATTAAATGCAATATAAATAAAATAATGATGTCTTTAACAATGACTATTCCTAAATGTAAAGCTCACAAATACTTTTTTTTTCTTTTTAGGTTCTACCTCAATTTTGTTACTGAAGAAGTAGAAAACCCAGACAGGTAAGTGCATAGCAAAATGTGATAATATGTAAAGAATTTGCATTTTAAATGTGTTAAGTGAATACCTACTCAACATTTTGTTTTCCATTATAGATGGTATAGGGTGGGTTAGGTACCACACCAAGTATTTATAAGTGTATTGCTCCTGATGGAGATCACTTCTAACTAATAAAAAGTTTCAGAACAAAGCTCACATTTTTAAATTCAGACCGGAGTGTGGAGGGAGCCTATTATATTTGCAGAGAGAATCTCATGATTGGAGGTGAGGTCAGTAACATGGCTTAGATAGGTCTCCTCCTTTTTTTTTTTTTTTTTATTTTAACTTAATCATTTTATCGGTGATCTGCTTTCCTTTGAGTCCAAAATATGCATGTGTAAAGCCAAGCACAGTGTTTTTTTTTTTATTAGACTTTTTTTTAAAGACCACACCACTGCTTTGTAAATGGGCGCCCCAAGCAAATTAGTTTTAAAGTTTTTCACATTGCTCTACCCTTTCTTTGTATTTATTTTCTTTATTTCTAGCAAAATCTTCTGTTTACCACCAGCAATGGCTGTGTCCATACAGACCAATCTACATGACACATCTCTTCATTGATTTCATACATTTATGGGGTTTCCACTCTTTGTCATCCATTTTGAACTTCCTCTCTGCATGCAAAATGTTTTTAAAGTCCCACAATTATATCCTTTTCCACTTCACTCTCATGCGTCTAGCTGCTGGAGATATATGTCTGCTAGATCTTGCGTTTCTTTTCTTTGTGGCAGCTTTTGGCAGCGTGGTAATTGCTATTAAGCACAGGCAGATGTCTCTATCCTAAGAGACGATGCTTGAGACTGGCATGACAATAGAGGAGAACTAGGAGTTTCCAGTCAGATAGCCAGTCATAGTTTTGCAATGTCAAACAGTATGTCTTCAATCAGCATTCACTGAACTGCTGTGCTGAACTACTGTGCTGGCTGCTAGCTTGGTCTTCATTCATCTCTTTCTCCTTATATGTAAGTAGTGTATGTTATAAGCGTCAGACAGTAGTCTGACACTAAATTAACCCTGTCACTTAAAGGCTTTAACAGCTTTTTAGCTCTGTATCTTGTAAGTTAGAAACTGAGCAGATAAAATGGAATTTATAGTTACACAAAAATGCCAGAGTTTACAGAACTCTGTTGGAGTGATAACTAACACATATACTTTTTTTTAGTGTGAACAGGGTTGGAGAGCTGGTATGAAAGGCTATTTTCACCTTTCTGACATTTTTGCATGCTACGTACATATTTAGGGTGGGGTATGCCATGCAACATGGTTACTTTTTGCAACCTCTCACCCTTAAATTAGCTACCTCCCACTACTTTTGTTGTTTTTTTTATAATTTAGCATGGACATGAGCCTGTGAATGTGTGGATCTGTGAATGGAATACTACAAGTCCTATCTGCCACCATGACATAAGGGCATGTAATTTTCCAAAGAGTATATGTATGGTAGTTCATTGATTACTTCCCCAGCTCCAAAACCAAAGATCAACACCTTCAGAAGGATCTGGGCTGGAAGAAGAAACTGTAGGAGAATGTGCTTTAAACCCAAGATCCATTGATCATTGCTGCAATGTTTTACAGACTCCAAAGCAAATAACCTAATAAATGAGCATTTGTTTGTGCAATATAGATGAGTTTACAAATTTTTCTTTTTCAAACATTGGAATATGCTTTTAGTAATCAGGTATAGTTTTTTTTCAATTGGATTAAAAATTTGTACGTTCAGGACAATTATACTGGAAAACTTTTTGTTTCGTTTTTGGTGAATTTTGTTTTAGTGTTTTGGTGAAATTGGAAGGGTTAGATCATCTGTTGAGTTTTATTGCTGTCTGTGTCTCCACTGGGGAGATGTAGCCCTCTATTTGCAACAGTGATCATTGTCAATAGGAAAGAAAGTACGGGAAAGTCTAAAATTTTATAGCACTCCCCAGAACAAGAAGTATAGGGAAATCTTCAAATGGGAAGGGGGGGGGGGGGGTATAATTGATAACTGACACATGTACTTTTTTAGTGTGAACAGGGTTGGAGAGATGGTATTAAAGGATATTTTGACCTTTCTGACATTGTTTCATGTTACGTACATATTTAAGGTGGGGTATACCATGCAACAAGGTTACTTTTTGCAACCCCTCACCCTTAAATTGCCTACCTCCCACTACTTCTGTTATTTTGGGGGGTTTTTTTGTTTTTTTTTTATAACTTGGCATGGACATGAGGTTGTGAATGTGTGGATCTGTGAATGGAATACTACATGTCCTATCTGCCATCATGACATAAGGGCATGTAGTTTTCAATAGAGTATACATATGGTAGTTCATTGTTTACTTCCCCAACTCCAAAACCAAATATCCATACCTTCATTAGGATCTGGGGCTGGAAGAAGAAACTGTAGGAGAATGTGCTTTAAACCCAAGATCCAGTGATCATTGCTGCAATGTTGTACAGGCTCCAAAGCAAAAAACGTAATAAATGAGCATTTGTTTGCTTGTGCAATATAGGTGAGTTTACAATGTTTTCTTTTGCAAACATTGGAATATGCTTTTAGTAATCAGGTATAGTTTTTTTCAATTGGATTAAAAATCTGTACGTTCAGGACTATTATACTGGAAAACTTTTTGTTTCATTTTTGGTGAATTTTGTTTTAGTGTTTTGGTGAAATTGGAAGGGGTAGATCATCTGTTGAGTTTTATTGCTGTCTGTGTTTCCACTGGGGAGGTGTAGCCCTCTATTTGCAACAGTGATCATTGTCAATAGGAAAGAAAGTGCGGGAAAGTCTAAAATTATATAGCAGTCCCCAGAACAAGCAATATTGGGAAATCTTCAAATGGGAGCATCCGTTCCAGGTATCACTGTCTAAGAAGGAAATTACCTTCACTTTTCCTCTAATTTCCTGTGAAATCTCTGGGACAGAAAGTAAAGGTAAGCTTCCCTAATTGTAGACAGAGAAAGTAAATAACTTGGCAGGGGTTAAGCAAGATCACTGCAGGAGTATTAGTTTCACTGCATTTGTAAATGATATTTTGTGCATATCTTTGGGCACGTGTTTAGAAAATCAGACAACCAATGATCAGGCTTTGATTCATAAGCAAAACCGCTTAGCTCTCAACTCATAACCTAAAGTTTCATTTTTTTGCAATCCCATTTGAAATCTTTGTAACAATGTCATTGCTTGCACCTGCACAGAATGCTGGAAATTTGAACAAATAGTCATAACGAGCCTTAATAAATATCTTGATCATGCATATATTTTGGTACATGCAAATGATGGTTAAAGCTTCTTTGCTTACTAACTCATGAGAAATGTGTTTATTTAATTTCTCTCTAAGATGGTGATGCATGGCTGATGATCGGATTGTTTGCAAGAGTTTGACTCTGTTGCTATTGTATGTTTTAAATTAATTGTTAAAACAGGCAGATGCTTTTACTGTGTTTTCCCAGCTGTTGACACTGAACAATCTGCATTATTGTAAAGAATTGTTCAGTTTTTTTAAGCAGACATATCATTATTGCTTATGAATTGTACAATGCAGTTGTGTTTTAGATAATATCATTGTTGAATATGAAAGCAGAAATCCCATTTCCTATTTGAAAAAAAAAATGCAAACACAAAATATACATGTGAACAGCAAAGTAATAACAAGGCGAATTGAGAGAGTTTGCAAGAACTTGAGCATGTGTTTGTTTTTTTTTTATAAACCAAGCCTTCCAGCTGTCCCTGTTTCAGACACATATCCCTTTACTTGTCTTTTAGACAGACTTGTACCTATTGTACTGTAGATATTTTAATCTATATAAATGTACGCATTTAGAGAAAAAGTATATCCCTTTATAAGTAGAGTAACCCCATGGAGTATACATTACAAATACGGGAGGTCTAGCCGACAAATCTTGAAAACAAAACTGCTAATGCGCTCATTTGTGGACTTCTCTTTGTACACAATCTGATCGAGTAGACAAACAGTTTACATACAGTATTTCTATTTTACTGTCAGCAAAACTGTCAATGGCCACCCCCAACCCCCACTATTTCTAATTTGTTGTCAGGTTGCAAGACTATGTCATGTTTACTTAGAAATTACTTTAAGCAAGTAGAGCCTTGTGATACAGTAGCAGTTCCATTAGTGACCTTGTTAAACAGACAATGAATCAGTGAAAGATATGTCCAAAATAGACATTTTCAATATAATGTTCTTTGATTGCAAATAGAGATTGGTGAATAATCAAACAATCATTCAGCTCCAAGGATCTATTCTGCAGGTCTTTTGATTTTTTTTTACTTTATTTATTTGTTTATTTTTTGAAGAAACATTGTTTAGCCTCTAACATTTCTTAACCACTTTCCCTCCTGAGGATTTACCTCTCTTCCAGACCTGGCCATTTTTTGTGTTATGGTGCTGGGTTATTTTAATTGATGATTGCGCGGTCATGCAACGCTGCACCAAAATCAAATTTATGTCCATTTTCTTCTATGAATTGAGCATTTTTTCCACGATATTTGATTGTCTGTGCATTTTTTATTTTTTTGTGCTATAAAAAAAAAGACCAACAATTTTGAGAAAAAAACAATTTTTTTTTTTTGCTATTAAACATGTCCAGTAAATTTTTTTTTTTTTAAATCTAATTTCAGCATAAATTTAGGCCAAAGTGTATTCTGCTACATGTCTTTGCTAGAAAAAAACCCCAATACGTGTAAATTAATTGGTTGACGTAAAAGATATAGCGTTTACAAATGGCGGTATAGATAATGGAATTTTTTTATTTATTCTATTTTTACAAGTAATGGAGGCAATCAGCAACTTATAGCAGGACTGCTGCGGGCATTCTGACACTGGGGGGAACTGGCTTGGTGTCACTGACATCCCCAGTGACACCAATACAGTGATCAGTGCTAAAAAAAAAAGCACTGACACTGTACTAATGGCACTGGGCAGGAAGAGGTTAACATGAGGGGCGATCAAAGGGTTAACAGTGTGTTGTGTGCTGTTTCACTTGTGTTTGTGTCCGTGTGCTTCACTATAATCACACTGCTTTGCATGGCTGTGCTGTGTACTGCCAGCCAAAACAGTGTGCATGAGCAGACAGGGAGGAAAACTGTATTGTTTACATACAGTTCTCCTCCCCATTGAAGATGCTTGGTAATCACTTTGCGTCAGCAAGTAATTGCCTGCCGATGCCCAGATTGACAGTCGCGACCTCGAATGGCAGTGCGGGTAGGGCGCACGTGTCCCCTACCTGGAAATGCAAAATCACATATACTGTATATACGTGCTTTTGTGCACCCCTGCCTCTCTGTAGCAGTATATCTGCTATAGGGCAGTCAGAAAGGGGTTATTAAATTAATAAAAGTAACTGATCATTGACAGCACAGGGCTGAAGCATTTGCCCTGAAATCCTAAACTTCAGTTACTGTGCAGAAGATCTATAATTTAATACGGTACTGGAAGCCCCAGAGTAAAGCAGACATGGGTAAACTTTGTTGCCCCAGGATTTACTCTAGGTTGATGTGTTTAACGAAGAGGAGGGCAGTCAGGGGAGCATTTGCTGTTGAAAGGGCTAATTTAAGCTGGTGTCTTCTTGAACTAGAATAATGGATCCTCTTTAACAGGTCACTAAGGCTGGAGAAGTTTAACCCCTCTTTTACCCACACTGTCTTTTTAGTGTACTACGGAGAACGTTTTGAGTGTTTTAAAGGGTCTTATGGGGGCATCCCTTTCCAACTTAAGGACCTAAAAGATAAAGAGACTGGTATTAAAATACTACAAATCCCTCTCTGGAGGTGCTGATCCTTATGCTTGGTATAATATGCTGCCATCACTATGGGCTGAATTTTTTTATTTCACCAAAAAAGTAAAAACAAAAAAACAACATACCATGCCCATCAATTTGACTGTAGTTTAGGGTCATTTACCTGTGAACTAGTCCCATCCCAGATGAATCTCAAACCTGGTGGATCAATTAACTACTTTCATCTATCTGCAAATGATTTTATAAATTATATTAGAAAACATTAAAATAATAAAAAAATCTATGTTTTTCCCTAGCTACCATTGAGATAATTATTTATTTTTCTAAAAAAATAGGAAAATAAATCTATTTTTGTAACTGTGTGCAATATTTTAAAACCCCAGAACACTATTTAGTCTTTGGTTTTCTTAGTATGCTCTTTGGGTTGTGCTTGATAATGATATTTATCTGAAAGAACACAGTACATGCTGGTATTTGTAAATGTGAGAACATTGTGTCCTATGTGTATCAGGTATAGACCAGTTTTTAATTTGCTACATAAAATGATAGGAGAGATAGTAATGGATGTTCAAAGTTGAAAGCATGATAAAATAAATATTAGGTCATTTTAAAGATGAAGTAATTCTTTATTAAGATATACTAAGAGCAGTTTAAAACAACTACGGCCATTGTAATTTCTAATTGTAGCCCTTATTGCGCCTTTCCACTTGTGTTTTTTCTCCCATTAACCTTCATTGCATAATTCTTCTGTCCCTTTACACTGAAAAAGTCAAGATTAGAACCCTAACACTAAGTCACTAAAATGTATATCATTCCATTTCCCTGAGGCAGGATAAATTTATGTGGTTTAATTTTTAGTTAAAAATTATCAATATGGTTTAATGGGGGAAACCTGAGCTGAGATAAAATACATGCATGGAAAGGACAGTGTGGTTCAGATTCCCAGGACAAATCTTATGGCATTTAAGGGCCACTAAGGAATCCAAGTTGGTACACTTAACGCAGCATTTCTGAGAGACTGAAGAGATTGATAGGCGAAAAACATACAAAAGGGCAAAGTGTGCAGACTAAGGACTGTATAAACATTCATTAACCGCTTGCTCGCTGCCCTATAGTAGAACGTAGAATATATACATGATTTACATTTCCAGGTAGGGGGCACACGCACTGCCCTACCTACGCCACCCTTGGTGGCTACAGATGTCAATCTCCGAGTCCTGGCTGGAGATTCTCTGCTGGCACCCAGCAATCACTGCATAAAACTGACAGGGGAGAGACCTCTCTCTTCTGCCAGCAAGGACATGCTGCTTTGTATTTCTCTGCACAGCAGAGAAATGCAAAGCATAATGTCTCCCTAGTAAAACACACACACAACACATTATGTAAAACAGCACACAACACACAGCTAACAGTTGAAAGCACACAGATATACTGCTACAGAGAGGCATGGGTGCACAAAATCATGTATATACAGTATACATGATTTTGCATTTCCAGGTAGGGGGCGCGTGCTCCCTAGTCGCACTGCCATTCGTGGTCGCGACTGTCAATCACCGGGTCCCACCCGGGGATTACTCACTGACTCCCAGTGATTACCAAGCATCTTCGATGGGGAGGAGAAATGTATGTAAACAATACAGTTTTCCTCCCTGTCTGCTCATGCACACTGTTTTGGCTGGCAGTGCACAGCACAGCCACGCAAAGCAGTGTGATTACAGTGAAGCACGCGGACACAAATACAAGTGAAACAGCACACAGCACACTGTTAACCCTTTGATTGCCCCACACGTTAACCCCTTCCTGCCTAGTGCCATTAGTACAGTGTCACTGCTTTTTATTAGCACTGATCACTGAATTAGTGTCATTGGGATGTCCACCGCAGTCCCACAGTCCCGCTATAAGTCGCTGATCACCGCCATTACTAGTATAACAAAAAAAAAATTCAGTATATATACCACCATTTATAGATGCTATAACTATAAATCTTTTTTTTTTCTAGAGCAAAAAATAAAAAATGTAGAGGTGATCAAATACCACCGAAAGAAAGCTCTATTTGTGGAAAAAAAAAGACATACATTTTATTAATGTACAGCATTGCATGACAGCACAATTGTCGGTTAAAGTAACGCAGTGCCGTATCACACAAAATGGCCTGGTCAGGAAGGGGGGGGGTAAATCCTCTGGAGGGCAAGTGGTTAAAGGAAGACAATTAGCAACTCACAAGAAGTGAAACTACTTGAGCTTATCATGGCTCTCAAAATAATTCCCAGCTGTGAAGGACGCCAAAGAAACTATCACAGTAGATACACTGGATATGGTCAGAATGGCCCCTGCAATAGCTAAAGAGACAGCAAAGGGGCTCCAAACTAAGTGGAACAAGGTAGAGAGGTGGACACAACTCACAATAATTGGCAACTCACTGTGTGTGGATGATCTTATGCATTATAGTCATGAATGCGTCTGCAACTGGAAGGAGGAGGCAGCCTGGATCCCAAGATGCATCCTCTGCAGTGGTGGTGGAGTGTGGTAGCTGGGGTAACAAGCATTAGGATGGGAAACAGGATACAGCAAATGTGGATCAATGAAGCACAGGCGAGGACAGGAAGTGCCCAAGCAGGAAGTGATGTCGGGGGCATGGCTATGTGTTTCAAGGCCCATACCTCCTTTTCAAGCTAGCTGGCTGGGAAAAGAGGCATGGGCCTCAAAACCCATTATGAAAGAAACCAAAAGTGACAAGCATTTCATCACTTCCAGTTTCAGTTCTGTGTCTTCCTGGCTGATATCAGCCAAGGAAACAGTCGATCAAACCAATCTTGATTTGATTGGTTGCCTTGGAGAGCAGAGGAGGGATTAGAGATCTAATAGATCCATGAATTCTTAATAAAGAGTACTTGTCACTGCCAAGCTATCATTTACAATAAATGGTTATGTTAATATAATAAGAAGGAAATATTTAAAAACATGTATTTTTATAATGATTTAAGTACACCATTCATGAATAAAATAAAACCTCCCTTACCCTTACAAACTAATAGTATGAGAAAAACATACATAGCAATGCCAGAGATATATACAGTAGGTAAAGTTATATGTAAATATGCAATTGACTTGACATGGACTGATTAGGAGATATTTACTTGTATAGCAGCTCACTGTTCTCTCAATGGATGACATGCTATCCACTCAGAGAGCTGTGCTACGGCTGTGATTCCCACATGCATGAGCAGGAGTTACGTCATTACGGCTTGGCTACTCTAGTGGCTTTAGCTTGCGAACCCACAAAGAAGATTGGGGAAAGATGAACGCCCTTTCAGCAGTGACGGCTTGCAGCTGGAGGGCTTCATTTTAAGTAAGCCTTACATAATGTGCTTGTTTGTGATGCATACTATCACATTATGCTCTTAACTTCAGGGCGAAGATTTGTTTTGTTTTGTTTTTTTTTGTGGTTTCCTGCTGCTTTAAGCTCAATGCAATGTTCCTTGTGCTGTTGTCATATCCACTCATCAAGAGTGTCGGCTATGCCTACCCTTTCAGCCCATCTCCTTCATTTAATGAAGCTGTACTTCTATGAAGAAAAAAACAGTCTGTGAATGAAGGACCTTTGAATGAAAAATCTTTCATTCATCCACCTGTCCTCCATTCATAGATTGTTTTTCATTCATGGAAGCTAAAGTACAACCTTTATGAATGAAGAAGGAGGTGGGCCTTGTGCTGATCTTTTTTTGTCCTTTGTAATTAAATTTTTTTGCCAAATTTAGACTTTGTGAATAGAAGAGGTGGACAGAAAGGGTGGGCATAGTCAGCCCTCTGACACAGATCCCTTGGGTTAATGAAACCCCGCAGCACCAGAACATTACAGCAGCCAGGGTAGGAGGGATCAACTAAATCTTCAGCCAGCAGCAGAAAGGACGCAACCCATTGATATCCATTGTGCTGATTTTTATAAACATTTTTGACTAAACTTAGGCTTTAAGACTTAGCAGCACAATTATTCAAAGATATTATATTTTTTCGATGCAGACTGATGTTATTTGTAATAAACACAATCAAACTCTGCTTAAAAAAAAAAAAAAGTTAATAGGAAACTTTGTACAACAAGTAAGTAAATAATCTGCAAACATATTTTTCCATTCTTGAACCTTACTGGTTAGAGCAGCAAACTATCTACACATTTTTTATTTGATAATGCAGAAAATAATTATGTATCATTTTAAAGTCAGAACAGGAGAATAGCTAAGGCTAATTTGTATACTTCAGTTATGTGGAGTAATCACTGGAACAATAATTGCCTTTTGCAAATCAGAAATGGAAATTCTTTAATAGTTGACTACATGACAAGCACAAACATTGCACTTTTCAACATTTAATATAAATAGCCATATTACAGCTTGTGAGTAATGAGATAACAGCTCCCCTTAAAACCTGGACTCAGCCCCCTATGCTCTGCTTTGTGTCACTGACCTGCAACACATTGATCAAAAATTCTCATGCAGAGCATGGACTTTATCTTAGACACAGCATTGAGTCTCCAAACAGATTTATTTCAGATCATCAGAGGGAGCTGTTTTTTGCTCTCCTTTGCACATTTTATTGTCATATCAATCTAGTGTCCTCTACGCTTAAAAAATGTGTGCTGGACACTTGCAAGCAAGATAGCATGTTTGAATATGGGCTGCAATTTATATAAATCCTTCACATCAAAAGTTGAATTATCAATAACTACCAGACATTCATGAATTTTATAAGAATAAAGTCATATGTTGGGGAATGCAGCTATCTGTGCTCTGGAATAGGCTGCAGCATTACTTTAAATTGCTTCACTGCTCTTCTGCTAAGCCTACATTTCCCATTTGCTTTCATTCCCACAATAGCAGCCATAGACTACGTAATGATATGACACTGTCCATTTAAATGACATACTAGTATTAAGAAATACAGTTGCAGAGAGAAGAACGAGGATGCACCTAATATGTAACTCATACACAATCATCTATTGAAATATATTGCTCTCAGGTCCCCTTCGGCAGGGTTTATATGTTCATTAATAAAAATAACAATGCTATAGCATGTATAAATTATGAAATGCAGACATCGCCAAGAGGTATGAACTCCAATACACATTATTAACAGCCACTATCATAAAACAGAAGATAGCAGTCCCAAATCAATTTTTCTATTGAATTGCATACTGTGAGGTTCCCTCACAGAGGCAGCAGCAAAAAAGAAATGCACTGTGGAAAAAAAATAGCATAGACTACATTACAGGTTACAAACAAAGCAGAAAATAAGCACGGAGAAATAATATATCCAAGAATAACAGGCTTTTTAATTAAAATTGAACCATAGGAATACTGCAGCAAAATGGATTGTGGTAAATGAAGCTTTAAAAAACACATGACATGTATTTATTGAAAAAAAAAGAGGCAAGCTTGGTGTTATTTTTACACAGAAATATCTGTATTGAATTTCGTATTTAATCTTTCATTTAAATGACCTTGAAAATAAAGTAATAAATAGCACTGCATATAACTTTTGCTTGTAGCTGACCTCATAGGGATACTAGAGCTAATTTTAAAAATGATTGCCATAGCTATGATGTTCTAGGTACAAAGGAATAAACAAGCAATCCAAATCACAAGCTTAGTAACTACAGGTAACTACTAAACTGATCTTTAAAATTTAAATAATTGCAGACAGTCACTCGGAGAAAGCAAGCTAGGTCTCTTATAGACAAGAAAAGTTAGTATCTATAACCAAAATATTTTCATGTTTTTTTGCTTTAGAGATGATACAGAATACAAACAAATGAGAGAGGTTCCCCCATACATATGCCAACATCCCTTTTCTAGGAAAATGCACAAATTAATTCCCCCCCAATATCAATGGGACTTTATAGGCAACAAACTTCTATTAAAAGTTATATTGATCTTTATTTGAATCTCCTCGTAAAAACGTTCAGAGTATTTCTACTCCTGTGTATACATAATAAAATAATACAAAAATTGTTATAAAGTTTTACATATTTTACAGAGATGATACAGAATGGACACATTCTTAGTTTTACCCTTTTATTCAATGTCCCAGAAAAACATCAGAATAAATCTCTCCAGAGTGGAAATCTCTTCCTCAGTTGCCACTGCAATAGGCCTCCCCATCAAAAGGTTTATTTTCATCTTCTGTTCCAGTGACAGTCCTACATTTTTGGACTTACCAACTCCTTCTATTCAGTTGACAATGGTCATCAGAAAGGATGAATCTCAACAACAGAAGCATACAATTTTATTTAGCAAAGGCAAATAGGTTGTTTCGTTTTGCAAGAGAATTTTCAAGAGAACATTTTATAGTGATTGCAGTGAAAATTCACTTTCCATAGAATGCCCAGTCATGTACAAGGTAAAAAAAACAGCATTTTTGCTTGCACACGACTTAATGATAAAAGTCATCAGCACTTCACCTTATTCACTAGCAATGTCCCCCTAGTAAATAAACCCCATAGACAGCTATAAAGACGTGATAGATTCTAACTTTCTCATTCTATTTAAAATTTACAAAATGCGTGGAAATATTCTTAAATGTTAACTTACTGACTGTCACCTTTAGGGCTCATTTACACAAGTGGCTGGGTGGGAGGCAATGGGGGGGGGGATAAAACCAGGCAGTTGAGCCACAGTTTTACCACCTCCCCCAACCGCCTTACTAAACTAGGGCATGCAACTTCAAAGGGCAGTACACATGCCTTGGTCCTGATGTTTTGCTAAAAACCTGAAAAATAAACAAATACAAGGTTTAATCAAAATACATGTATTCTGAGAGCATAAGATAGATAATCACATATAATTATAGTGTCTTTTTTAATTTTACTTATTTTTATAAAAGAACTACCGTATTTTTCGCTCCATAAGACACATTTTTCCCCCAAAAAAATGGGGGAAATGTCTCTGCATTTTATATAGTGAATATGGAGCTATTCGCTGCGTTAGAATACTGGGCCGACCACTCGGCTCTTCTGTGCAGCAGAACCTGCTCCTCGGTCCTACCTGTTCCTCCCTTGGTCCAGCGGTGTCCTCATTGTCTTCTCTTCCTAGTGCCGGCATCTTTAGTGTGGGCATGCAGCTGTGACAGCTTGCTGCTTTACAGCCGGGTGCCCACTGTGCATGCATAAGAAACATTACGCTTTGGGAATGGTCCGGCAGTCTTCTGGGACCTGTCACATGTCCCAGAAGACGGGAAGGGAGGACAACTCCACGGAAGTGGGAGTGGGTACCTGTCAAATTCGGATACCTGCTCCCTCCCCCTTCCGCTCCCCAAAAGTCTGCAGTCTCTGATTATCTCCTGTACTATGTCCGCGGTCTCTGGTCATCTCCTGTACTATGTCCGCAGTCTCTGGTCATCTCCTGTACTATGTCCGCAGTCTCTGGTCATCTCCTGTACTATGTCCGCAGTCTCTGGTCATCTCCTGTACTATGTCCGCGGTCTCTGGTAATCCCATGTACTATGTCCGCAGTCTCTGGTAATCTTCTGTACTATGTCCGTGGTCTCTGGTCATCTCCTGTACTATGTCCGCAGTCTCTGGTCATCCCATGTACTATGTCCGCAGTCTCTGGTCATCTTCTGTACTATGTCCGTGGTCTCTGGTCATCTCCTGTACTATGTCCGCGGTCTCTGGTCATCTGTACTGTGTCCGCAGTCTCTGGTCATCTCCTGTACTATGTCCGCAGTCTCTGGTCATCTCCTGTACTATGTCCACAGTCTCTGGTCATCTCCTGTACTATGTCCGCGGTCTCTGGTCATCTCCTGTACTATGTCCGCGGTCTCTGGTCATCTCCTGTACTATGTCCGTGGTCTCTGGTCATCTCCTGTACTATGTCCGCCGTCTCTGGTCATCTCCTGTACTATGTCCGCAGTCTCTGGTCATCTCCTGTACTACAGTTGTGACCAAAATTATTCAACCCCCACTGAAATTGAGTGTTTTGGCCAGTTTGACATTGCTTTTGATCATTCAGTCATCTTGCTTACATTTACATTAAAGAGGCACTTGTAGGTCAGACAAATATAACATAACAGTTATAATGAAATAACCACAAATGTCTTTTCTGTGCTCACAGCATTATCAGTTTTATTCAACCCCCAAGTGACATTCAATCTTAGTACTTAGTACAGCATCCTTTTACAGTTATAACAGCTTTTAAACGTGAAGCATAGCTTGACACAAGTGTCTTGCAGCGATCTACGGGTATCTTCGCCCATTCTTCATGGGCAAAGGCCTCCAGTTCAGTCACATTCTTAGGCTTGCGCACTGCAACTGCTTTCTTTAAGTCCCACCAGAGGTTCTCAATCGGATTTAAGTCTGGTGACTGCGATGGCCACTCCAAAATGTTCCAGCCTTTCCTCTGCAACCATGCTCTAGTGGACTTGGAGGTATGCTTGGGATCATTGTCCTGTTGAAAGGTCCAACGTCTCCCAAGCCTCAGGTGTGTGACGGACTGCATCACGTTTCCATCCAATATCTCCTGGTACTGAAGAGAATTCATGGTACCTTGCACACGCTGAAGCTTCCCTGTACCTGCAGAAGCAAAACAGCCCCAAAGCATGATTGACCCTCCACCATGCTTCACAGTAGGCAAGGTGTTCTTTTCATCATAGGCCTTGTTCTTCCTCCTCCAAACATAGCGTTGATCCATGGGCCCAAACAGTTCTAATTTTGTTTCATCAGTCCACAGAACACTATCCCACAACTTTTGTGGTTTGTCCACATGGCTTTTGGCATACTGCAGTCGACTCTTCTTATTCTTTGGAGACAGCAAGGGGGTACGCCTGGGAGTTCTGGCACGGAGGCCTTCATTACGCAGTGTGCGTCTTATTGTCTGGGCTGAAACTTCTGTACCCACATCTGACAAATCTTTTCTCAGTTCCTCAGCAGTCACACGGGGACTTCTCTCCACTCTACGCTTCAGGTAGCGCACAGCAGTCGAAGTCAGCATCTTCTTTCTGCCACGACCAGGTAGCGTTTCAACAGTGCCCTTTGCCTTGAATTTGCGAATGATGCTTCCTAAGGTGTCTCTTGGTATGTTTAACATCTTTGCAATCTTCTTATAGCCATTGCCCTTCCTGTGAAGAGAAATCACCTCTTCTCTTGTCTTCCTGGACCATTCTCTTGCCTTCACCATGTTTGTAACCACACCAGTAAATGTCTAGAAGGAGCTGAGTATCACAGTCATTTTAAAGCTGCCTAATTGGTGCTTATTATGCTTGATTGCTGCTCGGTGACATCCACAGGTGTTTTCAATACCTGATGGAAAGCACCTGTATGAACCTCTGTTCTTCAGAGTGGTAGTCTTTAAGGGGTTGAATAATTGTGGCAATGAAGAAACCACATAAGAACCATTTACTACTGTATTACATAAACAATTGATGTCATTTTAGTTGCATTTGGGTAGTTACAACGTCCTTGTAGGATTTGATTCTGAATACAATTCCAAATGTACACTATAGTCCCTAAACCCCTTTACAGCATTGGGGGTTGAATAATTTTGGTCACAACTGTATGTCCGTAGTCTCTGGTCCTCTCCTGTACTAAGTCTGCGGTCTCTGGTCATCTCCTCTACTATGTCTGCAGTCCCTGGTCATCTTCTGTGCTATGTCCGCAGTCACTGGTCATCTCCTATACTATGTCCGCAGTCACTGGTCATCTCCTATACTATGTCTGCAGTCTCTGGTCATCTCCTGTACTATGCCCTCCATCTCTGGTCATCTCCTGTACTATGTCCGCAGTCTCTGGTCATCTCCTGTACTATGTCCGCAGTCTCTGGTCATCTCCTGTAGTATGTCTGCAATCTCTGGTCATCTCCTGTACTATGTCCGCAGTCTCTGGTCATTTCCTGTAGTATGTCCGCAATCTCTGGTCATTTCCTGTATTATGTCTGCAGTCCATTGGTTCAGAATATTTTTTTCTTGTTTTCCTCCTCTAAAACCTAGGTGCATCTTATGGTCAGGTGCATCTTTTGTTGCGAAAAATATGGTATATTAATAAAACATTTAATATGGCTTCTATAAATGCAGTTTTCTACACATTACAAATACAAGCTCTGTCGGGATCTCATCACAATAGTAATGAATAATTATTATCACAAAAAGTCTACTTTTGTTAAAACTAATATAAACAAATTGAAATGCATCAATAGTGTGAATATTCAAATACATTAACAACATTGTAGCATGTGGGCAGCATGCAGTTAAAAGTAGTATGAGTTAAGATTGGATTATGAGTTAAGATTACTGCATACTTACACATAGGGTTAGTAGCCTCCCCCCCTTTTTTTTGTAGGTTTCTTCCAGGTGCTCTATTTTTTCCCATAACATAATGGTTAGTTAACTTGCATTTGACCTTTTTGGCCCCCGTCTGAATTTTGTACATTCATTCAATAAAGCTAGGCAGACCAAATATATAATTCTATAAAATGTGTAGCATATGAATGGATTTCCCCGAATATGACAATTTGCCACTTTACAACTTTTTTTAATTGGTGACCCCTTATGGCCTAGTAGAACAACAGATGGTTGTTTCTTTTCCCTATAATAAGCTCATGTAAGTGTATTATGCACAATAGTTTGATCTCTGAGCTTTTTATGACCATAAGGTATAAAAATCCAGCACGATAATTGATTTTTATCTGAAATAGAAGAACACTTTATAGGAAGCACATGTGCACAGTAAGAGACCTGGCAGTGCAGGGACCTGAGATGCAATATCTAATAGGGAACATCTGCTCACAACATGCACAGTCACCTCCTAAGGACACTGTCATTAAACTACATAACTCATACACTGACACAGTCAGACTGTTTAACTCCTGTGAACTATTAAATGTATTATGGTATACTGTACAGCTAGAGAAGTGTGATTATTGTGAATCATAAGCAAATGACTAAAAGTTTATGAACCAGATGTCCAAGCCAGAGCCTGTGATTGATTATGTAGAAGGTAGATCTGTAAAAAATATTAATGTAATCAGTTTGTAATTACTAATAATCATGCATGTAAGTGTTAAGATGAATATAGCATAATATTAGCAGGCTGATTGTTAGGTTTTGCTCATTTTAAATTGTAGGAAATAGGCTAACAACTGGAAGTCATTAGTACAAACAGTAACACAAGCTTGTATGAATTGTTACTAACTATAAAGTTATAAAGAGTTAGTCTGTATAGGGACTCACATCCATTACTAGAAAATGGACCTGGCTGTAAGTGCAGCCACTAAAACCATAATGCAGGGTGGTTTACTTTAAAGACCTAACTGTAGATGGGGTCACTAAACCCTTGTTTCAGTGTGTTCTAATTAAAGGACTCAGTTGTAGCACAACCACTTAACCCTTGTTCCAGGGTCCTTTTTTTAATGGATCTGATTGTAGATGCTAAGACTAAATCCAAACTGAAGCCAGGTTCCAGGGTTGTTATAAATATAAGTGTTAGTATTCGATAACCTGAGCAAACCAAGATAGGGAGAGTTAAATTAAGACTGCAGTGATATAGAGTGGAACACAGAGGTCAAGGATCTGTTTGCAACTCAGCTAGCGATAAGGAAATCCTTCCATTTTATGTTTAAAAACTATAAATTCAAGAAGTATACATACAAACAAAGATATGAGAAAACTGACCTTATGGGATTGAGATTCAATCAAGATCAAGCTCAGATACAATCCAGCAGTGATTGGCAGATGTTCTGTTAGCCAGCTTACTGGACCTGATTGGCAAAATTGCTTATGGTTGTCTTATGCACCCTTGCCCCTAAACATCAGACATATGGGTAAGTATAGAAAGAAAGCTATTAATATGAGATATTTTTTTCAATTTGTATTTTAACCGGTATGTCATTTATTTAAGAAAACCTACACTTTTTAATCTCCTTTATGTATTTCACATCAGGCTGGGTCTCTTGAAAGAACCTGCAACCAGTTTTCTCAATCACACTTATACAAACACTAGAGATAATTTTTAAATAAGATGATTAACCTAACAGTATGCCTTTATAATATGGGAAGAAACTGAAACTGACCAAAGGAAACATGGGGAGAACATACAATACACTTATTGCATATAGGAACCCATAACCTACAGCTGTGAGACAAGAGTGGATTATAGGAATATTTTTATTACCCTCTGGTAGATCATATTGGTAGAATGTTTTCTCACCTTCATGTAGGTAGAGATTACTTTCTGGGAGCATGCCAGCCTCAAAAGCTTCCAATGTTTAATTTCCATACCATCTAGTTGAGCTTCTCTGGTGATGGGTGATGGTGGCTCTAAAGACTCTTCTCGGGGGTAGGGGGAAGGGGGTGTTCAGTGGCTGGGTGAAGCAACTTGGAAAATCATGATCTCCATGATCAATACAAAATTACCATGATCACAACCCTTGGAAAATGAGCCATCTATTGAGGGCACTTGAAGGTCAGAAGATATGGAGGAAAGGCATAGTCTATGGAGAATGTCCATGGTATGAAAGGACATCCACTCCCTGAGGCTAAAAAGTTTATTGGGGGGTCTATCTCTTGAATTTCCCGGAGTCCCATGATTTTTTTTTGTATACCTCCATGTTCAAGACCCATGCAAGGTTTTCCACCTGGGTGTGACTGAGGCTAAATTGTTTTGTTCACCTAGGAAATAAATTACCAAGTTCCATAGTTTAAATGTGCCCAAACCATGAAGGGTTTTAGTGCTTTCAACATGGACATGATGCAGATTCCTCCCTGCTTGTGCATATAAGCTACTGCTTTTTTGTTTTCCATTCTCAATCAGACTGTTGTCCCACAGAACAGGAAAGCAAATGACTGTAGGGTCATGAAGACTGCCCCGATCTTGAGCACATTGGAGACCCATCTACACACTTGTAAATTGTATTCTCTTGCACCACTAGATGCTCGTAGTGGGCACCCAAGCCCTCAAAGAAAAGCATCCAAGGTGGAATTACAATTTGACCTGGCATAACGGAGTAGTATGTAGGCAAATTTAATTGGTGTACACACCCCCACAGTGAGTTTCTCATGATGTGTGAGATTATGATCCCTTGTTGCAGATCCCTCTTGTTTCACCAAGTGAGGAACATGATCTTGAATTTCCTTATTATTCAATAAATCCATCTGACCATGGAGATTGCAGGGTAAAGGGTGCAATGGAGACTCAGGCACTTGGAAACATTAGCTAATAAGACTTCACTGCTTGTACCTTGTTTTGGATATTAATAATTTTCTGTTCCGGAACTGTACGGATTTGCTCACTGTGTATAGAAGGGCCCCCAGGAAGAGCACACATTGAGATGGAATAAGATTGGATTTACCCGCATTGATCAGCCTGTCATCACTCTCACCAATAGTGATTTTTGATGTTGTAATAGGGTGTTGGTCATGAGCTAAGAGTAGGATGTCATCCAGGAAGTGATTCATTCTCACTCAGGTGTGAAATGAGCAGAAGTTGCACCTTGATACTGTAAAAGACCTTGTGATTGTAAAATTTCAAATGGAAGGTACACAAACTGGAACTGTGGATGTGTTGGAATCTGATGATATGCATCAAAAAGATCAACTGATAACATCCAGTCCCCTATAACTGGAATGATGAACTGAAGAGACCCTATCTTAAAGGATGTGATTCAAATGTCCATGTTGAGAGACTTTGGGGTTGATTTACTAAAGGAAAATATGTTGTTCACTTTGTAAGGGAATTTTCTCTTTTCTTGGTGAATGAGTTGAAGCTCTGAAGTTTCCATCATCCACTCATGTGCAAGCAAAAACACAGTCTTTTAAATTTTACTTGCAACTGAAAAGGTATTATTTCACCTCATTCCTGAAGATAAGTAAATATTCCCTTACAAAAAGTCTATTGCCTATAGTAAATCATCCAGTTTAGGTCCAGAACTGGTCTTAGATCACCAATTTTCTTCTTTGCTAAGAAAAGAGGTAAGTGGAAGAAGAAAAATCTTTCTTTTTACAGGACTGATCAAATAGTCTTACAATAGCTGTCTTTGCAACATAATCGGAATGTAATGTAATGAATGAAGAGAGATTTATTTTCTTGTGCCAATTAAAATCACCCATGGGTCCTCATCTGAAAACTCTTGAAGATGAGCACCTACCAACTGATTTTAATGGAGGAATCAGCTGACCATGGTTTTAACCATAGTGCTCATTCTATGATGACTGTTGTGAAGATGTCACTGGAGTAACATCTGATTACATTGATTGTGGTCTCACTAATAATATTGCCCACCAGTTAGCTCTTGAAGGGTTGTTATGATATGTTGACTGTCCACATTTAACATCTTTTAAATGTTTCTTTTTACAAGAAGTTAGATGTAGAGACTGATGAAAGTTATTAAAGAATGGTATGTACTGCCTGATTCCAGATATACCTTTTTCAGGTCTAGGTCCAATTTTCTATCAAGTTTGGCAGTCTTACTTTTCTTGACTGAATATAGTCTTGATTCCCTCAACAAAAAGAAGAGGCAGGGTATTTTTTCCAGACCTTTTCAATTATTCCTTCATGAAAGCAAGACATCACAGGACTGTTTAGGTGGGCAAAAAACTTCCTTAATTTTGTGGGTTCTTCAGTGGCATTCTCCCATTTAATGGAATTTTATACAGCCTCTGTAAATGGTTATACTAAACTGATGTTGGATCATGTAGGGCACATACCTTCTGACACTATGATCATCTTTGGTTGCCTCTTTGATGATCTAATGAGAGGCAATTGGCACAGCCTGCAAAGGTGGCTCTCTGATTTCTCAGAATTAATTCCTGACCAACCAAGGGCAGGTTAATATATTTATATGCAGTATTTGTAGAAAAAAAGGACCTCTGCCCATATTACACACAGCCCAGGATGTTATAAATACTATACGTATTTGACAATCAGAGATTCTTACCTTAATTTTTCATATGGGCAAATATAATTAACAGTTAACAAGTTATTGTGTTTAATTATATTTTTTTCTATTCTGTTTCTTTACTATGATAATAAATAATACATGTAAAAGTACTTACAGTATATATATATATATATATATATATATATATATATATATTTAGGACATATATCCTGAAACAACTTTCGCAAGAATATGATGAAGACTTTCGAGAATATACTTGTACATTTTCAAGTGCATTATAAATTACCCTTTTCTCATGTGTATGAATGGCAAACACTGTAGCATAAAATGCAATACAAAAGATACAATGAAAACATAAATCTTTTAGATATTCTGAAATACCATTACATCAGGGATAATAGAAAATAACTATGTATAATGCTTTGACAGTTTCTGCCCACACTCACCATTAAAGTTGTCCTTTAGCCCATCTCTGTGGCTTATATGGATTTACAAGCTACCTGAATGGAAATATGTGAATATAGATCAGAAATTCATCTGAGATAGATACTAGCCATTAAACTACTCACTGTGAATAATAATCAGTGTTTTGAAAGAAAAAAGAAAATGCTGTTCCTTTTTATTCATTATGCTACTTATCCAGATTTGGAGTAAAAGGTTAAGTAGAGGGTCTCTGTGGACAAAATCAGCAGGTGGTAAGACTACAGTAGCTGTGCACAGAGTCCATTTATACTGTGAATGCAATTATAACCTTTTGATCCTGCACTTGTAAACACTCCCTTAAAAGAGTAGGCCTTGGTTCTACTGGATAGGTTTGCATTTACATAATGGTGTTGTCTTACAAATTAGCAGTGGAAAACTGTCATTGCATTCATACTTTTGGAGCATCCAGTAGGTGAAGATGCTTCTGATTACTCTGAGAAAGAAAAATACATAGAGCAGTGGGAGAAGCACTGCACACATACAGAAATTGACAATGAACACTTAAGGAGGTTGTACACAGACATTTTTGATTGTTAAGCTCCATACTTCTCTGATAATATGAGTAGTTTATATCAAGGGCAAAGCACCCATTTCTTAGGATATTGTTTTCTCTGAAAACTTGGATAAGTAAAACACTAACTAGTATGAAAACGGAAAATCTTTAATCTGTGTTTTGTTTCTACAAATCACAGAGAGTAAAATGCACCTTTACCAAGAATATGGAAATTCAAGTATTTACAGATTGCGAAAAGCATTAAAATAATTAAAACAAGCACTCACTGACCTCATTAGCTGCAAGCATGGTGAATAAATTAATATTTAAGTCTTACAATGGAGACTTTGCAGGGCAAAAATGTTAATACCAGCTCTCACCCTTGCCTGTGCTTTCTCTTAGCTTCTTGACAAACCAAGCAATGTTGAATATCCTATTCTGTCCAGGGGCCAGCAAAGTGGCAGAGTCTGAAAATACAGTCTGCTGGAAAGGTTTTTTTTTTTAGCAACATGATCTTTGCTTACAGGTTACTCAGTGGTCACAGGGTTATTTAAACTCCAGGTTTGCAGTTGTGAGCTTACATAGTGTTGAATATGATCTTCTTATGTGACATTATTGGGTGTCTGAACAGACCTTTTTCCCATACTAGCTGTTACATAGGAGGAAAAAGAGCGAGTTACATTCTCCCCGTACCTGGATATGTAATTTTGTTTCCCCAGCTTATTGAAGCCACAAACACATACTTGCAAGGTGTAAGGTGCTGTTGGAGTTGGTATTAAAGCAGGGTAAGTTAAAGAAATTGGAAGGCCCAGGTTAGATCATCCACAGGTGAACCCCTCCCCAGAACTGTTGATATATTTCCTAGTCACCAGCACAGTATATAGACCCTACTGCCACCCTGAGAACAGTATAAACATTGCCACCAGGGATGTCAGCACATGTGATTGATGCCTTGTTTGATCTGTTCCCATGTAAGTGTGCATTTGTCTTTACAATACATTTGATTCATTCACAATATTACAATATGGAAGAACTTTTTCTTGTCTTCCTGGGAGTACTGTGAGCTGGCTGTTTTTTCTGGTCCAACGGACCCCTGGCAGGAGTTCTGTGCGCTGGCTGATTTCCGTGTCCAAAGGTGAAAGATATATTACCACTGCTGAACAGTATGGTCCACCAGTGAGCGGGATATCATCCCTACATCGCCATTTGGGATTCCACTTAAAGGGCCCTTGCAGTGTGTTCTGAAAGCCTTTTGGCCCCTTGGGGTCTGGGTGTGGAGGTGAGGAGGCATTTTAGCCGGCGTGGGATTCACTAATCATTTACCTATCCACGTTTTTTTTTTGGATGCGTTTTTGTTGGACGTTTTTGTACATGGACTTTATGTCGCATTTATGCAATTTTTTTATTAACATGTTATTTATTTCTTCATTGTGTTATTGTATTTTATGGTGCACAGTAATACATTCATTTGGTTTCACATATTTATGGTTTTTATATGGTCACTTATTAGTCGTTTTATGTCACACGGCCTTTTGATGCACATTGTGTTATGACCCTTTAGTCGCATGGTCACAATTTTTGGCTTCACTGTGCGTTGTTATTGTAATTTTTCTGTGATAAGTGGTTTGTCCATTTTTAATATTTAAGCACTTAATTTTGTATTTTTCACATTTTGCTCCACTACCTCATTAGTTTTATTCACGTTATTTCATTTATGTTATGACAGACTCACCCACTATTAATGTGATTTAGTTTTATTTTCCCCTGATCATTTCCATGCGTTTTGCCCACGGTCACGGTTTATTGTCTGTGACACCTTTTGGTCCTCATTTTGGACCTTTATTATTTCACTTTTCCTTTCACTCCCATATTCCTTCCATTTACTGATTATGTTATGGTGTATTATCTATTGTCTTCTCATCTCACTATTTGTCTTGGAATGTCTGTGGCATTATTGTGATTAGCGCAACATCAATTTTCTGTTTGTTGTTTTTTGCTAGTGGTATAGCCAGATGTATGCTACTGTCCCAATAATCCCATCTTTTCTAGTAGTGGCACGAAAAGTTTTTTACATATTTTTTATAGCTGAGAACATTGTAATTGACAACAAGTCAGCAAAGGAAGAAAGCACAGCAAATTATGAAGCCACAAGATTTCTGGCAAGATTTTTAAAGCTGAAGTTAAGGTATGATTTTTATAACATAGTTACATTGGTCAGGCTTGGAGCAATGTAAATATGCATATGTCATACCTGACTAATCCCTGAAGAGGCTGCAAATCATTGTGGTAGTCATTGCTGCTGGAAGCAGTAGTCTTCTGGTTCCAGTACTGAGTGGCTTCCCTTCTGTATAGTAACCACAGGCACTGCTACCATTCACAGTTTGCCTTGGACAAGGTGGATGTCTCTATCCCACCTCTTATCTATATGAAAGACTTTCCCTGAATTGTGGCAGCACCCAGAGGGTGCCCCCCTGTAGTTACTATGTAGAAGGGCATCCATTTGACATTAGACCAGAAAGACTGCTGGTTTGATACCAGATAGTACAATTTTAATTTGATGAGTACAGTTTTCGAATGAATATACAATACAAATACATTACATCACTTCCATATCTTCTTTCTGTAGTACAAAAATTTTTGTATCTTTAGTAACCTCTTCACTTTCGATATGAGACTAGCATTCAAGGAAAAAAAAACAGACGGTCATTTGTCTGATATTCTCATTGCATGAACAGGGCTTATGGACTATATTACCTCACCCTTCTATGTTATGAGGAATATGAAAGAGATGCAGCTTCAAAGTAGTGACAACTATCACATACAACCAGGGGCGGACTGACAACTCATGGGGCCCCCGGGCAATAGGGGATCATGGGGCCCCTGTGTACTTGCCCAAACTCAAAAAAGCCTATGAAAAAGGTACCGGGGCACCTCATGGGGCCCCCTATTGACCCCGGGCCCTCGGGCAGTGCCCGAGTTTCCAAATGGTCAGTCTGCCTCTGTGCATACATCTATGCAGCAAAATGCATACCTAAACTTCAACTTTAGCCTATCAAATAGATTTTAAAAAACACTTTCAGTTGTACTTTTAACCAAGAGCAAGACCAAGAGGGACCAAATACATGAGGGGATACATACACATGCACAAAATGAAAGCAAGCAAGGGAGTTAATCAGAAAGAACATGGGACTTGCAGCCACAACATAAATATATAAAAAAGGTCTTTTTATTGATCCAAAATTTATATTGATAAAATATTAGCAATCACTAACGTTAAAGCATGTACAATCATAAGGCCTAAATAATAGTACCCCTAAAGTTATTATTACTGTATAAAGTTCATCAGGAGGAAATATAGAGGTACATATAAATATATATATATAAACAGTATATATATATATATATATATATATATATATAAAATTATGTTTATTATTATACAGGATTTATATAGCACCAACAGTTTGCTCAGCGCTTTACAATATAACTGGAGAGAATACAGCAACAATACAGTTCAATTCAAGAGTATATATATATTAGAAAAAAGAAACAGCATAATACTACCACAATCTATATCATGTTTATACCAATATGTACATACTGGACATGAATGTATAGCTCTCATACAGTATATAGCCAGAGTAAGTGAAATGTCATAGAAATCGCGTTATGGACCCAAAAAGCCTGTGCAGTACATAAGGCGATTTCTGAATGACATTTCCTGGGCAATAGTTTTGAAATAGCTTTCAATGAGTTCCCTATTTAATGCAAGAATAATATAGAGTATAAAAACCATATTTATTTTCCCATAATCATAACAATTAACTGTATACCATATTATTTAATGTAACCCTACTGTCATAACACATATGATTTTATTTGAGGAAATAGCACATTAATCAGGATGAATTTTATAATTAGGCTTAGACTCCACACCAATAAAATATGAGAAGTTTACTGAATTTACTGACAAATATATCAACATGGGGTTCTTGTGTGGTGAATTATGACTTCAAGCTGAGCATTTTATTAGGAAGCGGTATCCCTAGTTAGATTTCTTCCTGAATAAGAAGAACAGTATGTCATTGCTCAAAAGGTACATAGTGTATGGAATATATTACAGAGCTGCACAGTGTTTCAAGATTCAGGATTGATAAATCAGGTGGGATGCTGCTGTGAAATGAACTATCATTCTGACCTTGAGGATGTGAGCTTAGTAGGACAGTAAACTTTTCCCCCTTAACCGTAATGTGTAATTTCCTGTAACCTACACTTTTAATTTCAATTCAAATTATTCTGTGCATATCAGCTGCAATTTCAAATGAGGACTATTGTCTACAATGGCTGTTGAGAAGAACACAGGAGCATAGTCTTTTTAGTTCTTGCTAGATTTTCATGGCTAAGGGAGATATTTAAGCAGGTCCACAGACTTTAGACAAAGATGTGCAATGCTGTAATTTCAGGCACTCAATATTTGTGTCGTAATTTTTCAGTCACTACATAACAGAATCACACTGTAACGCAGCCAATGACTGTCTGCATATTAGGCAATAAAATGTATTTCTTATTTTTTACTATAATACTTTATATATTTTATTATATAATCTTACATATTTAAATGTGTACAGTTATAAGTATGTGTTTTTATGTCCTCTATATTTAAGGTGTAAAAAATGTGATGTGTGAGTCTTGCTCCTACCTTGTAAAACGTACCACTTTATTGGAAATAGATTCTAAAGTGACTCTAATTTCCACTCTGTCATGACTCTTGAAAAGTAGATTATGCTGTGCCCACCCACGCTACTTCATTTTAATTTCCCATGAAGCATGAAGAAGGAAACTCTACCCTGTAATCTGCAATTTCATCTATTTTTAGAAGTCTCGTGCAAAGAAAAATAGCAATAGGTGCAACAGGAGTCATTGTTTCAATAATTATGTTGCTCTAACATGCATATTATAGATTGTACTAGATATTACAAATAAAATATATATATATAAAAAATATAATTCAAAAGAAGGAAGATAATTCAGCCCCTCCTAGAACAGGTAAATTAGAGGTCTTTTTTGAGCTGCAGTGTACATGTTTGTTTTGTTTGTTTGAATACTTTGCTCTGAGAAAAAATGTTCTATTCCTGAGGAATGTCCATTGCTGTTTCTACCCTATATATTGAAATTAATTGTTATAAGTTCTTTAAAAATATTAAAAATATTAAGGACCCAGTACCTAAATACCTTAATGTACCTAAATAGGTTATGTCAAATAGTCTATTATTGTGTAAGATACATTCTAATTTTTAATAATTATAATACGTTTCCTGATTATCATTATTATTTTTTTACACATTTGCTAGCTGTTCACCATTTATTAAAATACAAATATTACAGTTGGAAATTATCAGTTGTGCAATTCTTAAAAAGCTCCCTGTAGTTCTGAAACTGTATTTTATAATTGTTTTTTATTTTTTAGAAAAGAGGGAGATGTATCAACATGCTTTTAATTTAAACTTAATGTGGGGTACAAACCATTTGATAGACTACAATATCCTTTAACCTTACCAGTGAATAATTGAAACTGTTTATTTTTGTATGGTTTAGGCACCAGGGTTTATTAAAAAAATTAAATTTGAATATTTATATTATAAGACAAAATACTTTAATTCCAAATGGACTCTTAATTTTTACCAGGATGCAAAATAGAGACCATATGAAACTCTCTGTCCACCTTTTTAAAAATACAATTCTGTTTTATGTAATATTATATCTTATATGATATGACAACTAATGATTTAAGAATGACACCCCATTGGAATTTTGATGTCCAGAATTCAATGCAGTGGAACACCAAGGACAGGACAATGAGAGAGGTCTACCACACATGCAGGCAATAATGGGGTACATTGTCTGCATGGAGAATGTTCAGCCATATTAATCCTCCACCCTTTGGTGTCTGCATAGTGGTAACCCTGATTGTCTAGTGGAGTCTCTTGTCTCTAAGATAAGTAACAATGTACATCAATGGTTTTTTTTTAGATATCTACAAGTGGGCATTATCCCCACTGCTCACAATTGTTGTGGCATTTCCCTCTGACTACCGATGTAATGAACATTCTTCTACTTTGCTAACCTTTGTAATGGGCATTCTTCCCTCAATGTAAACCATCAATGTAAGCAACATTTTTCATCCTACTAACCACCACTGTAATGGGCATTTTGTCTCCCTCTGAGCATCAGTGTAAGAGGCATTACCTTTTCCTTTTTGAGTGTAAGAGGCATTTTTTCTGTAACTGAACACTAATGTAAGGGGCCCTTCTTCCACTAGCCAAGACCTCTCCACAAGTAACCTCTCCACCAACTAAATTGGTTCTTAGTTGAGTCAAACCTCTAGCGCAGCAAAAAGTGATATGTTTAGCATAGGTATTATTACCACTGCTAAATGCAACAGTTTCCCCTGAGACTGGTTGTTAGGAATCTAGCAGCATCCCAAAAAACATGACTTATCCCCACCTGGCCTATTCATCTGAAAGCTGGGGATTCCTAGATGACTGCAGAATGTAAACAATTGGACAGGGATAAGTTGTGCTCCCTTTTATGACCCTGACCAAATGTGGTCATGTCCATATTAGGTTGATGATATTACTCAAGAAACTCTGTCCATTTGTTCCTTTTTAGTGGTGGGTATCAAGAGATGTAATTCCTGGCATGTAAGGCATGGAAGCATTTCATGTGCATTGTTTGGTGGGTCAACGGTTGTCATTTACATTACTGACTGCATCACTGGACATTGTGATTGACAACAGAATGGCACCATGGGACTTTTTTATTTTTGTTTTCTTTTTTTCTTATTAGAGGGCTTGTCAAAAAAAAGGTTAATATATTTATTTACGGTTTCAAATTTACCCCTTACTCATTCACATTGGGGCAGTCTCTGGGGGTTCCCTTATTGTTAAAGGGGCATACAGTTTCTAATACCCCTACCCACAGTTCCCCACAACCACCAGGCCAAGATTGTGGGAAAGATGCCCTTGTCCATGGGAACAAGGTGCTTTGTAAGGATGGTTCCCTCTAGCAAGGTACTCCACTATGTTTGGGCATGTGGCTTGGTATGGTTTAAGAGGGAGGTCTGACTTTGTTTACAAATAGAGGCAAGTGGCTGGGAGCTGTAATTTAACCACTTGCCCTCCTGAGGATTTCCCCCCATTCTTGACCAGGCCATTTTTTGCAGTACGGAATTGTGCTACTTTAACTGACAATTGCACTGTCATGCAACTCCGCACCCCATCCTTTTTTTCCCATGAATTGAGCTTTCTTTGAGTGGTATTTTATTGCCTGTGCAGTTTTTATTTTTTTCACTATAAGCAAAATAAGACCGATAATTTTGAGAAAAAAACTATATTTTGGACTTTTCGCTAATAAACATGTCCAGTAAAAAATGTTAAAAATCAAATTTCGTCATAAATGTAGGCCAAAATGTATTCTGTGACATGTATTTGCTAAAAAGAATCCCAATATGTGTAAATTAATTTGTTTACATGAAAGTTATAGCATTTACAAATTGTGGTATAGATAATGGGATTTTTTTTCTACTAGTAATGGTGGCGATCAGCGACCTTATTGGGGCTGCGGTGGACATTCTGATATTGGGAGGGAACTGACTTGGTGTCACTGACACCCCTGTTACACCAATACAGTGATAGGTGCTAAAAAAAAGCACTGACACTGTACTAATGGCACTAGGCAGGAAGGGGTTAATGTGAAGGGCGATCAAAGGGTTAACAGTGTGCTGGGAGTGTTTTACTAGGGGGTGTGTTCTTCACTGTAAGCACACTGATTGGGATGGCTGTAATGTGCACAGCTATCCCGAGCAGTGTGCTCGAGCTGACAGGGAGGAAGATTGTTTGTAAACAAAACAATCTTCCTCCTTGTCGGAGATGCTCTGTAATCACCGGGCACGGGCAGGTAATTACCAGCTGGAACCCGGTGATTGACATCTGCGGCCGTGAATGGAGGCACGGGTAGGGCGCGCGCTCGGCTTGCAAGCGCCCCCTACCTGGAACTGCAAAATGATGTATATATACATGATTCTGCGCACAGGTGCCGCCCTGTAGCAGTATATCTGCTCTAGGGCGGTCCTTAAGCAGTTAAAATAGCATTTTTTTTCTTTGTAAAAGGCAGTTTTGCTGAAGTAGGCTGTATACATTGTACAGATTTGCCACTTCACAGGCAAGTTAAGGACATCCCTTGTGTACGTTGTTTAAGGTGTTACTAAACCCAGGACTGAACATGGAAATGGACAGAACATGGAAATGCAACAATTTTAGTAAATATAAACTGCTTAATACCTTTTCTCATCAGCAGTATATAGCAGACTTGTGAGTTATTTAAGTGTCTGGCTGAGCACTGGTTTATCTTATAGGAACATAACTGTCCTATGAGCCTGCATGACCCCCAATCCTCTGTCTGTACAGTGCTAATTGGCCCTGTGCTGATCACATGCACCCACCAAAAAAAACCTCTCTAGCAATATACACAAAAAAGAGCATGTGCAGACTCTACTATGGCAGATGGATTGAGGATAATAAAAAAAAATTGAGGATCAGAGACAACAGGATCAAACAGCTTTTTTACACAATGGAGAGGATTGACTCCTTAGGTTCCACAGTGAGTATAACAAGCATGCTTTACTGCATATTTAGAATTAGTGATGGGCTTACCACCCCCATGTTCAGTTCGCGGTCGAACATTCAAACCTACAAAAAGTTTGATGCCCCCCTCAAAGCACCTTGTTCCCATGTTGATGGGACCAAGGGCCTCTTCCCCACAACCGTGGTCAGTGGTTGTGGGGGTCTGTGGGTGGTGGCTTATCAGAATCTTTCTGCCCCCCCCATGTGAAAGACAGTCTTTGACAAGCCCTTTATTAAAAACAAAAATAAAAAAAAGTCCCCCAAAGTAAATCCAACATCAATCACAATGCTCTACAACACCGCCAACCCAAAAAAAGAAAAAACGGCTCCACTCTCAGCACTGGCTCCCACCACCTGACAGCTGCGCTGGCCTGACAGTTCTTGAATACTGTTATGTCATCATATGCTGTGATTGGCCAAAGCATTACACCTAACCTGTGGTCAGGTGCATTGCTTTGGCCAATCACAATGCACTGTCATGGCACAGTGCATTGTTGGGCGCAGTGGGTGAACGCCCTTACTGTTTGTGTGTTTGCTGAACAAATGAATGGCTGATGGTTGAGTTAAACTTATGATCAACTCGAACATCAAGCTTAACCCTACTGACAACCAGCTATGACGTTCAAGCCCTTCCTTGTTTTACACAATAGCAGTCTGTAATGTTGGTGCAGGTATTCTCATGGTGCAGATCTCATGAAGAAATGCAAGTTCTTTCAATGCTTTAAAACCCGAATATCAGGAATTTTTATTACCCGTAATGATAATGATCAAAGATATGTTAAAGCTCCATAGCTGACCCATGCTTTGTATTGGTATATATTGGCTTAGCTATCTATAGGTGACATTATTACAATTAAAATTACCTATTTACACTGAGATTTTACTTTCTAGCACTCAAAAACTAAAATAAAAGATGAAAAGATCAGCTTTCACAGTTGCCTGTAACATACATTGGAATTTTTCAATATTCAAGACATGGGTGGGCCATTGTAGTCCAGATTTGCTCTTTGTTGTATCGGCAGCTAAAGTCTTACTAGAGGTTCATTTACTGTCATATAACAGAAAAGGGAAAAAGAAATTACATGCCGTTTAGACCTTAGTAATTTCTGCTGCTTGAGGCTTCTTTCTGACAGTCTATATGACCTAGAATTATTTTTCTTCCTCAGAAGTGCCAGCTGCCTGTTTTCTTAGAAGTGAATGACTTTCCTATTACACTGGTGGCAGTCTCTAAAGTATTGTCTCTATTTTATGTTAAAAAGACAGCAATGTGAGGCTCGGCGGTTGTTTTTGGCAAATTGGGTACCATAAGGCAAGCTATTTTATTAACAGGCTAGTCCAGGCTCTGAAAGTTGCTTTGTAATTTTAAAGACCTGTTGGGAGGGAATAATAAAATGCAATGGTAACTGAAAAAGGCAATAAGGAAAGCAACAGTTCTGCTTTCATGGTAAATTAAATCATCACAGTAGGAAGGCCTGGCATGTATCATTTACATACAATGCTAGAAGAATCAAAACTCCTTAGGAATTTTTAGAAACAAAAAAATACAAATGAAAATGATAAAAATAGCCATTTGCAGTGGCTCTTAGCACACAGGACAGCAAATGTACTTTTGTAACATCAGAGATTTCTGAAAGATTAATTAAGTTAAAAGGGCATCACTTATCAGTTTTTATTAAAATGTAATACAATTATACACAGCTTAATTCTTCCAATTATAGCTTTGATAATGCTACCCATCTTCAAAGTAGAGAGGTTTAAAGTGGTTTTCCTCTCCACTTTAAAGTGACACATTTCTAAAACAAACATCCCAATAACAGTAAAAAGGTAATACAGCTGGGTTCCTGAGCCCCGGTGCCCATCCTATCTCCTGCAAGGCCTCTGCAGACAGTAGTCTTTTTATATCTAAATGCTTACTCAAGCCAGTGATGGAAAATATTCGTTTTACTGGATCCAAGTATCTAAATGCTTTTGTTTATTTACATTGCACTATCTTTCTTTTTTTCCGTGCTGCTCATTCCTTTCTGGTATTATTTTTTAAGTTAGATATTATTGAGAGAAATGTCAAATGTGGTACAAATAATTTTAATGAGCTATAAAGAGTACAATTGTGGAAGCATCGGTATGTGAAGTGGCCATAATAACAGTGATCTCTATATGGTTACATTCTCATTGGGTGACTGGCATTGGTGCAAATGACAGTGGCAGCTGTTTCTGCCACCTGTGAGTAGCTAGCTGTGGCCACCAAGCCCTGTACACTTCAATGACAGGTCGGCAGCAGCCAAAGCATCCTTTGCGGTCTGCTCAGCCATCAATTACCTGTGGTGATTGCTGCTAGATGTGCTTTGTGTGTTCTCTATGATTAGGCCCTACTATTGAATTATACTCTATGAGCTCTATGAGCAGACTAGCACCTGGCAGCAGTTACTTGAACCAGCTGGTTTATTACACAGTGGTATCTGAGCAGTGCTATCCACTACATGTTTTTGAAGCAAACATTATCCATTTGGACAACAAGACAGGTTAACAGTGTCTTCATGCAGTGTCTATACAAGGAGGATTGTTGGTCATATGCCTGCTCACCAAACCTCTGGAGAATGGCACAACCAAACTCTGCTGCATGATGTCTGGCTCTTGGCGGTACAGGATGTCGCTTGATGGCCTCCGGGCAACCGGTCAACCCACTGGGGAAGAGGCCTGTGCAATGCCCAATGATGCCCGCTCCAATCTTCAAATCATGCCACTGTCCCTGAAATGCTGAGGATCGCCCCACACTGTGATGTGGTGCAGGGCTCACTTGGTGAACCATGGCCTGGAACTTCTGGGAAGAAGTCACACTTCCCTCTGTTAATATCCAAGTCCCTGTGCCAAGAGACCTAACATGGCTACAGCAAGGAAATATATATCTCAAGCAAGTGTGAAAGAGGACCTAGTTGATGGAGAGTGTGATGAGGCTGAAGCATTATGGGTGGTGTATCAACTGTGTGCAATAGAGACATGGAACCTGTACGCAACAGCCAATGTTGTTTTGCATGAGCATTGTTCCTACCCCGCTTTGCAAACTATGGAATTTGTAGCTGTAACTTTTAACGAACTTCAAAAGAACCTCTTATCTTAGCTAATAATTCTTGGCAGGATGTCTTTTTTCACTAACCATGGAAAACACTTTCCTCTGCTCTGTCGTATAACAATAATAACTCAGTCAAGCCGTCACACATGACTTGTAAGGCCATTAAGGCTTTAGGAATGCAGAGTGTCTCATAAAAAGTCTATTCTACAACTTAACAATTCCAAATACAATTCATAGAATTCAAGAGGAACAGGACACATTAATATCAGGTAAATATTTGAATGGAGAATATCATACTGAACAAATCAAGGTCATACACGGCTATGTTAGCACATACAAAAGGGAGAAAGCAGTCTCCTGCCTCCTGGGTGACAAGGTACATTGTGTTTGGTATCCTTGGGTTCTAAATTCTGAAAATTAATCTGCCAGTTGCTAGAATACCACCTGCATGTATTGGAGGTTATTAATATTAGTGTAAAACTGTAGTTGGGACTTGGCCATAAATTTGGTGAACTCCGAGCATCCATCCCTTAAACTGGATTATTGGTCAGTTGGTCTCTGGCGACACCCCTTTGATATCATAGAAAAGGGACTGACCAGATCTAGTAAACATCTCTTGTTTAACAGCAACCAAGGAACATCTTAACAGACTTGAGAGTCAAGGCAATGTTTTTGCTTGGACAATTTGACTCTGCTAAAACCAAGCATTAGCAAGTATTCTGCATTCTTATCTCCATTCTTTTATTTCTCTGTTGCATTATTGTTCTCTTTATGTCTTTGTGACATCCCTTTCTGTAAATATTTTATTTGCACCATTTGAGCTTTTCATTATTAAACCCTATTTTGAATAGTGTTAAAATGATCTCTAAGGCTTTTAATGCAAATTAAAGAATCCCTGTCTCTTGAAGAGTGCTACTGTATATAATAATCCTCTGAATATATCTGTGTGTAGTGACAGTATGTGTTACAGACATTTATTGTTCACATTTGTTCTTGCTAACATTGTGAAGGGTTTATAGTCCCGAAGCTATCTGGTGGCAGTTTGAAGTTTGAAGGGTTAATTGCACAATTAATTTACCCAGTGACAATTGCTCTCAGGCTGCTGGCACATACATTGTGGTCCTTCGAGCTGGAAAATCTTTGTGCAGAGGGCTGCTGAGAGTGGCATTGTTACACAACTGACAGCGTGGTGTAAGATTGACTCGCGCTTTGTCATGAGTTGGTGAGAAAGGCAGGGGTTGGGCACTGTGATCGTCACAGATGGAACTGCACATGGGGGTGCATACTACAAAGGTAATTATTGGAGTCTGTTATAGGCCACCCAGTGTTAATAAGCAGGCGGAGACTCAGCTTCTTGCACAGATTTAAAGGGCTGCAAGGGCTGGGGCAGTGATAATAATGGGGGAATTTAACTACCCGAAAATTGACTGGAGTAATGGCACTGCAAGCAGTGGTGTATTTAGATTTTGTGCTGCCCTTGGCAACTAAAAAAATGTGCGCCCCCCCCCCAATGAGAGAGTGAGGGAGTTCAATAAGTGTGTGTATATATATATGATTATCTCTCTCACTCCCTCTCTCTCTTTCTCCCTCTCTTTCTCTTCTCTCTCTCTTCCCTCTCTCTTCAATCTTTCTCTCACTTTTTCCTCTCTCTCTCCCCCCTCCCCCCCTCCCTCCCTCCCGGGTCTCTCTCTCTTCCCTCTCTCTCTTCCCTCTCTTTCTCCCCCCCTCTCCCTCTATTATCTCCATCTCTCACCCCCCTCCCTCTCTCCCTCTCTCTCTCTCCCTTCCATTTTTCTCTCCCTCTCTTCCCTCTCTCTCCCCCCTCTATCTCTCTTCCCTCTCCCCCTGCCTTTTCTCTCTCTCTTCCCTCTCTCCCTTTCATCTCTCTCACCTCAATATCTTACCTCTCTCTCTTACCCCCCCCCCCCTCTCCCTTGCCTCTCTCTCCCTTCCCTCTCTCTCTTCCCCCTCTCTCTCTTCCCTCTCTCTTTCTTCCCTCTCTCTTTCTTCCCTCTCTCTCCCCCCTCTCTCTTCCCCCCTCTCTCTCCCCCCCCCTCTCTCCCCCCTCTCTCTCCCCCCTCTCTCTTCCCCTCCTCTCTCTCTTCCCCATCTCCTCCCCTCTCTCTCTCTTTCCTCTCTCTCTTCTCTCTCCCCTCCCTCTCTTCCCTCTCTCTTACCCCTCTCTCTTTCCCCTTTCTCTCTCTCTTCCCTCTCTCTCTCTATCCCCCCTCTCTCTTCCCTCTCTCTCTCTTCCCCCCTCTCTCTTCCCTCTCTCTCTCTTCCCCCCCCTCTCTCTTCCCTCTCTCTGTCCACCGCTGCTCAACAGGTCCCTTCTTCTGGGGGGTGATGCCGCCCCCCTAAAAACTTCCACCCTAGGCAAACACCTGTGGTAGATACGCCACTAACTGCTGGAGAGTTTAAGGGCAAAAATGCATAAACCTATTACAGGACAATTTTATGGTATAGTTCATAGAGGCCCCCAACTAGGAATGATGTTCTACTGGACCTGGTAATCTCAAACCATGCAGAGCTTATTACTGATATATAAAAGAACATCTGGGTTGCAGTGACTATAACATGATTTCATTTATTGTTAGCTGTAAACAACAAGCACATATGGAAAAAATAAAAACTCTGAACTTTAAAAGAGCTAATATTCCAAGGCTGAGAGCTGTTTTTCAAGACTTAGACTGGGTGGGAATATTTGTATTCATAAACACAACACATAAATGGGAGTTCTTCTAAGAATATACATGCATCATACATACTAGTGGGAGTACAACAACTGGGGGAATCAATGGTGGAGAAGGATCTGGTAGTCCTGATGGATCATAAGCTTAATAATGGCATGCAATGCCAAGCTGCAGTTTCTGAAGTGAACAAAATCCTCTCTTGTATTAAAAGAGGTATAGACTCCAGAGAGAGAGATATCATATTACCCCTGTACAAATCATTAGAAAGACCTCATCTGGAATACGCAGTTCAGTTTTGGGCACCAATTCACAAAAAGAGCATTGAGGAACTGGAGAGAGTACAGAGAAGGGCAACCAAACTGATAAGAGGCATGGAGTAGCTCAGCTATGAGGAAAGATTAGAAGACCTGAATTTATTCTCTCTGGAGAAGAGAAGATTAAAGGGGGATACGATCAACATGTATAAATATTTATTTATTTCAGGTACTTATATAGCACCCTGTCAATTTACACAGCACTTTACATATATATATATATATATATATATATATATATATATATATAGTACATTCACATCAGTTCCTAACCCTCAAGGAGCGGACAATCTAAGGTCCCTAACTTACATTCATACATACACATACATGGGCCAATTTAGACAGGATCCAATTAACCTACCAGCATGTCTTTGGAGTGTGGGAGGAAACCAGAGTACCTGAAGGAAACCCACGCAGGTACAGGGAGAACATGCAAACTCCAAGCAGGTGGTGCTGTGGTGGGATTCGAAGCAATGACCCTAGTACTGCCAAGAGGTGGTAACCATTTAGCCACTGTGCTGCCCAGTGGTTCATATAGTAAACTCGGTGTAGCGTTATTCACCCTTAGGTCACCCTTAGCTCATCACAAAGGACAAGGGGGCACTCTTTGCATCTGGAGGAAAAGAGATCTTATCTCCAAATGTGGAAAGGTCTCTTCACAGTAAGAGCTGTGAAAATGTGGAATAGACTCCCTCAAGAGTTGGTTCTGACCAGCTCAGTAGATTGCTTTAGCAAAGGCCTGGATTATTTCCTAGATACACATAATATAACTGGATACTAACATTATAGCTAAAGTTGATCCAGAGAATATCTCATTGCCTCTCGGGGGATCAGGGAGGAACTTTTTCCCCTGCAGGAGCAAATTGGATCATCATGGATCTGGATCAACTGTGGGTATAGGATTATTTTTTTTTTTGAACTGGATGGACTTTGGTCTTTTGTCAGCTAGACTAACTATGCAACTATGTAACTATATCTCTTCCCAGAATTCCTTGGGGTTTCCTTACTTCTGGTAGTTGTAGTCCACATAATGCTGAGGAATAAAGTATAACTAGGCTATAAGACCACAAGACCCAAGATCCTCTACTTTCAGACACACTTTCCACTTTTTCAGCAGGAAATGACGTGATTACTCTGCAGTGAACACTAGAGGGAAAGAAAGGGAGTCACAGTCTGTGCAGCAAATGTCTTTGAATTGCAGAATGACATAGCCTGATCCAGCTACATTGGATAGAAGGATGCAGATATCATTGTGCAACATGTATCAACTTTATTAAAACATTAAAAACATACAGAATATAAATGCACAGTGTCTGGTGCTGTCTCCCAGCACCTAGTAACTGTCAGCACATAAACTTCCAGAAAGCACCCCAGCACTAGTCATGGGCCGAACACCCCTGTGTTCGGTTTGTGGTCAAACATTCGAACCTAATGAAAGTTTGACCACAAATGTCGAACTCAATGCAAGTTCTACGGGACTTGAACTTGTAAATTCAAAAGTGCCCATTTTGAAGGCTTATATGAACGTCATTGGCCATAAAGGGGTATGGGAATTCAGGTACTGCCCTGAGGTACATGAATCAGTGAAATTTCTTTATCAAAAAGTACCATTTTTAAAGGGGCAATAATTTTTCATTGCTTAAGGTAAAAAAAAAATTCCTTTAAATATTATGCCTGGGGGATCCACTTAAACTACCTGAAAGGTTGCACAACTGTACGATGTATAGAACCTGCTGCAGCAGGACTGCCATTTAAAAAAAAACTACATTTTTATTAAAAAAATAAGAAAAAACTGTGTGGGGGTCCCTCCCCCATCCATAGTAGGCCCTTTAGGTCTGATAGGAAGGTTAGGAGGGATTTTGTGGGATTCCCCCTAAAAGTCATACCAGGCCTTTGATCTGAGCACAGGCCTGGCAGGCCAGGAAGGGGGAGGGACACACTTTTTTCCCCCATTTGTTGGTGGTGGGGTTCCCATTAAAAGTCCTACCAGGCCTAAAGGGCCTCGTATGGCTTTTAGGGGGAACCCCACGCACTTTTCCCCCCTTTTTTGGAAGGTGGTGTTCCCCCTAAAAGTCCTACCAGGCCTAGAAGGCCTGGTACGGCTTTTAGGGGGAACCCCTGTAGAGTCCCTCCTAACCTTACTAGCAGACCTAAAGGGCCTGAAACGGATTAGGGGGGGAACCCACGCTGTTTTTGAATGTATTTTTTTTTCAGGGACAGTATACTCCCCTCTGTCTTACATAGTGTGTGGTGGGGACTGTGCACTGTGAAAGCACAGTACATTGTGGGGTGTTTGGTGAGCAAACAGTCGGTGGTGCCTTCACACTGTAACCCTTCAGAGTTATTCTTGATGAGTGCAGGATTGGATCCTGCTCCAAAAATTCTAATTATATGCACCTGTCACACTTTGTGTTGAAAAAATGGACCTTGGGGGTTGGTATACTGTAACTTCTTACAGTTACTCTTGATGAGTGTAGGAATTAGCAATGCTCTAAAAACTGAAATTATGTGCACCTGACATTCAGGTGAGGAAAAATTGGGCCTTGGGTGTTGGTGGTGCCTGAACACTGTAACCCCTCACAGTTACTCTTGGTGAACACAGAAATGGGCCCTGCTTTTACAAATTGTTAAAAATTAGAAAAGAACTGTAAAACAATTGAAATTACATGCACCTGTCAAACAGGTGCAGAAAAATTGGGTCTTGGGTGTTGATGGCGAATGAATACTGTCCTCACAGTTACTCTTGCTGGGTGCAGGAATGGGCCCTGCTGTTAAAAATTAGAAAAAATTTGTAAAAAATTGAAGTTACATGCAACTGTCAAACAGGTGCATAAAAATTGGGCCTTGGGTTTTGGTGTGCTCTAAAGCAAAACCATTGTTGGAAGCTAGTATAATCTGGATTCAGGACTAAGATAGGCAGCATAGGCAGCCTTCAAGGGATCCCAGATCCCTAACAAATGTAATCATTTACATCAGCATCAGGGGCTTAATAGCTGCTGTTGATCCAGGATTGATTCATTTTGATAAATGTCAGCCAGTCAACAGAGTCTGTGAACAAATGTACTCTTATCCATCACAAAATCTCCACCAGCACTGAACCACTGATGTATTTATACATGGATACACAGAATATAACTGGTTACTATTTATAGGTAAAGTTGATCCAGGGAATATCCGATTGCCTCTCGGGGGTTTAGGAAGGAATTTTTTTCCCTTGCGGGAGCCAATTGCTGCCATGCTGTGCTGGGTTTTTTTGCCTTCCTCTGGATCAACTGTGGATGTAGGATTATAACTTTTTTTTTTTGTGGTTGAACTGGATGGACTTTTGTCTTTTTTTCAGCCAGACTAACTCTGTAGCACTGAATGTCCATTTGGAAAACTATGCTGGATGCAGGACAATTCTGGCCAGTGATCCATCCTCAAGACCCAGGAACCCAGTGGATCCTCAGTTGGAAAGGTCTCAAAGCCTGCTCTTGCCCCTAGATAATCTTGCACCATATTATGTAGATGCTGCCTATGAGTGCTTAAACCTAACAGCCCTGGGCACTGAAGGCTAAAGAATTGTTTAAAGGTGTCAAATGAAGCCTCTGAAACACATCAAGGAAATGTTAACATCCCAGTTTCTGAAACAGTGTTACACAAATTTTTCTCCAAGGCATCCTGAAGATTTTTCATCCTATGCTCCCTCTGCAAAGGCAAGATGAGCTCTGCAACCTTACCCTTGTAACGTGGATCAAAAAGGGTTGCCAACCAGTAATGATCCCTCTCCTTGATACCATGAATCCTTGGGTCCTTTCACAGGCTTTGCAGAACCAGGGAGCCCATGCAAAGTAAGTTTGAAGAGGCATGAGATTCTGAGTCCTCTGGGTCACTGAGGATGACACTATCAGGAACTACCTCTCCCCAGTCAGGTACTACTCCTGCCTGGCTTTCTGGGGACTGAAAACATTCCTTGAAGACTGACGAATATTATCCTCTACTTCCATGCTGCCACAATCCTTCTCCTCCTCCTCTTCCCCCTCTCTGTTCTGTGGCCCCGCAGGAATGATTTTTGCATAACGGGGACCGTGAGAGGAAAGGAAATCTTCCTCTTCTTCCTGCTGTTCTGCCTCAAGTGCCCCAACCATGATCCCATGCAGTGTGTGCAGCAGGATGAATAGAGGGATATCGTCACTGACGCATGCATTGTTGTTGCTCACCATCCTTGTGGCCTCCTTAAATGGTGACAGGACAGTGCATGGATCCTTTATCAGCAGCCACGGGCATGGCTAAAAAGAAGCCAAGCTCCCCTGAGCCTGCCCTTGTACCATACTCACATAGGTACTTATTGATGGCCATCTGCTGCATTTGCAGCAACTGCAGCATTGCCAATGTTGAGTTCCACCTGGTGGGCATGTCACAAAGAAGGCGGTTGATAGCCAGGTGGAATTCCCATTGAATCTCAGCCAGCCGAACACAGGCAGTGTATGACTTTTCTGGCCTGCCTCAGAAGATCTTTTAAGCCTTGGTACCTGTTCAAGAAATGCTGCACCACCAAATTCAGGACATGGTGCCAAGCATGGAATATATGTCAAGTGTCCCTGTGGGTGGGTGGAGAGAAGGTTGGTGTCATTGTCACAAACAACCATTCCTGGCTCAAGCTGCCATGGTGTCAACTACCTCTGAGCTTGTCCCTGCAGAGCTGACAGAATCTCTGACCCAGAGTAGCTCCTGTCTCCTAGACTGATCAGCTGAAGCACCGCAAGGCATCTTGTAGCCTGGCTGCTTGTGTAGCCCCTTGAATGCTTAGGGGTGCGCTGCTGGTTCAGAGGACAATTCAGCAGAAGAGGCTATAGAGGAAGAGGAGGTGGTGGAGCACACAGATGTGGCAGAATCACCACCAGCTTTTTGGAGGCGTGGTGATGGAACAAGCTCCAGCACTGTACCCTGTCCTGCATCTTTCCCAGCTGCCAGCAGAGTTACCCAGTGCGCCATGAAGGAAATCTAACGTCCCTGACCAAGCAGTAATATGGACCTTTCTGCTGACCACCCTGTCCAATGAGGCCAAAACATTGCCTTCCACATGATGGTACAGAGCTGGAATGGCCTTTACGTGAAAATAAATTTCTTTTTGGAACCTGTCACTGAGGTACAGCACATTTCGCAAATTCATGGAAGGGGGCAGAGTCCACCAGATGGAAATGCATTGGTTGTAATGCCAGAAGTTTGACCACACTAGCATTAAGATGCTGATCCTGTGGATTGGTGGGACAGTATTTTTTTTTATAGTTCAGCAACTGAGATAGCCACATTTTCCTGGTAAAATCAACAAGTGGTGTACTGCTAGAAGATTGGGTGCAAGGACCTGTGGCACCCATTGCTATATCATCATCCCTCTCAGTGGAGGCTGTTGAGGAGACTTGAGGTGTAGTAGGGGTAGAGATCCAAGATGAGGAGCAAGGAAAAATCTACACTGTTTTAGGATGTGGGTCTTTCCCACACCAATGAACTTTTGGAAGTCAACAGGGAGTCGCCCTTCACCTCATCACCCCATCCCTCCTTGTCACTGGAGCCAACTTGGCAGTATACTGCAGCTGGGGGAACATGACTGACAATTTCTTGACCATCATTGGCACCCCTCTCTCTAGGCTCATGTCATTCCCTTCCTCAACCTGGGAACATTGGACCATTCAAATTGCTGTGCATCCTCCAGCAGCATGCAACTGACACTATGATCGAATAATTCAGGTGACTCCTCTGTGCATGATTATGGGGCTACGGAAGGAGTAGCTGTGGATAAGGAACCTGTGAAATGGGATGCTTTGGCAGCAGCAGTGGAAGGTGAACTAGTATGAGCCTGGGTGACAGAGGATGAGGAAGATGAGGATGACTTAGTTATCCATTCCACCACCTCTTCTGCATGTTGTGGCTCAATGACACGGCCACCACTTGAAAAAAGGACAAGCGTGCCCTTCCTGCAGAAGATACACCATGTCCACAACTGCTGGACAGGCTGCTTGCCCTCTTTTAGATGCCTGTGATTGTCTGCCTCTCCTTGTTGGCCTTTCGGACATGATGGGGATTTTTTTCTGGGATTTTTAGAACTTTTTATTTTAGAGTGTGAGATGGGAATTTGGTGCTTGGGTGCAACACTTTAGTGCTTGGTGTACTGTAAACCGTTTTATTATTGTAGAGGGTACAGCAATTATGGAGAATTTTTTTTTACTACTGCTGTTGCAAAGAAAATTGAAATAAAATAAATGTAAAAACATTAAGAAAGCCAAAAAAAACACTACTGACACAGAAGGAAGAACACTTGTGACTCAGAAGGAGGAACAGCAATTATGGAGAAATAGTTTTTGCTACTGCTGGGAAAAACAAATCAGAAATCCAGAAAAAAGGGTACCACTGCTAATGCAGAAGAAGGAAAACCTGTGATGCAGAAGTGGGAACAGAAATTTTGCCCAAATATTTTTGCAAAAACTCCATAAAAATACAATTATAAAAAAAATTTGGAAAGTCAAAAGACAAAAAAGAGGGAACCACTGCTGATGCAGAAGGAGGAACACACCTGCAACACAGAAGAGGGAACAGCAATTATGCTCTAAATATTTTTAGTGCTGCTGCTGTGGCAAAATTAAATTAAATATAAAAAAAATTAAAAAAGAGATAAAAAAAGGAAACCACTGCTGACACAGAAGGAGGAACAACTGCGACACAGGAAGGATAACATTGGTTAGCAATGCAGCAATAGAACCTGATGCTGCAAAAAAAAAAAATTAACAAAGAAAAAAAAAATGCATACAACGATGATGCAGAAATGCTGTAAAATACACTGACACTTCACTGATACCACTACACTGCTCTTCACAACACCACACTACACTGACTACACTACACTGTCTCCTAGCACACCACTAACTAACTTCATTAAAGTCAACTGACACACTACACAAGGCTCTCACAGTGCATTATTCTGTGATTGGCCAAAGCATTGCAGTTGACCTGTGGTCAGGTGCATTGCTTTGGCCAATCATGGGTTTCAAAATGTGAGAGCGCAGTGCATTGTGGGGTGTTCAGGAAGTCAACAGCCTGCCGATAGCCCCTACCATTTGTGCCTTCGCCGAACACACGAACACCCAATGTTCGAGTCGAACATCAAGACCCAGCTTACCCAGCACTTCCTGGAAATGTGTATCAGTGTTATCTGTGTGATGCAGTCACGTGATCCTGGATCCTTCCACTGCATTTAATTCATCAACTTTGTCAATATATAAACTGAGTATATTAAATCTTACTTTGATGTCCATCCTTAAAACAGAGAAAATTACATTTATGTACAATGTATGTACAATGGATAGGTAACTATATAATAAATACATAATTAAATTATCATCCCAGAAGAAAATATTCCTAAAATTTATTTTTTTTTTTAACTGCGGACCAGATAGGAGCAATCGCACAGTCTTTGTACTTAAATATCATTTTTACTGGTCAATTCGTTTAGCAGAAAGTGAAAACTGGATCCTGTGAACAAACAGATATGCAGGCTTATATACATATTTAAATTGTTCACATATTAAAAGTGCTTCTTCTAGCCTTGAAAGAGTTAATCTCTAACTCTGAGCTGTCATCATGAAAGCTGAATTATGCTGGATTACTGGATGGCTTCATAAATTGCTGCAATGTGGCTAATTCGCTCCTGCATATTGGAAAATTGTGTATTAGTAGAATTCCATGCTAGTAAAGAGTTAGGGATGTAATGCTACAAATTATCACAAAACAAGTTTTTTCCACCAAGCACGTAGCTAGTGATTATGATAAACAATGTACCAGGACAGTATAAATTAAATATGCTGTTATGAATAAGCTATTTAGCGTTGCCCTGTACTGAACACTTTTAATGTCTTCTTCAGAGAGCGGCACATTTGTCTTTACTTACAGTATATATACACACACAAAATAAATCTGATATTTTAATGTGGCCTTGACATTTGCAGCTCGAAAACATTTCTGCTTCAAGGTAGGAAGTTTGCAGTAAAATGTTATATTAACATTAAATCGGTAGTAAACAGTATAAAAAAAACAAACAAAACAAAAACCATTCCCTGCAAGGCAATAGCATAATGTGCTAGTGTGAATTGCACACTAAAACTCAGTGCTCTGTCACCACTGTAAAGGCTTCCATCTTTACCCAGTCTTCGGGTTCGAAAACTTGTAAAAAGCTTGTCAATCACAACCAGTGAGTCATTGAGAAGAGAGAGGGGATGGGGCCGAGCCATGACTCCGTGTGTGAATGGACACAGGGAGCAGTGGGTGCCCCCATAGCAAGCTGCTTGTTGATGGGGCACTCGACAGGAGGGAGGGGCAGGAGCACCGTTAGGGAACCTGACGAGAGGACGACCCGGGCTGCTCTGTGCAAAACCACTGCACACAGAAAGTAAGTATAACATGTTTGTTATTTTTTTTTTAAATGTAAACCTTTTGAATCACTTTAACCACTTTCTCCCCTGAGGATTTACCCCCTTCCTGACCAGACCATTTTTTCCTTCCTGACCAGACCATTTCAACTGGTAATTGTGTGGTCGTGCAATGCTGTACCCAAACGAAATGTATGTCCTTTTTTTCACATAAATAGAACTTTCTTTTGGTGGTATTTGATCACCTCTGTGGTTTTTATTTTTTTGCGCTATAAACAAAAAAAAGACCAAAAATGTTGAAAAATATAATCAATAAATGCAAAGTTAGTCATAGATTTAGGCTAAAATGTATTCTGCTACATGTCTTTGGTAAAAAAAAATCTCAATACATGTATATTAATTGGTTTTTTGTGAAAGCTATAGTGTCTACAAACTACTGTAAGGTATATATATTGGAATTTACGCAGCTTTTACTTTCTGACTGTCTATCACATTTCTTGAGGTGCTAAAATGCCAGTGCAGTGCAAACCCCCCAAATGACTCCTTTTTGGAAAGTAGACACCCCAAGAGGCATGCTGAGTCCATGGAACATTTTATTTTTTGCCACAAATTTTTTGAATATGACAATTATTATTTTTTTTTTACACAAAGTTGTCACTTTAATGATATATTGATCATGCAAGCCATGAGTATATGTGGAATAACACCCCAAAACACATTCTACTTCTCCCGAGTATGGGGATACCACATGTGAGAGACTTTTTGGCAGCCTTGCTACATACAAGCCCCCAAAATCCAATGACCACCTCCAGCCTTTTAAAGGGCATATTTCTTCATATCACTTCCCCACTACCTATCACAATTTCAGAGGCTCTAAAATGTCAGGATAGTACAAACACCCCAACAAATTTGATCTGCAAAACACTCACCATGCCTCCTAGCAAATACCTTGGAGTGTCTACTTTCCAAAAGGGGGTCATTTGGAGGGGTTGCATCTACTATCTTGGAGGAGTTACATCTACTATCTACTATCAGTGCCAACATTAGAAGCTTATGCCACACAACACCCACTCTTGCAGATCGAGCCTTTTCTGACACATTTTGTTCACATGAAAACTTTTTTTTGCTAGAAAATTACTTTCAACCCCCAAACATTATATAATTTTTTTAAAGCAGAGGCCTTAGAGAAAAAAACGGTGGGTGTTGAAATTTTTTACGTCACACAGTATTTACTCAGCGATTTTTCAAACGCAAATCTTTTGGGGAAAAAAAAGCTTTTTAGAATCTTAATGCACACAAGCACAATATATTGCCGAATTATTTGATTATATATAAAAGATGATGTTATGCTGAGTAAATAGATACCAAACATGACATGCTTTAAAAATGTGCATGCCCATGCAATGGCAACAAAGTACATACATTTTTATTGTTAATAGGTGACACTTTATAAGCCTTTACAGGTCACCAATTTTTTATTTACATAGGATCTAGTGCAAGAATTACTGTCTTCAATCTGACGTTCGCGGCAATACCTCACATGCATGGTGCATCCACTGTTTACATACAGGCACAGGGTCAACGCTTATGCACACAGGTGCACGTGAGCAGGGGGGCAAGGGTGCTTTTTTATTTTTTACATTTTTTTTACACTGTCCCTTTCATTTTTTTTTTTTTCTATCACTTTTAATGCTATCACAGGGAATGGAAATTTCCCCTATAACATTAGGTCTATAACTTCAATAATAGATTATTTTATGAGAAATCTGGGGTCTATCAGACTCTAGATATCTCCTCTGCCCTTACATTATCTAATCTCACCAAGATCAGTGTGATCAGATGCTTTCCCAATTTACAAATGGTGCTTTTTATATCCTACGAAACTGAAGTGATGAAATGCTCGTAGCTTCCAATTTCTTAGACTATAGAGATGATTGGAGCCATTCTGGTCTCTGATGCAGTAAAGGCTTCTTTCTGGCACCTCGACCATGCAGCTCATTTTTGTTCAAGTTTCATCATATTGTGCTCCTTCAAAACAACCACACTGTGTTTTTCCAGAGCAGCCTGTATTTTTCTTGTGGTTACCTATGCGTTTCCCTTTGTATCCCCAAACTTTCCACTTAATAGGTGATTTAACAGTACTGATTGGCCTATTCAAGGCTTTGGACATATTTTTATGTCCTTTTCCATCTTTATAAAGTTCCATTACCTTGTTACGCAGGACTTTTGACAGTTCTTTTCTGATCCCCATGGCTCAGTATCTAGCCTAGTCAGTGCTTCCATGTAAGAGCTAACAAACTCATTGACTATTTATACACTGACACTAATTGCAATTTAACCACCTCCCGTCCGGCCGTATATATAAATATATATATATGTATATTAACGGCCGGACGGTGGCAGTGCAGGGGCGGGTGCTTCTACGCGCTCCCTGGGAGCATGCAGCACCGCGATCTGGTGCCCGCTCTTCGTACAGGACCTCTGTGCGATGTTGGCCAATCAGTGATCACATACAGAGTAGTAAGCAAGATGTCACTTCTGACATCATTGCTTACTACGTGTGAAATCTGTGAATGATCACAGAGGTCACATGGTACAAGGCTATTCACAATAGCCTTGTACCATGTGACAAGCTGTGTCCAATCACAGCTCACACAGTATTTCTCGAAGGCTGCAAGAATGCAGCCAGAGAGAAAGAGAAATGATTGCTTTTACATGATTGCTTTTACAACCTTTATGGGTATAAAAGCAATCAGTGTAACACTGTACTACTAGGGTGACAGTATGTAAAAAAAAAAAAAAAAAATCATAATAATATTAAAAAAAAATAGAAATGTTAAAAAAAAAAACATAAATAATTTTTGGTTATAAACAATTTTGGTTTTTTTTTTTTTTTTTACTAAAAAGATAACTGAATATATTTTGGCCAAGATTTATGATGAAATATTTCATTTATATAGCAAAAAAAATAAAAATCCCAGTGGTGAATAAATACCACCAAAATAAAGCTTTATCTGTCTCAAAAAAATGCTAAAACATTCATATGGGTACAGTGTTGCATGACTGCGCAATTGTCATTCAAAGTGTGATAGCGCTAAAAGCTGAAAATTGGTCTGGACAGGAAGGGGGTAAAAGTGTCCGGACTTGAAGTGGTTAAAAAGCCACAGATGTGGGACATTAACCGCTAATTGGCATTTTAACCCGTGTGTGTCACCTTGTGTGTCTGTACCAAGGCCAAACATTCCAGGGTATGTAAAATTTTGATCATGGCAATTTGGGTGATTTCTGTTATCATTATGATTTAAAAAGGAGCCAAACAACTATTTGATAATAAATGGCTTCATATGATCATCATCCTTTAATAAAAGAGCATTTTTTGGCATGATCAGTCATATTTTCAATATCAATGCGAAAATTTCTCAATTTCTGCCAGGGTATGCAAAATTTTGAGAACAATTGTATGTAACAGCAGAGAACCAGCAGAGGACATGGGAATATGATGAATTGGCTCTGTGGATCAACATGACCATAAGTCATTCTTTTCTGTTATGCCCATGTTGAGGGCCAGGCGCAAAAGAATTTTAAATTCAGAAATCGTGATAAGTTTCCATGCGAATTGTCTGGCAAGAGCTGAATTTGGGAGGGCGGCCATGTATTGTTGTGCGTATAAATTGCCTTGGCCCACAATCATTTGATACAAATCTTTTGTGAAAAACAGCGGAGGGGATAAACGCTAGTGCTGGCCGATCCTGCTAACTCTGCATTTTTGCGGACACTTTACACTAGTATAGTTCTTTTCATGATCAATATATTGATCCGTACAAACACTGAACTAGTAATGGTGGTGATCAGCGACCTATAGCGTGAGTGCGATAGTGTGCGGGCAATCTAACACTAGCTGACCCTAACTGGGAGGGGCGCTTACTGACCCTGACGCTATCTGATGTCGCTAGTGGCAGGAATACAGTGATCAGTGAAAAATTATATATAGTGACACTGTACTAATGGCACTGACTGGGTGATGGGGTGATCAAAGGGTTAATAGGGGTGATCAAAGGGTTAAATGTGCTAATCTAATGCATGCGTGTAAAATGTAGTGGTGCTTTTACTCGGTGCTGTGTTCTCTCTTCTCTCCCTGGACCGACGAGTAGGGGGTGTAGGTGCGTTCACACGCCAAAATAGGAAGCGACTCATGCTTACGCCGCTTTGCCAAGAGCTGCTGCTTGCCTGCAAAATGTGAGTAAGCGGTTGGCAAGTACTTAAAAAAAACTCTTAAAAAATTGAAAAAACATTATCAATATGGTATTTTTTTTACATTTTCATTTTATTTTTTTAAATACTTTTATTAGAATAGTACAATGTTACCATAGTAACACTGTACTACTGTGTGTGTGTGTGTGGGGGGGGGGGGTGGAGGTGATTAGGGATTTTTATTTGTTTTACACTTTGCTTTGCAGGAGAAATAAAGATAATTTCTGTTGCAATGCAAAGCTTGCTGTCAGAACCTAACTCATTCATGAACTGTCATAAATGAGTTACATTTTGACAGCTCAGGCTGGTGATCTGTGATTGGCTTGAGCTGGTCACATGGTACAGGGTGCCGAGATTGTCCCCATGTATTGTGTGACAGCTGTGGGCCAATCACAGCTCACTAGGAAGAGAAGCAGAGCTGTTATGAATGACATTGATTCATAACAGCTTTGCTTTCATAGTGATCATGTGATTGCATAGCGATCACATGATCACTGGGTCACGTTCACTTTGATCTTCATTCCGCTTTGTCAGCTGGACACAGCAGTTGTGCAGGGGGGAGGCGTGCTACCGTAGTGCCACCTTGTGTTAGTACAGCCAGAGCGACATACAGGTATATTGCATGCAGTACATTGCAGGTGTGCGAGCGGGAAGTGGTTAACCACTTGCCCTTCGGAGGATTTACCCCCCTTCCTGACCAGGCTATTTTTTGCGTTACAGCGCTGTGTTATTTAAACTGACAATTGCGTGGTCATGCAACGCTGCACCCAAAATAAATTTATGGCCTTTGTTTCCCACAAATTGAGCTTTCTTTCAGTGGTATTTGATTGCCTGTGGGGAACTGACTTGGTGTCACTGATATCCCTAGTAACACCAATACAGTGATCAGTGCTAAAAAAAGCACTGACACTATACTAATGGCACTGGGCAGGATGGGGTTAACACAAGGGGCGATCAAAGGGTTAACTGTGTACTAGGTGTGTTTTACTATGGGGCCGTGTGTTTGTGCTTCACTGTAAGCACACTGATTTGTATGACTGTGCTGTCCACAGCCATGCAAAGCAGTGGGCCTAAGCTGACAGGGAGAGGAACTGTTTTGTTTACTAACAATTCTCCTTCCTGTCGGAAATCCTCAGCAATCACCAGGAGCTGGCGAGTAATTATGACCCGGTGATTGACAGCCATGGCCGCAAATGATGGCGCGGGTAGGGCACGCACACGCCTCACATGTGCCCCCTACCCAGATATGCGAAATCAAGTATATATCACTGTGATTTTGCGCACCCGTGTTGCCCTGTAGCAGTATTTTTGCTATAAAGTGGACGGGAAGCGGGAAGTAGTAATAGCTTGTGATAGGTTGAATACATCAGCTATTTAGTACTAGGGACCACAGGATGTGTACTAATGTAGTAAATGTTTAAAGTATCAGAAATCTAAAATAGCATGTAGTTCCAATTCATAAATACTGTAACTAATTTCAGTTTAGATGCAGTCACTGCATAATAAACATACTGCATGGTGACTGTTCTGCTGTATGTGTAACAATTAATGTAACTGCATGCAAGGACTACTCATTATAATTCAGCATGTGGGCTCGATGAAAGTAACAATAGCCAATACTGCAGTACAGCATGTAATTCTACCTGAAAAAAAAAATGAATGCTTATTGCTTTTACAGCTGTTACATTCCAGAATATGTTATATAACATACATTTGAAATGGAAGGCAGTTGGTTTAATGCAAATGCACTCAGAGTCAGAACAATGGTGCTTTATTTCTTATATCCATTGTTTGGCAGCGTAAGCCACTTTCAATGCCAACACAAAACGCCACACTCAAAATTCACAGAGAGTTCTGCTGAGAGAATCCTGACCTGTGCAGTCACTGGAACACCTTTTCCTCCTCAGTCATGAGATAATCACACGCCTGCTTTTAGTAGGAGCAAGGCCACATGTTTATTCAATTACAGAAGGAACAAGGTGACCTTATCAAGATGGTGCCAGTAATCTGTGGACAGTGATTGCACTGTACTCTATGATTCCTGCAGGGGTTAAAGGCCATCCGCAATGGTAAAAGAAGGAAGACCAACGTGGTAATTTAAAAATGTATTTATTTATTATTCATATTAGGAGTTATAAAAATAAAGATGGCATGATCAGTAACCACATTAATGGTCACAGCAGGTTGTACAACAAGTTAAAGTTCAAAGTATGAAGGAATTTCACTAACCTTGTTGTGTGCTGGTTTAATGAAGATTGTTTTGTGAAGCACAACAGTGAAATGTATTACATGCAAAGCAAATGCAACATTTAACGAGAGGGTATATTTTTAATTGATGCTGTCTAAAAAAACGTATATTTAGAATTCAATGTACAAAAATGTTATAGAAATGGCATTACTTGCGCCAAGAGTAGAAAAAAGCAGATGACTAAAAATGTTTTTTGTGTAAAGCACTTACAAAAGTCTAAGCTAGGGCATGTATGCCATAACGGTGCGATGCACCCATAAGACAAATGCTTCATGTCTTTAGTGTAATAAAGACTGACTCAGATGTTGACTAAGTAATGGGACGGGGTCTTTTCTTGTCCCAGGTGTGGATAGAAGGGGGGCAGGCTCACCAAAAAGTATTTCAGGATACAAAAGTAGACTCATATTAGATTTTATGTTTTTGCATAGAGGAGGGGAGAATTAAAAGTTAAAACCTCAGACAGGTTTTTTTTTGTACCATTGAAAACATTTTCCTTTACTTTCTGGCCTGGAGATGCAACAGGAAGCTAGAAGAAATCTCCCAAAGTAAGGAAAATTTCCCTTTAGGACAGTTGTCCAAGAAACAGATGTCTTTCAATATTTCCCTTTCCTCTAAAATTTGGGATTTCCCTTTACTTTCTTTCATGAAGACAATGGTCACTAGTACAAATAAAAAGGACAGAGGGTCCTTCCCCATTCTCCAAAAAATGAAAGCTATAGAGATAGACTTTAATGCCAGTGAGTCTTAACAGATAAATCTACCAGGGAAATTAATAATGGGTTTGTATTTACTGGGTTGTCAATGAAAATAATTTCAGAGGATTTCCTCCACACTTTTTTTGTTAAATAGTTTTATTAAAATTGAAGAAAAGAAAATTTGCAGTTCACCAACAAGATATCAGCCTGGTGAAATAAAGATATAGTCTAGGATGTAGTGAGGATGGCAAGCATGTGGGTCTTTGGCAATGCTGACACTATCATGCACGTCTTTCAACACCACATGGATTCTTCCAGAAGGACAGGCAAAAAAACGATTCCCCTTCCCAAAAACACCAACTCAGTACTGACAGACATCAGGAATAATTCCAGGTCTGATCTAACAGACTTCAAAATGTTTTAGTCCATATTTGGAAGAATCACAATTTGTGGTAATGGTTGTTAATGTTCTGCCATCCCTGAGCTGAATGAGATAGGACAGTATAAGCAGGGTTAGGTCCACTTGTTTGTGGTACAACTATAACTTACCAGACCAGATGCATAGTGTGATAGATTGGTATCTTGAAAAGGAAAGAAGATGACATTATTTTTTATTCCAAAATTTAAATACCGTATATACTCGAGTATAAGCCGAGTTTTTCAGCACATTTTTTGTGCTGAAAAACGGCCCCTTCGGCTTATACTCGAGTCAACGTCTGCAGGGGGCTGCTGTCTCTTATATACTATAGGTAGTTATTAAGAGGTTGTTAATTAAGTTATCGTGTCACCCAATGTTTGGTATCCATTCAGTAGCCAAAAAAGGCATTCAAAAAAAGAGGGTTTGTGAAAAGAGATTCACAGAAAAGCGGCTACATTATGAACAGACCGTGACACTCAGAAAATTTTCCAAAAATTATGCTTTATTACACAGATATAAATATGACATATGGGCATTCGCCCTGGTTTACCATCACCTCAGTATGAGACAATAACACACAGACCTAAAACCATATAAAATGACATCAAGACCGGTCTAAATGTATGTGCAACAGAGAAAGTGACTACAAGAGTCTAATATCTCTGTAGTACAAACACATAGGTAAACACTTCCCAAAAGAGGTGTATCCAAAAAATTATACCATAGGTATACCATAATATTAAATAATGAATTTACACCAATTCCATAATGGTTAATCCCGAACAGGGAATCCAAAAATTATACTATGGATATACGTATATCACATGTATGAAATGCAGTAAGCACAATAAGCGCGAAGAGGGGAACAGTAAGCCTCAGGCCTGTTTGGAAAAAGACATAAATGTCAAATATATGATGCAATACATTCCTGTGCCGGCACACGTGGTTGGGGCCCGTTCATCTGTAATGTGAACAGCTGTGTCATAAAGCTCTTGAATGGAAATAAGCCCCATTTATTCCCAGGATGGGAGAAAAGGTGCAAATTGCAGCACTCTGCTTGAAATGGTATCTTCACCACTGTATGTGGACTACACACCACCCTTTGTAGGAAAAGCAAGACATATCCCAAGGAATCTTCTGCCTGTTGAACTATATGCGGTATGTCCTGTATCCTACACAAAGCACCATAATGTCCCCATCCTGTAGTGAAACAAATAATGTGGGAAGTCACTGACAGAGCTTGCACTCAATAAGATATGTAGGTCATATTGATCACAGAGGACCGTATATCTAATGTCCTGTAACAATCCACTCACCACCTGTGCCGTGGATAAAGGGAATGAAAGAGATGTCCTTCATGGATATTGCCAAACACGGCCACAGAGGCCCAGGAACCACCGCTGACATCCGCCGATATACCGCGGGTTCCAGCCCCCTCTCAGCGCCTGTGCTGCTCACGCTTGCCTCATGGCATGTGAAGATGGCTTCCTCCTTATGGGTCAGCGTGCGTTCCACCTAGTGCGCATGACCGGAAGTGACGTATCTGACGTATGACGTCAACGCGTTTCGCCGATGGGCGTATCTCACTCAGCTTCGTCAGGACCAATGGGACAACTGCATTTCAATATCCTATTTATAGTGGGTAAAGACCCACCCATTTATGCAAAAGAGGTGACCTGCAGTTGTTCCTAATGGAAGAAAACAAGGGGGGGGGCTAAATACTTAGCACAGCTACTGGTCTTAATTAAAATTAAAAAGGCAGGCGGCTGGAGTCCACAGAGAAGGGGGAGAGGCTTAATATTTTTACCAAAACATATATTAATCAAAGGTCATAAATTACATATACCAGTCTGTTGGGGCTTTTGTCACACTTTAACCAGGAGATGGCGATATAAATCAGAGAATCACCAATCCCATCCTCTGAATCGGGTTTCTGGGGAGACAATATCAATTATCAAAAGATACCAACAAATACCACAAGATGGCAATATAATCTGAAAATTCACATGAGGGTCATTATAACAAAGATACCCCAGTTTTTTACATCCATCCTATGGTATGGTTATTGTTCAGAAACGAAAGGTATTAAGGGACATATAACCAGACAGTAAGTCCTTTTGCATTATTTAGAGCTATATAAAAAGCTCATATCGTAATGTCATCCATATTTACGTTAATATTCCCAATATACACAGGTTTATCGCAATTCCAGCCATTAAGAGAAACTGAGAAATCCATCAACTAACCGCCACATGGCAGTAAATCAGAGAATCAACAGTTCCATCTACTGAATCGGGTTTTTTGGGGGAGACAATATCAATTATCAGAAAATACCAACAAATACCACAAGATGGCAATATAATCTGAAAATTCACATGAGGGTCATAATAACAGAAATACCCCAGTTTTTTAACATCCATCCTATGGTATGGTTATTGTTCAGAGACATAAGGTATTAAGGGACATTTAACCAGACAGTAAGTCCTTTTGCATTGTTTAGAGCTATATAAAAAACTCATATCGTAAGATCATCCATATTTTCATTAATATTCCCAACACCGGTACATAGTCCCATAAACCTATTTTTCCAAAAACACTTGGAGATCACATTCCACATTTAACCCCTTAGGTTACAGTGTATCAAGTTTATATATCCAATGTTTCTCCTTTTTAAGCAGTTCTCTATCAAAATCACCTCTCCTCTGTGGGAAGTGCAGTGCATAGAAACCTTTTACTTGTCTCTTACCTGGCTCCGGTCCCACGACGATCCGGTCCAGGAAGCGCGGTTGCTCCTTCATTCGGTTCGTCCACTGGATGTTCGCGCGGCTGCTCGGCTCCGCCTTCTCACCGGTGATTGGCCGCCAGAACTGTAGCTCAGGAAAGGCACACAGGCGGCCAATCACCGGCGAGGAGGAGGAGCTGAGTGGCCCCGCGAAAATCGAGTGAAGGAGATGCAGGTAAGTGTGCCGTGCTTAGGTGCTGCTGCAATCACATATGCTGGCTGCAGCAGCACCGTACTGGAACAGGGGTCAGCAAGTGTCAGTGGGAGGAATAGTGCCCCATCATTGGTGTCACTGATACCAATGATGGGGCATTATTTCTCCCACTGACACCAACGATGGGGCACTTTTCCTCCCCCCCACTGACACCAACGATTGGGCACTATTCCTCCCCCCCACTGACACCAATGATGGGGCACTATTCCACCCCCCACTGACACCAATCATGGAGCACTATTCCACCCCCCACTGACACCAATCATGGGATACTATTCCTCCCCCCCACTGACACCAACGATGGGGCACTTTTCCTCCCCTCCACTGACACCAACAATGGGGCACTATTTCTCCACCCCCCCCCCCCCCACTGACACCAATGATGGGATACTATTCCTCCCACTGACACCAATGTTGGGACACTATTCCTCCCACTGACACCAATGATGGGACACTATTCCTCCCACTGACACCAATAATGGGGTGCTATTCCCCCCACTGATACTATTGATGGGGCACTATTCCTGCCACTGATACCAATGATGGGGCACTATTCCTCCCACTGACACCAATGATGGGGCGCTATTCCTCCCACTGACACCAATGATGGGGCACTAATCCTCACACTGATACCAATGATGGGGCACTATTCCTCCCACTGACACCAATGATGGGGCACTATTCCTCCCACTGATACCAATGATGGGGCACTATTCCTCCCACTGATACCAATGATGGGGCACTATTCCTCCCACTGATACCAATGATGGGGCACTATTCCTCCTACTGACACCAATGATGGGGCACTATTCCTCCCACTGACACCAATGATGAGGCACGATTCTTCCCACTGATACCAATGATGGGGCACTATTCCTCCCACTGACACCAATGATGGGGCACTATTCCTCCCACTGACACCAATGATGAGGCACGATTCTTCCCACTGGTGTTCCCACCCTCAGCTTATACTCGAGTCAATAGTTTTTCCCAGTTTTTTGTGGTAAAATTAGGTACCTCGGCTTATATTCAGGTCGGCTTATACTCAAGTATATACGGTAATCCTTCCCCAGCTGCAGAGTAGCTAATTCCAGGTCAAATTTGAACTTGGTGGATAGGTTTGCCTAACCCTAAATATGTTTACAAAATCAATGATATGCAGTAGATGTTTCCAGAATTAATATAGATTCTAATATGGAATAACTGCTTCATTAAAGTCAAGGTTTTCTATGGAGTACTATCAACAAAAACTGGGAAACAGATATCAACATACAACTTATGATGTTTTCATTGATCTGAAAAGTTTCCATATCTGCTGAAATATGTAATTGCAGAAAAACTCTCAGTTCACATATGATTTTCTTTTACTGTTGCTTTTGTTGCTTAATGACATTCTGGTTACCATGGTGCTGCTGTAGATACAAGTAGCTCTATTCAAAAGTGAATGGTGCAATTTCTATTATTACAGTAATATCATTGGTAGCATACATCAGCAAATTGTTCCTTTATGATCCTTGACGTTGTTAAATTTCTCTCTTTAGAAATTAAATGTCAAAGATTCTCAATAATATTAAATCCTAGACTGTGTTTCTTTACCTATATGAACCTTCGTAAATACACTATATTGCAAAAGTATTAGGACGCCTGCCTTTACACGCACATGAACTTTAATGGCATCCCAGTCTTAGTCTGTAGGGTTCAATATTGAGTTGGCTCACCTTTTGCAGCTATAACAGCTTCAACTCTTCTGGGAAGGATGTCCACAAGGTTTAGGAGTGTGTCTATGGGAATGTTTGACCATTCTTCCAGAAGCACATTTGTGAGGTTAGGCACTGATGTCGGATGAGAAGGCCTGGCTCGCAGTCTCTGCTCTAATTCATCCCAAAGGTGTTCTATAGGGTTGAGGTAAGGACTCTGTGCAACCCAGTCAAGTTCCTCCACCCCAAACTCGCTCATCCATGTCCTTATGGACCTTGCTTTGTGCAATGGTGCGCAATAATGTTGGAACAGGAAGAGGCCATACCCATACTGTTCCCACAAAGTTGGGAGCATGAAATTGTCCAAAATGTCTTGGTATGCAGACACCTTAACAGTTACTTTCACTGGAACTAAGGAGCCACACCCAGCCTCTGAAAAACAACCCTACACCAAAATCCCCCCTCCACCAACTTTACACTTGGAACAATGCAGTCAGGCAAGTACTGTTCTCCTGGCAACCACCAAACCCAGATACATCCATAAGATTGCCAGACAGAGAAGCGTGATTTGTCACTCTGGAGAACATGTCTTTATTGCTCTAGAGTCCAGTGATGGAGTGCTTTACACCACTGCATCCGGCGCTTTGCAATGCACTTGGTGATGTAAGGCTTGGATGCAGCTGCTCGGCCATGGAAACACATTCCATGAAGCTCTCTACACAATATTGTTGTGCTAATCTGAAGGCCACATGAAGTTTGAAGGTCTTTAACTATTGCCTCTACAGACAGTTGGCGACTTCTGTGCACTGTGCACTTCAGCATGCGCTAACCCCTCTTTGTCATTTAATGTGGCCTACCACTTTGTGGCTGAGTTGTTGTTGTTCCCAGTTGCTTCCACTTTGTTATAATACCACTAACAGTTGCATGTGGAATATTTAGTAGCAAGGAAATTTCACGGATGGACTTATTGCACAGGTGGCAACCTCTCACCGTCCCATGCTTGAATTCACTGAGCTCCTGAGAGTGACCCATTCTTTCACAGATGTTTGTAGAAGCAGTCTGCATGCCAAGGTGCTTGATTTTATACACCTGTGGCCATCGAGGTAATTGGAACACCTAAATCCAATAATTTGGAGGGGTGTCCCCATACTTTTTGCAATATAGTGTATGTTTTTCTTACCACAGTGTTTCATGGTACTTTGCAATCCCCCCATTAAAAAGCAAGACTTCTTTCATGTTACTCCAACAAAATAACAACATATCTTGATTTAAAAAAAACTCTACTACTCAAGTATGGAGGTCACCATTGCTGTTCTTGCATTCCAAAAATACTTGATCCTGGGCTGCCATGTTGATCTAGTGGATTTAATATTTTTTGAATCACTGTCCTAGAACAAGTTTACACACTAGGAGATCTGACTTTCTTAATCTGTATGCTTATTATAGCTTGGTTACTTAGAAACCTCTGAAGCAAGAGATAGTCAAACAGATGCATTGTCAGAGGAAGGACAATAGAGTCCCCTATATTTCTTTCAGTACTTCCTAAAGTAATTTGACATCTAAACTAAATTCTTCTTGTCCACTCAATTGTAGGTATGTTTCAACAAATCAGCAATACCAACATTTCGCTTGTCGGTACTGCTTGCTTGTCAGTATGTTTATGCAAGGAAGTAAAAGTTTGCATATGTTTTTAAATGAAGCCATAATTACCTTAGGTACTATATGAGTAACATACCTCAGGGATTATTTTATATGACAAAGCAAAATAGCAATGATGTATAATAACCTACAGCAAGGTCATTGTAATTTATATTTCCTCTAGTGAATAATGCCTTTTCACATCTCAGTTTAGCTTCGGGATATCAGTATACAGTATATACTGACTGTAACCAGGCATTGTCCTTAATGTCCACCAATATGTGTGCTTATAATAACAAGGCCATATACTGTTGGCATTCTCAAGAAAAAATAGTAAACACTGGAAACACAGAACCCAACACACTCCTGGAAATGCAGAGAGATCCCATAACAAACCCTACAAGCATTAGTGTGGGATGAATGTCCTCACTGGTTTACCTTAGCAAAGTCCTCTATCTAGAATATCCACAACCCACTCGGGTATGATCAGATTGTATCAGATGTCCTAATGTGTTCTAACAGTTCTTCTCATTAAGATGGTTAGCTGCAAGGTCTCAGCTTCTGAATGTGTTTGATAGAATGTCTTTTTACTCAGGGACTATTATTTACCAAACAATTCTCATAGAGTCCCTCAAACAAAATGAAGAATGAATCTCTGTACTTTGTGCGGACTTTCCTTGCTTTCTCTTTGCTTCTGCTGTCCTGATCACCAGAGAATTTCTAAAAAAAACAATAACTAAAGGTAGGAGCTACTCCTGAAATAAGTGATACCAATACCTCTAAAATAAATTGAAAACTATCTGCATAATCTGTGAAAAATAATCAATATATAATATCCAGTCAGATAATCATAAAGTGTCCATGCAAATATGTGATATCTAATCCAGAAAATTATAAAGTGTCCATGCAACAAATCCACAGAGAGCCCATACACTGTGTTTACAGAAGGAGATGGTACTGTAAGTGTTCATTCCATAGACCAAATCCAGTGATCCACCATGTGTGGTAAGATTAATAACTTACCAGATCTTAACCAGTAAGCCTCTCAGTTGAGACCATCAGCAAGAAGAGAAAATGGAGCACGTAACATCACAATCTTCTAATGAGTAATCTCTCATAGATGGAAGCGACACACATACACTCAGAGAAATAAAACATCCATAGTGTAGTATATTTATTTGATTAAAAGAGAAAAGTCAATAAAACAAATTACACTCACATTTTGTTATGCCTGATTGGCACTAGTACACAAAGTGTAAACATTTAATGAAAAAGACAAATATTTAAAACAAATAGAAGCATCAATATGCACACACCTACTGCATTCTTATGGTTTGAACACACTCTTATGCCTCTCTTAACTTAAGAAAACCAACAGAAACTTGGAATGAAAAATCCAAAGTGGCCAAAGAAAGGAAGGAGGAGTTACTGGGAAGGAATTTTCACTTTAAGATATTTGTACGCACTTTCCCACCTTGGCATGGTAACAGAGGTTCTGTTCTCTGATTGTTAGAAAATGAAGGTGCCTGATGCGTAAAGGTCATTCTGTAGGGCAGTGAACAAAACTAATGGGGCCAGCACTGCCAGGTACCATAGGAACATGCTGAGCCTCTAATAAGCAGTATCCTTAAAGTCCAAATCCAGCTTGAGGAAAAAATGATCTGATCCAAAAGACAAATAAGAGGTGATCTTAAAAATGAAAGGGCCCTTAAAAATAAAAAGAAGCTTCTCACCTGCATTGTTCCCAACAGACTCACCAATACAGAAAGGTTTCAGTGTTCCTTTTCTGGCTTGAAGGCTGCCTTGCATTCGTGATGAGCTTAGTTTCAGGCTGAACTGAGTTCATTCTTAACCCATGCGAAGCTGTGACATGATAGCAGGCAGCTGACCCTTTATAGTTACATAGTTAGTCTGGCTGAAAAAAGACAAAAGTCTATCTAGTTCAACCATAAAAAAAAAATTATAATCCTATACCCACAGTTGATCCAGAGAAAGGAAAAAAAAACCTAGCAAAGAGTGAAACAATTAATTCCTGATCCCCCGAGAAGCAATCGGATATTCCCTGGAATATAAAAGTTAGTACCCAGGTATATTCTGTGTATCTAGGAAAGAATCCAGACCTTTTTTTTAAAGCAATCCACTGAGCTGGCCAAAATCAACTTTTGAGGGAGTCTATTCCACATTTTCACAACTCTTACTGTGAAGAAACCTCTCCGTATTTGGAGATTAAATCTCTTTTCCTCCAGATGTAAAGAGTGCCCTCTTGTATGACCTAAGCGTGAAGAGGGGCTCAAGAGAGAATAAATTCAGTTCGTCTAATCTATCCTCATAGCTGAGCTCCTCCATGCCTCTTATCAGTTTGGTTGCCCTTCTCTGCACTTTCTCCAGTTCCCCAATGTTCTTTTTGTGAATTGTCCAAAACTGAACTACATATTCCAGATGAGGTCTTACTAATGATTTGTACAGGGGTAAAATGATCTCTCTCTCTCTGGAGTCTATACCTCTTTTAATACAAGAGAGGATTTTGCTCTCTTTAGAAACTGCAGCTTGGCACTGCATGCCATTATTAAGTTTATGATCTACACGAACTCCCAGATCCTTCTCCAGGAATTATTCTCCCAGTTGTACTCCCCCTAGTATGTATGATGCATGCATATTCTTAGTCCCAAGTGCATAACCTTACCATTATCATCATTAAATCATTTGTCACATAGTTGCCTAATTAAAAAGTGCATTGAGGTCGGCTTGCAAGTTGGAGACATCCTGTATGGACATTATTCCACTGAGCAGCTTGGTGTCATCTGCACAGACTGAAATGGTATTTTTAATCCCAGACCCTATATCATTTATAGATATGAATCATTAACCACTACTCTTTGAATACGATCTTTTAGCCAGTTTTCTACCCATTTACATACTGATTTTTTCAAGCCGGTAGACTTTACCTTACACATTAGCCATCTGTGGGGAACTGTGTCAAACGCTTTTGCAAAATCCAAGTATACCACGTCTATCGCCACTCCTCTGTCCAAGGTTTTGCTCACCTCCTCATAAAAAGAAATCTGATTTGTTTGACAACTTCTTTCTTTCCTGAATCCATGCTGTCAGTTGCTTAAAATATTTTTTTTTAAATATTTTTTTCCAGGAAGAACTCATCTATTTGGTCTTTTATTAAACTCTCCAGTATCTTCCCAACTATAGATCAATCAATTGCAACCAGGAAATTTCCAAAAGGACAGGGATGCTGATAACATTATTGCACTAATATAGCCACATGGCCATATTTGGTCAAACCTTTCCCAGATATAGCCTCATGACTATTTTAGGTCTATGATGTCAATAGCTTCCCTGCTTCTTTGTTATGTGTGGCTGAAGGGCAGAAAATTCCTTGGCTGTAGCTGATTAGCCCATCAGCTTCCTATCATGTAACAGTTTCCAGCCATTTTGTGCTGAACTGGGTTCAATCTGGACCTTAGATCATTGCTGCTTACTATCATTCAAGCCACTTCTTGTGAGCCCAGGGCAATAAGCTTATAGCAGAATGCTTACATGAGTTCTTATGTAGCGTTGCACTGTACAACATTTAGGATTCACCTATGACTGAAGAAAAAAGAGGGTGAAGAGAACTCGTGATGACACCTAGAAAAAAAAGGAATATAGAAACTTTTTTTGTTGGTAAAAACAGTGCCGGGGGTGCTTGGGGGGTGGGGGTTGGGAGAGTTAGGAGGTAGGCAAAGAGGTGTATGGGCACCAGTAATGATCATCTCCCCATCTGACTAAAAAAACATTCACTGTCAATGAGTACATTTTGCCTTTAAAGTGTGGTTTCTTTAAAGAGCTACCTTATACTGTATATTCATTATTCAAATGGATTTAACTTCAGGTTGTGTTTTATATGTAGATCACCTGAAGTATGCATACCATGCTAGAGATTTTCTTTACAGTAACACAGATGGCAGAAGCAATCAGCTATGTCTACATTGAGTACAGGCATTTTCCAATGTAATATTATGCTAAAAAAGAACTTAGGGAAGTTTGCCTTGTTTTATTAGAAATGATTTAGGCTTAAGGCAGTGTTATCCAGCTCATAAATCAGGTATTCAGAAAATTCAATAATTCATTCGTTTGAGAATCTGTTGGGATAAAATACATATTTCTTATATGGGTAAAAATACCTTACATGTTTTATTTATTAACATTTATGTATAAAACCCATAAAGACAGCTTGCCAGGTAAAAGAACGTCCCACTGTGTAGGACATTTACTGGTTAACTTTAAATACTTTTGAATTACATATTCCAATATATACATACATATATTTATAAAACCGCATTTTCTTATATAACAAGAAACAAATATTGCAATACACTCTAGTTAAAGTGAAGTTATAGTCTTTTTAATGATGTTTTTAGACATATATGTAGCTTATTGTATGTTGTAAATAATGTGTCCCCATATGGGGACATCAACATTTGCCATGTGAATGTTAATAAATAAGGTAAAAATGCACCAACTTTAAATGCCCATTTACAAGCATACATAAAAACATAAAACATAAAAAAGAGGATTTTTGCTAGCACTTGATTGGTTCATTGACATGAACATACAGGTGAAACTCGAAAAATTTGAATATCGTGCAAAAGTTAATTTATTTCAGTAATGCAACTTAAAAGGTGAAACTAATACAGTCAAGTTCATAAATATTGGAACATCGACACAATTCTAACATTTTTGGCTCTATACACCACCACAATGGATTTGAAATGAAACAAACAAGATGTGCTTTAACTGCAGACTGTCAGCTTTAATTTGAGGGTATTTACATCCAAATCAGGTGAACGGTGTAGGAATTACAACAGTTTGCATATGTGCCTCCCACTTGTTAAGGGACCAAAAGTAATGGGACAGAATAATAATCATAAATCAAACTTTCACTTTTTAATACTTGGTTGCAAATTCTTTGCAGTCAATTACAGCCTGAAGTCTGGAGCGCATAGACATCACCAGACGTTGGGTTTCATCCCTGGTGATGCTCTGCCAGGCCTCTACTGCAACTGTCTTCAGTTCCTGATTGTTTTTGGGGCATTTTCCCTTCAGTTTGTCTTCAGCAAGTGAAATGCATGCTCAATCGGATTGAGGTCAGGTGATTGACTTGGCCATTGCATAACATTCCACTTCTTTCCCTTAAAAAACTCTTTGGTTGCTTTTGCAGTATGCTTTGGGTCATTGTCCATCTGCACTGTGAAGCGGCGTCCAATGAGTTCTGAAGCATTTGGCTGAATATGAGCAGATAATATTGCCCGAAACACTTCAGAATTCATCCTGCTGCTTTTGTCAGCAGTCACATCATCAATAAATACAAGAGAACCAGTTCCATTGGCAGCCATACATGCCCACGCCATGACACTACCACCACCATGCTTCACTGATGAGGTGGTATGCTTAGAATCATGAGCAGTTCCTTTCCTTCTCCATACTCTTCTCTTCCCATCACTCTGGTACAAGTTGATCTTGGTCTCATCTGTCCATAGGATGCTGTTCCAGAACTGTGAAGGCTTTTTTAGATGTCGTTTGGCAAACTCTAATCTGGCCTTCTTGTTTTTGAGGATCACCAATGGTTTGCATCTTGTGGTGAACCCTCTGTATTCACTCTGGTGAAGTCTTCTCTTGATTGTTGACTTTGACACACATACACCTACCTCCTGGAGAGTGTTCTTGATCTGGCCAACTGTTGTGAAGGGTGTTTTCTTCACCAGGGAAAGAATTCTTCGGTCATCCATCACAGTTGTTTTCCGTGGTCTTCCAGGTCTTTTGGTGTTGCTGAGCTCACCAATGCGTTCCTTCTTTTTAAGAATGTTCCAAACAGTTGTTTTGGCCACGCCTTATATTTTTGCTATCTCTCTGATGGGTTTGTTTTGTTTTTTCAGCCTAATGATGGCTTGCTTCACTGATAGTGACAGCTCTTTGGATCTCATCTTGAGAGTTGACAGCAACAGATTCCAAATGCAAATAGCACACTTGAAATGAACTCTGGACCTTTTATTTGCTCATTGTAATTGGGATAATGAGGGAATAACACACACCAGGCCATTGAACAGCTGAGAAGCCAATTGTCCCATTACTTTTGGTACCTTAACAAGTGGGAGGCACATATGCAAACTGTTGTAATTCCTACACCGTTCACCTGATTTGGATATAAATACCCTCAAATTAAATCTGACAGTCTGAAGTTTAAGCACATCTTGCTTGTTTCATTTCAAATCCATTGTGGTGGTGTATAGAGCCAAAAATGTTAGAATTGTGTTGGTGTCCCAATATTTATGGACCTGACTGTATATGAGATAGACTCATTACATGCAAAGCAAGATAGTTCAAGCTGTGATTTGTCATAATTGTGATGATTATAGCTTACAGCTCATGAAAACCCCAAATCCACAATCTCAGAAAATTAGAATATTGTGAAAAGGTGCAATATTCTAGGCTCAAAGTGTCCCACTCTAATCAGCTAATAACACCTGCAAAGGGTTCCTGAGCCTTTAAATGGTCTCTCAGTCTGGTTCAGTAGGAATCACAATCATGGGAAAGACAGCCGACCTGACAGTTGTGCAGAAAACCATCATTGACACCCTCCATAAGGAGGGAAAGACTCAAAAGGTAATTGTAAAAGAAGTTGGATGTTCACAAAGTGCTGTATCAAAGCACATTAATAGAAAGTTATGTGGAAGGGAAAGGTGTGGAAGAAAAAGGTGCACAAGCAGCAGGGATGACCGCAGCCTGGAGAGGATTGTCAGGAAAAGGCTTTTTAAAAGTGTTGGTGACTTTCACAAGGAGTGGACTGAGGCTGGAGTCAGTGCATCAAGAGCCACCACACACAGACAGATCCTGGACATGGGCTTCAAATGTCGTATTCCTCTTGTCAAGCTGCTCCTGAACAACAAACCACGTCAGAAGCGTCTTACACCAGACCTGGTCTGTTGCTCAGTGGTCCAAAGTCCTCTTTTCTGATGAGAGCAACGTTTGCATCTCATTTGGAAACCAAGGACCCAGAGTATGGAGGAAGAATGGAGAGGCACACACTGCAAGATGCTTGAAGTCCAGTATGAAGTTTCCACAGTCTGTGTTGATTTGGGGAGCCATGTCATCTCCTGGTGTTGGTCCACTGTGCTTCATTAAGTCCAGGGTCAACACAGCCGTCTACCAAGAGATTTTGGAGCACTTCTTGCTTCCTTCCGCAGACAAGCTTTATGGGGATGCTGACTTCATTTTCCAGCAGGACTTGGCACCTGCCCACACTGCGAAAAGCACCAAAACCTGGTTCAATGACCATGGGATTACTGTGCTTGATTGGCCCGCAAACTCACCTGACCTGAACCCCATAGAGAATCTATGGGGCATTGCCAAGAGAAAGACATGAGACCGAACAATGCAGAAGAGCTGAAGGCCACTATTGAAGCATCCTGGCCTTCCATAACACCTCAGCAGTGCCACAGGCTGATAGCTTCCATGCCACGCCGCATTGAGGCAGTAATTACTGCAAAAGGGGCCCAAACCAAGCACTGAGTACATATGCATGCTTATACTTTTCAAAGGTCCGATATTGTTCTATGTACAATCCTTGTTTTATTGATTGCATGTAATATTCTAATTTTCTGAGATTGTGGATTTGGGGTTTTCATGAGCTGTAAACCATAATCATCACAATTATGACAAATCATGGCTTGAACTATCTTGCTTTGCATGTAATGAGTCTATCTCATATATTAGTTTCACCTTTTAAGTTGCATTACTGAAAATGAACTTTTGCACGATATTCTAATTTTTCGAGCTTCACCTTATTTACTAAGCTCAGTAAAGGTGCACTGTTTTAATTAAACACTCTTCACTCCTTTAGTAAATCAATCCCTTAGTCTCTTCTTCCTGGTTTGTATTGCTACATAGTTCTGCACAATGCAAGTCCATGGGATTGAGTCACCAAAGCAATAAAGGCTGTTCATTTGGCAAAAGTGAATGTTCACTGAGCTCCATAAATAAGGTAAAACTGTTTTCACCTTAAACATCTAATCATGTCAAAATAAAAACCCAACTTTTTAAATATCCCTCAGTATTAATAGTAAACACAGATTCCCCTTAGCTACTATATTAACATCTAATTGAACGTGTTAGTAAATAAGGTACATTTCCAAATAGTATGACAAGATTAGTCTATGAATATTTAAAATGCTGTTACCTCTTACAGGGAATCCCCCCCCCCCATAAAGCTGCCAACACTATTTAAAACAAATCAGTAAAAATGATACACTTGCATATACCATCATATTGTATTTTATTCAGTGTCTGATTTCTCTCTCTGTTTGTCCTCCGGCTCACCATTCCCCTGCTGCCATTTAAAGAAAACGTTAGGAGGCCAGCATATTTTTTTCAGGTTCCCTTTCTTGGTCCACCAATGACATATGTGCAAAATGTTGCATATTAGCTAAATCTAGCAAAATCTTGCAGCTTTGAAGCAAGATCTCCAGGGAAGGCAATGGTGATATGGCCTTTCCAGGGGACATCTATGCAGCTGAAGCTATGACATTGTCTTAAAGGACAAATTCACCTTTTTAACAAAAAAAAATTGATGCACATCTAAAAAAAAGTGCATTTATTATTTTTGTCTGCAGGAGCCTGGAAACCATTGCACCAGCGGTCAGTAGATCACTGATGCTGTGCAGGTCTCCTGCAGACCCGTCAGAATATCTGCTTGCCATATGGGATGCATGAGCAAGCAGATATACTGACAGGAAGAATCAATGAACTACCATGGCGCTCCACAGCACTGTGGTAGTTCATTGAGGACTACAAGCCGATGGCCGCTATGGCTGTCGGGGCTTGTACTCACTCATTCACAGAATGCTGTGAATGAGTGATGCAGCCGGGCGAGCGGATGTCCAGCTCGGCCACGTTTTTATTTCATTTGACGGCTAGAGAGGAGGGAGAAGATCCCCCGCTATCTGTCAAAGCGGGGATTGGGGAGGAGCAGGGGCTGGTCAGATCATTACATGTTACATGTTACACCCATATTCAGGGTGTAACATGTAATATGTTATGAATGGTGAACTTATCCTTTAAGGAACCCAGAAGTACAAATGAAAAAATGATAAAAAATATAAAAGGTAGAACATATAATTAGTAGGATGCAGGAAAAAGACACACAACACTGGGTAAAAATGTCACTAGCATTACCAATGTATTTTACAGCAAACATGGTCTAATCTAAACTGAAACTAAAACAAAAGGCAAATAAAAAATTGACAGTGGTCTTAGCCAACCCAGTTTTTATTTAAAAAAATAAGTAAAATCACTTATCTGAATACTGAGTGTTCTGTTTATGTTTCCCTCCATGTAGCTCGACATGCAGCTAAACCCTCCTATTCTGCAATAAGCCAGACTGAATGTTATCTTGAAACTTTATAAACAAAACAGGGTGGGCTGAAACCTTTGAAAAAAAAACAGATAAGAAATACTGTACATATAATCAATATATGAAATAAACAAACACAATAAAATGATTCAGCTGCAGATGGCAATATGTCCATGATCACCAGCGATTCAACCTGTAGGGGATGTAGGTTTAGACCAAACATGTCCTTCAATGGCTGGTTCCTTCTTTCTTAGTTTCTAAGATGGAGTCTGAGCTTCCAGGATGCATCTGTCTGTTTTTCTCAGAATGATGGAAGTTTTATTTAACTCTTAGCTCTTATCTAAACAGTCTCTATTTTCTGTAAAGCATGAAATTTATTGTGGGCTCTTTTTAGTGGCCAAAAGTATTACAGTACTACAGGCAAGACAACACTGAATTTCCCTGGTGGAGGCAGAACACTGAGTAACTCGGACTCCAAAACAGTCCAAGGAACTATCTTTACAGTAAGACAAACCACAAGCAAAATGGCACATCTTGTGCAGGAATACAGTTTTTTGCAGCACTGGGTACTTCCTTCAGGTTTTCCTTTAGGTCCACACACAGAGAAATCTATTTATTACTGGAAACCGAGATATGGACAATATACAGGGGTAATTCTCCAGCTTAACTCAGGAGTTCTATGATCACAGCATGCACTTTTATTTTATGATATCAGCATTGTAATAACAAAACAAACAATAGTTATGTTATTTTGACATTTAAATGTAAGCTTACTTGATAAATACTCTTTCATTTGAGCGCAGTCTCTCACAACTTCCTGGATTCCCTGCATACTTTGCAGCTTTTCCATTCTTTTTTACTTTTAGTTTCTAAGGACTATATATCCCGTGATTCCTTGCTGTCAGCAAGCTCTGCTTTCTGTACTGATTCTGAAACTCCTCCTCTCAGCACCTCTGTAGTTCAGATGGCAGGCTCTGTGAAATGTGTGACACAGCATTCTCTACTCACAGGGCATAATGAATATGTGTCATAGCTTTAAAGAAAGTAAAGGTGTGGGGATCTTCACAAAATAAGTTTAAAAACTTCAAGATTGTTCAAATTAAAAGGAATTAGAAATAATTGAAATACAATGTGGAAATGAATATGATTTTACATTTTGACCATAGATACACTTTTACAATGCTATTTCTGTTGTACAATAAAAGAGTGCCTTTGGGGTTAATTCTAGACATGCGCACGCTGAAAATTTTCATTTCATTTAGTTTCATTTCGTATGCATTCTTTAATTGAAGAATTTTAGTTTTGTTATATTCAATATGTTGAACTGATTTGTTTTTTGGGCTTTCTTTGTTATATTCAGCATTCGTTTTGTGTATTAGTTGTTCCAGGTGAATTTGAAACATTTTGCAGTTTTTTTGGAAGATTGCTATATATTCATATATAAAAATATTCAGAAGGATTCAATATTTTTGGATGCATACAATGGAATAAATAATGCAAAATTTGGCAGGCCCAAATTTTTCAAACCTAAGAAATTCATTAGACTGTAGAATTGAACTGACTGACTGTTACAATTACAAATTCAATTTAAAATCGTTGTAAACCTGAAAATAATAAACTAAACAGTTTACCTGGTACAGTTAAGCATCAGAAGCAATCTGTTCCCAGTCTTGCAAAGAAAAAGTGATTCTAGAATTGTTAAATCCTCTCCGCTTTCTTGCAGGGTTAAAAAGTGACATATGACAAAAAAATGGTGTCGCCACACCCCCCTCCTGTGACTGACAGACTACATAATAAGGGGCCATATGTCCAGCATTCCAGCAACAGATCACTCCCCCTACCTCCTCTATCTCACTCACGATTGGCTGCTCTGCACCTCAGCATTATTGGTCACGCTGAAGTCAGGTGGTGCCTTCCACAAGTTCCAATTGGTCAGTACTCATGAGGGGGCATGGCCAGCTGCCAGAGGTTCACGCTGTCCTGCTGTCAGGCTGGAGGGAGTGTAGAGATGTCCATTGAGATCATGACTCCACCTCCCAAGCTCCCGCATGCTGACACACCCACTAATCGGCTATATTCTGAGAGCTCAGACAGGTGCAGGGGATACAAATTTTAAGGTAAATGTACAGCAATTTGCTTTTGCAACGTGGACACATTAATAGGGAAGTGGCTAAGTGGTTAGAACATCCACCTGGCAGTACTAGGGTCGTTGGTTCAAATCCCAGCTACGGCACCACCTGCCTGGAGTCTGCATGTTCTCCCTGTGCCTCCGTGGGTTTCCTCTGGGTACTCCGGTTTCCTTTCACTCTCCAAAGACATGCTAATAGGTTAATTGGTTCCTGTCTAAATTGGCCCTAGTATGTGTATGTATGAATGTAAGCTAGAGACCTTGGATTGTACACATTCTGGAAATGTTGCGGAGATTGAGGTGGCAGGAATTAGCCAATGATTGGATGTGGGGCCCAAAGGAGAGTTCAGAGTCTAGGATTATGCCTAGCACTCTGGCATGTGGGAAGGGACCAATGGTGGTGCTAATCTTGATGGTAAAGTCATGAGTGGGGGATCAGGAAGGAGGAAATATTACAAGCTTGGTGTTGGAAAGATTGAGTTTGAGAATGTGGCTTGACATCCATACTAACATGTCACTCAGTAGATTTGTGATACGCAAGCAGATCAAGGGGGTGAGCTGGGGAGTGGAGAGATATATCTGGATATCATCAGCATAGAAGTGTTATTGGAAGCCATGGGAAGTTATCAATTGGCCCAGGGAGATGGTGTAGAGAGAGAAAACAAGGAGCCAAAGAACAGAGCCTTGGGGTACCCCAACAGAAAGAGGAAGAGGAGTGGAGGAGTAGTTGTTGTATGTGATGCTGAAAGTACACTAAGAAAGGTAAGAGGAGAACCAGGATTAGAGTCATGGAGGCCAATGGAGTGGCGTTTACTGAGAAGGAGCGGGTGGTCGACTGGGTCAAAGGCAGCGGAAGGGTCTAAGAGTATGAGTATGTAGTAATGGACATTGGTTCCAGCACTTAGTAGGTCGATAGTGAGTTTTAGTAGTGCAGTTTCAGTGGAATGTTGTAGGCGGAAGTCAGACTGTAGGGAATCGAGAAGGTTGTTGTCGCTGAGGTAGCAACACATATTGTTGTAGCCAAGGTTCTTGAGAAGGTTGGAGGCAAACGGGAACAGGGAGATGAGTTTTAAGTTATTCAAACAGGTCGGGTCCATCAAGGTTTTTTTAAGTATGGGGTCAACCAGTGCATGTTTGAGCAGGGAGGGAAAAGGTGCCAGTGGAGAGGTAGAGGTTGGTGGGTTAGAGAGTTTATGACAGAGCAGGAAGGAGGCTGCAATAATTGTGAGGAGACAGTGTCCAGGGGGCAGGTGGTGCTGTGAGCCTCAGAAAGGAGTTTGACAACCTCCTCAGTGGTAACAGGGCCGAAGGAGTAGAGTATTGAGCTATAGTTAAAAACAACCTTCTTCCGATCAAACTTGATGAGACTTCCTATCGGTATCTATCAGTACACCTTTGTCTTAAAGGTAGCCTGGATTCCAGGTTCAGCTTGTTCCGGTACTGCTAGCCAGGTAACCAGATGACCACAGGAACACAACTGCTTGGCAATCCACGATATTGTTTGGGTGAGCATAACTCTTGGATGTTAGAAACCTGTCTGTTAGCAAACAGACCGAGGTTCCTCTTATCTGAGCCAAGGCAAAGAAATACTCTATAGACAATAAACATAAGTCTCTGACATCAGCAGGTGTGCAAATCCAGTGCCTGCACTCATCTACAAGCAAGGCTCTAACTGCAATTTGAGTTGGATTTATGTCTGTAAAGAAAGCTACCCAAATCCCACCAGCCATGTAGCCATATAACAGCCTCTTTAGAGATGCTTGTGTCAAAAGAATCAAATATATATTAAAAACAACATGTATGTGTTCTTTACAAAAGGGCTTACAGTAATCAGTTCGAGCAGTTACTGTATGCATGTTCCTGTTGTTTCCAGCACAGGGATTTAACAAGTTAAAACTGTGCCAGTCTTCCTCTTAACAAATATTGTCTATGCATTATTTCATCTGGTAATTACAAATGAGCTGGTACTGGTTAACTGTGTTATACCTTAAGTAATAAATTCGAAAATCATATTAAAATGCATAGCTTCTTAAATCCGGTTTTTGTGAAAATCCTGCTTCGTCTCTGTGGAATCCACACCAAGGACACATATAGGCAAGATAAACAGAGTAAATGGAATACAAAGTGATTCCGTGTATCATACTGCATAAATAACCTTGATGGTTTCCTGTTGTCTTCTAGCAATTAGATACAGTTGATGCATAATCACAGAAGAAAAACTTGAGGCATGAATAGCATGTTTATACAAACAACGCACTCTTACTTAAAGTTGGAAAGTGTGAGAAAAAGCAATCACAAAACATTTTCTACAATGACCCTTTGATATCAATCCCTAAGGCACATCAATTTAGACATAAATTAATGCTGCTTTTCATCATGTTAAAATGATTACTGATCTGCCTCACAAACCCCAGGGAAATCCAAGTCTTTATTGTATTGTCGAATAATAAATTTAATGCGATTAACTATTACGTTTTTGAATACTATTTTTTTTTCATATCACTAAGGACAGTGTATGAACTTGTAACAAAGACATCAGGCATAATCTGTTTATCTATCCCTTCCCCATCTCCCAGCACGGTCCCATTTCCTTAAAAGAATATGGAACCACATATCATTTTGTGGTGATATATAAGTAATTATGGAATTTGTTTTAAGAACAAAAAGAATTATGATAACGTACTATACATAAGAAATATGCATCACTTTTATTTTTAATATCTCAGAGGCACTTCCAGATTATTTCTTGCCCTATGCTTTGTTATGTACATTGCAGCGTATAGAGGGAAACAAGCAGGAGTATGTCATCTACAGCACAGTGTATAGCGGGAAACAGGCAGGACTATGTCATGTATAGTGCAGTGTATAGAGGGAAACAGGTAGGAGTATGTCATCTACAACACAGTGTATAAAAGTGTATATGTCATGTATAAGTATATGTCATGAACAATGAAAAATGCGCACCCCCGGAGGTGCACCCAGCGATCTCCATGATCGCTGTGTCCTACGGACACAGCTGATCACGTGATGTGGTAAAAGGCCAATCAATGATACAGCAGATCACTGGTAAATGCGGTTGCCAGTTATCGGCTGCACTTTCCTCACGTTGTCACAGCCTGAGGAAAGCACTGCCGATAACCAACAATTGTCAGAGGAGGGATCAGCACCAATCATCAGGGCACTGATGATCAGTGCCCAGCAGTGCCACCCACCAGTGCTGCCAACCTGTGCCCAACAGTGCCGCCCACAAGTGCCCAGCAGTGACACTCAGTACCATCAGTCAGTGTCACCCATCAGTGCCCATCAGTGCTGCCTATCAGTGCCCATTAGTGTCACCTATCAGTGCCCATTATTGTTGCTTATCAGTGCTGCCTCATCAGTGCCACCTCATCAGTGCCAGCTCATCAGTGCCGCCTATCAGTGTTGCCTATCAGTGCCCATCAGTGCCCAACAAAGAAAAACTTTTTTTTCAAAATTTTGCTATTTTTTTTGTTTATAGAGCAAAAAAATTAAACATCCAGCAGTGATTAAATACCACCAAAAGAAAGCTCTAGTTGTGTGAAAAAAATTATACAAATTTCATATGGGTAAACTGTTGCATGACTGCGCAATTGTCATTCAAAGTGCAACAGCGCTGAAAGCTGAAAATTGGCCTGGGCAGGAAGGGGGGATAAGTGCCCAGTAGGTAAGTGGTTAAAAATGGCATGGGATCCACAAAATCCACACCAAAATGTTATCCAAGCATGCAGCTTGGCAGGCAAGGAAAGGTGGGGGAAAAAGTGAGCACTCTCCCTCCTTAACTACAGTATACCAAGCCACATGCCCTTAACATAGGAGGGGTACTTGGAATGGTTTTAGGGGGTCACTCGCTCGTCCACCCTTTCCTGACCTACAGGGCTGCATACTTGGATAAGGGTCTTGTATCGATTTTGGGGGTCGCAATGCCATTTTGTTATTTTGGTAATGGGGTTCCCCTTAAAATCCATACCACACCTAAGGGTCTGGTATGGATTTTGGGGGGGACCCCCAAGATCTTTTTTACATTTTTTTTAACCAACACGTTTTTTGTTTCCACTCTGCCGCCCGCATACACTATTTTTTTTTTTTTTTAACTTTGGCATGTGGGTTCCCTTAAAATCCATACCAGACCCAAAGATCAAGAAGATGGGGAGCTGTTTGTTTTTCTATCACAATGGTAGAATATATTCAGGTTGTGTTTTTGCCTTGCAGTATATAATTATATTGCTACTATCTGTTAGGCCATATATATATAGTTAGTTAGTCTGGCAGAAAAAATACAAAAGTCCATCCAGTTCAACCATTAAAAAAAGAAAAAAAAAGTTATAATCCGACGCCTACAGTTGATCCAGAGGAAGGCAAACATACCCAGCAGAGCATGATCCAATTTGCTCCTGCACAGGAAAAAAAATCCTTCCTGATTCCTCTGAGAGGCCATTGGATATTCCCTGGATTCCCTGGATCAACTTTGCCTATAAATGTTAGTATCCAGTTATATTCTGTGTATCCAAGAAGGAATCCAGGCCTTTTTTAAAGCAATTCACTGAGCTGACCAGAACCAACTCTTAAGGGAGTCTATTCCACATTTTCACAGCTCTTACTGTGAGGAAAACATTCTATATTTGGACATTAAATCGCTTTTCCTCCAGATGTAAGGAGTGCCCCCTTGTCCTCTGTGATGACCTCAGGGTGAATAACTCTACACCGAGTTCACTGTATGAACCACTGATGTCTTTATACATGTTGATCATATCCCCCCTTAATCTCCTCTTCTCAGGAGAGAATAAATTCAGTTCCTCTAATCTTTCCTCATAGCTGATCTCCTCCATGCCTCTTATCAGTTTGGTTTCCCTTCTCTGTGCTTTCTCCAGTTCCCCAATGTTCTTTTTGTGAATTGGTACCCAAAACTGAACTGCATATTCCAGATGAGGTATTACTAATGATTTGTACAGGGGTAAAATGATATCTCTCTCTGGAGTCTATACCTCTTTTAATACAAGAGAGGATTTTGCTCACTTTAGAAGCCACAGCTTGGCATTGCATACCATTATTAAGCTTGTGATCTACCAGAACCCCCAGATCCTTCTCCACCATTGATTCCCCCAGTTGTACTCCCCCTAGTATGTATGATGCATGTATATTCTTAGCCCCTAAGTGCATACCCTTACATTTATCAACATTAAACTTCATTTGCCACATAATTGCCCATTTAAACAGTGGATTGAGGTCAGCTTGTAAATTGGAGACATCCTGTAAGGTCGTTATTCCACTGCACAGCTTTGTGTCATCTGCAAAAGACTGAAATGGGATTTTTAATCCCTGACCCTATATTGTTTATAAATATATTAAAAAGTAAGGGTCCCAACCCTGAACCTTGGTGTACACTACTGACAACCCTAGACCATTCAGAGTATGAATCATTAACCACTACTCTCTCAATACGATCTTTTAGCCCGTTTTTTATTAATTTAATAGTGTCACGCTCCACTGACAAATGCATTAAGTGCATGATATACAACTACAAAAGAACTTTGCCAAAAACAATATCAATATTCCAAAATTAAGTGTCCATATTTGACCTGTGATTTCACACTTTTTCCAGTGATGTGGACAAAAATAACTTGTGCTCAATTCACTACTACTGCGTATTTGTACCAACCATGCATGCACCTCCACCAGCTGTGTTCTCACCTGGTAGATATGACCAAACCGTTAAGTGAGGTCATAAATAGCTTGTGTCCCTTTTGTTTGGACTTAGACTGGATGGGATTAATAATCTTCAGAGTTTGGGATCCCCTCACTTCCTTAAGACTCTTCCTCCATTGGTATACAGTATATGCCATAAAGAGTAATGAAAACATAGTGCCTTATCTTCTTTTAAAACATTTTAAACACAAGGTATTGCACTCACATGTAAATGCTGATAAAATTGCTTTAAAAACTGATCCACGGTGTTTGCTAGCATTGAGTTCAGTATACCTGCTGTGTGACTGCCTGTATCCTTCAGCATCGTGACATCAGGGCCCCTTCCCTAAGCGTTGCGCCACTGGGTCATGTGAAAGCATTCTCCCTGATGAAGCCACATGACTCTTTTTATTATTAATATATTTCAACAATTTTTGGGGGGTTGGTCCTGCTATCCTTTGCAATCTGTCGTTCATTTTAAAAATTTTTATTGAGTATTTAAATTTAAATCGATACCTTTGCCCTTTTTATAGATATGTCACAGAATACTTTGTGTTTAAGACTTTAGAAAAGAAAAGTGTCTATGTTGTTAAGCTGTTTATTGTTTTGTATTTAATGAGTTTACTCTTTGTACTTTATTTATTGCATGCTATTCTAGGTATTGTTTGGTTGTTATTTATAAAATCTTGTTTGCCTCTTAGTTTGCATTGATATAATTCCCATAATGATGTACACTTTCGCTATTATTCTGATTTATGGTAATTTACTTTGCTACATATCCCTACTATTTTATTGTTTACTATATATGGTATGCCTGCTTTGCTGCTGTTTGGCCTATACAGTAGTGGATACGCCATAAATCAAAAGATATTTGTTGAAATTTAGATTTCTTTTCTGCAATTTTTTTAACTGCCTATTGGGCTGTTATATTGTATCCTGGTCTTTAGGATTTGATTGCAATTTAACACTTTGCATTCACTTCTTGTGTGGTGTGCTTTCAGAGACATTCTACTCTTTGGAAGGGCAGTGGACATGTGTTAGTTTCAGCCAAACATGTTTTATTTTTTTCCCATGATAGCATCACAGCACTTTATGCACAGGGACTGTTATCCCTGTGGCCAGAGGGTCAGTGAAAGTGTGGATCCTTTAGCAAACCACAATTAGAAAAAAAAACGTATCTTCTCCAATAACCACCAGCAGTTAAAGTGTTACTAAACCCAGGACCCTGCGTTCACTATATCTGGTCTCCCACAGTACACAGAACATGGAAGAGCAATTATTTTAGTAAATATAAACTGCTAAATACCTTTTCTCATCAGCAGTTAGAGCAGTCTTGTGACTTCAGCAGAGCACTGGTTAAAGCTTGTAGGAGGAGTTTTCTTTCAGCTCTAGGAGGATGAAAAACCCCTGACCCTCTGCCTGGACAGTGCTGATTGGCCCTGTGCTAATCACATGCACTCTCCAAAGAAAAAAAAAAACCTCTCTAGCAATACACACTAAACTAATCATGTGCATGTTGCTATGGGTTCAGTCTGTTTTATCAGGAGATAAGACGTGGATATTTTAACAAGAGGAGGGGCAGAGAAATCAGAATCAAATGGCCTTTTTACACAATGCAGAGGATTAACCCCTTAGGTTCCACAGTGAGTATAACAAGCATGCTTTACTGCATATACAGACTGATTTTACTGTTGTGGGTTTAGTAACACTTCAAATAAAATAATGGCTGATTTTAGAACAAAGGGGGAAATGATTAAAAACAGAACTGGACGTTTCCTTTAAGGAATGGATTTTTTTTTTATAATCTCAATGTGATGTGTACATAGGTGCACAAATATTTAGGCTGTAAATACAGTTGAGATGACATTTATGAGAGAATGAAAGGTCAGGGATTCTGATTGTAATATGATATAGTTATGTTACCTTTCACAACACTTTAACTCTGTTTAGTACTGTTTTCCTTGGCTTTTCCCAACATCCTACTCTTTGAAAAGCTTTGTTATGAAAAGTTTACTTTTTCTCATCAACAGTGCTGCAACAGGCAGATGGTGATTTTAAATCTCTACGTTATATTTCACAATGGGAGATCAGTGGTTTTTGATATTTCAGGCATCAGTAGATTTGTGGATTATCGTCATTTAACAAGATCAAGAAGATGGGGAGCTTTTTGTTTTTCTATCACAGTGGTAGAATGTCTTCAGGTTGTGTTTATTTGTTTTTTTTCCTGCAGTATATAATTATTTGCTATTATCTCTTAGGATATATATATGTATATAGTTTATATTTTGTAAATGATTGTAAACATTGATTTTTTTAATAACAAACACATACGTACCTGCTCTGTGCAATGGTTTTGTTCAAAGCAACCCCAATCCTCCTCTCAAGGTATTTCCCAATGGCAGAAGGATAATGCACCCTGCCACACTGCAAAACTGGTTCAAGAATGATTAAGGAAAACAACAAGTCCCTTGCTGGTGCACTGGGCTGCTTTACCCACGGAGTACTCCATAGCAAGACTTTTGTTATGGGGCACTCATGTGTACTCACTCCCAAGCCATCTCTGTGTGTCCATAGACACCAAGAGCACAGCTCAGCCCCATCCTTTCTCACTGGCTATGATTGACAGCAGCAGGAGCCAATGGCTCCTGCTGCTGTGTCTGAGCCTATGAGAAGGGAGAGAACTGAGAGCCTCTGCTCTCATGCAAAGTGCTGGATTGAGATCAAGTTCAGGTAAGTATAAGGGGGTTCTGAGAGGGGAGGAACTGCATACTGAAGATTTTTTTTAACCTTAATGCAGAGAATGTGCTAAGGTAAAAAACCTTGAACCTATAGAACCACTTTCCTGTTTATTATACAGTCAAATCCTCCTCCCACACTTGCCTCCAGGACTTCTCCAGTGTCTGTCTCATCCTCTGGAACTCCCTACCTCAGTATGTCTGGTTATCCCCCAGCCTGTCTGCCTTTAGGTGATCTTTGAAAACTCACTTATTCAGGGAAGCCTACCCCACCTCTGCCTAAGAACTGTACTTGAATCACCTCCATCAGATCATCCCCTGCAGCTATCACCTGTTGTACCACCTTTAGGATGTAAGCTCCATGAGCAGGGCCCTCTTATTCCTTCTGTACTGAACTGTATTGTAATTGTACTGTCTCCCTTTATATTGTGAAGCACTGCGCAAACTGTTGGTGCTATATAAATCCTGTATAATAATAATAATAATTACACCAAAATATTAAAATCCTTATTCCAAGCCAAATTTCTTGTCTAAGGCACCACTTGGGGCTGCTTTTAAATAATACTTGTTTAGGTATCGGGGGAAGGGATAAGTACAAATACTTACCTTATTCCTTGCTCCCCTGGCAGCCATTGCTCTCTACACTTTCAGACATTGTAGCTAGCCTTTGCTGGCCTTGTAAACAGTAATGCAGGACTATCAGTTCACAAATTGAAAACTTTAAAGTAGTTCTAAAGGCAAAAGTTTTTCTTTTTACCTTAACTTTTTCTCTGCATTAGGGTGAAATTAAACCTTCTGATGCCTTTATCCTGCTCCCTAGGCATCCCTAAACGCTTACCTGAGTCTTCTCTAGATCCAGTGCTGTCCCATGGGCAACAGCTGTGCTCCTCTCCTACTGAATTCACAGGAGTTTCTAAGAGCACCTGGAGCCATAGGCTCCTGTTGCTGTCAGTCAAATCCTATGATGAGGGAGCTGGGGGTGTGGCCAATACATGCTGTGTGTGTCTATAGATGAGTTCCAATTCAGCAACCAGCTTGCTGAAGAGATACTTGGAGAAAAGGAGGAGCCTAATATGACAATGGAGAACTCCAGAAGAGGAGGTAAGAAACCTCTTTGTGCAATACCATTACACAGAGCAGGTAAATATAACTTGTTTATTATTTTAATTTTAAAAAAACCTTACAAATACATTAATGTGAACCCCATTAATCAAGTCATTGGGAGGCAAATCTTACAAATCAATTCTCTCCAGTTTCAAGGCTAATAAGAAATAGATTTTCAAACAAAGATCACGAGAAGCTAGGACTGTTCCTCAAGTAATGCAAAAATAAAATGTGAAAACACCATTCAGTGGGAAACATCTATTTTAATAAGGCTTAAAGTGTTACTAAACCCACAACAGTAAAATCAGTCTGTATATGCAGTAAAGAATGCTTGTTATACCCACTGTGGAACTTAAGGGGTTAATCCTCTGCATTGTGTAAAAATTGTATCATCAAAATATATGTATAAAGTGCTAATATACTAAATAACACTAATAAATAAATAAATACTACTGTCCAAAAATAATATTGTCCACAATAAAAAATAAAATCAAATAAAATAAACAAAAATCCTCCAGAAAGACAGTTTGCAAAAAGGCTTCCAGCCGAATGTAGATCCAGTGATTATGGAGATCGAACCTCAAAAAAAGAGAGAACTCACATAGTGTGATACCATAAAAATGCATAAGGTAATATCAACATCACTTCAAACGCATGTGAATCACACTAAACCACACGTGGTGACCCATGCAGGTGAGTATAATGTGAGCTGTGCAAACCACTATAAACACTCTCGTGCAGTGTGCAAACCATGTAAACACGTGTCCACTTCTAAGTGTAAGGATAAAACACCCTTACCAGAACATGGATATAACAAGCATGTAAGTCCCAATCCAAAAACGGCTTTTCAAACTAGGCAAGTGGGAAATTCCTCCTCCATTACCATATAGATTCCCTCCAAAGCTGAACAGATTATGCTGATAAAGTTCATGTAAAAACTCATCCGGTCATGTTCTCAATGACTCCGGATAATGCCACCACAAACAGCAATAGGAAGCTCTTCAATATCACATAAATTTTATTGCATAAGTGTCACATCATATTAAAATTACGAACAGACCCTCCATAGATCCTCAGGAACACTCCTCCTGCGTCTCTGAATGGAATTTCCAGGATCCAAGATGGCCGACCGGCAACTTCCGGTTGCTCAATGCGCCTTGACGTCACTTCCCTTTGACGCGTTTCGTCACCTGACTTATTCATAAAGGTAACTCTCAATGACTTTGTGAAGAAGAAAAAGCCGGACGTGACTATATTGTAGCCGGAAGTGATCTCAGTATGCACCTGCTGCAGCTTCTCAAACGTGTGTATGCAAGAGTCATGTAGCGTGTAAGTGTGTGTGTGAGACTCTCTCATGTCCGACGTCTCATGGTCTTTTAAGAGGCAAATGTACGTCATAGTTAGTGATCTTAATACCTTCTATGGAAATTATTACTGCTTAGCAAAGCCATTTCATATAAGGAAGGGATGCTATACATATGATGTTTGATGGACAGGAACATATGTATGCTGATGTACTAATGACGTAACCCTCAGCTATACATTTAAAGAATAGTATAGCTTAAGAACATATCAATGTATAATCACTAAACTATATATGTATCAATGTTAGAAATGTATACTAAATACACACAGATACTATTAAAATACATAATGTAATAATAAGTCACTTCTAATAACCTTGAAATATGCTACCAGCCTAAATATAGTATACTCAGCCTTCAGCTGGTATATACTATCTCAGCTTAACTTGTATATCTTTTGGTCTCAGCTATAATTGAAGAATAGTAAATACTACCATTTGTCAAAGACCATTGACACATATTAATATTAATTATGACTAATCATAAAAACCAAATATTTTGCAAGCTTGCCATCAATATAAGTGCCGAATCATAATTTAGATTTAACACACACTATGTGATTTCTCTCTTTTTTTGAGGTTCGATCTCCATAATCATTGGATCTACATTCGGCTGGAAGCCTTTTTGCGGACTGTCTTTCTGGAGGATTTTTGTTTATTTTATTTGATTTTATTTTTTATTGTGGACAATATAATTTTTGGACAGTAGTATTTATTCATTTATTAGTGTTATTTAGTATATTAGCACTTTATACATATATTTTGATGATACAATTTTTGGGGTGAAAAGTGTTTAGGTGCAATTGGGGAATTATTTAAAGGGAACACCGTTCAATTTTTGTTATTGTGTAAAAATTATGTTTCATCCTGACTTCTCTGATCCGCCCCGTCTTCCAGTGTCTCCCTCCTATCTTCTGATAAGACATATCATGTGGAGACACAGCACATGCTCAATTTGGTGTGTATTGCTTGAGAGGTTTTCTTCTTGGGAGAGTGCATGTGATCAGCACAGGGCCAATCAGCACTGTCCAGACAGAGGTTCAAGGGTTCTAAATCCTCCTACAGCAAAATGAAAACTCCTCCTAGAAGCTGTAACCAATGCTCTGCTGGACACTGATAGAAGTCACAAGACTGCTCTAACTGCTGATGAGAAAAGGTATTTAGCAGTTTATATTTACTACAATAATTGCATTTCCATGTTCTGTGTACTGTGGGAGACCAGATATAGTGAACGCAGGGTCCTGGGTTTAGTAACACTTTAAAGTAAACAATTAAACATTCCAAAACTTAAAAAAAAGACACCAAAGCCCTAACTACCAATTGAAGGGAGTAAGTGGTGGATGTGTGACTCCAAGTGGGATGCTGTCTCATTTAATGGCAGTAGTATTACTGTCATTAAATGTATGACTTCCTGCAGCAATCATTGTTTTGCTTCGGTGGGCAATTGAACAGACTACTTAGTTCACTAATTTGGCGAATGGTAGACAGCCAAAGCTTGCAGTGAGCCTTTTGTTGCCAAGGACTCAAACCTCATTACTTTCTATGATAAATAAGGTATAGTACATAAATAGAACAGTTTTAAAAGTGTAAGTTCACCTTTACAGAAAATCCAGAAGGTGACCTAACTCTGGACCCATATAACATTGCCCCTGGTTCTGCTTTTTTTTTTTTTTTTTAAATTTAAATATTTATTAAATTTTTCATGTTAATACAGGTACCAAAAAAATGGAAATAATTCTTATACAAATAGACATTTATAACATTTCTATCTTTCCCTTACTAAAAACTCTTTTCTTTCCCATCCCACTACCCCCCCTTCCCGCCCCTCATCCCCCCTCCTCCCGCTCTGCAGACTCTAGCCCATTCTAATCACTTGAGGCTTATTAATTTTTTGCTAACATCCTAGTTCATATTTTCCTATATTTTTCTTTCAATTCCGCTCTTTCCCACTTTTCCCATCTCCTAAAATAAACTCTCATCCTATCTTCCTGCATATGGTATGATCTTTCCATTCTACCTATCTGGTTCACTCTATTAATCCAGTCTTCCTCCCTCGGTACCTCAGATCTCCGCCAAAACTTGGGTATCAACCCTTTCGCCGCATTCAAGAAGTACCATATACCTGAATCTTTATATTTATTTACAGATGTCTCTACATTGTGTAGGAGGCACGTCGTTGGGTCTAACCCTATGTCAATTTCACTTATTTCTTCAATCAATTTGACTATTATCTTCCAAAAAGCCTGGATTTTTGGACATTCCCACCATATGTGAAACACCGTGCCTATCTCTCCACATCCTCTCCAACACATATTTGAATTTTCCCCATTCATTTTGTGCTCTACACTCGGTGTAATGTGCCATCGTGTCACACACTTATAATTAACCTCAACCTCTCTCATACTAACATTATCGTGTATCAATCTAAACATCTTTCTCTGTTTAACTTCATCAAACCCAACTCCCATATCCCTTTCCCATTTTGTTATAAAAGTTAACTTTGTGTTTGTGTCTAATTCTGTGAGTATTCTATACACTTTTGAAATACCGTGCTTCCCATCCCTTCGTGTCTCTAACAACCTTTCAAACATATTCCACTCCTGTTTTAGTCTCAGGGGTTTCGGTAGATTTCTAATAAAACATTTCAATTGATGATATTTCCACTCATCTATTCTAATAAAAATATCTCCCTTCTTCTCTATTAAATCTTTAAGTGATCTCAATTCCCCATCCACCAAAACATCTCTCAGTTGGGTATCCTCCTTTCTAAACCATCTCCCTGATATCTTATTCTTTCCCGGGGGAAAGTACTCAGTATTTGTGAGAGGCATTAATATAGAATTAAATTCCCATTTCATGTTTTTGTGTAAATTGTCCCATACCCTAAAGACATTTAAAGTGTAGATACTTGTGCTTTCTTTACTTCCCCTGAACTGTGGTGGAACCCATATCATCTGACTCAATCTAATGCCACTAAGATCATTTTCAATTGTTACCCAGCTTTTCCCCTTATGGTTAAATGTCCAGACATATATTCTTGCTAAAACCACTGCTTTATAGTATCTCTTGACATCTGGTAGACCCAATCCCCCTTTCTCTTTAGTCCTACTCAATGTTTCATATGCTATTCTAGGTTTTTTATTCTTCCATATGTATCTTGTTAACATTTTTTTCATTATCTTAAAGAAGGCTTCTGGAATTTTAATTGGTACCATTTGAAATCTATACAGTATTTTAGGCATAATTACCATTTTGACTAGGTTTATACGTCCTATCCAGGATGGATTTCCTCCTTCTAGTCTTTTTAAATCTTCCCTGATCTCATTTATCAAAGAGATATAGTTTAATCTATACAAATGCTTAGATGAGGCAGTGAGTTTTATTCCTAGGTATTTTATCTCTTTTTCTCTCCATATAAAGGGGAATTCTTTTTGTAGTTTTTCTTTTTCATTCTTTGATATATTAATATTCAAGATCTCTGTTTTCGTTGGATTAATTTTTAAATTTGATAGTTCACCGTACTCCTTCAGAATCTTCATTATATTTGGGAGAGTTATTCGGGGATTCCCCACATAGAACAATAAGTCGTCCGCAAAGGCCGCTACTCTATGTTCTATGGATCCTGTCTGAATTCCCTTTACCGATCCACTGTTTCTTATTATTGACAACAGAGGTTCGAGTGACAATACATATAGTAGAGGGGACAGTGGGCAGCCCTGTCTTGTACCGTTAGACATCCCAATGGGTTCTGATCTCTCCCCATTTACCGTGATGATTGCAGTAGGCTACCTATATAATTTACTTATCCACTCTCGCATTCTATCGCCTATCCCCAGCACTTTTAAGTTGTCCATCATAAAGCCCCAGTCCACTCTATCAAATGCCTTCTCTGCATCAATTGACAAGAGCACCACCGGGGCTTTCCCTTTTCTACTTTTCTGAATAAGCATCAGGGTTCTCAAGCCGTTATCTCTACCTTCTCTCCCCGGTACAAAGCCCACCTGGTCTCCATGGATCCATTCAGGCATCAGATCCCTCAACCTGTTTGCTAACACCTTTGCATACAGTTTAGTATCTGTGTTCAATAATGAGATAGGTCTATAGCTGGAGCACTGAGATGGATCTTTTCCCTCTTTGTGAATAAGTACTACATGGGCCTGTAGGGATTCTCTCCTCACTTCCATCCCACCTCCCAGAGCATTCATATATTTCTCCAGCTTGGGTAACAGTACTTCACTAAATTTCTTATAGTACTTAACTGTATAGCCATCCGGGCCTGGGCTTTCCCCCCCCCCCCCCCCGTGCTTCTTAATGCTATTTTAATTTCTTCCTGGGAAATATCTACGTCTAGGGAGTTCAACTGTGCTTCACTTAGTTTTGGTAATCCCGCATTTTTTAAGTATATCATCTTTTTTTCATTAATTCCCTCTTGAGCTTCTTTTAGCGGGCCTTGGGGACTAATATTATATAACTTTTTGTAATACTCCGTAAACACTTTAATAATCTCTTTATTTGAGTGGACCAACTCCCCCTTTGAACTTTTTATCTTTTCTATATAATTCCTATTTTTCTTTTTATTCAAAGCTCTCATTAGATATCTTCCTGGTCTGTCTCCCCATCTATATCTCTCGTTCAGAACCCTGTTGTATACTTTTCTCTTCTCCTCATCCATCAACCTCTCTAGCTCATCTTTTTTATCCAATAACTTCTGTCTCGTATCTTTTGTTATTTTCTTCTTATGGATCTGCTCCAAGTCCAATATTTCTTTTAAAAGCCCACTGACCCTCTCTCTTCTTTCCTTTTTCTTCCTTGCTCCTGCCGCTATCAAGATTCCTCTTATGAATACCTTGTGGCTTTCCCAGACTGTAGCTATCGACACTTCCTCTGTTTCGTTCTCCCTAAAGTATACCTTAATCTCTTTCTCGATTTTCTGAACTAAATCCTCATCCAGAAGAAGAACTTCATTTAACCTCCACCCTAATCCTCCCGTCCACCTTCTTCCCCATCCCATTTTCATTACGACCGGAGCATGATCCGAGAACGTCCTTGCCTCTATGTCAATTTTAACCAGATGATTTGGGGTGAAATTTCACCAATTTTTGGGGTGAAAAGTGTTTAGGTGCAATTGGGGAATTATTTAAAGGGAACACCGTTCAATTTTTGTTATTGTGTAAAAATTATGTTTCATCCTGACTTCTCTGATCCGCCCCGTCTTCCAGTGTCTCCCTCCTATCTTCTGATAAGACATATCATGTGGAGACACTGCACATGCTCAATTTGGTGTGTATTGCTTGAGAGGTTTTCTTCTTGGGAGAGTGCATGTGATCAGCACAGGGCCAATCAGCACTGTCCAGACAGAGGTTCAAGGGTTCTAAATCCTCCTACAGCAAAATGAAAACTCCTCCTAGAAGCTGTAACCAATGCTCTGCTGGACACTGATAGAAGTCACAAGACTGCTCTAACTGCTGATGAGAAAAGGTATTTAGCAGTTTATATTTACTACAATAATTGCATTTCCATGTTCTGTGTACTGTGGGAGACCAGATATAGTGAACGCAGGGTCCTGGGTTTAGTAACACTTTAAAGTAAACAATTAAACATTCCAAAACTTAAAAAAAAGACACCAAAGCCCTAACTACCAATTGAAGGGAGTAAGTGGTGGATGTGTGACTCCAAGTGGGATGCTGTCTCATTTAATGGCAGTAGTATTACTGTCATTAAATGTATGACTTCCTGCAGCAATCATTGTTTTGCTTCGGTGGGCAATTGAACAGACTACTTAGTTCACTAATTTGGCGAATGGTAGACAGCCAAAGCTTGCAGTGAGCCTTTTGTTGCCAAGGACTCAAACCTCATTACTTTCTATGATAAATAAGGTATAGTACATAAATAGAACAGTTTTAAAAGTGTAAGTTCACCTTTACAGAAAATCCAGAAGGTGACCTAACTCTGGACCCATATAACATTGCCCCTGGTTCTGCTTTTTTTTTTTTTTTTTAAATCTAAATATTTATTAAATTTTTCATGTTAATACAGGTACCAAAAAAAGGGAAATAATTCTTATACAAATAGACATTTATAACATTTCTATCTTTCCCTTACTAAAAACTCTTTTCTTTCCCATCCCACTACCCCCCCTTCCCACCCCTCATCCCCCCTCCTCCCCCTCTGCAGACTCTAGCCCATTCTAATCACTTGAGGCTTATTAATTTTTTGCTAACATCCTAGTTCATATTTTCCTATATTTTTCTTTCAATTCCGCTCTTTCCCACTTTTCCCATCTCCTAAAATAAACTCTCATCCTATCTTCCTGCATATGGTATGATCTTTCCATTCTATCTATCTGGTTCACTCTATTAATCCAGTCTTCCTCCCTCGGTACCTCAGATCTCCGCCAAAACTTGGGTATCAACCCTTTCGCCGCATTCAAGAAGTACCATATACCTGAATCTTTATATTTATTTACAGATGTCTCTACATTGTGTAGGAGGCACGTCGTTGGGTCTAACCCTATGTCAATTTCAGTTATTTCTTCAATCAATTTGACTATTATCTTCCAAAAAGCCTGGATTTTCGGACATTCCCACCATATGTGAAACACCGTGCCTATCTCTCCACATCCTCTCCAACACATATTTGAATTTTCCCCATTCATTTTGTGCTCTACACTCGGTGTAATGTGCCATCGTGTCACACACTTATAATTAACCTCAACCTCTCTCATACTAACATTATCGTGTATCAATCTAAACATCTTTCTCTGTTTAACTTCATCAAACCCAACTCCCATATCCCTTTCCCATTTTGTTATAAAAGTTAACTTTGTGTTTGTGTCTAATTCTGTGAGTATTCTATACACTTTTGAAATACCGTGCTTCCCATCCCTTCGTGTCTCTAACAACCTTTCAAACATATTCCACTCCTGTTTTAGTCTCAGGGGTTTCGGTAGATTTCTAATAAAACATTTCAATTGATGATATTTCCACTCATCTATTCTAATAAAAATATCTCCCTTCTTCTCTATTAAATCTTTAAGTGATCTCAATTCCCCATCCACCAAAACATCTCTCAGTTGGGTATCCTCCTTTCTAAACCATCTCCCTGATATCTTATTCTTTCCCGGGGGAAAGTACTCAGTATTTGTGAGAGGCATTAATATAGAATTAAATTCCCATTTCATGTTTTTGTGTAAATTGTCCCATACCCTAAAGACATTTAAAGTGTAGATACTTGTGCTTTCTTTACTTCCCCTGAACTGTGGTGGAACCCATATCATCTGACTCAATCTAATGCCACTAAGATCATTTTCAATTGTTACCCAGCTTTTCCCCTTATGGTTAAATGTCCAGACATATATTCTTGCTAAAACCACTGCTTTATAGTATCTCTTGACATCTGGTAGACCCAATCCCCCTTTCTCTTTAGTCCTACTCAATGTTTCATATGCTATTCTAGGTTTTTTATTCTTCCATATGTATCTTGTTAACATTTTTTTCATTATCTTAAAGAAGGCTTCTGGAATTTTAATTGGTACCATTTGAAATCTATACAGTATTTTAGGCATAATTACCATTTTGACTAGGTTTATACGTCCTATCCAGGATGGATTTCCTCCTTCTAGTCTTTTTAAATCTTCCCTGATCTCATTTATCAAAGAGATATAGTTTAATCTATACAAATGCTTAGATGAGGCAGTGAGTTTTATTCCTAGGTATTTTATCTCTTTTTCTCTCCATATAAAGGGGAATTCTTTTTGTAGTTTTTCTTTTTCATTCTTTGATATATTAATATTCAAGATCTCTGTTTTCGTTGGATTAATTTTTAAATTTGATAGTTCACCGTACTCCTTCAGAATCTTCATTATATTTGGGAGAGTTATTCGGGGATTCCCCACATAGAACAATAAGTCGTCCGCAAAGGCCGCTACTCTATGTTCTATGGATCCTGTCTGAATTCCCTTTACCGATCCACTGTTTCTTATTATTGACAACAGAGGTTCGAGTGACAATACATATAGTAGAGGGGACAGTGGGCAGCCCTGTCTTGTACCGTTAGACATCCCAATGGGTTCTGATCTCTCCCCATTTACCGTGATGATTGCAGTAGGCTACCTATATAATTTACTTATCCACTCTCGCATTCTATCGCCTATCCCCAGCACTTTTAAGTTGTCCATCATAAAGCCCCAGTCCACTCTATCAAATGCCTTCTCTGCATCAATTGACAAGAGCACCACCGGGGCTTTCCCTTTTCTACTTTTCTGAATAAGCATCAGGGTTCTCAAGCCGTTATCTCTACCTTCTCTCCCCGGTACAAAGCCCACCTGGTCTCCATGGATCCATTCAGGCATCAGATCCCTCAACCTGTTTGCTAACACCTTTGCATACAGTTTAGTATCTGTGTTCAATAATGAGATAGGTCTATAGCTGGAGCACTGAGATGGATCTTTTCCCTCTTTGTGAATAAGTACTACATGGGCCTGTAGGGATTCTCTCCTCACTTCCATCCCACCTCCCAGAGCATTCATATATTTCTCCAGCTTGGGTAACAGTACTTCACTAAATTTCTTATAGTACTTAACTGTATAGCCATCCGGGCCTGGGCTTTCCCCCCCCCCCCCGTGCTTCTTAATGCTATTTTAATTTCTTCCTGGGAAATATCTGCGTCTAGGGAGTTCAACTGTGCTTCACTTAGTTTTGGTAATCCCGCATTTTTTAAGTATATCATCTTTTTTTCATTAATTCCCTCTTGAGCTTCTTTTAGCGGGCCTTGGGGACTAATATTATATAACTTTTTGTAATACTCCGTAAACACTTTAATAATCTCTTTATTTGAGTGGACCAACTCCCCCTTTGAACTTTTTATCTTTTCTATATAATTCCTATTTTTCTTTTTATTCAAAGCTCTCATTAGATATCTTCCTGGTCTGTCTCCCCATCTATATCTCTCGTTCAGAACCCTGTTGTATACTTTTCTCTTCTCCTCATCCATCAACCTCTCTAGCTCATCTTTTTTATCCAATAACTTCTGTCTCGTATCTTTTGTTATTTTCTTCTTATGGATCTGCTCCAAGTCCAATATTTCTTTTAAAAGCCCACTGACCCTCTCTCTTCTTTCCTTTTTCTTCCTTGCTCCTGCCGCTATCAAGATTCCTCTTATGAATACCTTGTGGCTTTCCCAGACTGTAGCTATCGACACTTCCTCTGTTTATTTCTCCCTAAAGTATACCTTAATCTCTTTCTCGATTTTCTGAACTAAATCCTCATCCAGAAGAAGAACTTCATTTAACCTCCACCCTAATCCTCCCGTCCACCTTCTTCCCCATCCCATTTTCATTACGACCGGAGCATGATCCGAGAACGTCCTTGCCTCTATGTCAATTTTAACCAGATGATCTATAAGTTGATGGTCTATTAAGATGTAATCTAATCTCGAGTATATCTCATGTGCATTAGAGAAGAAGGTATAGTCTCTGTCTTTCATATGCATTATTCTCCAGGTGTCCACTAGTTGATATTCATACATCACTTTTTTCAAAGCTCTCAGAGACCTACCCCCCTCTCTTTGCACGGAAGAGGTATTATCCTTTTGTGGGTCCATACAGAAATTTAGGTCTCCAGCTACAATCAAGCGCCCTTTTTTAAATTCCATTAATTTTTTCAACAGACCCTTCATATACATCTCCGGGTTTTTATTAGGGCAGTATATATTGGCTAAAGTACACTCAATCCCCTGAAGTCTACCTTTTAAGAATAAAAATCTCCCCTCCGGGTCAGTTCTTCTATCCTCCAGCTCAAATCTCATATTCTTTGCCAAACCTATTGCAACCCCTTTTGCTCTTTTAATTAGAGAATCTGCATAGTACCATGTTGGATAGTGTTTGGATTTCAATTTCACGTTTGCCTCTATCTCAAAGTGCGTCTCCTGTAAAAATACCACTGACGTAACCCTATGATGTAACTCATTAAACAACCTAAATCTCTTCCCTGGACAACTCAGCCCGTTCACATTATAGGTTATAAACTGTATTTCTTCCATCATTCCCAATTAACTCCAACTCTCTTCCAGATTGCCTCTTCCTCTTTATCCCTTCTGTCATGCAGAGTATTGACCCAATGCCCCTGGTTCTGCTGTACTGGAGTCCCATGTCCTTGTTCGGCTCTGGCATGCTGCTTCATTGATCTGGGGATCTGAAATCCATCCAGCTTGATGTCTGCACTGTAACATGCACATATGCATAGAATAGGAATAATAAAGAATATGTAAACCCTCATCTTGTAAAACAACCCATTCGGTTTAAAATAGAAATGAAAGGCAAAACATTTGAGTTTACATATAAAAACATTACAAATATGTTTTTCCCTTTTTTAATAAGTGGCCAGATAACTTCTGTTTTCAGCTGCATAAAGAGCTCATGGAGGAGAAACAGCAGCACACTGATCTTCCCAGTGAATGGCTGTGCAGACTCAGACAGTAGAGTAAAGTAGTTGAGGACTGGAACCCCTGTTAGTATTTTACCAGTGTCTCTGTCTCTGTTGTAGATTTTTCCTTGTTTAATGTTTGGTGAAACCATTGTCTCTGGGAAGTAAGGGACTCTCTAAAAGAGCCTCAGATAAACATAAAAGTCCAAGGACTAATCTTTTCTCACTTTACTACCTGAATTCCCCTTATTCTTGCCGACTCTATGCAAAGTTAAAAAGAAAATTTTTGGACATACATTTTAAGTGTATTGTTTTAGCACAAATGAATTATAAAATGTATTTAATGAACACACACAAGCATCTATATCTTCCCTGTAAATACTGTATCTAGGTAACTGGTAGAATTCATACTGCTCTTTAAATGACTTTTACTCTTGTATAATACTTTCTGAAGTCAATACTTGAAATAGTCCCATTGTGAATGTTGTAGGATTCTCATATACCATTTTACCATGGGGAAAGGGGGGAAAAAAAGCAGTGGCAAAGGAAAACAATAACCATCTTATAGTGACATTTTCACATGATGTGATCTTGTCATTTATCATAAATATATGCTTTGATAGATAATATTTGTAATTAGGTTACAGACTGACCTTTGTAATATCATCATGCGTATCACAGAAAGGATGAATGAAACATTTCTCTTACTTGACAGGCCATTTATAAAAACTTACCCTGTAATTTAAAAAGAACAACATTCTTGTACATTGTAATCATAGTTCTGCTGAGTACCGTGAAGGCTCCATTCACACCAGTGCTCTTAGTCTGCAGTATGTATGCATTTTTAACACATAGAAACTGCAGTTATAGTATTTCTTATTACTCTCAATAGCTTTGTTCACATACTTTAAAATGTTGCATGCTGATATGTGAATGTAGCTGTGTTTGTACCATTATGTCCCTAAATGCTTTTTGTTTTGTCAAATCAGTATTTATAAATAGAAAACATAACAAAGCATCTTGCATAATATTTAACAATACAGTTGAGGTTGGCCTGGTATAGACATAGGAGAATAGGAGTGCAGTCAGCTATCTGCCTTTTTTACACAGTATAGTAATATATTCTTTACATAGTTGCAATAATAATCAATATTATTATACATAAGTAAACTTGTTCTGGGGTATAGTCCCAGAAGGAAGAACAATACGAATATCCAATGTAGAGAGAGAACCTACCTGTGCACATCTGGCCTTTGTTGACTTAAGAATCAGCAAAATGCTTAAATTTCATATAATTTTTAACTTGTTAATATAATCTCAACAGTTGTTTTCAGTCCTATAAACAAAAATTAACAGTTTCCTGCAAAGAAAGCAATGAATACTGTACTTATCTGTACTGCTGCTGGTGCCACTGAGCTCCACTGAATTCCATCAAACTTTGCTACTGCATGTAGCAGATTGCTGAACGTTTGGGCATGCCAGATGCCTGGTCCCTTGTTCCAGTCTATAATTTCCTCTACTGGCCTCTGTTTCCAGCCAGAACATAGGGCAGCAGAAGAAACCACAGAGTGCAGCAATCTACATCCTATCCAAAAGTGTTAAATTATGAACATTCTTCAGCAAAGCCTGGATCTATAAAGAAGTGGAGTTGTGATATGGGCAGCAGAAGAGATAAGTATCATTGCTTTCTTTGGAGGGAGCTGCTAATTTCATTTTTAATATCAACATTGAAACTTTATATCCATTAGATTGTACGTTCCATGAGCAGGACCCTCCTATTCCATCTGTACTGAACTGTATTGTACGTGTACTATTAGTACACACCTGCCATAATTTAAAGTGCCTCTGACTAACCCCAAATAAAGTCCAGCTGTCCTAGTAGGTCTTTCCTGACATTTTCTTGGTCACATCCTACAGCAAAAGCCATGGTCCGCAGAGAGCTTCCAAAGCATCAGAGGGATTTGATTGTTTAAAGGTATCAGTCAGGAGAAGGGTAAAAAATAATTTCTAAGGCATTAGATATACCATGGAACACAGTGAAGACAGCCATAATCAAGTGGAGAAAATATGGCAAAACAGTGACATTACCAAGAACATGACGTCCCTCCAAAATTGATGAAAAGACGAGAATAATACTGGTATGGGAGGCTGCCAAGAGGCCTACAGCAACATTAAAGGAGCTGAAGGAATATCTGGCAAGTACTGGCTGTGTGGTACATGTGACAATAATCTCCCATATTCTTCATATGCCTGGGGTATGGGGTAGAGTGGCAAGACAGAAGCCTTTTCTTACAAAGAAAAACATCCAAGCTCTGCTAAATTTTGCAAATCTCCCAAAAGCACGTGGGAAATGTGTTATGGTCTGATGAAACCAAGGTTGAATTTTTAGGCCATAATTCCAAAAAATATACTTGGCGCAAAAACAACACTGCACATCACCAAAAGAACACCATATCCACAGTAAAGCATGGTGGTGGCAGCCTCATGCTTTGGGGCTATATTTCTTCAGCTGAAACAGGGGCCTTAGTCAAGGTAGAGGGACTTATGAACAGTTCCAAATACCAGTCAATACTGTCACAAAACCTTTAGGCTTCTGCTAGAAAGTATGACAACGACCTGAAGCATACATCCAAATCAACAAAAGAATGGCTTCACCAGAAGAAGATTAAAATTTTGGAATGGCCCAGCCAGAGCCCAGACCTGAATCCAATCCAAAATCTGTGGGGTGATCTGAAGAGGACTGTGCACAGGAGATTCCCTAGCAATCTGACATATTTGGAGTGTTTTTGCAAGGGAGAGTGGGCAAATATTGCCAAGTCAAGATGTGCCATGCTGATAGACTCATACTCAAAAAGACTGAGTGCTGTAATAAAATCAAAAGGTGCTTCAACAAATTATTAGTTTAAGGGTGTGCACACTTATGCAACCATATTATATTAGTTTTTTATTTTTACTTCCCTCCACCTAAAAGATTTCAGTTTGTTGTTCATTTGAGTTGTACAGTTTATAGGTTACATTAAAGGTAGAAAAAGTTCTGAAATTATTTATCTTTGTCTTATATTTTTACATCACAGAAACCTGACATTTTAACAGGGGTGTGTAGAATTTTTATATCCATTGTATTAAATCCTATATAATAATAATCTGTGGCTTTCATTAAAAAATGGTTATTCTTTCATGGAGATTTTTGTTCATTCACCTCCTGTTACAGAGTGACAACGGTCTCCAAGTTGTAGTAATATGTTGTCATCCTATCACACATCCATCTACAAATACACATTGTACAGGGATTGACTACCATTGCCCCTAATAGGAAGCCAATCCAGAGCCCCAAAAAATTACAGCAGTTGCTGAAGCGAGTGCTTGTACACATCACTTGTAGACAGTGGTTTAAAAAGTTGAAGGAAATTATCGGCATTGAGATGCTAGAAAAAAAGTGAACATTGTATTTTATAGAAAGAAAACATGGCAGTTGCTTAGGATACTAAGTGCTTTAGCATTCTACATGTCATCTGATTAGGGCTTAGAATTATTTAAAAACATTTCTTGAATATGCACAAAATATGTGTATTTACAGGCATAGACATTGGATTAGGTTATACCAGGATACAAACTAAAATATTTCTATAGTTTTTTGAAAAATGTTGATCGTTTTAACCACTTGCATTATGTTTTGTCATTGTTGTCTAGATAAATTATATATCTGGTGCTGTGTATGCTCAGATGCCTTCTAAATACTCACAGCACTATTGTTTTTTTCTGGCTTATTATTTCGTTATTAGTGGGAGCTAGTCCTGCCTTCCAACCCACTGAATAGGGACACAGTTAGCTAAATACATTGTACTTAGAAAAATCGCATTTTATTATTGTGTTCCTATTTTTACAGAAAGTGATTGTTGATAAGTAGTCTGAAAAAAATGTAGTTCTTTCTCAAAAAAATGTATAGTTTGCAGTAAGAGCAGGTAGCCCAAAATTTCTTGTAATAAAAAAGGTCAGTTGCTTAACAGCTTTCTTCAGCATATCTTACTTAATGGTGTCCAGTTTTATACTTCCTATCTTTCATTCTTCTGTTTTAAAAAAGACATTATTCCTAAAAAACAAAAGTGTTATTTAACACAAAAGCATTATTAAATTCCTTTCATCCACCAAGTGCATTCAGAATAGACTTGAAAAAGGGTAAGAACATAGCATCAGCATTTTAAATGTCATATAACAGTCTAGAAAAAGTTCCTCTCTGTGAGTTATTTTCGATGGGGCTCATTTTTAAAGGTTATGTTCCCTCATATTCCCCTTTCATAAGTGTAAAAATATCAAGGTTAATGTAATGCTCAGAGGTGCACTGCAATTTCATTTTTAAGACTTGTATTTACACTGGTAGCTTGTATCATGTGCGCTATATACAATGTAATAAAATACCTGACACATTTAATATACACAGACTATTAAAGGTTCTCCTGGAAAAAAAAACCCAACACTTTTCACTTAAATAGGAAGGCTTTTCAGCGATTTACATCCCTCAGCTCATTAACTTCCACTGGATAGCCAAGGGCTGTTTGAAATCTAAAGCATTATCAGAATTTATCTGTATTTAAATGGACTGCTTGTTTGGGGATTTGCTGCCAGAGACACTTTTAAAAGTGAATGGGCATCTATGCCAGTGCTACCCTTAAATAGTCCGCTGCAGCTCAGCTGATCTTTGCATTCCATTGGAAGTTAATGAGCTGAGGGCTACATATCACTGAAAAGCCTTCCTTGGTGAATAAGTGGAATTAATTTAACTCTGTCTTCGAAAAACTCTTTAAAACTCAAACAGGATGCCTCACTAAAATCTTATTTTTTTTAAACTAAATCTTAAAAAAAATAGAAAAATTATATATATATATATATATATATATATGTGTGTGTGTGTGTGTGTGTGTGTGTGTGTGTATTGTAAACAACCCTTACCTTGTAAAATAACCCATTCAGTTTAAAATAGAAATGAAAGGCAAAACATTTGTGTATACTGTGTATATAGGGAAAACAGTATAAATACCCTTTTTTCCCTTTTATATAAGTGATCACATACCCTCTGTTCTCAGCTGCATAAGAGGTTTAGAGCTGGGGGAGGAGAAACAGCATACACTGATCTTCCCAGTGATAAGTTGTGCATAATAATAATAATAATAATAAAACAAAACAGAGGGTGCACTGGCCTAGTGCATTATCCTTAAAATATGTATTTTATTATAAAAATGATGGTAACTATTATGCTCACAAACTGACAGATGCATAATAGCTCGTCATAATAAAACAGCAACCTCCTGTCCACGATATCACATCACAGAATGGGACACAGGGAGATTCAGCTGGCTAACACGTTTCAAGGACTTGCCTCTTCCTCAGAGCCATCGCATAGGCTGTGCACAGGGAGCTTGTCAGCACAGGTCTGATGGATCTGAGGAGGGCAGGCTCAGTTCTCAGCACAGCTAAAGAAAAAAAAACTGACCACGCTATGTTATCATGCCTAGTGTGGTCAGTTTAGCTAAGAAAGCAGAGGGACTGGCAGGAACACCAGGTGTTTCGCACAAAGGAAGCAATACAAAGAGACCAGGGTATTTTTTCATACAAGTACATCGTACAGCAGGCACATATTAAGAATATGAGCTGTTGGGTTTACATATTCTGTAAGTTTATTTATTTATTATTATTATTATTATACATGATTTATATAGCGCCAACAGTTTGCTCAGCGCTTTACAAAATAAAGGGAGACAATACAGCAACAATACAGTTCAATACAAGAGGATTAGGAGGGCCCTGCTCCTTGGAGCTTAAATCTAAGAGGACGGGGCTGGTGGTACAAAAGGTAATAACTGTGGGGGATGGACTGAATATTGTTTAAATTAAATTAGCACAAGGAACAGTGCATACATTGAACAAGATATTGGCTCTTAAATCTTTAGATCTCTGCTCCCCCCACCCCCACCACATATCCTGGTAGAGGTAATCTTCCAGTGCAATAAGGGTTAATTTAGACTGGATCTGTCATAGGCAGTTATCAATAGTTTAGATTTTTCCCGCATTGTCTGCCCCCCACTCCAGTCATAAAGGCTGTACTATAGCTCCCTACCATGTAAAGTGCTTTCTGAATGGAGGAGGTCATCCCTTCATTCATTCACTTGTCCTCCAATAATCGAGAACTCACTGCTGATTCACACTAAAATAGAAGTAGTCCTCCTAGACAGAGTAGTACAGTATTCTAAAATATGGCAACCATGGGTGTTGCACTTTTTGTCCCCCCCCCCCCATTTCAATGACTCTCTGCTTCTTCCCTAATAGAATTACCCTAACATATCCCCAACCCCCCCTTTTATTTGCATTTCATGTGTTTCCCTAGGAATCCCTCTATCCCCCACCCCTCTCCTTTTCCCATTCTTCTTTTTCTTTCCTTGTTTTCTCTGCTTATTAGTCTCTACCAATCTGAACTTGACAACTGTGGCCTCTCACATACATGCCATTTACAGCTACCTGCTGGTTTATTAACTCAAGCCTTGGTCTATTTTCTTGATCTAAACTGGGTCCTCTCTTCCATTGACTTTTATCTTATAATGTAAGTGTCTACATTGTCATCGCCTGTGTTATCTAATGGCCATGAAGGTCCACTGTTTGGACTGCTTTACGCTTTTGTTTGTTGTTTTTCTGTAAGCTTACAGTTTGAGATCCCCCACTGAGTTCAACGTTTTATTACATAACCAGCCTCTGCAGGTTACTAAAGCAATGACCTGTACAGGACATGTATTTCATGAGTTCTTTTATCATGTTTTAGGGCGGTTACCCTAATGCTTCTGATACCTTCTCCCAGTACCCATAACAAGCCACATACTTGTCTGTCTATATTCTGCCAAGATGTTCTCTGTGTGTTCTGCTTGGATTTTCTAAAAATCCTCACTTTGGGATCTTGCTCCTCCGATGCCTGTGCACCACAATCTTCATTCATTTCATGTCTCTATTCCACAAAGACAAGTCTACCACAAACCTAGGCAATTACTACCATATCAAAAATATACATCAACAGAGGTTATGTTATTGAATACAACATGTAGGAATAAGGAGTAAATCGATCCAATGATATGTGCAGCTGAAGCTTGAAGCTTAAACTTTCGTAGAAAAGGTCAATTTGACCCCCTCCATCTCTCACCCCCTGAGCCTGCCTATTTATACCCTTTTTAAAGTGTAAAACCAACATTTGGAAACAGTGGAGAATACATAACACACTGTCAGTTTTTTTCTCTTCACTTTCCATCCTAGAGACACAACAGAAAGTAACAGGAGATCTCTTTCAAGGAAGGGGATGAACTGGGACAGGTTTATTCACTGAAAGATTGCCCTTGTTCCTGTGACAAATCAAAAAGTTTGGATTTCTCACCAATTTCTGTACTAGAGTAGAAATGAGGGTGAATCCAACCTCCAAAGAGATTCTACACACTTCTAGGTGGCTTTGCTGACCAAGTGAAAAGCACAGGAAATGACAAAGACAGGGTCAAGCTAAATATTTACAGCAATGGTAGAGATTTGCATTGCAGATTGAAAGACTGTGATAACTAATGCCTAAGAACAAAGATGTACTCATGATTGCCTCTTAGGAAATGACTCAGGTTTACAAGCAAAATCTGCCTATTGTTTACCTGTTTTCTCCTGTTTAGGGCTACCCTAGCCAACAAGAATGTATCTTTGAGGCAGTCATTATTCTTCATCCATAGAGCTCTTCTGCCTCAAATCCTTTGCTTTGAAACTTGTGCAGCTGCATCCTCTTCTGTCTTTCTCTCTTTTAATAGAGTCCTTCACATAAAATAAACATTCTGTCTTAGCATGCTCACAGTGTGCCTACCTGAAAAACCATGTGCCTTACTGAGCAAACATGACAAAATGCATTCAGCCTATGACAACATTACTCATTAGTAGTAACATAAAAATTATTATGTTTCTATTTTCACTCTCTTATGCTTTTTTCTTTTATAGAAACATTCCACTTGCAATATGCATATCAATGGTGACTGTAACAGTTGGTTATGTCTTAACCAATGTGGCCTACTACACAGCCATTACAGCAGAAGAACTGATAAATTCCAGTGCAGTTGCTGTGGTAAGAAAAAAACCTATGTAATTGGTAATCTTCAGATGCTTTTGATGCAGATATTTGAATTACCTCAAACTTAAGGATAAGTGATATTTTCATGTACAGTAAATAATCTATTGACCATACATAGATGTGCGGTGGAAAAATGCAAGTGTGATTCACAGGATTTAGGCAGCAGAATGTGTTGTGCATTTATACAAATAGCTGAATTTATGTATTTTTTTTTTTCTAATAACAATTTTTATTGGTTTTCATGCAAGTACAAACAGTACAGTAAAAGAGTATATGGGAAAGAAAATAAACATAACAGAGATATACATCGATGGCAAAACTACAAAGGGTCAGGATCAGTTGAATCATATAATAACAGTGTGGAAATTATCAGGGCCTTTTATTTTAGGTCGGCATAGAGGAAGTGAAGGAATCCCACGGGCACCAAATCTCAAACACAGCAAACGAACAACCATGTAATGCAGTCAAATATTCCATCTGTCTTACATCAGCAATAATTTTGTACAAAGTCTGCAATGAAGGGGGAGTAGAAGATAACCAACACATAGGAATGCTTCTCCTGGCTGCAGTCAGAACATGTACAGCAAGTTTTCTGGATGGTTTAGGTAGACCCGGGAATGGTAAACCCAGCAAAAAATGTAATGGGTCAAGTGGGAGAGAGATATGTAACAACGATTGCAACAAGGAGCGGACCTCTTCCCAAAAAGGAATAATGGAGCTGCATGTCCAAAAAATATGATAGAGAGAACCCAGGTCTCTACTACAGCGCCAGCAGACAGGAGAAGCACTCGGATTATAAGCATGGAGAACTTCAGGTGTTTTGTACCATAACATCATGATCTTGTATATATTTTCCTTAAAAACCACACAGACAGAAGATCTAGATGCATTTTCCCAAATTTTCTTCCACGTTAATAAATCAATATCACATTGTACAAATTGAGACCACCTGCGCATGTAGAGGTGAGTGTCATTGGCTAAAGGGGGGGCATCCATAAGAAGCTTATGAATATTAGAGATAATACCCTTTTGATGGGGACCCTGCATACATAAACGTTCGAAGGGAGTAGGCTTCCCCAGAATCAATAAGGGTGATAAGGTAGAAAAAAAGTGGCGTATTTGAAGGTAAATATAAAAATGTTGGGGAGGTAAAAGAGCTTTTTTCTGAAGATCCACGAATGAGCATAACTTACGAGTCACCGGGTGAATCAAGTGACGCAGTTGAAAAAGGTCAGCTACTACCCAGAGGGACATCCGGGATATGGCCATATTGTCTGGAAGGTTAGGATTATAGAGAATATTTGTCAGTGGGGAGCAGTCAGAGGCCAGTGAAAATTTAGCCTTACATTTCTGCCAAACAGTCATAGAAAAGTGCATGGGACCAAGGAATAGGTGGCGGAAGGATGAGACATCCACTGCTGAGGTCGACCAAAGGAGGGAGCATGGATGAGTTGGGGACAGTTGCAAGGATTCGATCTCAGTCCAAGTGTTGGGAGGATGATGGGTAGACCATGACAAGAGAAAACGAAGGTGAGTTGCATAATAGTATGTTATTATATCCGGCGCCCCCAATCCCCCCTAGTGCGCGGAGAGAGCAAAACAGAACGTGCAATCCTGTGCCGCTTGTTATGCCAAATGAAATGCAAGAAAGATTTTTGAAGGGAGTGCAGTTTGGACATAGGAACGGGGATGGGGAGGGTTGCAAACAAATATAAGAGTTTTGGTAACACGGTCATTTTTAATACGTTAATGCGTCCGAGAAAAGAGATGGGCAGGGCATCCCAGTGTTTCAGAGAGCGAGAAATTGCTATAAATAGTGGAGGGAAATTGGCTTCATATATGGATTGGTAAGAGGAAGTAAGATTAGTACCTAAATATTTTAAAGAATGGGTGCACCACCGGTAGGGAAAGGCTTCCTGAAGTGAAGATAAAATGGCAGGTGGGACATGTATTGGGAGTGCCTCAGTTTTGGACGTGTTGACTTTGTAGCCTGATATAGCCCCAAATTGTTTCAGGGTCTTATGCAAAATTGGTAAGGAGGTATGGGGACACGTAAGTGTAAGGAGGATGTCATCAGCAAACAACGATAATTTGTACTCATGGGAATGGGATTGTATCCCGCGAATATCTGGATTCGACCTGATGGCGATAGCTAGTGGTTCCAGACAAAGAATGAACAGCAAAGGAGAGAGTGGGCAACCCTGACGTGTGCCATTTGACATCCGAAAGGGGAGTGAAAGAAAAGAAGCTAATCTGACCTGCGAAAAGGGGGGCGAATAAAGGGCCTTCAAGGCTGCTACAAATGGGCCCCTAAAACTAAATTTCTCCAAGACCCTGAACATGTAAGGCCAACTTAAACGGTCGAAAGCTTTTTGAGCATCTAAGCTCAATAACACAGTAGGGGTGGAGGATCGATTAACCAAGTCAATCAGATCAATGGATCTCCTGGTGTTATCTGCAGCATGTCTGGCAGGTACAAAGCCCACTTGGTCCCTATGTATGAGTTTGGAAATAATTCTGGACAATCGATTGGCCAAAATTTTAGTGAAAATCTTGTAGTCGGAATTGAGTAGGGCAATGGGGTGGTAGTTGTCCACAATAGAATGATCTTTATCGGGTTTAGGGATAACCGAGATATATGCCCGGGAGAAATCAGTCTGGGGTGTGATCCCCTTGAAAAGATCTCGATAAAAAGAGAGGAGATGAGGGGCCAGGATACCAATAAAGGATTTATAGTAGGAGTAAGGCAGTCCGTCCGGACCCGGGGCTTTACGAGAGGGGAGATGTTTAATTGTGTCCAATAATTCCTCTAGCGTAATATCAGCATTAAGGGTAGCAATGTCTGAGGATGATAGTCTCGGAAGTGACAGGGGGTCAAAAAAACGATCAAACGATGACTGTGTGAGGGGTGGATGAAGATCTGGGGACAGACAATTATACAGTTTCTCATAAAATGAGCCAAAAAGGGTTGCCATGACCCGGGGGTCATAGGTAGGGTTTCCATTTGGTTGCATTAAAAGATCAGGTAATGCAGAACACGACTGAGCTTTGAGTCGATTGACCAACATACGATGGGGCTTGTTAGAAAATTCGTAAAATTTCTGCTTAATCCACAAGAGGGATTGTGCAGTCTTATTGGAGTCGAGAACTTTAATTCGGTCCCGTGGAGATGTTACCCTCCGGAGTCCAGAAATGGACGGCTTGGCCAACAACCGTCGCTCCGCCAAAACCAGTTGATGTATGAGAGAGGCTCTAGCACTCGCCGAAGACTTTTTTAAACGAGAACCCATAGAAATACAGAGTCCTCGAAAGACTGCCTTGTGGGCCTCCCACAGAGTTGAGGAAGAGCTTACGGAGCCAACATTGTGGGCAAAATAGGTGTCAAGTCCCTGGGACAACTCATCTCTAAGATGATCTGTGGAAAGAAAAGTCTCATTAAGGCGCCAATGACATGGTTTGAGAATGACCGGAGGAAATAAAAGGTTTAAAGTCAGAGAGGCATGGTCAGACCAAGTGATGGGATTGATTTCGGAAGAAACCAGGAGCGGAAGCAGTGGGGCAGAGATAAAAAAGTGATCTAGGCGGGAGAAACTACGGTGAGGGGTGGAGTAGAAAGTGAATTGTTTATGGAGGGGATGTTTAATCCGCCAAGCGTCAAAGAGACGATGTTCCCTTATCAATCTACGAAAAGATTTTGAAGAGGAGCATTGCCGCTTCGAGGGGGTGGACTCAAAAAGGGACTTCCTGTCTTTATGGGGGGAAAAAATCAAATTGAAATCCCCTCCAACAATCACCTGCGAAGTGGAGATGGAATCTAGGTTAGCGAGTGTTTGGGAAAGGAATTGCAATTGACCCGTATTTGGGGCGTATAAATTCAACAAAACAAGGGGAGTGTCACCAAGCATACAGTTCAAAATAATGAAGCGACCCTGGTGGTCAACCTTGGAGGAAACAACCCGAAGGGAGCAGTGTGACCCAATCAAAATTGCCACCCCGGCCTTCCCGGAGGGATCAAAGGCTGAATAAGCTTGGGAAAAAAATCTCGAGGCAAAACGAAAAGAGCCAGTTGATTTGAAATGGGTCTCTTGTACAAAAATAATGTCTGCTCCTGAGGATCGAAATTCCCTCAAAGCCATCCACCGTTTTTGAATGGAGTTAAGGCCCTTGACATTGTATGACAAAAACCTCAAAGCCATTATAAAATAACAACGATTGAAGTACTTGTAGTAGAATGAAAAATGATTGAAATACCATCGATGTAGAAGAATAAAACACAAAAATCATAAAACAATCAGATAACACAAAAAAAAGAAAAACATAATAAAAAACAGATATCCACAAGGATATAAACTTGGGAACGTCAACTAAGCCCAAGTCGTCTAGGCCAGTGGCTAGACAAAATCGGGGGCAGCACGACATCCGACTCAACAGGGGGGTCACCCAACCCGGCCAGAAGAAACAAAAGCAAAAAGAGCACCCAGCAAGGGTTTGGCCAGTCAGGAGAACAAAACCGGTATAGAACCCATGTATAGAGCAGGGGAGAGGGATCAACACCATATTCACCACAGATGATCACCCCAGAGAATCATCAGGCAGGCGGATCTCCTGGTCGAGAGGAACGTGGACGTTGCTGGGTGCGCAAGAGTCTCTTCCGATCTCTGCGGACCGGTGTCCAGATCTTGTTGGGAGTGATGGAGGGACGAGAAGGAGTAGGAGGCAATGAGGACACATCATCCGACAGAGGAGGAAGACCCAGCTGTTTCAGAAAAAAGTCTGCCTCATGAAGATCCCGGAGAACAACTTGGGTATTATCCTTAGAGACAACCAGCTTGAAGGGAAACCCCCAACGATACAGGACTCGGTGTTGCTGGAGGTGTGTGGTGATCGGCTTCAGAGCACGCCGTTTGGCAAGAGTAAGCGGAGAAAGGTCGCAGAAGAGCTGGAGTTTGTCACCTTTGAATTCCAAAGAAGATGTTTGTCGAGCCGCTAATAGTAAGGCTTCTTTACTTTGAAAGTAGTGTAAGCGTACTATAACGTCTCGTGGTCTGGTGCCCTCAACAGGTTTAGGGCCCAGAGAGCGATGAGCCCTATCCATTTGCCAATCTGTCTCTGGAACCTTTGGTGCAGTTGCGATGAAGAAGGACAGTAGGTGGCGGTGTAGTTGTGCGTCAGTGATAGATTCGGACATACCGCGAATACGGATATTTTGGCGCCGTTCTCTGTTTTCCAGGTCCTCTTGTTGGAGCTGCATCTGGTACATGGAGTGTTTCAGATATGCGTTATCTTCCTCAAGGTCATGAACGTATTGCACCAATTCATCAAATTTGTTTTCCAATTTATCCGTGCGGTCTCCAATTTGGGTTATTTCCCCTCTGAGATCTATAGCCAATTTACCAACTTCAGCGGCAATAGAGGCGGTAATGTTGCGCAAAAAGACCTGCAGCTTATCGTCCAATGCGGAGACTGTGAGTGCAGATGATGTAGCCTGCTGAGGATTTTGGCTGGGGGCTGGAAGATACCCTGGTGTAGGGTGGTCCATGTCCCCTCCTTCTGTGGCTTGTGAGTCAGAATCCTCCATTAGAGGAGGAATCAGAGCAGAGGCTGTCAGTTGCTCTGATTTGGAGCAAGGTGCAGTACCTTCTGCGGCCACTGGGGTCCGGGATCGTTCCTCGGACTCCTGTCACAACTTGAGGCCGGGGATTGCGGCCTAGAGAGAAACCGCCGAAGCGGCGAGGGCCGCGGGTCCTGTGGGTGCGGGGAGGGGGGCTTCCAGCGCCCTATTTTCCCCATGGACACCTCCCCTTAATGCCGTGCCGGGTGCTTTGACTATGTGACTCACCCGAAGCGGCGGGATCGCCGTGGAGCGGAGCGGGTGAGTCACTATTTGGCCGGGGATGAGCGGAGCTCAGCAAGCAGCGTCCACCATCATCCCTGGTCGCGCATGCGCCCCCAGCTGAACCTGAATTTATGTATTTAATCAAATTTGGCTAGCTATTGGCAACCGAGTAATATTGACTGTTCAGGCATATTCTGACACTCCTTTTCCTGACTTCAATCTTCAGCACAATTTCCCATGCTGATGATTAGAGATGAGCGAATCGAACCTGGCGAAGTGGAATTCGTTTCGAATATCAGGAAAAATTCTATTCGCATCGAATCCGAATTTTAGCAAACTTCGGGTGCACGAATCAAATTTTTCCCGATCAGCCGGCAAAAGTGTCACTGCAGAGAGCTCCGCTACTTCTGACAGTTCTGACAGTTCATTTACAGCGGTTGAAACATTGTATCTATTTGTTTCCATTTAGGATACAGATGTTTTTATTCGGAAATAAATAGATACAATGTTTCAACCGCTGTAAATGTGAAGGAACTGTCAGAGAACTGTCAAAAATAGCGGAGCTCTCTGCAGATACACTTTTTGCTGTACTTTAATTCTTCTTCTTTTCATTCTTCTTATTCTTTTCATTCTTCTTCTTCTTCTTTTCATTCTTCTTTTCATTCTTCTTCTTCTTCTTTTCATTCTTCTTCTTCTTCTTTTCATTCTTCTTCTTCTTCTTTTCATTCTTCTTCTTCTTCTTTTCATTCTTCTTTTCCTTCTTCTTCTTCTTCTTTTCATTCTTCTTTTCATTCTTCTTCTTCTTCTTTTCATTCTTCTTCTTCTTCTTTTCATTCTTCTTTTCATTCTTCTTCTTCTTTTCATTCTTCTTCTTCTTCTTTTCATTCTTCTTTTCATTCTTCTTCTTCTTCTTTTTATTCTTCTTCTTCTTCTTTTCATTCTTCTTTTCATTCTTCTTCTTCTTCTTTTCATTCTTCTTCTTCTTTTCATTCTTCTTTTCATTCTTCTCATTCTTCTTTTCATTCTTCTTTTCATTCTTCTTCTCATTCTTCTTTTCATTCTTCTTCTCCTTCTTTTCATTCTTCTTTTCATTCTTCTTCTTCTTCTTTTCATTCTTCTTTTCATTCTTCTTCTTCTTCTTTTCATTCTTCTTCTTCTTCTTTTCATTCTTCTTTTCATTCTTCTTCTTCTTCTTTTCATTCTTCTTCTTCTTCTTCGTCGTGCCCCGTGACTGCCCAAATGAGTGAAGTGTGCGGTGATTCTAAGATCGACGGCACTCATCTGCATGTCATACTGACTGACAGTATTATTTCTCTTCCCCAGCAGACTCCAAGGGCATTTAAATTAAAGGTACAGTGTTCTGCACTAATATAAAGGCTCTCTGAAGCCTAGAAACCCTTTTAATAAGTTAAATTCGCAGCGAATAAATTTGCATCGAATCGAATTTCTCCCGCAAATTCGGCGAATCAGCCGAATCGAATTTTTGAATAATTCGCTCATCTCTACTGATGATACATTAATAAATGTCATACTTGTAACAGCTACCAGCTGACATTGTGTGCAGCTGCTCACTGTCAAACCTGGCTGTCACTGACAACTTAAGTCCATACTAACAATTGAGAAACAGTTAGAGGGGTTCAAACTAATGTGATCACCGTATTGACTATGACATATTGATCACATACAAGCTAAAGGTTTAAGTTAGAAAAAAATGGTTTCTGCTTGTAGAGGCCACAATAACCTGTAGTTGGCAATGTTCCCCTGTTTAATACTGTAGTTGTCTGATACAATTATAGTATACAAATACTAAATTATTATAAAAAATTGTAATCATTCAAATTATAAATTATATAATTATCATATGAAATCCATATATTTAAATTATTTAGTCACCGAGTTATAGTCAAGTTAACTAGGTCATACTGATGCTCAAAAATTTGGTCTAGGCATCTAGGCTTCAATGACCACTGGGCATGGGGGTTTAATTTTTACCTATAAATAAAGGGTGGTGAGCGCACTTAATATGTTGGTGTCAAGGAAGTGGAAAAAGAGAGACTCACAGGCTGTGAGGCAAGTGGAATCTCTTGGACAAACTGAGACACTGGCTGTTGATCCCCAATGTGGCCTGCCTGGCACCCTTACTATGGAGGAGCCTAACCCCCTGTATGGGACTGAAGATTGTGACAGGTCATAAATAAAAACTTCACAAAATATCAGTAGATGGATTGGGGGCAGTAGAAGAAGGGGAACATCAGAGAAGACAGGATCAAACAGCCTTTTTACACAATGCGGAGGATTAACCCCTTAGGTTCCACAAGGGGAATCTTAAATTCCCAGATAATACTGCCTCAAGATGGATCCCTGCATCCATAAAAGGGAATACCACCCAGGTAGCAATACCAGTCTCATCCCTTAAAGGGAACCGTGATGAATGAGAATCATTCAAATAAACCCACACAGATCCTGTCTGATGACCTACCATCCCTTAGAGGGAAAACCACCCAGTTTTCTGACCCACTACTGATGACATCTGTAATATTGATATAAAGGCACATTTCATATGCGCATTCGGTGAGTGCGCATTATCTACTATATCACCGCACGGACACCGGTTCCAATTATTACAGGAGCACAAGAGTCACTTTATGAACTGTCTTTTATCTCTTTATTTATGAACTATTTATTGGATATATTTCATATTTAGTGAATTTTATATATACATATTTTTTATGATTTTATTGAGCTTTTAGCGCTGCACCCTTGTTTTTACCTGGCATTAATACTTGACTAAAATTTAGAGAGGAGTGAGTCTCCATGGACATCCAGTAATATTAAAAATTGATAATATCACTCAGGGTGGGTTTTTTGCTTGTTCAACTTTTATTTCTGTTTAAGCTGTTGTTTGGTTGACCTGCAGTCACGTGGACGCCTACATAAATAAAATAGAAAAACACTTCAATAACCTCTCAAAGCATATACAGGTGCATGTCAATAAATTAGAATATCATCAAAAAGTGAATTGATTTCAGTAATTCAGTTCAAAAAGTTAATATATATTATATAGATTCATTAAACACAGAGTTATATATTTCAAGCATTTCTTTCTTTTCATTTTGATCATTATGGATTACAGCTAGCAAAAACCCAAAATTCAGTATCTCAGAAGATTAGAATATTGTGAAAAAGTTCAATATTGTAGACTGATGGTGTTACACTTGAATTAGCTAATTAACTCAAAACACCTGTAAAGGTTTCCTGAGCCTGTAAATGGTCTCTGGTTCAGTAGGCTACACAATCATGGAGAAGACTGCTGACTTGACAGTTGTCCAGAAGACAGTTATTGAGACCCTCCACAAGGAGGCTAAGTCACAAAAGGTCATTGCTAAAGAAGCTGGCTATTCACAGAGTGCTGTATCCAACCATATTAACAGAAAGTTGAGTGGAAGGAAAAAGTGTGTTAGACAAAGGTGCACAAGCAGTAAGGATAACCACAGCCTTGAGAGGATTGTGAAGCAAAGGCTTTTCAAGAATTTGGGGGCGATTCACAAGGAGTGGACTGCGACTGCTGTCAGTGCTTCAAGTGCCACCACACAGACGTATCCAGGAAATGAGCTACATCTGTCGCTTTTCTTGTGTCAAGCCACTCCTGAACCAGAGACAACGTCAGAAGTGCCTTACCTGGGCTAAGAAGAAAAAGGACTGGACTGTTGCTCAGTGGTCCAAAGTCCTCTTTTTGGATGAAAATAAGTTTTTCATTTCATTTGGAAATCAAGGTCCTCTTTTTGGATGAAAGTAAGTTTTGCATTTCATTTGGAATTCAAGGTCCCAGAGTCTGGATGAAGAGGGGAGAGGCACAGAATCCAAGTTGCATGAGGTCCAGTGTAAAGTTTCCACAGTCAGTGATGATTTGGGGAGCCATGCCATCTGCTGGTATTGGTCTGTGTTTTATGAAGTCCAAAGTTAGCACAGCCCTCTACCAGGAAATTCTCGAGCGCTTCATGCTATCCTCTACTGGCCAGCTTTATGGAGATGCTGCTTTCGTTTTCAAGCAGGACTTGGCACCTGCCCACACTGCCAAAAGTACCAATACCTGGTTTAATGATCATGGTATCACTGTGCTTGACTGGCCAGCAAACTCGTCTGACTTAAACCCCATAGAAAATCTGTGTGGTATCATCAAGAGGAAGATGAGAGGCACCAGACCCAACAATGCAGACGAGCTGAAGGCCGCTATCAAAGCAACCTGGGTTTCCATAACACTTCAGCAGTGCCACAGGTTTATTGCCTCCATGCCACGCTGCATTGATACAGTAATTAATGCAAAAGGACCCCCGACATAGTATTGAGTGCATACTATACTGTACATTGACTTTTCAGTAAGCCAACATTTCTGTATTAAAAAATCTTTTTATTATTGGTCTTATGTAATAGTCTAATGTTTTAAGTTACTGAATTTTGGGTTTTCACTAACTGTAAGCCATAATTATCAAAATTAAAAGAAGGAAGTGCTTGAAATATATCACTCTGTGTGTAATGAATTTAGATGTTATATGAGTTTCACTTTTTGAATTGAATTACTGAAATGTATTAACTTTTTAATGATATTCTAATTTATAGAGAAGCACCTGTATTTAAACATACATTGAAAATACATACAGTTTTACCCATGTCTAAAAAATATTTATATATTTTTACAATCATAAGTGCATTTTTGTCTGGACAATGATATCATCAAAATCAAAGCAAAGTAATATGGAAAAAAAAATTGGCCACGACTGTGTATGCCACTTCGTCTCTTTAATCTTAATTTCTAAAAAAAAAAATCAGTTCTGATCTTTAAATAATATAAAAAATGTAAAACCCTTAATAAAATAAAAAAAAATACTAAAAAATAAAAATTGCTACTGGCAAGCCATTAGGATTTCTTTGCAAAGAATATAATGATCCATTATCTTTTGCAGCTTCAAAAATTTACTATTCTATCATGTTGATTTTGTGTTTCTCTTGTGTATTATCTCTTGTATTTGGACATGAACTATGAAAACTTCAAAAATAATTAGCTTATATGCAGTTAAGCACAGCTGGGTCTGTATAATCATTTTGTAGTAAAACATAGAAAAATCTTATCTGAGCAGTGAAAATCTAGTTAACCAATTGCTTATAGTTAGAGATGAAGAAGGTTGGTGCATGCTCTTTATCAGCTTTATAAGAAATTAGAGGGTCAAACTGTCACTCTGTCTAATGTTAATTCAAGCGCCAAAACTAATTAAATAACTATATTATTTTCTAGTGCTAACAACCTAGAACAAGCTAGTTTTACTTTTGTGTGTAAATTGCTAATATCTGATTATAATAATAATATTTATCATGCTGTGTACATCTGTTCATGGTAATTGAGAGAAATGAAAGAATATGTTTTGATTTATGTAATCTAACATATTTAGTTAAATGGATATTTTCTGCTCACAAATCTGTATAAACGGATGTCTAGTACAAGGCTCAGGCCTGCTTATTGACTGTTATCAGAACATGTCTCTCCATATTTCTGGTACTGCATTGATAAACATAATGAATGCTGCTGAATACTCCTAATTGTTCACTGCTTTTTTCTCTTTTACTAATAGTTATAGGCTATAGCATAATAGCCATCTGCAGGGTGACACACACTATAGTGACAGATGGATGGAGTGTCATAGTATAATTGTGTAAAAATGCAGATAGTGCCTGTTTCAGCAGTGAAAGGGTCCTGGATCAGGTGTGAGACTTAATGAAAACAGGTGGACATTCCACATAAATGGGTATTCTATAGTGAGCTTTTGCTCATATGTGCTGTGAGAGTAGCTTGAAGCCTGACATTTTGGGAGCATGTGTCCAGGTCTGTCTAAACCACTCTGATTGCCAGCCAAGCCAGAATGACATCTGAGAGTTGGAGATTGTGAAGGAACAAAGGTAGCCCACATCCAAACAGACTGGCGTGTCTGTACTAAGCAAGTAAGTAGTACAGTAGCAGAAGAAAACAATTAAGAAGAGTGGCTGAAACTGGCACAGCTATGTTTGAAGAAGAAATAGACAAAGAAATGCTAAATAACCCCTGCATGGGCAGAACATTTTTATTACTTTTACATTTGGATGAATAAAAGTGTGAAAAAAACCTAAAGTACATTCTGCTGAGTGGAATAAATCTTGGAAAACTCTCAATTTCAAGCTAAATCTTCCAATTGTTAGAGGAAGTGCGAGGCAAAAGTGGCGTCCCTTCTGCTAGGAGTCTGTTTAACGCTTCTTAAATATAAACTTTCTTATATTAAAATGTGTATGCATGTTTTACATGTTCCATTGGAAGACACAGCACATCATATTTGGAGTGTGTGTGTGTGTCTGTGAACTTTAAAGGACAGTACAGTTAGTGTCAATGCACAATTTTCTGGAATTGTGAAAGTTGTGGTGAACTCTGCAGTGTGAGGTCTGCAGTGGTTCTGCAGTATGAGGTGCCTAGAAAGAGTACAATGAAAGTTTGTGCCCAAGTTAACACAAATAAAGTTGCTTCCCCTCTAATTCTTGAATATTATTCTTGAATAATTGTATACCTCTACTGGCTTTCACTACAGAAATAGGAAAACAAGCTCTCATAAAACTTATCTAAGAAGATAGTTGCAGGGAAGCAGGAGACAGGGGCGGACTGACCATTTGGAAACCTGGGCACTGCCTGACGGCCCAGGGTCAGTAGGGGACCCATGATCCCCTATTGCCTGGGGGCCCCATGAGTTGTCAGTCCGCCCCTGGCAGGAGATACATGCTAGTGCAACATGGGTGCAAGTAAACCAGCTGACATCATACAGAGGGATGTGAGTGTTCCTCAGCATCCAGGATAAACCCTGACAAAACATGGAAGCAAATGTGTTATGTGAGGTGCAGTAAATGGATGTATGCAGTTATCAAATGTTTCCTGTTCCTGGATACAGCAAAAGGTAACCTGGTCTAAGATCTGTGTTTGCCCACCAGGTTTATGTTGTTAAAGTTCTAAAGTCAAACCTAGCAACCATGAAAAAGTCCAAGTCAAGTCTGCAGGGCTTGACAAGGCACCTGTGTCTGCTGTTGTTTCACCACTTGGCTGTATGAGTGGAATGGCAGGTCTACAGAGAGAACAGTTTTATTGCAACTCCAGTGCTCCAAAATAAAAGTGAAATCTCAGGCATGTGGTAAGACTTTATTAAAGAAAAGAGTGCTGGGAATGATAAGTCAGTTCTTGGAGTCTACCAGTGAAATTGTCTGTAGTGGTATCCATTATGTGTTTGTAGAAAGAATGGAAATTAATCAATGAATGTTAAAATAATGTGTTGTTTGTGGTATAACTCCTAGCAACAGTGTCAGGTGAAAAAGAGGTAGAGGGGCCTGGAGTGTTGGAGCTAGAGGTTTCTCAGGACAACGTTGGTGCTGCACTAGAGGGTAGGAGTACTCCTTCAATAAAGGAAGATAATATGAATATGAAAAAGTGTTAATGCAGCTTACCATGACTTAAGATGTGGCATACTAAACTACCAGTGTCCCTGTTGTGGTTGTAGAGTCAAAGAGGGTGATAGTGGATATGGTACACAGCAATGCCCAGGCTATGGTGTCAATTACAGGTGACACAACTTCAAGCTCTGAAGAGGTGCCTTAAAGAAACACATGTAGAAAGCTCCTAAAGCAAGTCAGAGGGCAGAAAAAAGCCAAAGCAGCTGTAGGTTCAGGTGAACCTGCTCATTTAGTTCTCCCCTTTGGTAAACTGTGAACAGTTTGGGTTTTTCTTGAACTCATATTTGATGCAAACTCAAAGCTTATCCTTAATAAAGAGGTAGACAGGTGACACATGAAACTGAAAAACTGTATATACAACCTCTGGCAAAAAGTATGGAATCACCACTCCTGGAAAATGTTCATTCAATTGTTTAATTGTGTAGAAAAAAAACTAATCAGACATGTCTAAAAACTATTTTAATTTAACATTCCAACCTTCTGGATTTAAAGTTTTACTAATCCCAGGATCCCGAGTTCACTATATCTGGTCTCCCACAGTACATAGAACATGGAAGTACAATTATTTTAGTAACTATAAACTGCTAAATACCTTTTCTCATCAGCAGTTAGAGCAGTCTTATGACTTCAGCAGAGCACTGGTTAAAGCTTGTAGGAGGAGTTTTCCTTCTGCTGTAGGAGGATGCAAAACCCCTGACCCTCTTTCTGGATAGTACTGATTGGCCCTGTGCTGATCACATGCACTCTCCTAAGAAAAAAAAAACCTCTCTAGCAATACACACTAAACTGAGCATGTGCATGTGGTTACTGGTTCAGTCTGTCTCATCAGGTGGACATTTGAACAAGAGGAGGGGCAGAGAAAACAGGATCAAATGGCCTTTTTACGCAATGCAGAGGATTAGCCCCTTAGGCTTCACAGTGAGTACAACAAGCATGTTTTACTGCATATACAGACTGATTTATCTGTTGTGGATTTAGTAACACTTTTAGAGATCAAATAAAACAAATAAAAAAGAAAGAAAACTGTAGTCAGTTTTTGCAGATCAAGCAGAGGAAAAAAATATAGAATCTCTCAAATCTGAAAAATATTATGGAAATAAACTAATAAATTATGAAAATAGACACTACAGTACACCACTAGTACTTTGTTGCACCACCTCTGGCTTTTATAACAGCTTGAATTCTCTGAGGCATGGATTTCACTATTGACAAACAGTATTTTTCATCAATCCGGCTCCAACTTTCTCTTATTGCAGTTGCCAGATCAGCTTTGCAGGTTGGAGCCTTGTTATAGACCATTTTCTTTCATTTCCACCATAGATTTTCAATTAGATTGAGGTCCAGACTATTTGCAGGTAACGCCATTGACATTATATGTTTTTCTTGAAGGAAAATTTTCATGGCTTTTGCCATATGGCAAGATACACTACCATCCTGAAAAATGATGTCATCATCACCAAACATCCTTTCAATTGATGGAATAAGAAAAGTGTCCAAAATCTCAATATAAACTTGTGCATCTATTGAAGATTTAATGACGGTCATCTCCCTCGTATCTTTGCCTGACATGCAACCCCATATCATCACTGATTGTGGAAATGTGCATGTTTTCTTCAGGCAGTCGTTTTTCTACATTTCATTGGAATGGCACCAAACAAAAGTTCCAGCATCATCACCCTGCCCAATGCAGATTTGTGATTCATCACTGAATATCACTTTTAGAGATGAGCGAATCGAAGTATCCGAAGTGGAATTCGAGTCGAATATCGGAAAAATTTCGATTCGTGCCGAATCCGAAAAACAGCCTAATTCGGACGCGCGAATCGAAATTTTTCCGAAAATGGCGGCTGACATGTGCGGCGACGGAGCGGGGATGTCGGGGAAGGCGCGCAGACAAGGCGCGCTGCCCCATAATGCATTCCTCAACGACATGTGATCGCATCAGCCAATCAGCAGCCAGCCAGCCAGCACTGTGTAATGGTCGAGGTATATATAGCGGCCATTTTGGAAATCTTCATTTGCCTGCAGTCATTGAACAGAGGCAGACCGCTCTGTACTAGGGACAGGGACAGAGTTAGGGCCACAGAAACGAGAATTGGGGACAGAGAGAAGTTACTTAGGGACAGAGAACCATTACTCAGGGACACAGACTTGTTAATGAGGGCCACAGAATCGTTATTTAGGGACAAAGAAACGCTAGTTAGGGCCACAGAATTCATACTCAGGGACAGACAGAATTGTTACTCAGTGCCAGAGAATTGTTACTTAGGGCCACAGAAACGTTATTAGGGCCACAGAATTTTTACTCAGGGACAGACAGAATTGTTACTGAGTGCCAGAGAATTGTTACTCAGGGACAGACAGAATTGTTACTGAGTGCCAGAGAATTCTTACTCAGGGCCACAGAATTCATTCTCAGGGACAGACAGAATTGTTACTCAGGGACAGACAGAATTGTTACTGAGTGCCAGAGAATTGTTACTCAGGGACAGACAGAATTGTTACTGAGTGCCAGAGAATTGTTACTCAGGGACAGACAGAATTGTTACTGAGTGCCAGAGAATTGTTACTCAGGGACAGACAGAATTGTTACTGAGTGCCAGAGAATTGTTACTCTCACAGACACAAAATTGTTACTTGCACAGACACAGAATTGTTACTTGCACAGACACACAATTGTTACTCAGGGCCACAGAATTCATACTCAGGGACAGACAGAATTGTTACTGAGTGCCAGAGAATTCTTACTCAGGGCCACAGAATTCATACTCAGGGACAGACAGAATTGTTACTCAGGGACAGACAGAATTGTTACTGAGTGCCAGAGAATTGTTACTCAGGGACAGACAGAATTGTTACTGAGTGCCAGAGAATTCTTACTCAGGGACAGACAGAATTGTTACTGAGTGCCAGAGAATTGTTACTCTCACAGACACAAAATTGTTACTTGCACAGACACAGAATTGTTACTCGCACAGAGACAGAATTGTTACTCAGGGCCACAGAATTCATACTCAGGGACAGACAGAATTGTTACTGAGTGCCAGAGAATTGTTACTCAGGGACAGACAGAATTGTTACTGAGTGCCAGAGAATTGTTACTCTCACAGACACAAAATTGTTACTTGCACAGACACAGAATTGTTACTTGCACAGACACACAATTGTTACTCAGGGCCACAGAATTCATACTCAGGGACAGACAGAATTGTTACTGAGTGCCAGAGAATTCTTACTCAGGGCCACAGAATTCATACTCAGGGACAGACAGAATTGTTACTCAGGGACAGACAGAATTGTTACTGAGTGCCAGAGAATTGTTACTCAGGGACAGACAGAATTGTTACTGAGTGCCAGAGAATTGTTACTCTCACAGACACAAAATTGTTACTTGCACAGACACAGAATTGTTACTTGCACAGACACACAATTGTTACTCAGGGCCACAGAATTCATACTCAGGGACAGACAGAATTGTTACTGAGTGCCAGAGAATTGTTACTCAGGGACAGACAGAATTGTTACTGAGTGCCAGAGAATTCTTACTCAGGGCCACAGAATTCATTCTCAGGGACAGACAGAATTGTTACTCAGGGACAGACAGAATTGTTACTGAGTGCCAGAGAATTGTTACTCAGGGACAGACAGAATTGTTACTGAGTGCCAGAGAATTGTTACTCAGGGACAGACAGAATTGTTACTGAGTGCCAGAGAATTGTTACTCAGGGACAGACAGAATTGTTACTGAGTGCCAGAGAATTGTTACTCTCACAGACACAAAATTGTTACTTGCACAGACACAGAATTGTTACTTGCACAGACACACAATTGTTACTCAGGGCCACAGAATTCATACTCAGGGACAGACAGAATTGTTACTGAGTGCCAGAGAATTCTTACTCAGGGCCACAGAATTCATACTCAGGGACAGACAGAATTGTTACTCAGGGACAGACAGAATTGTTACTGAGTGCCAGAGAATTGTTACTCAGGGACAGACAGAATTGTTACTGAGTGCCAGAGAATTCTTACTCAGGGACAGACAGAATTGTTACTGAGTGCCAGAGAATTGTTACTCTCACAGACACAAAATTGTTACTTGCACAGACACAGAATTGTTACTCGCACAGAGACAGAATTGTTACTCGCACAGAGACAGAATTGTTACTCAGGGCCACAGAATTCATACTCAGGGACAGACAGAATTGTTACTGAGTGCCAGAGAATTGTTACTCAGGGACAGACAGAATTGTTACTGAGTGCCAGAGAATTGTTACTCTCACAGACACAAAATTGTTACTTGCACAGACACAGAATTGTTACTTGCACAGACACACAATTGTTACTCAGGGCCACAGAATTCATACTCAGGGACAGACAGAATTGTTACTGAGTGCCAGAGAATTCTTACTCAGGGCCACAGAATTCATACTCAGGGACAGACAGAATTGTTACTCAGGGACAGACAGAATTGTTACTGAGTGCCAGAGAATTGTTACTCAGGGACAGACAGAATTGTTACTGAGTGCCAGAGAATTGTTACTCTCACAGACACAAAATTGTTACTTGCACAGACACAGAATTGTTACTTGCACAGACACACAATTGTTACTCAGGGCCACAGAATTCATACTCAGGGACAGACAGAATTGTTACTGAGTGCCAGAGAATTGTTACTCAGGGACAGACAGAATTGTTACTGAGTGCCAGAGAATTGTTACTCTCACAGACACAAAATTGTTACTTGCACAGACACAGAATTGTTACTCGCACAGAGACAGAATTGTTACTCAGGGCCACAGAATTCATACTCAGGGACAGACAGAATTGTTACTGAGTGCCAGAGAATTGTTACTCAGGGAAGACAGAATTGTTACTGAGTGCCAGAGAATTGTTACTCAGGGACAGACAGAATTGTTACTGAGTGCCAGAGAATTGTTACTCTCACAGACACAAAATTGTTACTTGCACAGACACAGAATTGTTACTCGCACAGAGACAGAATTGTTACTCAGGGCCACAGAATTCATACTCAGGGACAGACAGAATTGTTACTGAGTGCCAGAGAATTGTTACTCAGGGACAGACAGAATTGTTACTGAGTGCCAGAGAATTGTTACTCTCACAGACACAAAATTGTTACTTGCACAGACACAGAATTGTTACTTGCACAGACACACAATTGTTACTGAGTGCCAGAGAATTGTTACTCAGGGACAGACAGAATTGTTACTGAGTGCCAGAGAATTGTTACTCAGGGACAGACAGAATTGTTACTGAGTGCCAGAGAATTGTTACTCAGGGACAGACAGAATTGTTACTGAGTGCCAGAGAATTGTTACTCGCACAGACACAAAATTGTTACTTGCACAGACACAAAATTGTTACTTGCACAGACACAGAATTGTTACTCGCGCAGACACAGAATTGTTACTCAGGGCCACAGAATTCATACTCAGGGACAGACAGAATTGTTACTGAGTGCCAGAGAATTGTTACTCAGGGACAGACAGAATTGTTACTGAGTGCCAGAGAATTGTTACTCAGGGACAGACAGAATTGTTACTGAGTGCCAGAGAATTGTTACTCAGGGACAGACAGAATTGTTACTGAGTGCCAGAGAATTGTTACTCGCACAGACACAAAATTGTTACTTGCACAGACACAGAATTGTTACTCGCACAGACACAGAATTGTTACTCGCACAGACACAGAATTGTTACTCAGGGCCACAGAATTCATACTCAGGGACAGACAGAATTGTTACTGAGTGCCAGAGAATTGTTACTCAGGGACACCTAATCGTTGAATTAAATAGTATGTCAGACAACATGCAGAGGAGTGGCAGAGGAGGCAATGTTTTAGGAGCGAGCAGACGTGGCAGCAGAGGAAGGGGTCGAGGCAGCAGTATTCGCAGCCAGAGGCCAGTGCTCCCGGTGTCATCCAGCGGTCGTGTCTCCACCGACAACCCTGCCGTCATTGATTGGTTGGCTCGGTCGTCTTCCTCTTCCCAGGTCACCTCTGACACCTACAGCCAACGGTCGGTGGGTACGTCAGACACAACCGTTAGTTGGCATGGCCCGGGACCAAGCCCACTGAAATCACGTGTCCTCTACCTGCCCCTGTCCTTTGCTGTTCCCTCACCAAGCGAAGTATCGCATGCTGTGGGCTCAGCCCCACTGTACAGTGAGGAAGAGCTAACAGAGGGCGGTCAGGAACGGGGGGAGACATCGGCCTTTTCAGCAGCCAAGCGAACAAGTACTGGCGAGGAGAGTGGCTCGGTAGCCGGTCTAGAGACAGGTCTGTCTCCTGACCCAGACGCAGCCGAGGGGGCTAGTAGTGAGGCGGAGACCCTACTTGATGATGAGGAGGTTGATCGCACTTGGCAGCCTCGTCGTCATCAGGCAATTTCTTCCGCATCATCAGGAGAAGAGGGTGGCAGCTTGGCAGCGAGCAAAACAGTCGGTGGGTTGCCCAGGAGACAGCAGCAGGGTCGCATCAGTGTCAGTGGAGCCAAACGTCCACGGAGTAGAGCACCAGCTCCACTGCAGCCTACCACCACGGCCAGTAGTGGTGCCGGTGCGCACGGAGGAAGTAGCAGTCAGCCAGTGAAGAGTAGCGGGGGCAAAGTTTCCTACTCGGTGGTGTGGCAATTTTTCCTCAAGCCGCCCGAGGAAGTAAATGTAGCCGTATGTCGACTATGTGGCCAGAAATGCAAGCGTGGCCAGGGGGCCCATGTTGGGACTACAGCGTTGCGTCAGCATATGCAGCGTCACCATTCGGTGGCCTGGGAAAACCGTGATAAACATACGGCGGTTCTGCCTGCCCCAGCCCCCGCTCCATCACCCGCTCCGTTACTTGCTCCGTCACCCGACGTCGTCAATCGCCCTCTATCAGCCAGTCAAGGCTCCAACACCTCTGCTGAGGGGAGTTGTCGCTCATTGGCATCTTCCGCTCGTTCAGATGCTCCTTCTCCTGCTACTCCTCTTCTCGGATTCCGTCAACAGTCTTTCTTGGAATCCGTATCCAAGAGACAACAGTTTGCGAGCACGCACCCGACGGTGCAAAAGCTGAACGTCCTCCTGTCCAAGTTGCTGGTGCTGCAGTCCCTCCCTTTCCAACTGGTGGACTCAGCACCTTTCCGAGAAATGATGGCTTGTGCCGCGCCGCGGTGGAGAGTGCCAAGCCGTCATTTCTTTGCCCAAAAGGCAGTGCCAGCCCTGCATTCACATGTAGAAGAGATGGTGGGCCAGTCTTTGAGCATGTCGGTCTCTGCCAAAGTGCACGGCAGCGCCGACGTGTGGAGCTGTAACTACGGTCAGGGACAGTACATGTCATTTACGGCCCACTGGGTGAACGTGGTGCCGGCACAGCCGCACCAGCAACTTGGACAGGTCACGACGCTTTTGCCTCCACGTTTGCACGTCCTTGGTCCAGCAAGCATGTCCGCCTCTACCACCTCTTTTTCCGCCGTGTCCTCAGCCGCCACCCCCGTGCCAAGTCCCATTACCCGACCGGCATATCACATGTGCAGGGCGCAACGGTGTCACGCTGTGCTGCACCTGGTATGCCTTGGCGAACGTAGTCACACAGGGGAGGAACTGCTGAGTGTAATGAACAGAGAAATCGACAGATGGCTGTCTCCGCGCAAACTAAAAATCGGAACCATGTTGACTGACAACGGAAAGAACATGGTGTCTGCTCTGCGTCAAGGAAGGTTGTGCCATGCGCCATGCATGGCTCACGTGTTCAATCTGGTTGTCAAGCGGTTCCTAAAATCCACCATCCCACTGCAAGACATCCTTAAAATGTCACGTAAACTGTGCATGCATTTCAGCCATTCCTACACCGCAAAGAACACCCTCATTGAGCTGCAGCGGCAGAACGGAATTCCACAGCATCGCCTGATCTGCGACGTTGCAACAAGGTGGAATTCAACCCTACACATGTTAGACCGCCTTTACGAGCAGCGAAAGGCCATCACCGATTTCCTGATGTTACAAGCGGATAAAGGTACTCCCCTGTGTAACTTAGATGTCAGCCATTGGCAGCTCATGCGTGACACCTGCCGCTTGCTCAGGCCCTTTGAGGAGGCCACGCTATTCGTGAGTCGGCAGGACTATGGGATGAACGACGTCATTCCTCTGTTGCACGTCCTGGAACAAATGCTGTTAACAATGGCTGGTCAGGGTGCGGTAGACGTGGCGCACAGATCTCAACGCCACATGACCCCTGTGGGGGCAGGACAGGAAGAAGAGGAGGAGGTAGAGGAGGACATTTGTGCTCAGGAATTATTGAGTGAAATGGGTGGTTTTTCCACTCAGCGGACAGGAGTGGAGGAGCAGGAGCATCTGGTAGAGGAGGAGGAGGAGGAGACAGAGGACCCAGACGCACCGTGGCAGTATGCTGTGGAGATGGAGGCAGGGAGTCCCTCGCATTCCTTGGCACAAATGGCCCATAGCATGCTCGGTTGCTTGCGTAGCGACAGCCGAATAATAACCATCAGACAGAGGGATGACTTTTGGCTGTCCACCTTGTTGGACCCTCGCTACCGGTCCAAAATGGTGGCCTTTTTCACACCTGCTGAGAGGGAGGCCAAAATTACGTACTATAAAAACCACCTATGTAGTCAGTTGGTCTCTGCCTTTGTGCGCCATCGTCCATCCTCAGACACTGTGGGCCCTGTGCGCTCGCGTTCCGCTGGCATGGCAGCAGGGGAGGGGTGGGGTGGTAGGAGCAGTGGCAGCTCCACCAGCAGCGGCTGCCTCAGTCTGCAGTCGATGATGAGTAGCTTTCTTCACCAGCGCAGTGAGGAAACTACTAACCAGCCGCAGCAGCAGCAGCAGCATCAGGTGGACCTGGAGCAGGAGCTCAAACAACAGGCTTGGGCCTACTTGGACAGCACCCTGCCAACCGAGGTAGACAATCCCCTTGACTACTGGGCAACGAAACTTGACCTTTGGCCCCAACTAGCTGAATTTGCCCTTGAAAGGCTGTCATGCCCGGCCAGTAGCGTGGCATCGGAGCGCGTGTTTAGTGCGGCAGGAGGTATTGTAACTCCGCGGAGGACACGACTGTCCACCCAAAGTGTGGAGAGACTCACGTTTGTGAAAATGAATCAGGCGTGGATTAGTCTGGATTTCAAACCACCAGTTCCTGACACAACTGACTAAATCCGCCATGAATCATGCCTCAAACATGTGCCACTTTCAGGTCTCCTCACACTGCTGGTGTGTTGAATTTTTTGACATAGGGTGCTGGCAGATTACGGGCCTCCTATAGCTGCTGCCAGGCCCCTAATCTGCCATAGGCCCCTATATACCACCTCCTCCTGCTGCTGCCAGGTCCAGAGTCTCTCATGGGTCCCTGTACGGCCTCCCATTGCTGCTGTCTCCATCGCCACACTCTGCTGCCATGTGCCACTTTCAGGTCTCTTCACACTGCTGGTGTGTTAAATTTTTTGACATAGGGTGCAGGCAGATTACGGGCCTCACATAGCTGCTGCCAGGCCCCTAATCTGCCATGGGCCCCTATATACCGCCTCCTCATGCTGCTGCCAAGTCCATAGTCTGTCATGGTCCCTGTACGGCCTCCCATTGCTGCTGTCTCCATCGCCACACTCTGCTGCCATGTGCCACTTTCAGGTCTCTTCACACTGCTGGTGTGTTAAATTTTTTGACATAGGGTGCAGGCAGATTACGGGCCTCACATAGCTGCTGCCAGGCCCCTAATCTGCCATGGGCCCCTATATACCGCCTCCTCATGCTGCTGCCAAGTCCAGAGTCTGTCATGGTCCCTGTACGGCCTCCCATTGCTGCTGTCTCCATCGCCACACTCTGCTGCCATGTGCCACTTTCAGGTCTCTTCACACTGCTGGTGTGTTAAATTTTTTGACATAGGGTGCAGGCAGATTACGGGCCTCACATAGCTGCTGCCAGGCCCCTAATCTGCCATGGGCCCCTATATACCGCCTCCTCATGCTGCTGCCAAGTCCAGAGTCTGTCATGGTCCCTGTACGGCCTCCCATTGCTGCTGTCTCCATCGCCACACTCTGCTGCCATGTGCCACTTTCAGGTCTCTTCACACTGCTGGTGTGTTAAATTTTTTGACATAGGGTGCAGGCAGATTACGGGCCTCACATAGCTGCTGCCAGGCCCCTAATCTGCCATGGGCCCCTATATACCGCCTCCTCATGCTGCTGCCAAGTCCAGAGTCTGTCATGGTCCCTGTACGGCCTCCCATTGCTGCTGTCTCCATCGCCACACTCTGCTGCCATGTGCCACTTTCAGGTCTCTTCACACTGCTGGTGTGTTAAATTTTTTGACATAGGGTGCAGGCAGATTACGGGCCTCACATAGCTGCTGCCAGGCCCCTAATCTGCCATGGGCCCCTATATACCGCCTCCTCATGCTGCTGCCAAGTCCATAGTCTGTCATGGTCCCTGTACGGCCTCCCATTGCTGCTGTCTCCATCGCCACACTCTGCTGCCATGTGCCACTTTCAGGTCTCTTCACACTGCTGGTGTGTTAAATTTTTTGACATAGGGTGCAGGCAGATTACGGGCCTCACATAGCTGCTGCCAGGCCCCTAATCTGCCATGGGCCCCTATATACCGCCTCCTCATGCTGCTGCCAAGTCCAGAGTCTGTCATGGTCCCTGTACGGCCTCCCATTGCTGCTGTCTCCATCGCCACACTCTGCTGCCATGTGCCACTTTCAGGTCTCTTCACACTGCTGGTGTGTTAAATTTTTTGACATAGGGTGCAGGCAGATTACGGGCCTCACATAGCTGCTGCCAGGCCCCTAATCTGCCATGGGCCCCTATATACCGCCTCCTCATGCTGCTGCCAAGTCCAGAGTCTGTCATGGTCCCTGTACGGCCTCCCATTGCTGCTGTCTCCATCGCCACACTCTGCTGCCATGTGCCACTTTCAGGTCTCTTCACACTGCTGGTGTGTTAAATTTTTTGACATAGGGTGCAGGCAGATTACGGGCCTCACATAGCTGCTGCCAGGCCCCTAATCTGCCATGGGCCCCTATATACCGCCTCCTCATGCTGCTGCCAAGTCCAGAGTCTGTCATGGTCCCTGTACGGCCTCCCATTGCTGCTGTCTCCATCGCCACACTCTGCTGCCATGTGCCACTTTCAGGTCTCTTCACACTGCTGGTGTGTTAAATTTTTTGACATAGGGTGCAGGCAGATTACGGGCCTCACATAGCTGCTGCCAGGCCCCTAATCTGCCATGGGCCCCTATATACCGCCTCCTCATGCTGCTGCCAAGTCCAGAGTCTGTCATGGTCCCTGTACGGCCTCCCATTGCTGCTGTCTCCATCGCCACACTCTGCTGCCATGTGCCACTTTCAGGTCTCTTCACACTGCTGGTGTGTTAAATTTTTTGACATAGGGTGCAGGCAGATTACGGGCCTCACATAGCTGCTGCCAGGCCCCTAATCTGCCATGGGCCCCTATATACCGCCTCCTCATGCTGCTGCCAAGTCCAGAGTCTGTCATGGTCCCTGTACGGCCTCCCATTGCTGCTGTCTCCATCGCCACACTCTGCTGCCATGTGCCACTTTCAGGTCTCTTCACACTGCTGGTGTGTTAAATTTTTTGACATAGGGTGCAGGCAGATTACGGGCCTCACATAGCTGCTGCCAGGCCCCTAATCTGCCATGGGCCCCTATATACCGCCTCCTCATGCTGCTGCCAAGTCCAGAGTCTGTCATGGTCCCTGTACGGCCTCCCATTGCTGCTGTCTCCATCGCCACACTCTGCTGCCATGTGCCACTTTCAGGTCTCTTCACACTGCTGGTGTGTTAAATTTTTTGACATAGGGTGCAGGCAGATTACGGGCCTCACATAGCTGCTGCCAGGCCCCTAATCTGCCATGGGCCCCTATATACCGCCTCCTCATGCTGCTGCCAAGTCCATAGTCTGTCATGGTCCCTGTACGGCCTCCCATTGCTGCTGTCTCCATCGCCACACTCTGCTGCCATGTGCCACTTTCAGGTCTCTTCACACTGCTGGTGTGTTAAATTTTTTGACATAGGGTGCAGGCAGATTACGGGCCTCACATAGCTGCTGCCAGGCCCCTAATCTGCCATGGGCCCCTATATACCACCTCCTCCTGCTGCTGCCAGGTCCAGAGTCTCTCATGGGTCCCTGTACGGCCTCCCATTGCTGCTGTCTCCATCGCCACACTCTGCTGCCATGTGCCACTTTCAGGTCTCTTCACACTGCTGGTGTGTTAAATTTTTTGACATAGGGTGCTGCAAGATAACGAGCCTCACATAGCTGCTGCCAGGCCCCTAATCAGCCATGGGCCCCTATACCGCCTCCTCCTGCTGCTGCCAGGTCCAGAGTCTCTCATGCCATGTGCCACTTTCAGGTCTCTTCACACTGCTGGTGTGTTAAATTTTTTGACATAGGGTGCAGGCAGATTACGGGCCTCACATAGCTGCTGCCAGGCCCCTAATCTGCCATGGGCCCCTATATACCGCCTCCTCATGCTGCTGCCAAGTCCAGAGTCTGTCATGGTCCCTGTACGGCCTCCCATTGCTGCTGTCTCCATCGCCACACTCTGCTGCCATGTGCCACTTTCAGGTCTCTTCACACTGCTGGTGTGTTAAATTTTTTGACATAGGGTGCAGGCAGATTACGGGCCTCACATAGCTGCTGCCAGGCCCCTAATCTGCCATAGGCCCCTATATACCGCCTCCTCATGCTGCTGCCAAGTCCAGAGTCTGTCATGGTCCCTGTACGGCCTCCCATTGCTGCTGTCTCCATCGCCACACTCTGCTGCCATGTGCCACTTTCAGGTCTCTTCACACTGCTGGTGTGTTAAATTTTTTGACATAGGGTGCAGGCAGATTACGGGCCTCACATAGCTGCTGCCAGGCCCCTAATCTGCCATGGGCCCCTATATACCGCCTCCTCATGCTGCTGCCAAGTCCATAGTCTGTCATGGTCCCTGTACGGCCTCCCATTGCTGCTGTCTCCATCGCCACACTCTGCTGCCATGTGCCACTTTCAGGTCTCTTCACACTGCTGGTGTGTTAAATTTTTTGACATAGGGTGCAGGCAGATTACGGGCCTCACATAGCTGCTGCCAGGCCCCTAATCTGCCATGGGCCCCTATATACCACCTCCTCCTGCTGCTGCCAGGTCCAGAGTCTCTCATGGGTCCCTGTACGGCCTCCCATTGCTGCTGTCTCCATCGCCACACTCTGCTGCCATGTGCCACTTTCAGGTCTCTTCACACTGCTGGTGTGTTAAATTTTTTGACATAGGGTGCTGCAAGATAACGGGCCTCACATAGCTGCTGCCAGGCCCCTAATCAGCCATGGGCCCCTATACCGCCTCCTCCTGCTGCTGCCAGGTCCAGAGTCTCTCATGCCATGTGCCACTTTCAGGTCTCTTCACACTGCTGGTGTGTTAAATTTTTTGACATAGGGTGCAGGCAGATTACGGGCCTCACATAGCTGCTGCCAGGCCCCTAATCTGCCATGGGCCCCTATATACCGCCTCCTCATGCTGCTGCCAAGTCCAGAGTCTGTCATGGTCCCTGTACGGCCTCCCATTGCTGCTGTCTCCATCGCCACACTCTGCTGCCATGTGCCACTTTCAGGTCTCTTCACACTGCTGGTGTGTTAAATTTTTTGACATAGGGTGCAGGCAGATTACGGGCCTCACATAGCTGCTGCCAGGCCCCTAATCTGCCATAGGCCCCTATATACCGCCTCCTCATGCTGCTGCCAAGTCCAGAGTCTGTCATGGTCCCTGTACGGCCTCCCATTGCTGCTGTCTCCATCGCCACACTCTGCTGCCATGTGCCACTTTCAGGTCTCTTCACACTGCTGGTGTGTTAAATTTTTTGACATAGGGTGCAGGCAGATTACGGGCCTCACATAGCTGCTGCCAGGCCCCTAATCTGCCATGGGCCCCTATATACCACCTCCTCCTGCTGCTGCCAGGTCCAGAGTCTCTCATGGGTCCCTGTACGGCCTCCCATTGCTGCTGTCTCCATCGCCACACTCTGCTGCCATGTGCCACTTTCAGGTCTCTTCACACTGCTGGTGTGTTAAATTTTTTGACATAGGGTGCTGCAAGATAACGGGCCTCACATAGCTGCTGCCAGGCCCCTAATCAGCCATGGGCCCCTATACCGCCTCCTCCTGCTGCTGCCAGGTCCAGAGTCTCTCATGCCATGTGCCACTTTCAGGTCTCTTCACACTGCTGGTGTGTTTAATTTTTTGACATAGGGTGCAGGCAGATTACGGGCCTCACATAGCTGCTGCCAGGCCCCTAATCTGCCATGGGCCCCTATATACCGCCTCCTCATGCTGCTGCCAGGTCCAGAGTCTCTCATGGGTCCCTGTACGGCCTCCCATTGCTGCTTTCTCCATCGCCACACTCTGCCATGTGCCACTTTCAGGTCTCCTCACACACTGCTGGTGTGTTGAATTTTTTGACATAGGGTGCTGGCAGATTACGGGCCTCCCATAGCTGCTGCCAGGCCCCTAATCTGCCATGGGCCCCTATATACCGCCTCCTCATGCTGCTGCCAAGTCCAGAGTCTGTCATGGGTCCCTGTACGGCCTCCCATTGCTGCTGTCTCCATCGCCACACTCTGCCATGTGCCACTTTCAGGTCTCCTCACACACTGCTGGTGTGTAGAATTTTTTGACATAGGGTGCTGGCAGATTACGGGCCTCCCATAGCTGCTGCCAGGCCCCTAATCTGCCATGGGCCCCTATATACCGCCTCCTCATGCTGCTGCCAAGTCCAGAGTCTGTCATGGGTCCCTGTACGGCCTCCCATTGCTGCTGTCTCCATCGCCACACTCTGCCATGTGCCACTTTCAGGTCTCCTCACACTGCTGGTGTGTTGAATTTTTTGACATAGGGTGCTGGCAGATTACGGGCCTCCTATAGCTGCTGCCAGGCCCCTAATCTGCCATGGGCCCCTATATACCGCCTCCTCATGCTGCTGCCAAGTTCAGAGTCTGTCATGGGTCCCTGTACGGCCTCCCATTGCTGCTGTCTCCATCGCCACACTCTGCCATGTGCCACTTTCAGGTCTCCTCACACTGCTGGTGTGTTGAATTTTTTGACATAGGGTGCTGGCAGATTACGGGCCTCCTATAGCTGCTGCCAGGCCCCTAATCTGCCATAAGCCCCTATATACCGCCTCCTCATGCTGCTGCCAAGTCCAGAGTCTGTCATGGGTCCCTGTACGGCCTCCCATTGCTGCTGTCTCCATCGCCACACTCTGCCATGTGCCACTTTCAGGTCTCCTCACACACTGCTGGTGTGTTGAATTTTTTGACATAGGGTGCTGGCAGATTACGGGCCTCCTATAGCTGCTGCCAGGCCCCTAATCTGCCGTAGGCCCCTATATACCGCCTCCTCATGCTGCTGCCAGGTCCAGAGTCTCTCATGGGTCCCTGTACGGCCTCCCATTGCTGCTGTCTCCATCGCCACACTCTGCCATGTGCCACTTTCAGGTCTCCTCACACTGCTGGTGTGTTCCATTTTTTGTCATAGGGTGCTGGCAGATTATGGGCCTCCCATAACTGCTGCCAGGCCCCTAATCTGCCATGGGCCCCTATACCGACTCCTCATGCTGTGACGTTGCAACAAGGTGGAATTCAACCCTACATATGTTAGACCGCCTTTACGAACAGCAAAAGGCCATCACAGATTTCCTGATGTTAAAAGCAGATAAAGGTACTCCCTGTGTAACTTAGATGTCAGCCATTGGCAGCTCATGCGTGACACCTGCGCTTGCTCAGGCCCTTTGAGGAGGCCACGCTATTCGTGAGTCGGCAGGACTATGGGATGAACGACGTCATTCCTCTGTTGCACGTCCTGGAACAAATGCTGTTAACAATGGCTGGTCAGGGTGCGGTAGACGTGGCGCACAGATCTCAACGCCACATGGCCCCTGTGGGGGCAGGACTGGAAGAAGAGGAGGAGGTAGAGGAGGACATTGGTGCTCAGGAATTATTGAGTGAAATGGGTGGTTTTTCCACTCAGCGGACAGGAGTGGAGGAGCAGGAGCATCTGGTAGAGGAGGAGGAAGAGGAGACAGAGGACCTAGACGCACCGTGGCAGTATGCTGTGGAGATGGAGGCAGGGAGTCCCTCGCATTCCTTGGCACAAATGGCCCATAGCATGCTCGGTTGCTTGCGTAGCGACAGCCGAATAATAACCATCAGACAGAGGGATGACTTTTGGCTGTCCACCTTGTTGGACCCTCGCTACCGTTCAAAAATGGTGGCCTTTTTCACACCTGCTGAGAGGGAGGCCAAAATAACGTACTATAAAAAACACCTATGTAGTCAGCTGGTCTCTGCCTGTCTGCGCCAACGTCCATCCTCAGACACTGTGGGCCCTGTGCGCTCGTGTTCCGCTGCCATGGCAGCAGGGGAGGGGTGGGGTGGTAGGAGCAGTGGCAGCTCCACCAGCAGCGGCTGCCTCAGTCTGCAGTCGATGATGAGTAGCTTTCTTCACCAGCGCAGTGAGGAAACTACTAACCAGCCGCAGCAGCAGCAGCAGCATCAGGTGGACCTGGAGCAGGACCTCAAACAACAGGCTTAGGCCTACTTGGACAGCACCCTGCCAACCGAGGTAGACAATCCCCTTGACTACTGGGCAACGAAACTTGACCTTTGGCCCCAACTAGCTGAATTTGCCCTTGAAAGGCTGTCATGCCCGGCCAGTAGCGTGGCATCGGAGCGCGTGTTTAGTGCGGCAGGAGGTATTGCAACTCCGCGGAGGACACGACTGTCCACCCAAAGTGTGGAGAGACTCACGTTTGTGAAAATGAATCAGGCGTGGATTAGTCTGGATTTCAAACCACCAGTTCCTGACACAACTGACTAAATCCGCCATGAATCATGCCCCAAACATGTGCCACTTTCAGGTCTCCTCACACTGCTGGTGTGTTCCATTTTTTGTCATAGGGTGCTGGCAGATTACGGGCCTCCCATAGCTGCTGCCAGGCCCCTAATCTGCCATGGGCCCCTATACCGCCTCCTCATGCTGCTGCCAAGTCCAGAGTCTCTCATGGGTCCCTGTACGGCCTCCCATTGCTGCTGCCTCCATCGCCACACTCTGCCATGTGCCACTTTCAGGTCTCCTCACACTGCTGGTGTGTTCCATTTTTTGTCATAGGGTGCTGGCAGATTACGGGCCTCCCATAGCTGCTGCCAGGCCCCTAATCTGCCATGGGCCCCTATACCGCCTCCTCATGCTGCTGCCAGGTCCAGAGTCTCTCATGGGTCCCTGTACGGCCTCCCATTGCTGCTGTCTCCATCGCCACACTCTGCCATGTGCCACTTTCAGGTCTCCTCACACTGCTGGTGGGTTCCATTTTTTGTCATAGGGTGCTGGCAGATTACGGGCCTCCCATAGCTGCTGCCAGGCCCGTAATCTGCCATGGGCCCCCGTACCGACTCCTCATGCTGCTGCCAGGCCCGTAATCTGTCATGGGCCACTGTTGTCGCTTGTTGGCATATTCCGCTCGTTCAGATGCTCCTTCTCCTGCTACTCCTCTTCACGGATTCCGTCAGCAGTCTTTCTTGGAATCCGTTTCCAAGAGACAACAGTTTGCGAGCACGCACCCGACGGTGCAGAAGCTGAACGTCCTCCTGTCCAAGTTGCTGCTGCCAGGCTCGTAATCTGTCATGCGCCCCTGTACCGCCTCCTCATGCTGCTGCCAGGTCCAGAGTGTGTCATGGGCCCCCGTACCGACTCCTCATGCTGCTGCCAGGCCCGTAATCTGTCATGGGCCCCTGTACCGCCTCCCCATGCTGCTGCCAGGTCCAGAGTGTGTCATGGGTCCCTGTACGGCCTCCCATTGCTGCTGCCAGGCCCGTAATCTGCCATGGGCCCCTGTACCGACTCCTCATGCTGCTGCCAGGCCCGTAATCTGTCATGGGCCCCTGTACCGCCTCCTCATGCTGCTGCCAGGTCCAGAGTGTGTCATGGGTCCCTGTACGGCCTCCCATTGCTGCTGTCTCTATCGCCACACTCTGCCATGTGCCACTTTCAGGTCTCCTCACACTGCTGGTGGTTTCCATTTTTGTCATAGGGTGCTGTATGGCCTCCCATTGCTGCTGCCTCCACCGCCACACTGTGGCTCCACACTCTGGTTTTGGCCCCGTGACTGCCCAAATGAGTGAAGTGTGCGGTGATTCTAAGATCGACGGCACTCATCTGCATGTCATACTGACTGACAGTATTATTTCTCTTCCCCAGCAGACTCCAAGGGCATTTAAATTAAAGGTACAGTGTTCTGCACTAATATTAAGTCTCTCTGAAGCCTAGAAACACCCTTTTTTAAGTTAAATTCACAGCGAATTTATTCGACTCGAATCGAATATTGTCCACGAATTCGCCGAATCAGTCGAATCGAATTTTTCATTTCTTCGCTCATCTCTAATCACTTTCATCCAGTCATCCACAGTCCATGATTGCTTTTTTTTTAGCCCACTGTAACCTTGTTTTTTTTCTGTTTAGGTGTTAATGATGGCTTTGGTTTGGCTTTTTTGTATGTAAATCCAATTTCCTTAAGGCAATGTCTTACAGTTCAGTCACAGACATTGACTCCAGTTTCTGCCCATTTGTTCCTCATTTGTTTTGTTGTGCATTTTCTGTTTTCAAGGCATATTGCTTTAAGTATTCTATCTTAACGCTTTGACGTCTTCCTTGGTCTACAGCACGATTCCCTTTTACAACCTTCCCATTTGATTAGTACTTGGTCCAGATTTTAGGCACAGTTGACTGGGAACAACCAACATCTTTTGCAACATTCTGTGATGATTTACCTTCTTGAAGAAGTTTTATAATCCTCTCCTTTGTTTCAACTGACATCTCTCGTGTTGGAGCCATGATTCATGTCAATCAGCTTGGTGCAACAGCTCACCAAGGTGTGCAAGCACTCTTTTTTTTTTTTAACTGCAGACTAATTAGTAGATGTAATCTGATGCAGATGTTTGTTTTAGAACTGCAAAGTACATGGTGATTCCATAATATTTTCCTCAGAATTGAGGGACTCCATATTTTTTTCCTCTGCTTGATCTGCTAAAACAGTTGCAAATGACTACAGTTTTCTTTTTTTTTATTTTTGTAAGTGTTTCTTAAAGCCAGAAAGTTGGAATGTTAAATGAAAATAGTTTTGAGGCATGTCTATGATTGATTGTTTTTATTCTACACAATTAAACAATTGAATGAACATTTTCCAAAAGTGGTGATTCCATACTTTTTGCCAGAGGTTGTAGCTGTAGTTGTGTCAACTCTCAATGCAGTTTGATGCAACAGTGTGTGTGCAGCATCAGAAGAATGAATAAAAATGCCCCCAACTGTGTACAGTATTTATCTGTTTGAACAGAATTCAATTTAAATAACTCAAATGCATGTTAGTAAGGGTTCTTATAACATACTGCACAGGGGCAGACTGACCATTTGGAAACTCGGGCACCGCCCGAAGGTCTGGGGTCAGTAGGGGGCCCCATGAGATGCCCCTGGTACCTTTCTCATAGGCTTTTTTGAGTTTGGGCAAGGACACAGGGGCCCCATGATCCCCTATTGCCCGGGGGCCCCATGAGTTGTCAGTCCACCCCTGATACTGCATATACTTGAAATGGTACTTCCCCTTATGTAAACTGAATATTTATTTCACAGTTTATCTGCTAATGTAAGTTGTTTGGAAAAATACAAATATTATTAAACTCCGCTTTAATACCTATAAAAAAATCTGGGCAATGGATCAATGGGACATGTGCATTTTTTAGCTATTTTCATGCCAGTGAAACATTTAAAAAACGTTCTTTGAAGATAATTTTAAGCACAATGTAAGGAACATGCATTTTTAGAAATGAAACAAACAAAAATTGTGAATTAACAGATCAGTGTGAGATTATCTGAAAACAAGGCAAAATCACTGAGCTACAGTATATGCACATGAATTACACAGTGATCTTATTTAACTTTTGCCATTAATATTTTATTGGAAGGGGTCCAAGTTGAGTGCCTCAACATTTTAGTGTTTAGTTACTCCAGCCAAATGCCTGTAGTGTTGTATTTGTAGTTCTATTTCTATGTCTATACACTCTTCTTCAATATCATTGGGTTGAAAAGATGCCCATAGATGCACCACTTATTACAGTGTTACTAAGCCCACAACAATAAAATCAGTCTGTACAGTATATGCAGTAAAGCATGCTTGTTATACTCACTGTAGAACCTTAGGCTGTTTGAGTCTGTCTTCTCTGATCCTCCCCTTCTTTAGCTGTCCCCAATCAATCTTCAATAGTTAGAGCGGTCGTGGCAAGCCTGCACATGCTCTGTTTGGCGTGTATTGCTAGAGAGTTTTTTTTTTGTTTGGGAGGGTGCATGTGATTGGCACATGTGATCGGTACAGGGCCAATCAGTGCTGTCCAGATAGAAGGACAGGGGTTATGTGCCTCAAAAAAGAATGAAAACTCCTCCTACAAGATGAACCAGTGCTCGTATGAACACTGATAGAAGTCACAAGACTGCTATATACTGCTGATGAGAAAAGGTATTTAGTAGTTTATATTTACTAAAATAATTGCATTTCCATGTTGTGTATACTGCGTAAGACTGGATAAAGTGAATGCGGGGTCCTGAGTTTAGTATCACTTTAACAAAAAAAGTGCATATGCAGGGAATGCATCCATCATTATCAGCATTTGTTGGCACCGATTAAGATAGTTTTACTTGGTCTTTGGATCATCTGCATATGTATGGCCAATCTGTTAAAGATAAGATTGTCCAAGATCTAGCTACTGTCTAGCAGTCCAATGTGTGACGTGCATTGTTTGAAAGTACTGAAATAATATTATTATGTTATACAGCCCAGAGACCAGGGAGTTCAAATTCTAATTTGCTATTTACACCTTCCTTCTCAGCTGAGTTTGGACACATGCATTTTGATTAAGTTGCTTGCTTGGGATCTCTGTACAGTATGAGACAACCTCTAATATACGAGAAGCAGAAAGCATGATCACTACGGTGTTCATTACCTTGTGCACATTATGATGTCTGCATTCTAGTTTAACAATTCTTTATTAGAAACAAGTATGGAATGTGCATTTTCTTCTAATATTTATAGATGATCAGGACCAGGCTTTAGTTGAAAAACAATATTGTCACACCAGTTTATATTCTTGCACGAGGCTAAAGTGTGTTAGGAACAATGGAACAATAATATTCATTGTATATACAGATGCTATGTTTTGTGCTATTAGATTGTGCATTACCTATTTAAAAAAATATGATATATGCAGTGTTTAAAGATCCAGCTAAAATGGGGCACTTATAGTGGCTTAGCCTATAAGAGTATTAATTTGCACATAAACCCTACAGAGCTGATGTTTCTGTATTAGCTGAAGTACCTCCTGCAGTTCAGTCATGTTACATGTGTGTTACAGGCTCATTTCCCCCACAGAGGTGAATCAGGTAATTCTGACCTCAGAGATGTAAATAGATGTAACAGACTTTCAAACTACGTCTTTGAAAATGCAGTACCACATCTGAGTGCATAAGTATTAGAGGTCTGTTAAAAAGAAAGCTTCTCTTTAGGCTCCATGTATGACACCCTAAATTGCTTTTCACCTGGTCACATATGTTTTATAGCATTTAACCATACCACTAGTGTTGGGCTTGATGTTTGTGTCGAATGTAAGTTCAGCGAACACACGAACAGTGTGGGCATTCGGGGAGCTGTTCGTCTGCCGCACCCCACAATGCACTGCACTCTGATGCATTTTGATTGACCACAGCAATGCACCTGACCACAGGTCAGGTGCAATGTTTTGGCCAATCACAGCACATGATGATGTCACAAGGGGGTGGGGTCACCCAGTTGATGTCACCGGGTGGCCCTGTCCCTTAGACATTTAAGATCTCAGATGGCCAGGAGCCAGCTTCGAGAGAAGAGTCTTTTTTTTTTTTGGCGGAGTGCATCGTGATTGATGTTGGATCTACTTCAGGGGACTTTTTTAAAATTTTTGTTTTTAAAGTGGTAGTAAACTCTTCTTTAATAATTTTACCTACAGGTAAGCTTATTATAAAGCTTACTTGTTTGTAAAATAATATCTCTTAAACGTGAACCATCAACATGGGGACAAGGTGCTTAGTGGGGAGCCCCCTGCCCCAAAGCACCCCCCCATGTTGAGGGCATATGGCCTGGTATAGTTCAGGGTGGCGCTTGCTCATCCCCTCCCCTTTCCAGACCTGCCAGGCTGCATGCTCGGATAAGGGTCTGGTGTGGATTTTGGGGGGACACCCAGGCCAATTTTTTTTTTTTATTTTGGAGTGGGGTTTCCTCTCAAAATTCATACCAGACCTGAAGGATAAATGTAAAATGCTTCCAAATAACATCAGAGTTCATGCCATGTCCACACTGGTGTACCCCTTCAGTATCTGTTTTCCTGCTTATGGAGTTTATATTCAGTTCCTTACTAGTGCATACAGATACTGAAGGGGTCTATTTGTAGCACATCATTGTGGACTTGGTGTAGACTATGATGTTATTTGGAAGCATTTTGCTTTTAGCCTGAATATAACTCATGCCTACCAATGGTGCATTATATCCTTTATCATGAAACAATTTAATAATTGATACTTAGTGGCCCCTGCTCAGGCTAACATGGTCCGATGAATTGGATGTTGCTGGCCAGGGAGGGTGCAGGCTGGGCAAAGGTTGGTCCAAACCCAAAGCACACTGTAGAAATAGTAATAGATAGCCCAGCCCACACTTTGCCTGGCATCAGGTTAGCAGGTAAAAGCAGCCTCAGCTCAATTCTTCCAAGCCATACCCCAGGGTGGGGCAAAATTTGTTGGGGGGGCTTGGCTTGGAAGAATCAATCTTAGGCTGCTTTTACCTGCTAACCAGGTTCCAGACGAGGTGTGTGGTGTCAGTGCTATCTCCTATTTCTACAATTAAATAACTCCTAAAGCTTAAATTATATTAATTGCATATCTCTTGAAGTGTTGATTTTGAAGTTGTTTTGCACTTTTGGGTTGTTTTCTGTTTTATGCTGTTCATCACTCTCTATCTGGTGTTCACAGCTGCAATTGCATACATTTTAACCACTTCACTTCCATGTAATGGTATGTCGCTGGACTTTCAGTGTGTATGCTGCTGCAGGCATCACCCAGCTACTGTTTTTTAGGTCTGACGGTCGTCTCTCTTGTAATAGCAATCAGGATTGGCTTTGCAGCCACTAGATTTCTAATACAAGCAGTGAGAGAGGATGTTCCCTCCCCCCCGCCATTCTCTCGGGCTCTCCTGAGACACCAGCCGGCACATACGCCGCCTAGCCAGACAGTCAAACAATGCTAGGATTGACTTTGATTGGCTCTCCATTTTAGTAAACCATTATAGTAAGACCTGACATCACAACTTGTTTACTTGGAAGTAAACATTGCCATTTTTAAAATATAAAAGCATTCAGAAACACCAATCTTGGTGCTTTTTAATGCTTTTAAGTGCAGATGAGGGATTTGGGGTCTTATAGAAAAGTATATTTGTTCCCATAAAATTGCATTTGAAAAACTGCTGCTCAAATACTGTGTGACATAAATAATTTCAAAACCCACCAATTTATTCTCTAGGGCCTCTGCTTTAAAAAATATATAATGTTCGGTGATTCTAAGTAATTTTCTAGCAAAAAAACCTGATTGTTACATGTAAACAAAAAGTGCCAGAAATGGCCCGTGCTGGAGGTAGTTAATTCAAGTTTTTATCTATGGATCTTTGATGGTGACTCTGGGATTGGCTTCTTAAGTATTTTTTCTTTTTTCATACCCCAATGACACTGCAGCTATGCACGTAACCAAGTTACCTCAAATCTGGTTTACTTTTGTCCATAATAACCGTACAGCATGATTTGTTATAAAAGGGTGGAGCCTTTAAAAAAGAGCATCATTACTTATGTACTTCTTGGACATAATAGCAACTAAACGGAAAATAGACAAGTGTAAATTCTTATAACAATCATGTCTTTTCTTTTCAGACGTATGCAGAACGTGTCCTGGGAAGTTTCTCATTGGCAGTCCCCATCTTTGTTGCTTTATCATGTTTTGGTTCCATGAATGGTGGGGTTTTTGCAGTATCAAGGTGAGATGCTAGTAAAACTATAACTACTAATACAACAACTGTTAATTATTAGTGTTTATATAAATGCGTCAGGAAACTACAGACCATCTGGTAATTATAGGTACCATTAGATAATGCTAGAAGAAAATGTAAATTTACTTTTATTGGAAAATAGCAAATCTTTTTAGACTGAACACATGCACTTTATTTAGTGATAGTGATGTTACAATGTTTTGGTGCATACAGTATACGGCAATTTGAGTGCAATGTAACCATGTTAATCTGAGGAAATAACCCAATAAAACAATGGTGAGCACTATGACAGCTTCTTATGTTTTATATGTGCTGCACTTGGTTAATATCTGTGTCTGAATATTCTATGGCTCTGAGGGATTGCTGCAGAGGCTGTATTGGTTTCCATACTTTCCCTTAAAGGGATAGTAGTGTTTTTGACCTATTTTATATTTTGCGTTCTGGATTGAAGGAGAGCATCTTATTTGACTTCATATGATCACTATCCTTAAATAAAAGACAGTTTTGTGGCATAATCAAAGACATACAGTTGTCTGGATTGATGGTACAGTGCAATACACTCTCTATGTATAAACATCTACAGATACTCAGCATTGGACAATATTAAAATCTTCAACTCTATGTGGCTTTCTGTATACTGTAGGTGTCAGAGTAATAAATACATTGCAACAAATCATCTTAATCCCACTGCTAATTACATGGCAGCCTGAATTGTCTCAGTCTGTTCTACAAAACTGTAATGTTGGCATAGTATCATCTAGGAAAGCTCTCCAACCAATCTTAAACAACAAATAAATCTTATTATGACAATGAATGAGCAAGGGTTATGGTTTGGGTCTGGTGATTTTCCAAATTCAGTTTAGTAAGGGTGTAGCAAGAGACACATTCATTTTTTCTGTATTTCTCAATAGGGTGATTTACTAAGGGAATAGAGACTGGATGATTGAAGTGAACACAGCTTTACCATTTTCACTCAGTGAACATTTACTTTACTAAGTGAACATTCTCTATTCCTTTCAGTAAGCTAGCCCTAATGTGTTGACAGGTGCTAAGCTCACCAAATTCATTATTTAATCAAAATTTTATGACAGCCTTTTAAAGTTTGTCTCCTAGTTAGAAAGTTATTCACTTACATAGTTAAATGCCTTCTTAGTTAATCAAAATTCATTGGGAAAAAAATGATCAAAGCTGGAGAAAAAAAAAAGTCTGCGTTGCCCAAAGCAATGCATTTCCACCTTTCAGTTATATAGGGCACGTTAAATAAAAAAAGATTAAATGTAATTGTTGGATTAAATTAATCCACACGCTTTTGTTTTTCTTCAGTTTTCCTACATTGTCATTTTTCAAGGTGGACCATATGTATGCAGTGTTTGTCAGTTGAGTTATTGTACAGTTTTTGTTCAATACAGAGATATATCTGTTATTATTTTATGTTAACAATTAACAATACATCACATGTTGTTCATTTCCGTAAATATGTGAAGTTTAAAATGCATAATTCATTGTTTATTTCATCAGGATGTTCTATGTTGCATCTCGAGAGGGTCACCTTCCCGAGATCCTTTCCATGATCCACGTACACAGGCATACTCCATTGCCAGCTGTCATTGTTTTGGTAAGCTGCATCACCATGTATCTTTAGCTATGTTTATTTAATATCAGTCACTTTGAGGGGACTTTGAAATGTGGAAATATTGGTATTTGTTTTTATATCATACACTGTATTATAACACTGTATTACAGCACTTAAACTCCTACTATCATAATGTTTATTCAGACACTCACATTGCAGAGCAGATTGTTTCATGAACAATTATTAGAAAAAGTATAATAACACAGATAAAAGTATATCTTAACAGACCACAGATTATCCCTATAAGTATTCTTCCATGAGTGGCATATTAGTTTATTGTTTGTTCACTGGATGGTGTACATTGTTCAAGTGGACTTCAAACATTATAACATGAAAGTATCCTTATGTCATATTTTGTCAATGACCAAATGTCCATAATATTTATAATTTTTTAGCAGCTAGCAAGGTATCCACATGTAATTTTACCCCCAATGGAGCAACTTGGTAATTTGGGTGAACATGAGTATACATACCTTCAACTCAGCTGTGAATTAGCACCAGGAAATAAACGCAAGATCGTTTAGTGGTAAATTAACTCAATATATCAGTATGTGTTAGAATGAATGATGGTTTGAGCATAATCCAACACACAGAAGATAGGTTCAGACATAGTCCACAAGACAGTATGATCACTATAAGAAGGTAATTTAGAATAGAGTTCTGTATCACTAGACTGGGATTAATTCATTAATAAGCAAATTTAGCAATAAACAGTGCATATAAACAGTGCACTGTAGGAGAATGGCTAAGATATGTTGCAATGCCCCCTGAGAGGTACCTCTTAACATAGGCAATGAGTGACAGCTGCAAAGGAACAGTTTTTAGACCTATCTCTTCAGCCGGATAGCATCGGGGTCCAGTTGTACCATCGGTGCACTTGAGAATAGTTCCAGTCGAGCCTGCAGGCAGCACTGAGGCTACTAGGTGGCTGTATGGCCAGCTCCTCTAGCAGCAGATAGTAAATCCCCACACCAGCAGCTTCCCCGTCCCAGTGATATTGCAGCTCACCATCCAGTCACAAACGATTTGTCCACTCTTTACTCTGCACCCAGGTGACTCTGGTTGTCACCACATCTGGACTCAGCACTCTGGATCCCAATCAGGCCATTTATGTGCAGCAATGATGGTCCACACTGGATAGTGATGTGCACTTTCTGGTCTCCCTCACATCAAGAGGAAGCTGTGTCCAGTACAGCCTGAGAAAATTTACCTTTTTCCTCTCCTCCTGGCAATCTCTCTCTCTGGGGAATGTAGTTCAAAAGCTCTACAGTACAGTCTCTCCCCCCCGGACTACAGTTCCCACAGTGCAGTGCTCCCTGACTCAGTCTGTTGAACTCTTCCTGCTCAGCAGCTCTTCTTGCTGATATAGCTGTTAAACAGTTCAGCATCACAGGGCAGCAGCTACAGAGAACAGTTTCAGCCAGTGTTTCTCTAACTCACCATTATTAGCCAAGCGCCTGGCTACACACAAAAATAAATATAGAAAATAACTCACCATTTGCCAGGTAAAACATAGCCTATATATAAATTTCAACTATTTATTTAGCTGTTTGCCTTAATTTTAGCATTTTTACTTTTCCGTGTCCTTTATCTACATACCATGTTTAAGTGATACTCAGTAGTTTTACTAAAGACAAATAGGCTGCTTATTTTCACTGGGGAATTTCACTTTGAATAGGAATTTTTCCTTAGCTTAGTGAATGCTGTGAAAAAGCACTTTGCAAAGAACACCCAATCATGTGCAAGAAAATAATATAACAGTAGTTATGATGCTACATGATTGGGTTATGGAAGCCAGCAGAGCTTCAGCTCCCAGCTAAAGATTGTGAATCTCACTGTATAATCACCCATGTGGTCTATACAGTATATCACCTATCCCTAACATTTAACCTTTTTCTCCCCCAAACCCCAAGTTCTAACTTACCTCTTAACTTACCTGTAAATAACTTTGACACTTAAACAATAAGTGTCTTTCAGACAAAGTTGCACTTATTTTTTTTTGTCCCTTCTCCCTGACCTAAACAACCCCCCCTTCACAGGTGTACACTAAAGATGCCCATACATAGATCAGCAGGGACCAGATGAATTTCAGTCTATGTATGGGCACTGTGGATGACTTCCAACTGACTTCTTTTCAACCACCCTGTTGGAAAATTTCCTCTTGATCAACACTGCAGACTTTAGTCTGAAGGGCTGATCTGTGTATGTGGATGGCAGAGAACTCTCCCCGGTATCAGAATACATTGACACTTTAGGGAGGATTCCCCAATCCATCAAATGTGTGGATGAGGAAATCAGGTTAGGTTTTTTTGTTCAACCTGCTAGTTTAAATGCAATTAAAAAAAAAAGCATAACTATGTATTTTCTAATTATTTAAGATATCTATCTCACACAGTGGATTATCACTGAGGGTTTACAGTGCCTTGAAAAAGTATTCACACCCCTTGATATTTTCCACATTTTGTCATGTTACAACCAAAAACGTAAATGGATTTTATTGGGATTTTATGTAATACACTAACACAAAGTGGGACATAATTGTGAAGTGGAAGAAAAATTATAAATGGTTTTCAAACTTGTTTACAAATATCTGAAAAGTATGGCATGCATTTGTATTCTGCCCTCCTGAGCCAATACTTTGTAGAACCACCTTTTGATGCAATTACAGCTGCAAGTCTTTTTGGGTATGTCTCTACCAGCTTTGCACATCTAGAGAGTGAAATTGTGGAGCATTCTTCTTTGCAAAATAGCTCAAGCTGTGTCAGATTGGATTGAGAGCGTCTGTGAACAGCAACTTTCAAGTCTTGCCACAAATTCTTAATTGGATTTAGGTCTGGACTTTGACTGGTCCATTCTAACAAATAAATATGCTTTGATCTAAACCATTCAAGCTTTGGCTGTATGTTTAGGGTCATTATCCTGCTGGAAGGTGAACCTCCACCCCAGTCTTAAGTCTGTTGCAGACTCTAACAGGTTTTTTTCTTACATGGCCCTGTATTTGACTCCATCCATCTTCCCATCAACTTTGACAAGCTTCCCTGTCCCTGCTGAAGAAAAGCATCCCCACAACAATGTGCTGCCACCACCATGTTTCACGGTGGGTATGGTGTGTTCAAGGTGATGTGTAGTGTTAGTTTTCTGCCACACACAGCGTTTGGCTTTTAGGCCAAAAGTTCAATTTTGATCTCATCTGAAAATATCAATTTCTTTCACATGTTTGCTGTGTCCCCCACATGGCTTCTTGCATACTGGAAAAGGGACTTCTTACAGCTTTCTTTCAACAATGGCTTTCTTCTTGTCACTCTTTCATAAAGGCCAGATTTGTAGAGTGCACGACTAATAGTTGTCCTGTGGACAAATTCTCTCACCTGAGCTGTGGATCTCTGCAGCTCCTCCAGAGTTACCATGGGCCCCTTGGCTGCTTCTCTGATTAATGCTCTCCTTGCCCAACCTGTCAGTTTAGGTGGACAACTATGTCTTGGTAGGTTTGCAGTTGTGTCATATTCTTTTCATTTTCAGATGATGGATTCAACAGTGCTCCGTGAGATATTCAAAGCATGGGATTTTTTTTATAACCTAACCCTGCCTTAAAGTCTCCACAACATTATCCCTGACCTGTCTAGTGTGTTCCTTGGCCTTCAAAATGCTGTTTGTTCAAGAATATTCTCTAACAAACCTCTGAGGGCTTCACAGAACAACTGTATTTATACTGAGAATAAATTACACACAGGTGGACTCTATTTACTTATTTGGTGACTTCTGAAGGCAATTGCTTCCACTAGATTTAACTTAGGGGTATCAAAGTAACGAAGGGCTGAATACAAATGCATGCTACACTTTCAGACATTTATTTGTAAAAAATTGTGAAAACCATTTATCATTTTCCTTCCACTTTCACAATTATGTGCCACTTTGTGTTGGTATATCCCATAAAAACCCAATAATATACATTTACGTTTTTGTTTGTAACATGACAAAATGTGGAGAATTCCAAGAGGTATGAATACTTTTTAAAGGCACTGTCTTGCTACCTGTACATAAAGAGCCTTGTTAAACATTCTACTGATTAACCTGTAACAGATTTTGTAATCTCTTTATGCTATAGGGAGATACAAGCACAAATACATTGAGATACCAGTGCAGGTGAATTTCACTAGCAGACAGATGGCAGTTGTATTTATAACACTGCATTCTCCTTCATGCCCTTCACATCTGAAAACCTGAAGCAACAGCAATGCGCAAGGTTAACAGTGAAATTCAGTAAAATAAACTTTATAAACATGGCAAACAGGCAAAGTGTTAAATTAAAACAGAGGTAAAATTGTAAACTTTCCATTTTGCATTTGAAGAACTAACCCCTTTTGTTTGCTCATAAATACATTTCATGCAATTTCATCTAATAACATTCTCCATTTTAAGCGTGGTGACAACAAGCTATTAATAGTTATTGACTGTCCCTTTAAACTGCGTGCCATGCTTCTTAAGAGACCTAAACGTGTCCATATTGGTTAGAAAGAAACTGATAAATCATTAGTGTGGTATTACTTGTGCTTCTTTCATTATTTTATTGCATGTGAAGGCCATGCAGCCTCACGCTGTTATCAGTTTCACTGGAAGATTTGTGCATCTGCTCCTGGTATTTAAGTCTCAGAGGCAGAAAAGTAAATCAGTTCCTATTAGTGCTTCTTCCCTGGGATTGTGTGGATGGAATGGGACTGATTATTTCTGGCTCTTTCTCAGACATGAAGTCTTTTGAAACAGAGGTATGACTAATAAAACCTAAATTTGCTTAATTGGAAGTGAAGTAAAACTCTATCGTCTGAGAATTCGCAATGGGCTCATCCGAGACACCACCGTAATGAAGGACACAAACAAGTGTACACATTTATAATGGAAAAAGACTAGTCAGTAAATTGATTCTGTGGTTAAAAGCATGTTTTATAGGCAAAAAGATGAGGCATAAAAATATACGCATTGAGAAATAGCTAGAAAAATAAGGTACTGCAGTAAGAATTTTATATAGAAAGAACGCCATATAACAGCTAATAACTGTAGTAGAAGGAAAAAAATGACAAAATGTTCTTTAGATATAAAATGGTGCCTAAAAACAACGGTCATGATTTTAAATCATTTCTTAAAGAAAATGTGTGTAACATTAGTTTTCTTTATTTACAGCAATAATAACAGGCAGAGAAAGTACAGCTGTTATGAGCAATATTTTGCTTTTCTATTGCTGCTTATTTATTTATTCTGCATACAGCTGAGCCATTTTCATACTGGCGGTCCATGACACTTTAATAGACATTTTCAGGCTTAAAATTTCAGGTCCTGAGCTAATAGCCAGGCCTTAAGAGTTACTCGACACCAACAAACACACACAAACAGAGACAGCTGTACACACACAGACATGTACATATACACAGAAACATGTACACACACGCACAGAGACACATGTACACACACATACAGACACATGTATACACACACACAGACACATACAGACACGCGTACACACAGATACATGTACAGTACATACACAGAAATACACACGCACAGACACATGTACATACACACATACATGTACATTGTGGCAGTACGGTATCCTGCCACGGTGGAAAGCACGATGGAGACCCAGGATTCTCAACCATACAGGTTGAGGGGCTCCAGGCAGATCTCATAATGCTTTATCAGTTTCCTCTTTGGTTTGTAAAGCCTGTTTTGGGACCTGTAGCCTGGAGATTTCTAAGAGATTTGGGAGGCATGAAATCTCCAATCTTGGGCCCATATTTTGGAAGCAGCCGTGCACTGATTGCACAGGTGTGTGCAGGCCTTTTTGTGGAGGCCAGGCCATGATTCTGAGCTCCACCCCGGCAGACAGGAGTCAGGAGGGCTCCACCCCGGCAGACAGGAGTCAGGAGGGCTCCACCCCGGCAGACAGGAGTCAGGAGGGCTCCACCCCGGCAGACAGGAGTCAGGAGGGCTCCACCCCGGCAGACAGGAGTCAGGAGGGCTCCACCCCGGCAGACAGGAGTCAGGAGGGCTCCACCCCGGCAGACAGGAGTCAGGAGGGCTCCACCCCGGCAGACAGGAGTCAGGAGGGCTCCACCCCGGCAGACAGGAGTCAGGAGGGCTCCACCCCGGCAGACAGGAGTCAGGAGGGCTCCACCCCGGCAGACAGGAGTCAGGAGGGCTCCACCAAGGAGAGGTGGAAGCCAAAAGCAGCAAGGAGCTGTTTGAGAATAGCTGTGAGCTAAAACAACCCTGTGGTAGAAGTCTGTAGGAGACAGATATAGAGCGGTATAGCTGAAAGAGCCAGAAGGTCAAATTGTTTGGTTTGATGTTGGATACCCCTGTGTGGGAAGCATTTGTGTTTCTGGAACTTTTTCCTTTAAATAAAATTGGGCAAAAAGGCCCTTAAAAAAGAAGCGAGTTGCTGTGTGCTTTGACAACATATATACACAGACACATGTACATACATACACACACACACACACACACATGTACATGCACACACACACATACATGTACATACACGCAGACACATGTACAGATACACACATGTACATACATACAGACACACACCCAAGCATGCACGCACACTGTGAAGGGCTCTCTCCTCTCCCCTGAAGCCACCACTGGCTGACACAGAAGATCATGTGACCAGAGTGAGCTGAAATTAGACATACACACACACACACACACACCCTATGCAGTACTTTGTTGTTCACTCACAGAGCCAGGTACTGCACTCTAGGGGGAGGCAGGGAGCACAGCACACACTCCTTCCTTTGCTTTCACTGCGCTCAGCTATTGAGCAGTCTGACAGCTCCCAGTGCGACTGACAGATCCGGCCTGAGCTCCGAGCCTGCTCAGCAAGACGGCCCTGGGGGACACACTCGCCCCCACCATAATTTCCACTCACCATTGGTGACCAGGCGAGTAAGAAATTTCAAGGCCTGCTATAGGCTACCTTTCTGTTGATCACAGGTCTTTGTTGCTGCAAAGTCCTATGCACCTTTTAAAAATAAATCTAACTATTCTAGACAATCTAACTTCTAGACATTTATCAGTTTTTGGTATTGAAGCAATTCCACAGGACTTTCCTGTAGGGGAGAGCATCAGAAGACTCTGTGAGAGGGAGACTTTTAGGATCTTTACACTTAATACTTCATCCCCATTAAACAAGAAATTGAAACAGATGCTTTAATCCAACTGTTATTTCTATAATGTAATTTTTAATAACGTGTTTTATTTTTTAATGACTCAATATTCTGTATTTACAGTATTATGTATTTACTAGCAGTTTGTTCATGAATTTAATAATTATGGATGTTTTTGTATAATGAACTCTGTACTTATATATGATTACTGTGTAGCATGCTCATTAATCCTCAATGTCTTTTTTTTTTCTTAATATGATCTGGATTTTTTTAGTCTGTTCCTCTTTTTTAACCACTTTAAGACAAAGCATTTTCTAGGATGTTTTGTTTACAAGTTTAAATTGGTATTTTTGCTTTTTTTTTTTAGAAAGGACCCTAGAGAATGAAATGGCAATCATTGCAATTTTTAGGTCACATGGTATTTGCGTAGCGGTTTTTCAACACACAATTTATTTTGGAAAAAAATACACTTTAGTGAATTAAAAAAACACAAGAGTTACCCCACTTTTTTTAAATATGAAAGAGGATGTTACGGCGAGTAAATAGAAACCTAACATATCACGCTTTAAAACTGCGCATGCTTGTGAAATGGTGGCAAACTATGGTATTTAAAAATCTGCATAGGCGACAGTATAAAAAACTCTAACGCTCATGGTGATACCACACATGCATGCTGCAAACACAGTTTACGTATGCGTGCAAAATTTACATATGTGTTCACTTGTGCGCTCAAGCACGATGGGGGCACTTAAAAAAAAAAATTGTCTTTTCTTCATTTTTTATTTTTACACTGTCCCTTTAATTTTTATCACTTTTATTCCTATTACAAGGAATGTAAACATCCCTTGTAAATTAAATATGCATGACAGGTACTTTCTAAGAAGAGATTTGGGGTCAAAAAGACCCCAAACTTCTTTACTTTTAAAAGCAAAAATAAAAAAAAATTAACTTTTGCTTTAAAAAATAAAAAATGTTTTTACTTTCACCAATGACTGGCTGTGACGTCATGATGTTGCTGCGGTCCTTCATCATGATAGAGGTGATCAAAGAACATTGAGTCTTTCATCACGACCATCTTGAGGAGGTGGCACCATTGGATAGTTTCTCAGGCAGGCTGGCGTTAACGGTAAGCCTGAGAAACTCCAGCAAGCTGTGGAGGGGGCATTTCCATCTGCTGCTACAATAAGTGGTCCAGCAACTCAAGAGATGCTTGGACTGCTTTCATGTAAAAGCCAGCCATCTGATGAACAAAACGATACTGGGGTTATGGCTGATTTCTTCAGCCATAATCCCAGTGTGTACTTGAAAACGGCAAGATTTATATAAGTATTGCGGTCGTCAAGTGTAATACAGTATATTCTTATTTTACCTGATTTGTTATTATTTTCATTATATATATATATATATATATATATATATATATATATATATATACAGTCATGGCCGAAATTGTTGGCACCCTTGATATTTTTCCTGAAAATCAAGTATTTCACACAAAAAAGGTATTGCATTAACACATGTTTTGCTATACACATGTTTATTCCCTTTGTATGTATTGGAACAAATATAAAACAGAGGCAGAAAAGCAAATATGACATAATGTCACACAAAACCCCAAAAATGGGCTGGACAAAAGTATTGGCACCCTTAACTTAATATTTGGTTGCACACCCTTTGGAAAACATAACTGAAATCAGTCGCTTCCTATAACCATCAATAAGCTTCTGACACCTCTCACCCGGAATTTTGGACCACTCTTCCTTTGCAAACAGCTCCAGGTCACCTTTTCCCAACAGCAATTTTAAGATCTCTCCACAGGTGTTCAATGGGATTTAGATCTGGGCTCATTGCTGGCCACTTCAGAACTCTCCAGCGCTTCTTTGCCATCCATTTCTGAGTGCTTTTTGACGTATGTTTGGGGTCATTGTCCTGCTGGAAGACCCAGGATCTTGGACGCAAACCCAGCTTTCTGACACTGGGCCCTACAGTGCGACCCAAAATCCTTTGGTAATCCTCAGATTTCATGATGCCTTGCACACAGTCAAGGCACCCAGTGCCAGAGGCAGCAAAACAACCCCAAAACATCATTGAACCTCCACCATATTTTACCGTAGGTACTGTGTTTTGTTCTTTGTAGGCCTCATTCCGTTTTCAGTAAACAGTAGAATGATGTGCTTTACCGAAAAGCTCTATCTTGGTCTCATCTGTCCACAAGACGTTTTCCCAGAAGGCTTTTGGCTTACTCAAGTACATTTTGGCAAACTGTAGTCTTGCTTTTTTATGTCTCTGTGTCAGCAGTGGGGTCCTCCTGGGTCTCCTGCCATAGCGTTTCATTTCATTTAAATGTCGACGGATAGTTCGCGCTGACACTGATGCTCCCTGAGCCTGCAGGACAGCTTGAATGTCTTTGGAACATGTTTGGGGCTGCTTATCCACCATCCGGACTATTCTGCGTTGCAATCTTTCATCAATTTTCCTCATCCGTCCACGACCAGGGAGATTAGCTACAGTGCCATGGGTTGCAAACTTCTTGATAATGTTGCGCACTGTGGACAAAGGCAAATCTAGTTCTCTGGAGATGGACTTGTAACCTTGAGATTGTTGATATTTTGCCACAATTTTGGTTCTCAGGTCCTCAGACAGTTCTCGTCTCCTCTTTCTGTTGTCCATGCTTAGTGTGGCACAGACAGACACACAATGCAAAGGTTAAGTGAACGTCTCTCCTTTTTATCTGCTTTCAGGTGTGATTTCTATATTGCCCACACCTGTTACTTGCCCCAGGTGAGTTTACAGGAGCATCACATGCTTGTAACATTCTTATTTATCCGCAGTTGTGAAAGGGTGCCAATACTTTTGTCCAGCCCATTTTTGGAGGTTTGTGTGACATTATGTCGAATTTGCTTTCTTTCCTCCCTTTTTTTGTTTTGTCCCAATACACACAAAGGGAATAAACATGTGTATAGCAAAACATGTGTTAATGCAATACGTTTCGTGAGAAATACATGATTTCCTGGAGAAATATCAAGGGTGCCAACAATTTCGGCCATGACTGTATATATATATATACAGTATATATGTTAAATTTTAAGGCAGAATTTCTGCAGGCTAAGTTAAGTTCACCCTTTGAAAAAAACAAAACATGTTTTTGCAGGTAAGAAAATGTGCATTTATTATTTTTTTATATTATAGCCTGAATAGCACTGCACCCACAATAAGCAGATTAGGGGTGCATTGCATGGATGTTGCAAACTTTCAATCAGCTATCTGTCCATACCTCCCATATGGGCAGGCAGTTACTGAATGACAGGAAGAATAAATAAACTACCAGAGTGCTCAGTAGCACTCTCACAGTTCATTCAGAACTACAAGCTATCTGCCGCAATGGAAGATGGTACTTGTAGTCTATTCATTTGAAGGAAACTGTGAATAAATGATGCAGCCATGTAGGCAAAGCCTGGCATAGCCACTCTGTTTTTTAATTGTGACAGTGGGTGTGGGGAGAAGAACACTCGCTAGAGAGGGGTGCACTGGTGGTGGGGGGTGGGCGTATAGGAGCATGTTACATGTTATACCCTAAATATGCATGTAACATGCTCCTAAAGGTGAACTTTTCCTTTAATTCTCCTGATCGTATTCAATTAATGTAGACTTATGCTTGCAGTCCCTTGAGCCTGTGCTGTGTGCATCTGTGTGATGCTATATCATCTCTTTGGGGATAGTTGAACTGTCACTGGTGAAAGTTCTGCCAGCATTTTGTGCTGTATTGTGAACACTTACTTTATCAGCTTGTAGATGTTTGGGTGGAGTTACTGCCAGGACATTCTCACTCTACTGGCTAGGTGGGTTTATTAGTAAAAGTAGAAGCGCAGAAAAGGTATGGGTGGGAGAGACTAGCCTGAATATCTAGGTTTATTGGACTGTCTGTGAGTTGAGGCTATTGCAATGAGGTCATTATACAGCTGATTCAGGTTCTCCATCCTTGCAAAGTTGGTGCTTGTCATCCCTTTGTCATTCACACTGTCAGCACTTTCCTCTACCCTAGATGTTGGCTTTTATACAGGGAGTAAGTGACTGGTCCATGCACAGCCAAAATCAAAAACAGAAAAATCAGCACAAGGGGCAAAACAGTCAGATTAATGTGTCCTTTGTGCTGATTCCTCCTTTTTCTATTAGTGGAAATCTTCCTCCATCCTGCCCCATTCCACCTCTGCTGCCATAATATTACAGTGCAGTGAGGGTTAATACAACTAATGGGCATAGGTGAGAGTAAACTGTGCTTAATTTCCACCCAGATGCTTCATTAATAGAAGCTATGTTACAGATTCTATAAATGGAACACAATCTAAGGGAGGACAGGAAGATGATTTATAGCTCTGCCCCTTCATTCATAGATCCTGTTTCATACATAGAAGCTGTAGTACAGCTTCTATGAATGGTGGAACTGGGTGGAGCATAGTCAAGCTCTTGATGACACCCCCTTAGCTGTACAAACCCTGCCACACCACAAAATTATGGCAGAGGGGAGGTGGTAGAGGCAGAACAGAGGATGCTTTCTAGTGAAAAAGATGAATCAGCACAAGGGACACATTCTACTGACTGCAAATGATGTCCCTTCTGTTGATTTTTCTGTCTTTAATTTTTGCTGCACTTATGCTTTTATAAAATGTTTTACCTGCACTATCTTGTATGGTTCTTTGTTTTTTGTTTTGTGACTTCTAGACAAGTAAGCAATAACTCCTTATAGTTTACACACAGCAAATCTGATTGAATGATAAAACAGTAGGGTTGCATGCCACCATAGGAGTAGGTAGTGTTTCAGTATTATGGGTTGATTAGCTTTACAATAATCTTAGCAGCCTATACAGCTGTTAATGAACCCAAAAGCATAGGGGTATAGCTTACTATTCCTCTCACTCCTTTTTTCCCTGGAAGACATACAGTAGCTGTCTCAGATATCCACATGTACTGTGAAGTTAGCGGTTTCTTGAAGACTTGAATCTAAGATTAAAGAGACATTTTTCTGCTATGTGTGCTACTAGAAATAAAGGTTGTCATAGTTAAAGAGCTACTTCTCTCTGATGGAAGCATTCATTTATTAAATGAACTATATTATGACTAAATAATTGATTGATCGAGTGATTGTGTGATTCTTCAACAAACAGAGCCAGAACATTTTGCCAAGAACGTATCTCCAAATTACTTGCACCTAATAGCACAGATGTTAGAGGAACACATTGCAGTCAAAGCACACTTCAATAATCAATTTTGGATACACAAAAGGACTGTTAGATCAAAGCTAAACCATTATGGATTGGTACCACTGAAAAATAAACAGTACCTTTTCTTGTTTCTGCTTAGTAAGACAAGCACATCAAACATGCCTGCAATTGATAGAGAAGTAGACATTGCTCTAACCATTCCCTGAAGTCTGGTGTATGTAGGATGGTCTCAGCTGCCGCTCCAGCCATGCCCACTGATGCGTTTCACCTCTCCTACCGGGGCTTGATCACAGAGACAATCAAGCCCTGGTGGGTAAGGTGAACACATCAGAGGGCATGGCTGGAGCAGTGGTTGAGGCCATCCTACACCGGACCTCAGGGAAAGGTTAGAGCGGCGTCTACCTCTCTATTGAATTTGGTTATTTGAACGACTCACTGATGCTGCCCATCTTCAACACTGATGTGGTGATATCCTCAGCTTCTTGGCTTGGAGTGGCACCGCAAGGTCTTTTCACATATACCTGCATTTGACTTTTTTTTTTGTTTTTTTTTTGAGGTTGAGGTCAGTGGATTATGGGTTCTCTCCCAAAAAACATCCGTTTTATTGCCCCCCATGTGATGTGCCTTTTAAGCAGTTTCAAATGCATTATTCACTGAAGCATTCAGAAGCAGTGGACCAGCATGATAAATATGATTGAATGATAATTAGTATTTCAAGGTTAATATTGATTTCAGTTGTACTTAAGAGTTATGAAAAAGATCCATACAACATACAGAAGCGCAAAAAGCTTTTACTTCTGTGTATTTAACATCACTAAGGTCCCTATAACATCATGAATATCCTTTTATTAATTGTACCTCATTTAGGAGTAATAATTGTCCTGTAGTTGACATAGTGGGCAATTTATTACATTCAGTATTGCATGTCTTAAAATATCATAATGTATATAGGTGATTTGAAACCTTCCTACAAAACTCTATAGGGCAGTTCAGAAATAGCGTCTACATTTTTTATTGCTGCCAACGCTGAATTATTATTAACAGAAAATCAATGTTAAAGTGCTTGTAAAGGCAGAAGGTGTTTTTTTACCATAGGTAAAAAAAACCCTCTGCATGCAGCTTTCCTCGCAGCCCCTTAAATACATATCTGAGCCCGATCTCAATCCAACAAGAGTCTAGGCTCTTTCGGCTCTCTTGCTCCTCATTGGCTGTCAATCAAAGCCAGTGACGATGAGCAGGGGCAGGGCCAAATCCTGTTCTGTGTGTCTTATGAACACTCATATCAGGGCTTGGGAGCGAGCACACACAAGTGCCCCCATAGCAAGTGGCTTGCTATGGGGGCACTCAACAGGTGGATGGAGCCCAGAGGAAGACCCCATAAGAGGAGGATTGGGGCTGGTTTGTGCAAAACAATTGCACAGAGCAAGTAAGTTTAACATGTTTGTTAATTTAATAAATACAATTTACAATCACTTTAAATCCCTAAAACGTTTGAAGAAGGTTGCATAGCATAAAAACTATTGCTACTGCTCTACAGCTGACCACTATTCAGTTTGGCTACATCTAATGTGAATTAAGAATTGCATCATTTTTATAATCTAACAACTGACAGACTTAGTTTGATTGATAAATGATTACTTCTGACAACTAAATACATTCAAAATGACACATTCTAAGTAAATTTTGACACGACTAATATGTTAAATGCAATAGGCTGCACAACCTTCGTGCCTGCTAATGCCAACACCATTTTGGATAGATTCCAGCCCTGAATTCCTAAGTGCCATCATCAACCCACCTCCAGCCTAATTAGAAAATTCCATGCATGCCCAGCAATAATTAGTCAAGCCTCACCTTAGGACAAGTATTGCTATAGTGCTACAGACACAATTCTTCTGCATGGTAAACAGTACACAAAGGATGCAAGTCTTTAGGCGGAGCTCTTTGAACTAGAGCATAGCGAGAACTGGTGCTTATACCGGAGGAGGGCTAATAATATTTCAAGAGCAAACTTACCGTGGAGGTAGCCTCTTCCTTCTTGCAGGTACAGCAGCAGTAATACACCATAGGCCCATACCCAATTAAAGCATCTGAAGGTCCCCAGTGTGTGTGGCAATTTATAATTAACAGAGGAAGTATGGATGTCAGGGGGTTAGAATGCTGAGTTACAAAAAAACCCCAGCATTTGATTAACCATAAAAAGGGAATATACTGTTTCAATATTTAGTTTAAAAACAAACAATTTGATATACATATTTGGAAATACATGTGCAGCCACATTGCCTCTGTAAAATTTTCATACTCATAACTCTTAATGATCTGAGCTAGCAACTAGACTACACTAACCAATAACAGAGTCCTCATCCAAGCCTTTAACATTACCATCAATTCCCCATTGAGTATGTGGTTATCCGCATGTGCAAAATCCCATACTTAATGGTTGGATTTTCCATCTATAAAGAATTTCTGGCAGACAGCAATTCAATATATGAATAGAATGATAGGGTTTAACAGACCTCTATGGTCATTTACTTGCCAACTACACTATGCCCAAAATTTAAACAGGAAATAACAAAGACCGCTGACTAGGCTTTTCCAAACTGACAAAAGGAACACCTTGAGAAACATTTTTGACACCCTCTCAGCCCCCCCCCAATATTTACCCAAGTCTCATCTCAATCCATCTCTATGCCCAAGAGCAACATCACTGCTTTCTATATCCCTCCTCACTGAACTCAATGACAGCAGTGGGAGCCATTGACTCCTGCTGTTTTCAATCAAATCCAGTGACGATAGAGGGGGCATGAGCTGAATCTGACTGTGTGCCAATGAACACACAGAGCATGGCTTAGGATTGAGTTTGCACATGTGCCACAATAAGGAATGGCTTCCTGTGGTGGCATACGAAGAAGAAGAGGAGCCCAGAGTACTGGGAGTGGGGATCCCAGAAGAGGAGGATCAGAGCAGGTAAGTATGAAATGTTTCTTATAAAAAAAAAAACTTTACAATCACTGTAGTATTAAAGTCAATGCCTATTACCAGAATAACTTGTTTTTTATACTGACTTTTACTGCCTTGTATTGAGTTTAGTGAAGTTACTTTCAGTAGAAACTGATAAAGATTTTTTCATACATTTCTTTTTAGAACACATAGTTATACATTATACATTATATTCTAATGCATTTGAATATATCATATCTGAGTTTCTATTTATGATTTTTCCATAGTGTTTAAAAATAAAGTGTCATTTGTAATAAAGCTTTAGAGAAAAGTCAGAATAACAATCAAGTAACCATTTAATAGCCCATTTCACATATAAAAATAATTCAGGCGTTGCTTCGGGATGGATTAAGAAGCATCTGAAGAACATGCTATCAGGAGACAAGCTAAGCCTATTGAGTGTGGAGCATACGCAGATGTACCCATAAGTCTACCTTGAAATTAGAAAGTCTGTGGATTAAGTACTTTCTGTGGATTTAAGGCAGCCAGAATAGTGACAGCCTTCGTAGAGCAAATACGTATTGTTTTGACCTTGACTTCTTATAGTAATAGGTTTGAAAAATAGAAACTTAAAACGTCAAACATGTTTTTAAAATGTATAATATAAAATTTAAGAGCTACAAAGAAAAGAAAAATAACAAAAGGGAAAAAAAAGAACAAGCAACAACAAAATAATGATTTTATTACAATAATAATAATGATAATAATAATACCACCATCGCTATCATTGTCATAATATTTTTATATTGTAGAGATGTAACAATGTAAAAAAGCACAAAAGATTTCTGTACTGGGCAAGCATTTCTTAGCAATGTAAAAGAATCGGGAAACAATGATACACACTAATATATAGCAGACGAGTCTTGATATGTTTGTTAAAGTGTATTCAGTCTTTGGAAGCTGCCACTTTGCTCTGGCTATTGCACATCACCTTTCTTTACACCATTTGATATACTAAAGTTAGCTGAGCAAATGTAGATCAGTATGCAGCAGAAGATGAAGTGTTAGTGCTAGGATCAGGGATATGTTTACCATTCAGGTTTACAGTTCAGGTCAGGCTTAAAACTTGAGGGGGTATGTAAAGTGTTATGAGGGAAGTTTAAGGTCCCACTTTAAAGGGTTTTGGTAAAGGTTAAAGTGACCACCAAAGGGTCTCATATTAAAAAGAGTAGTTGCATGAAGAAGATCGCTATACTTAGTAATGGGTATTCTGATGCAGCGCCTAAATGGTATTGATAAAATCCATATAGTAAGCCTATAAATGGAAAAAAATTAATGCAAAATCTTCATCCAAAGAATAGGATCCCAACACCAATTCTGTTAGGTGATGTAACACACTGCACCTCAGGTGATAGAGCCAAGCAGCTTACCAGATAGATATGACCCTCAAATTATAGAGTGGTCATAAAATCCCAATATCTCCATAGAAAGCCTGGCACCACATCAGTCACCATAAACATCCTCTCGGAACCGATCATACACTATGGTCAGATACTGTCACTCCAGAAGCAGTGATGAAAAGAACCCCCTTTATAGATTGAGCTGGTCTGTCCATAAAAAAAAATATATTGTTTATTTATTTTTTCATATCATCACCAGTCAGCCCCTGTCCCTGATCACTGCCACGTCAGTTTTATGATGATACTGTACTGCACTGGTGACAGTAAGTAAAAAGAAAATTAATAATTTTTTTATTTTCAAAAAATTTGGACAAAAAATTACAACTTTAAAAAACTTGCCATGCCTCTTACTAAATACAGCAGACTGTCTACTTTTCAAAAAAAGGGGTTATTTTGGGGATATCTGTACTGTCCTGATATTTTTTGGCCTCAGAAAATGAGATAAGCTGTCAGTATATCAGTATTTACCGATTTTCAGATATATGCTATAGTTGGTGGACTCTACAACTCCTACAGACTAAATAATATATACCAATTTGGGTTATTTTCACCAACGATATGTAGCAGTATACATTTTGGCCTACATTTATGAAGAACAATTATTTATTTGCAAAATTTAATAAAGAAACAATGAAAACATTTTTTTTCAAAACTGCATTTAACAAAAAATAAAAAAATCCAGTAATGATTAATTGCCCCCCAAAGAAAGCTCTAGTTGTGTGAAAACAATGATAACAATTTAGTTTGGGTGCAGTGTTGCATGACCATGCAATTGCCATTTAAACTGTGAGAGTGCTGAAAGCTAAAAATTAGCTTGGGCAGGAAGGGGGTAAAAGTGCCCACTATTGTAGTTAAAAACACATGTTCAGTTTGAAATACTCAGAATAGTGACATACTGTATTTACTTTAAATATTGTTATGTAGGGCATTTCTTCTTTCTAAAAAAACATATGTTTCTGTTTCTGTAAAAGATGGAGATATGCAATAATACTTTGCTTATCAAATGTAAACATTTGTTTGCTTGTTTTAGTATATTTTAAGTTACAATAGCACAATAAGCAGACATGAGTCCAATACACCACAATGTGTACCGTTTCAGTAGCTATCTCTGATGGGAATTGGTCTAGGTCTTGGTCTAGGTCTTAGGTCTTGAGAGCTGATTAAAATGCAATAGTAACTGCTTTATAGTATTGCACTGAATTCTGGGAAAAAAAAAAAAAAATATATATATATATATATATATATATATATATATATATATATATATTACTACTTTATGAACTGTATATACACAGGAATAAGCAAGGAAAAACTAACTACCTTGATCCAACAACTGTAAAGTAGTACATAAGGTAAAGAGTATGGATTGTGACTCTTTACAGAGAAGACTGGTTTAAAAAATGAACATGGTTTAGCTAGCATAAATACAGTTTAAGCATGGTGTGGATAAAACAGTTACATGTCTTTGTTTAACATACAGTAAGTATAGACATACAGTATATTTTTTCACCATTATTCACTGTTATGGCACTGTCTTGAAAGACTTTATAGCTACAGTTCAGAGCTTCTCATCTCTACTACTTAAGAACCAAGAAAGGTGAAGTTTTAGGGTTACATCTGCCTGAATGACAGACTAATTTAATAAAGATCAGATCACTGTGGTTGCTAGTACTCACTTAAAATAAATACCTATTTTTGCCAGTCTGTAGCCAATCATTTTTTCAAACATAAGACCTTTTTTATAGGAAGGAATTAGCATCCAGCAAGTGAAACAAGCTATCTATGTACATACACAGATGCGTTCCCCCAAAAGAAAACACCAAATATAAAAAAATACAAGTGGGTTACAGCAAAGTAAGCAAAACTTATTGCTCCATCAAGGAATGATCCAGAAACTTTAGACATCCCTGTTCTTTTTAATTAATGACTTACACTAGACAGAAGAAGTGGAGGTATGTGTGTTCAGGTCCATATTGGCTTACATATATACAGCATATGTAACCACATATTAACCCTTACATATTCATAGCAAACTCTTGCTGAAAATTATTCTTAGCTTGAATGTATTGCAATACATGTTCAAGCTGGCCAGGTTTGTGTCTTTTTCCATTGTTGGAGTTTATATCTGGATTTTGGTCTGTGGCTCCAGCTGTGTCTGTATGCCCCATATTGATACTGTATGTCCATACACTTAACAGTAACCTAGTTTAGCAAATAAGGGGTTGGCAATCTTCAAGAGTGGGGACTGATCAGAGATGCATGACTTTGATGCAATTGGCTAACATGAACAGATACTGCAATGCATGCAAATGAAGAATCCCCTTGTTTAACTATGAGCTAAGGGCTAGCTATCAATATGTAAGGGTTAATATACGTTACACCTCTTCAATATGTCATGTGTTCTATATATGGAAGCCACATATTTCCACTTCTATTGCATGGTAAGTAATTAAAAAGGAAAGAGAAGTTGCTGGATTATTCTTTTATGGAGCAGTAACTCATGCTTACTGTGCTCTGACCCCCTTGCATTTGGTTATGTGCACAAATAAGTAAATCATGTCTAATATCATATTGCCAAACTGCTTTCTGATTGGTTGCTAAGGGTTTCTGTATATCAGTTCCATTTTCAGCATGTTCCTAATATAAAGCTAAATATACAACATTTGAAAATACTATAAAAAGATTAAATATCAAATATTATGAGTCATAAATGAATCCTCGTAAAAACAGCGCTTCACTCATTATGGCTATAACAATATGCTCATAATTACAACAATAATCATAACCATAACAGTGATAAAAGAATCATAATTAACTGGAATACTATCCTCCGCCAGGTATAGTAGAGTGCATAAAGAAAGTCTACCACGTGTATCCTTTTCAAGAGAAGTCTCTAAGATAAACTCTAAGTCCAAGTTAATCCACTCCAACACCACCTTGTCTCTTGTGAGACAATCTCCCCACTGCACACGGATGTGTGGTGAGACGCCAGTCGGCCATTCCATGCTGTGAAATGTGCTTTATTGCGAATTGATGTGTATTTAATCTATTTTAATGTGAGTGTTATTTTATGGGGGGTTGATATGGAATAAAGCATTTAGATAGAATTACGCTATGTGTTTCGTTTTGTGCTTCATGTTTATGAATTGGTTTGATTGGATTATACGCTCTGCAGTGGAGATTGCGGGACCTAGAGGAGGATTAATGTTATGCCTAATTAATACCATGTTCCGGTGAGTGTTGTCTGATGGGGAGATTGTCTCACAATAAACAAGGTGGTGTTGGAGTGGATTAACTTGGACTTAAAGTTTATCTCAGAGACTTCTCTTGAAAAGGATACATGTGGAGGACTTTTTTCTTTATGCACTCTGCTACACCTGAAGGAGGATATTATTCCAATTAATTATGACCATTTTATCACTGTTATAGTTATGATAAATTGTTGTAATTGAGCATATTGTTATAGCCATGATGGGCGAAGTGCTGTTTTTATGAGGATTCATTTATGACTGATAATATTTGATATTTGATTGTTTATTCAAAACAGCAGCTTATAAGGATATCATTCTATAGTTTATTTCACCAGTACTAAAACGCATAGTTCTTCTTATAAAAACTATAAGAAGATTGTTAAGGGTTCGTTTTTATTGCCAGAATGTGTTCACTACTATTTTTGGGTTAACACTTTTAATGCTCTCCACACGTATCGTATACCATGCCTATATCCTCTGATGTTGAACAAGAAATGACACATTCTGGGGAATTCATAAGCAGTATAGTGACCACTCTTTAGAACAACAAATGTACAGCATGTTCAGGTGACAAATTCATGTACAGTTACAGAAAGAATGGATACAGGTAAAGGTATATGAATCCCTTGCACACATGAATGTGCATATCACGAACGTTCCATCCTCAGTGCATGTTCAGCCCCTTTCTAGCTAGGATGCTGACAACTCTGCAGCTGTCATAGAATGATAGTTAAGACTCATCTCCATTCAGCCGCAGTCTGGGAGATGCTGGCCAAGGAGTTTTGCAGTAGTAGCGTAGACACTGGTTCCTCCTTGCTTTTGATTGACAGCACACAGCAGCGGGCAGGTGTGGAGATGGATGAGTGGAACCTGGTGGGGAAGTTTAAGGCTAGTTCCCCATTGAGTCCATCTCTCGTCTGACTCATCATCGCCCAAATATAAGGATAACAACATCAGCCAGTTTCCCCAGACTCTTTTTTTTTTTTTTTTTCCTTTTTTTTTTACTTCTTTGTTTGGATTGGGAAATCTTTCAGGTGGCAGCTGAATGTGGTTGAGGATGAATAATTGGTTGCTAGGAAGCTGGCAGCCAATGGCATCTTAACTACCATTAGCCCTATGTGGGTAGCTGTTACAGCCTTCCTTTACAAAATGCCTCACTCCCACTCTGTGTTTCTATGTATGCCAATATCCTAATATGTTAAAGTGGAACTTTAGGTAAAAAATAAAATATGGGAGGATAGGCAGGATTTTTAATGCAGAAGAGACTATACAAATTTAGCAATCATCCCTGCCCAGACAATGACTGGTGTTCGGGACCTGGAAGCTGGCCACCCAAAGATGTCAGCAGCCAAGCGGGGAGCTCAGAGAAGTGCATCGTGTGATTGGATGTGAGTATACTTTAACTGGTGGTAATTCTTTTAGAATCTGTTGCCACAAAGTGTATGTAGCAGCAATCACCACAAGTAACTGTTAGGTGGGTGGACAGCCACAGATAGCTGCAGTTGCCGCTGACCTGTCAATGAAGTGTACAGGGCTTGGGCTGTCACAGCTAGCTGCTCACAGGTGGCAGAAACTTCTACAGGAATCAGCAGATCCCTGCCACTGTAACTTGCACTGGTGCTAGCTGCCTATGCAATGGATGTTGCCTAAATGACTCATGGAAATTAAGTTCACCAAGTCTGTTGAGTCCTAACACACATCAACCAAGAGTATGTGAGCTGGAGTGGGATTGTATTACATTTTGGAAAATTAATTTCCTTTGTTAGCCTTTACTAGAATAATGCAATATTGTGCTTTATGGAACAGCCAGTAAAAACTATATTTTTTCAGAAAGTGCTGCACTTCAATCACTGACCAAAATAAGTTTACATAAAATGTGCAAAAAATTATTTTAAATAAATAAAGTACAAAATATTAATAACTTAGTCCAGTGTTAGTCCAATATGTGCATCAACATCCAATCCTTTCACACTTCTTTATTTTTAAAATTAAACTGGTGTCACTACAGTTACTGTATTCCATCACCATTTTGTGCCCAGATGTTATAAATAATGTGAGTACCCTCCACTGGATGTACTCTCACCTGGAGTATATAACTGAACTGTTAAGTAAGTTGTGTCCCTCACAGGGGTGGACTGACCATTTGGAAACTCAGGCACTGCCCGAGGGCCCGGGGTCAGTAGGGGGGCCCCATGAGATGCCCCTGGTACCTATTTCATAGGCTTTTTTGAGTTTGGGCAAGGACACAGGGGCCCCATGATCCCCTATTGCTCGGGGGACCCATGAGTTGTAAGTCCGCCCCTGGTCCCTCATATAGGACTCATATAAGTATTCCCAAATAGATGAATCCTCTTCTCCTTATATTATATTCACTCCTATGGTTTTCCATCTTCACTCAGCAATCCTCCTCAGCCATGTATAAAGAGAGGGAAACCACCAAGCATAGTGCTTAATCCTCATAATCCGAGCATTGTGACTGCATTTAGCCCCTCTCCTACGCGTTACTCCACAGGGTCACGTGGCTTCATCAGCATATATATATCAGGTGTATATATAGGCATTACAGGTGCCATTTTCTTGTAGCTTTCTGTTTTATAGTGCCATATTACTGAGAATTACCTCTCTAATAGATGTTATATGAGAGCCGGGTAACTGCTGATTTTATTCAAGGGTAATGATAGTAACCCTCCACTCACCTAATAATGAAATATTCACTCTGTGATTAGACCAGAATAAGTTTACAAACCCACCAGAATCCTGCAATCTAGAATTCCCTTGTGCATGCATGAAGTCTCCTGCTAAAAACTAGTTTCTGTTTTTGCTAGTACTCCAGTATAGCCACATAATTTCATGGTTAGGATGAAAAATTACATGTTTAGGCACATGCACACACATCTAGCTGATCCAGAAGGAGGACAATTCCTTATGAAGCAAGGCCCAAGCTATAAAACCCTTCTTGATGTGTAATGGCAAACTGGATTCTAGTTTAGAATTGTACTGTATTGTATTTTTTTTAATACATTTTGCACTATTATGGACACATCAACTTTTTTTGAATAATCTACAAATATCCTGAAACCATTTCTTGTAGAATAGTTTCCTTATATACACCTGTCCTAAGTTTCCCAAAGTAAGTTAAATATTCTTTCCTCCATTCGCATGAACTGCCATCTTGTATTTTACTGGTGGCCTTAAAGGAAACAACTTTCCAGTAAATATTATTCAATGTCCAACTGTTAGTGATGCCTACAAGTATGTATGCCCAACTTTAATATGAATAAAATGACTTCCATTAAAGCTTAGTTGAAAGGGGGGCCTTCCTCAGTGTAATATTGTATACTCTACATGAAATGTTATTCAGGCAAATAAGAGAATTACTTTAGCTTTAACTAGTTTGTTTTGCAGCATGAGATATTCATAATTGTTACAGTAGTGTTTGAATTAAAAGATTTTACTCTTAATTAAAAAACAGGTACAGTTTTTGGAGCCCACTGAAGCATCACAGAGTGTAGAATAATGTTATTACCCCTCCCCAGATCCAGCAGAGCATGAGGCATAGCTAATGAAAGCTACACCAGCTGGAGCGTTAACCATATCCTGTTGCTAGCTGCTAGTTACAATAAATTGATGTGAATGCACATCAATCTTTAAGCTAAATGAAATGTAATGTATATCTAAAAACAGCAATGTGTTGGGCAACACTTCACATTATATTTAGATTGTCCTAGGTTTTTAATATGGTACACACTAGATGCTTCATCAGTGACTTATTTCATTACAGTGTTTTCAGGTTCCCTTCGGTGACTGTTATGGTGTATTTATTGGTTATTGATCATGTATTTATTGGTTATAGATCATATAGTGATGATCATTAAAAAGCACACACTTTTAATTAAGTACCAGTATTGGAAACAAAATAAGGAATGTAAATTGGCCACACATAGACAAATCTTACATCTGGCATTCATCATTGAGTAACTGGATCAATGTCCATAGGGTCAGTGCTCTAAGATGTATATGTTAATTTAAAGATGAAGGTAAAAAGAATAAAGGAATGTGTTAATGTATTTTTTAAAGCAATCATTCAAGAAAACACAAAGAAAGAAGCACCAAGAGCCCTGATGGTGTAATACTTAAAACACCATTTATTAATAAAACAGAACTCAAGGTATTGCACTCACAAGCAGAGAGAAATAGCTCAGACAAAGCATAAGGAAACTCCATTCCTTAGTGTTCCATTCCTGGCTGGGGGGATGAGTCAGCGTTCCCTAGGTGTCAGAAGTGAGAGCAGCACCAGAGATAAGAGCCACCCATCTGGGGAAGGGATCAGGATCACAATCTGAAGCTGCCATGTTTTGGGGCGATCTCCCTCTGAGGAAGGGGAGGTCCTCCTCTAGTTATTGTAAGTCAGAAACCCAAATACAGAGCAGCTGAGATACATTCTTTTATGTATTTTGTTACAAATAAATACTGAAGCTTTATACTGTAAGCACTGCAATGTTATTGAAGTATCTTTGGTATTAATATAAGACCTTGATCATGTGCTTTTCAACTATAGAGATGAACCCCTCTTATGAAGTCATGTGCAGCATTATCATGTACCTGGTGTTAGAGGCCAATGAAGAGAGGGCTTCCCTTGCGGCTAAGTTCCAGACTCCCCTGGATATGGGACAGAAGGAGTCAGGCCCAAAGTAGCATGGGTCACCTGTAGAAGTGTTTGTCAGAGGTACACCCAGGAGCACAACTGATGCACTGGAATGGTGTCTGCAGACAGGTGGCGCCTGTGAGAGGTATGCAGGCCTTCAGGGTAGCAGAGGACCACAGAGTAGTCAGTCCAAAGCCAAGGTCAGATGCCAGGTGGAGATTGGAGCAGACGTAGCCAACAGGATAGCCGGGGTCATACACAGGACAGTAAGCGAGAATATGTATTAGTCAAGCCAAGGTCAGATCAGGAGATCAGGTGAGAATATCTATTAGCCAAGCCAGAATCAGATCAGGATTCAGGGAGAGAAGACAGGTCCAGGAACAAGCCAAATCGGTTACAGCAGATCACAGTAGCAAGGGAACACAAAGATACTGGGGAGCCAGACATCAACCAAAAATTTGAGGGAGTGATGGACCCTCTTATAAAGGCTGTCTGGCGCCAAACTGAGCTAATGCATGCGTAACTATGCCCCAGTGCGCATGTGTGTTCCGGCTCGTGCGCCAATGTGCATAGACTTTCGCCAGCGTGAATTTCTGCGGCCATGCAAAATACTGGCAGGAATGCCAGGTCTCCGAGTACCTCTGCTGTGGACAGAGCCCTGACAAGCATTTTGCATTTTATACTGTCTATTATTTCTCTGTTATTGGTTGGGTTGATAAGCATACAAGGGGCAAAATATGATTTTTCTAGTTGAGAAAGTGAGAATACCTTGCCAGCAGAATTTGCTTTAAGAGGATGAATACAGTTCAGGTTTACAGTCATTTGATTAACTATGTGACACAGAGAGCTATAACTGTTTTGAAAATGCATCTTATCTTTAATTCTCATTGGCAACCATTAGTGAAAAAAGCATTTAATTGCTCAATAAAATGAGCTGTGGTGACATTTTTTTAATTGCAATCACACTCCCTCTTAGGTTACATATACACTGGAACTGTCTTTGGACATTAACGCTACTGGCAGCAGAAAAATGCTAAACACAGCAAAAGCATGTGTAAACGCGGTATCGCATTTAGCCACAATTAGGCTTGGACATTCATTCATTTCATTGGCCAGAGTACTTTCCACTGAAATGAGTAAACACCCAAGTGCTAAATGTGGCTAGCACTTAGGCATGTTTACATGCAATTTTGCTGCATTGTGTTTTTTCAAAACGTTCCTCTCCTGAACCTGATTCTTCTAAGTTCAGGAGAGGGACATTTAACTGCCCCTAAACTTTGCCACTTCTAAACTCTGGTAAAAGCCTATGTGTGTATGGATACAGAGGGGTTTATTTACTAAAGCTGGAGAGTGCAAAAATAGGATAACTTCTGCAAAGAAACCAGTCAGCTTCCAGGTTTTAATGCCAAAGCTTAAGGTGTTACTAAACCCACAACAGTAAAATCAGTCTGTGTATGCAGTAAAGCATGCTTGTTATATTCACTGTGGAACCTAAGGGGTTACTCCTCTGCATTGTTTAAAAAGGCTGTTTGATCCTAACTTCTCTGCCCCTCCTCTTGTTTAAATGCCCAAGCTGATTAGACACACTGAACCCCTAGCCCTTCTGCACATGCTCAGTTTAGTGTGTATTGCTAGAGAGGTTTTTTTTTTTCTTGGGAGAGTGCATGTGATAAGCACAGGACCAATCAGCAGGTTCTGCATTCTCCTAGAGAAAACTCCTCCTACAAGCTGTAACCAGTGCTCTGCTGGGCACTGATAAAAGTCACAAGATTGCTCTAACAGCTGATGGGAAAAGATATTTAGCAGTTTATATTTAATAAAATAATTGTATTTCCATGTTTTGTGTACTACGGGAGACCAGATATAATGAATACAGGGTCCTGGATTTTGTAACACTTTAATTGAACAAGCTGAGTTTAAAAACTGATTGGTTTCTATGCAGACGTGAGTCTGATTTTGCACTCTCCAACTTTAGTAAATAAACCCCATAGGCTTTTATTGAACAAGAGCAAAAACGTCAAAAGCTCCAAAACGCAAAAGCAGTGTACATGAGGCCTTACTGTGTTCAAATTGCTCCATTAGAAGCTTCAGTCAGAAGTCCGAAGGCAAACAGCTTCTGATATGCTTTCTCTTTAGAAAATCAGTGCTGCTCTGTGTCATGTATTACATATTTTCTTTTTAAAAAGCATGCATAAAAACAGAAAGAAAGGATGTAAAACTTTTCTCTGGACAGTGCTTAAACATTTAATACATTTATCTCCCTTTTTTTTTTACTTTTTTTTTTAAAGAGTTTATTTATTTTTTAACATAATTAAGTACAAAACAAGCCATCATAACATTTTAATCTTTTTTTTTTTTTTTTTTTTTTTTTTTTAATTACCTTATCCCGGGGTTGTTTAATTTTCTCTGCTTAACCCCTGTGATGATCCTTCAGCTGCTGAAGTTAGGAGTGTTCCACTGACAACACAGCAACCGCTCCTGCCCATGGTCTCCACCTGATAACATTACTGCTCCTTGCTCCTTCTGTAGAACTGCAGAGAGGGAGGTGAGGAGTCTGGTTACCATACTGGAAAAAAGCAAGCAGCGAAGATTGGTTTATACAACTAGAAATGGTGATAGTGCCAGTCAGAAAATGCACTTTTTGGTAGTGGAGTAGCTATGGATACAATATATTTATGGGATGTGCTGAATAATGGTGATTGTATTGTGCATGGAGTTCAGCTTTCACAAACTTTTATTATTATTATTATTATTATACAGTATTTATATAGCGCCAGAAAGGTTTGCTCAGCGCTGTACATTATAGTGGGGACAGAACATGAGACAATACAGTAACAAGACAATACACGAGGGGTTCGAGGGCCCTGCTCTTTCAAGCTTACAATCTAGGAAATAAATAAATACAAATTTAAATTACTGCATATCATTGAAATTTATGGTTAAGGGTGAAGCCAAGCCAAAACTGATATAGCACTGTTATTGTAGCAGTTCTACCCACATTTTACTCAGAAGAATACCCCACAAGTGTGGGAAAGATACAAGCAAGTGCCCATTCAATACTGAAAAAAACCTTTCTGATGGATATTTCTCTTTTACATTTGTGATATTAATTTTTAAATCAGCAAAATAAAAAGGCAATCAAATGTTGTTCTATATCTATCACCTAACACACTTCTTAGCAGATGTGGTTGTAACTGCTGTATTCACTTACTGGGCTTAAAAACTCATTCCATAATACAAAAAAATTCTATTTTGCAGCAACCTCTAACAATGGTAATGCTTTTCACTGGGGATATCTACAGCCTTTTGAATTTCCTGAGCTTTCCTCGATGGCTTTTTATTGGCCTATCTGTTGCTGGACTCATTTATCTGCGATACAAACGACCTGAGATGCATCGCCCTTTCAAGGTAGGCTCACCTCTGTCTCTGTCTGACATTAATCTTTATACGCTATGCTGAACCTCTCAGTGTCACAGGAGATTGAAGGAGATTGTGTATCACCAACTTATATGTGGTCTCTCATATAAGCAACTGCAATGGACAACTTCTTTGAAATGGCTTGAATTGTTTTGGCTGGAGTTTTGGCATGCATGCTATTTTGTATCTTACACAACTCTGACTTAGACAGAGAAACTTTATGTTTCTGCTCTTTGTAAGTAGAAAGAAATGGCTCATATTTATGAATATTTTATTTTTTAATGATTTACAGCCTTTGCGGGCCATAAATGATCTAGCACAAGATGGTTGAAACTTCTTTATTAGCATATTCTCATCCAAGCTATAGTCACAATACGTCAGTGGTTCAAAACCTGTGTTTGAATGATGATACCCAAAGCTAATATTTCAAAGCATGCCAAGCTGGTTTACTAGAAACCATGATTATTTATGCTAGAAATATTTTGAATTATATTATACAGTTTTACCTTCAAACCCCTTTTGCTGTACATTATTTTTGGTATATTCATGTTTATTAGCCATACTATTCTGTTTCTTAAGAACCTGTGATGTGTACTTGGTTTGACATCTGAGCAGATTGTCTGTCTGTCTGTCTGTCTGTCTGTCTGTCTGTCTGTCTATCTGACATCACACGCAGAAAATCTCTTTATGCCACAACTTGTTTATTAATATGGTTTGGAAGGAAAAACTACAGGGCTATTTCACTAAAGCATGGTACATGTGATGTGTTTTCATGTATATATGTTGTGTTCTAATTATTACTTTTAAATTACTGGGTAATTAGTAACTATGCATGTTACTTATCAAACTCACAAAAGTTCTGTTCAGAATTACATATTACATATGTATTGTATTATATATAATTATTACTATTACAAGATACTTGCTGGCAGGGTTGTGGACAGTTTATATGTGTTACCTAGGTTTATGACCCACACATAGTGAGTAGCAGATAACAATAGTTTCTGCTCTAAGTCCAGGAGCCTAGAGGCTTTGTAGAGCTTTAGCCCACCTAAATATATATACAGCCTCCATCTCCATGTCCACATCTTACCTCATTATATAGTCTCAACTGTCCACAGGCCTTTTATGTCTCAGCTGACTGATTCTCAGTGATCTATTTTACTCTGCTGCTGGGAAGAAAGGTTGACTGTTGACAGAACACTAAAAAAAGTATTAGTGCTGCTTGTTTGTTTCGAGGAACCCATTACAGGGCACCATTTTAGTATAGAGCCAAAATATTTTTAGATAGTGTCTCAGATGAGCAGATGTGGTGTTTGGTTTTGTGCAAGAGGGCTTTGCAAAGCCCTGCTGCATTAAACTGTTTGTGTACTGCCTTGCTGAATAAAAGTATGGGACCGACTTGCTTGCACTTCTCCTTGGTAACCCTGTGCCCAAAACACCAACTATTTATATTATACACATTTAAAGACTATTGCACCCTTACGAAAACACCAATAGCCACTGTAATCTTGCCTTTCTCTATTGCCTCTAATATATTTTGGAAAAATGAGTCTAAATTTGTTTATTGTTTATTTTCAGGTTCCCATTTTTATTCCAGCATTGTTTTCCTTCACCTGCCTATTTATGATTACTCTGTCATTATATTCAGAACCTTTAAGCACTGGGATTGGGTTTGCAATTACTCTCACAGGAGTGCCAGCTTACTACCTCTTTGTCATCTGGGATAACAAACCAAAATGGTTCAGAAGATTTTCAGGTATGGTACACTAACACTAAAATGTTACACTGTAAAGAAATGTCAGCAGGATTAAAGAAACCATGTGACTGGATTATTCGTAATAAAGTATTTATATGTTCTTAATAAGCATTCAAAGCATTTTTAAGCAATCGCTGATTTACCTCCTGTAGCTATAGGCTATTAATCCTCAAAATTCACAACAGAGGCATTGAAATCACAACTCCTTTCACTTATGCATTTTATTACACCAGACTCTTGGATGGCTGCAAGCCTTCTAAAAAAAATAAAAAGCTAATAGAAGCTTCCAGATACCAAGTGAAACTCAACTTTAGAGTTTCTGTTGTATATTTGAACTATTTCACAGTGCAAGGAAATAGATGTCAGGAATGACTTGGTTTAAAGATTTTCTTTACTGCTTGTTAAAAATATGTAAATACATTGATGTCTACATTCTGGGCACAGGTGCACTTGAAAAAGTATGTCAATCACAAAATTTAAATTCAACAAGTCAATTCTATAATAATCTGTTTATTTTTTTTTCTGCTGGTTAATGAAACATTACCTTCAGATCCAAGCACTTATTTCTTTGTGAATGTCATTTCCTGTTCTAAATTGATAACGTATAACTCAGTGGCTTAAAAAGCCATTACCGTGTTGTCACTGTAGCAGGGACACTTCCACTGGGTTACCACGCTCATGCATAGCATGCCTACAAGTATCGGCATTTACAGCCCACAGCAGTGGACGACTGCCACAAAAAACATTAGGATCTTGGATGCATGTGACTCCCTGCTACCTTGGCTATGCAATCAGCATGGAGTGGCAAGACCACAGGAAAATCCTTTTCCTTTTTTTGAGTTCTCAAAATGGGTTACATTGTCCTATCTGTCCAGTTTATAGTTTGCTTGATGATCAATCCATATATATTCATCTTATTTAAAGAAAACCTGTGCTGTATAGGCTGCCATTGCCAACCTCCTTCTGAAAAATCTAGTTGCCTGACTGCTACTGTTGTTAATATGACATTGACAATAGCATGCAGAATAGAAAAAAGAGTGAAGTCAAAAGCCCTAAATTGAATTTGTCCTAACTTGGAAAGTAATAAAGCCACTGGATTGCCATGACAGCTAGGGAATTCATGTTCCCAGAAGGCAAGGTCTTGTATGAGTGACAACCTCCATACACCAACTACAGGTTTCCTATAAATACTGTAGTGGAAAAGACAGCAGAAAACCTTAATTCACAGTAAGCAGTCAGAAATCATCCTTTGTCTTCACCATACTATAAATATAAATATATGAGCCCTGGTCTGGTTGGTCACTGTTGTGTTATATATTTTTGGTGTTTTGCTGTGTATCAAATAATGTACTTTAATAATAAGGTTAATAAGGTTGCTAACAACTTTATAACTTCATATGTTATTCCCAAATGACCATAAAATACTTCCTAAAGTATTACTGTATGGGTTTTTTTTTTCAGTCACTATCGTAACTAGAGATGAGCGAAGTATTCAAAAATTCGATTCGGCTGATTCGGCGAATTCGAGGAATAAATTCGAGTCGAGGCGAATATATTCGCTGCGAATTTAACTTATAAAAGGGTGTTTCTAGGCTTCAGAGAGCCTTTATATTAGTGCAGAACACTGTACCTTTAATTTAAATGCCCTTGGAGTCTGCTGGGGAAGAGAAATAATACTGTCAGTCAGTATGACATGCAGATGAGTGCCTTCGATCTTAGAATCACCGCACACTTCACTCATTTGGGCAGTCACGGGGCCAAAACCAGAGTGTGGAGCCACAGTGTGGCGGTGGAGGCAGCAGCAATGGGAGGCCATACAGCACCCTATGACAAAAATGGAACCCACCAGCAGTGTGAGGAGACCTGAAAGTGGCACATGGCAGAGTGTGGCGATGGAGACAGCAGCAATGGGAGGCCGTACAGGGACCCATGACACACTCTGGACCTGGCAGCAGCATGAGGAGGCGGTACAGGGGCCCATGACAGATTACGGGCCTGGCAGCAGCATGAGGAGTCGGTACGGGGGCCCATGGCAGATTACGGGCCTGGCAGCAGCAATGGGAGGCCATACAGCACCCTATGACAAAATGGAACCCACCAGCAGTGTGAGGAGACCTGAAAGTGGCACATGGCAGAGTGTGGCGATGGAGACAGCAGCAATGGGAGGCCGTACAGGGACCCATGACACACTCTGGACCTGGCAGCAGCATGAGGAGGCGGTACAGGGGCCCATGACAGATTACGGGCCTGGCAGCAGCATGAGGAGTCGGTACGGGGGCCCATGGCAGATTACGGGCCTGGCAGCAGCAATGGGAGGCCATACAGCACCCTATGACAAAATGGAACCCACCAGCAGTGTGAGGAGACCTGAAATTGGCACATGGCAGAGTGTGGCGATGGAGACAGCAGCAATGGGAGGCCGTACAGGGACCCATGAGACACTCTGGACCTGGCAGCAGCATGAGGAGGCGGTACGGGGGCCCATGGCAGATTACGGGCCTGGCAGCAGCAATGGGAGGCCCGTAATCTGCCAGCACCCTATGACAAAATGGAACCCACCAGCAGTGAGAGGAGACCTGAAAGTGGCACATGGCGGAGTGTGGCGATGGAGACAGCAGCAATGGGAGGCTGTACAGGGACCCATGAGACACTCTGGACCTGGCAGCAGCATGAGGAGGCGGTACGGGGGCCCATGGCAGATTACGGGCCTGGCAACAGCAATGGGAGGCCCGTAATCTGCCAGCACCCTATGACAAAATGGACAGCACCAGCAGTGTGAGGAGACCTGAAAGTGGCACATGGCAGAGTGTGGCGATGGAGACAGCAGCAATGGGAGGCCGTACAGGGACCCATGAGAGACTCTGGACCTGGCAGCAGCATGAGGAGGCGGTACGGGGGCCCATGGCAGATTACGAGCCTGGCAGCAGCAATGGGAGGCCCGTAATCTGCCAGCACCCTATGACAAAATGGAACACACCAGCAGTGTGAGGAGACCTGAAAGTGGCACATGTTTGGGGCATGATTCATGGCGGATTTAGTCAGTTGTGTCAGGAACTGGTGGTTTGAAATCCAGACTAATCCACGCCTGATTCATTTTCACAAACGCGAGTCTCTCCACACTTTGGGTGGACAGTCGTGTCCTCCGCGGAGTTACAATACCTCCTGCCGCACTAAACACGCGCTCCGATGCCACGCTACTGGCCGGGCATGACAGCCTTTCAAGGGCAAATTCAGCTAGTTGGGGCCAAAGGTCAAGTTTCGTTGCCCAGTAGTCAAGGGGATTGTCTACCTCGGTTGGCAGGGTGCTGTCCAAGTAGGCCCAAGCCTGTTGTTTGAGGTCCTGCTCCAGGTCCACCTGATGCTGCTGCTGCTGCGGCTGGTTAGTAGTTTCCTCACTGCGCTGGTGAAGAAAGCTACTCATCATCGACTGCAGACTGTGGCAGCCGCTGCTGGTGGAGCTGCCACTGCTCCTACCACCCCACCCCTCCCCTGCTGCCATGGCAGCGGAACGCGAGCGCACAGGGCCCACAGTGTCTGAGGATGGACATTGGCGCACAAAGGCAGAGACCAACTGACTACATAGGTGGTTTTTATAGTACGTTATTTTGGCCTCCCTCTCAGCAGGTGTGAAAAAGGCCACCATTTTTGAAAGGTAGCGAGGGTCCAACAAGGTGGACAGCCAAAAGTCATCCCTCTGTCTGATGGTTATTATTCGGCTGTCGCTACGCAAGCAACCGAGCATGCTATGGGCCATTTGTGCCAAGGAATGCGAGGGACTCCCTGCCTCCATCTCCACAGCATACTGCCACGGTGCGTCTGGGTCCTCTGTCTCCTCCTCCTCCTCTACCAGATGCTCCTGCTCCTCCACTCCTGTCCGCTGGGTAGAAAAACCACCCATTTCACTCAATAATTCCTGAGCACCAATGTCCTCCTCTACCTCCTCCTCTTCTTCCTGTCCTGCCCCCACAGGGGTCATGTGGCGTTGAGATCTGTGCGCCACGTCTACCGCACCCTGACCAGCCATTGTTAACAGCATTTGTTCCAGGACGTGCAACAGAGGAATGACGTCGTTCATCCCATAGTCCTGCCGACTCACGAATAGCGTGGCCTCCTCAAAGGGCCTGAGCAAGCGGCAGGTGTCACGCATGAGCTGCCAATGGCTGACATTGAAGTTACACAGGGGAGTACCTTTATCCGCTTGTAACATCAGGAAATCGGTGATGGCCTTTCGCTGTTCGTAAAGGCGGTCTAACATGTGTAGGGTTGAATTCCACCTTGTTGCAACGTCGCAGATCAGGCGATGCTGTGGAATTCCGTTCTGCCGCTGCAGCTCAAGGAGGGTGTGCTTTGCGGTGTAGGAATGGCTGAAATGCATGCAAAGTTTACGTGACATTTTAAGGATGTCTTGCAGTGGGATGGTGGATTTTAGGAACCGCTTGACAACCAGATTGAACACGTGAGCCATGCATGGCGCATGGCACAACCTTCCTTGACGCAGAGCAGACACCATGTTCTTTCCGTTGTCGGTCAACATGGTTCCGATTTTCAGTTTGCGCGGAGACAGCCATCTGTCGATTTCTCTGTTCATTACACTCAGAAGTTCCTCCCCTGTGTGACTACGTTCGCCAAGGCATACCAGGTGCAGCACAGCGTGACACCGTTGCGCCTTGCACATGTGATATGCCGGTCATGTAATGGGACTTGGCACGGGGGTGGCGGCTGAGGACACGAAGGAAGAAGAGGTGGTAGAGGCGGACATCTTTGCTGGACCAAGGACGTGCAAACGTGGAGGCAAAAGCGGCGTGACCTGTCCAAGTTGCTGGTGCGGCTGTGCCGGCACCACGTTCACCCAGTGGGCCATAAATGACATGTACTGTCCCTGACCGTAGTTACAGCTCCACACGTCGGCGCTGCCGTGCACTTTGGCAGAGACCGACATGCTCAAAGACTGGCCCACCATCTCTTCTACATGTGAATGCAGGGCTGGCACTGCCTTTTTGGCGAAGAAATGACGGCTTGGCACTCTCCACCGCGGCGCGGCACAAGCCATCATTTCTCGGAAAGGTGCTGAGTCCACCACTTGGAAAGGGAGGGACTGCAGCACCAGCAACTTGGCCAGGAGGACGTTCAGCTTTTGCACCGTCGGGTGCGTGCTCGCAAACTGTTGTCTCTTTGAAACGGATTCCAAGAAAGACTGCTGACGGAATACGTGAAGAGGAGTAGCAGGAGAAGGAGCATCTGAACGAGCGGAAGATGCCAACGAGCGACAACTCCCCTCAGCAGAGGTGTTGGAGCCTTGACTGGCTGATAGAGGGCGATTGACATCGGGTGACGGAGCAAGTAACGGAGCGGGTGATGGAGCGGGGGCTGGGGCAGGCAGAACTGCCGTATCTTTATCACGGTTTTCCCAGGCCACCAAATGGTGACGCTGCATATGCTGACGCAACGCTGTAGTCCCAACATGGGCCCCCTGGCCACGCTTGACTTTCTGGCCACATAGTCGACATACGGCTACGTTTACTTCCTCGGGCGGCTTGACGAAAAATTGCCACACCGCCGAGTAGGAAACTTTGCCCCCGCTACTCCTCACTGGCTGACTGCTACTTCCTCCGTGCACACCGGCACCACTACTGGCGTGGTGGTAGGCTGCAGTGGAGCTGGTGCTCTACTCCGTGGCCGTTTGCCTCCACTGACACTGCTGCGACCCTGCTGCCTCCTGGGCAACCCACCGACTGTTTTGCTCGCTGCCAAGCTGGCACCCTCTTCTCCTGATGATGCGGAAGCAATAGCCTGATGACGACGAGGCTGCCAAGTGCGATCAGCCTCATCATCATCAATTAGGGTCTCCGCCTCACTACTAGCCCCCTCGGCTGCGTGTGGGTCAGGAGACAGACCTGTCTCTAGACCGGCTACCGAGCCACTCTCCTCGCCAGTACTTCTTCGCCTGGCTGCTGAAGAGGCGGATGTCTCCCCCCGTTCCTGACCGCCCTCTGTTAGCTCTTCCTCACTGTACAGTGGGGCTGAGCCCACAGCATGCGATACTTTGCTTGGTGAGGGAACACCAAAGGACAGGGGCAGGTAGAGGACACGTGATTTCAGTGGGCTTGCTCCCGGGCCATGCCAACTAACGGTTGTGTCTGACGTACCCACCGACCGTTGGCTGTAGGTGTCAGAGGTGACCTGGGAAGAGGAAGACGACCGAGCCAACCAATCGATGACGGCAGGGTTGTCGGTGGAGACACGACCGCTGGATGACACCGGGAGCACTGGCCTCTGGCTGCGACTAGTGCTGCCTCGACCCCTTCCTCTGCTGCCATGTCTGCTCGCTCCTAAAACATTGCCTCCTCTGCCACTCCTCTGCATGTTGTCTGACATACTCTTTAATTCAATGATTCTGTGTCCCTGAGTAACAATTCTGTGTCCCTGAGTAACAATTCTGTGTCCCTGAGTAACAATTCTGTGTCCCTGAGTAACAATTCTGTGTCCCTGAGTAACGATTCTGTGTCCCTGAGTAGCGATTGTGTCCCTGAGTAACGATTCTGTGTCCCTGAGTAACGATTCTGTGTCTGTCCCTCAGTAACGATTCTGTGTCCCTCAGTAACATTTCTGTGTCCCTGAGTAACAATTCTGTGTCCCTGAGTAACAATTCTGTGTCCCTGAGTAACAATTCTGTGTCCCTCAGTAACAATTCTGTGTCCCTGAGTAACAATTCTGTGTCCCTGAGTAACAATTCTGTGTCCCTGAGTAACAATTCTGTGTCTGTCCCTCAGTAACAATTCTGTGTCTGTCCCTGAGTAACAATTCTGTGTCCCTCAGTAACAATTCTGTGTCTGTCCCTGAGTAACAATTCTGTGTCCCTCAGTAACAATTCTGTGTCCCTCAGTAACAATTCTGTGTCCCTCAGTAACAATTCTGTGTCTGTCCCTCAGTACCAATTCTGTGTCTGTCCCTCAATAACAATTCTGTGTATGTCCCTCAGTAACAATTCTGTGTCTGTCCCTGAGTAACAATTCTGTGTCTGTCCCTGAGTAACAATTCTGTGTCTGTCCCTGAGTAACAATTCTGTGTCTGTCCCTGAGTAACAATTCTGTGTCTGTCCCTGAGTAACAATTCTGTGTCTGTCCCTGAGTAACAATTCTGTGTCTGTCCCTCAGTAACAATTCTGTGTCTGTCCCTGAGTAACAATTCTGTGTCTGTCCCTCAGTAACAATTCTGTGTCTGTCCCTGAGTAACAATTCTGTGTCCCTCAGTAACAATTCTGTGTCTGTCCCTGAGTAACAATTCTGTGTCCCTCAGTAACAATTCTGTGTCCCTCAGTAACAATTCTGTGTCCCTCAGTAACAATTCTGTGTCCCTCAGTAACAATTCTGTGTCTGTCCCTCAGTACCAATTCTGTGTCTGTCCCTCAATAACAATTCTGTGTATGTCCCTCAGTAACAATTCTGTGTCTGTCCCTGAGTAACAATTCTGTGTCTGTCCCTGAGTAACAATTCTGTGTCTGTCCCTGAGTAACAATTCTGTGTCTGTCCCTGAGTAACAATTCTGTGTCTGTCCCTGAGTAACAATTCTGTGTCTGTCCCTGAGTAACAATTCTGTGTCTGTCCCTGAGTAACAATTCTGTGTCTGTCCCTGAGTAACAATTCTGTGTCTGTCCCTCAGTAACAATTCTGTGTCTGTCCCTCAGTAACGGTTCTGTGTCCCTAAGTAACAATTCTGTGTCTGTCCCTCAGTAACGGTTCTGTGTCCCTAATACAGAGAGGTCTGTCTCTCTTGAATGACCAGAGGCAAATGGAGAATTGTAAGATGGCCGCAATTTATAGCTCCACCATTACACAGTGCTGGCTGGCTGGCTGCTGATTGGCTAATGCGATCACATGTCATGAATGAATGCATTATGGGTCAGCGCGCCTTGTCTGCGCGCCTTCCCAGAGATCCCCGCTCCGTCGCCGCACATGTCGCCGCCATTTTTGGAAAAATTTCGATTCGCGCATCCGAAGTCTGCTAATTTTCGGATTCGGTGGAATCGAAATTTTCCTAATATTCAAAACGAATTCCACTTCGCCGAGTTCGATTCGCTAATCTCTTATCGTAACCATTGTTATTTTGATAGTAGTGGCATGGAGTGGCCAAGAAAACATTCTTAAAAGAACAATCTCATCATGTATATAATTGCTACGCAAGTCAGTTTGTAATTTTATGTTAATAGCATTATCTTTCTGTAGCTTCTGCTAGCTATAGTTTTTGCTGCAAAATTTGCAAACTATATTACTTTCCCAAGACCAAGCCAGCCTTCTCTACCCTGGTCACCTCTTTATGTCTCCACTTAAAAAGACTCCTCCTGTGTCTCTTCCCTTAACTGGAACTCCTACCTCTTATCACTCAACATTCGAAAACCTTTAAACACCCTTATACACCACTGTTCAGACAAGTAAATAACATGATTTGAAGTTTTCTTTTTTATTCCATCTCTTTGCTTGCTCCTATAGTATCTGGTGAGAGCCTCACTGTAAACTGATACATCATATATAAATTGTCCCCATACCACTTTTTTCTGCTCCTTTTTGCTGTAGATTATAAACTTGTAAGAAGATGAAATTTTGCTAATACAATGTGTTATAATATACAGGTACAAAGAAAAATGTATACTGTATGTTAGTAAAAGGAAAATTCCATGCTGTAGACTTATAACTTGTTTTTTACCTTTTGGTGTGCGCTTTCAGGTTACTTGTTTCCATTTTTAAATGTATTTGTACTACCTGTATTAAATACATAGTTACATAGTTAGTCTGGCTGAAAAAAGACAAAAGTCCATCCAGTTCAACCATAAAAAAACAGTTTTAATCCTATACCCACAGTTGATCCAGATTAAGGCAAAAAACCCAGCAAAACATGATCCCATTTGCTCCTGCATGGGAAACAATTTCTTCCTGATCCCCCGAAAGGCAATCAGATAGTCCCTGGATCAACTTTACCTATAAATGTTAGGAACCTGTTATATTATGTGTATATAGGAAAGAATCCAGGCCTTTTTTAAAGCAATCCACTGAGCTGGCCAGAACCAACTCTTGAGGGAGTCTATTCCACATTTTCACAGCTCTTACTGTGAAGAAAACTTTCTGTATTTGGACATTAAATCGCTTTTCCTCCAGACGTAAAGAGTGCCCCCTTGTCGTCTGTGATGACCTCAGGGTGAATACCTACATCAAGTTCACTATATGAACCACTGATGTATTTATACATGTTGATCATATCCCCCCTAATCTCCTCTTCTCAAGGCAGAATAAATTCAGTTCCTCTAATCTTTCTTCACAGCTGAGCTCCTCCATGCCTCTTATCAGTTTGGTTGCCCTTCTCTGTACTTTCTCCAGTTCCCCAATGTTCTTTTTGTGAATTGGTGCCCAAAACTGAACTGCACATTCCAGATGAGGTTTTACTAATGATTTGTACAGGGGTAATATGATATCTCTCTCTCTGGAGTCTATACCTCTTAATACAAGAGAGGATTTTGCTCGCTTCAGAAACCGCAGCTTGGCATTGCATGCTATTATTAAGCTTATGATGCATCAGAACTCCCAGATCCTTCTCCATCGTTGATTCCCCCAGTTGTACCCCCCCTAGTATGTATGATGCATGTATATTGATAGTCCCCAAGTGTACAACCTTACGTTTATCAACATTAAACCTCATTTGCCACATAGTTGCCCAATTAAACAGTGCATTGAGGTCGGCTTGTAAGTTGGAGACATCCTGTAAGGACGTTATTCCACTGCACAGCTTGGTGTCATCTGCAAAGACTGAAATGCTATTTTTAATCCCAGACCATATATCATTTATAAATATAATAAAAAGTAAGGGTCCCAACACTGAACCTTGGGGTACACCACTGATGACCCCAGACCATTCAGAGTATGAATCATTAACCACTATGCTCTGAATACGATCTTTTAGCCAGTTTTTTTATCCATTTACATACTGATTTTTCCAAGCCTGTAGACTTTACCTTACACATTAACAGTACATGGGGAACTGTGTTAAACGCTTTTGCAAAATCCAAGTATACCACGTCCACAGCCATCCCTATATCCAAGGTTTTGCTCGCCTCCTCATAAAAAGAAATCAGATTTGTTTGACAACTTCTCTTTTTTATGAATCCATGCTGTCTGTTGCTTCAAATATTTTTTCCAGCAAGAACTCATCTATGTGATCTTTTATTAAACTCTCCAGTATCTTCCCAACTATAGATGTTAAACTAACAAGTCTATAATTACTTGGTACATATTTTGACCCCTTTTCAAATATAGGCACCACATTGGCCCTCCAGTGGAACTATGCCAGTCTTTAAGGAGTCCCTATAAATTAGAAGCAATGGCTTTGAAATGACAGAGCTCAATTCTTTAAGGACCTGTGGGTGTATGCCATCCGGTCCAGGTGCTTTATTCACCTTTATTCTGTTTAAATATTTCTGGATCATATCAGTTGTAAGCCAATGTGGCTAACAACTGAGTTAAATACTCTTGAGCCAAATACCCTTATTTAAAATTTGCACAACATCACAGATATGATGGTGCTATATAATAATTAGTAATTATTATTATTAATGAAAAAAGAATATCCAAGAAAATAGGGTCTACTCTCAGTTAACAACACTTTCCTAATAGTTAAAGGTTAGAGCTACAATCCCGCATCAAGTCTATCTTAGTTTCTGGATTATAAAGTAAAATCCAGTGTAAATCCTTATCTAAGACTTAATAAGTTAATATTTAAATGGTTGTGCAGGCATAGATATTGGGTTCATTTACAAATACGCATGAATCGTGTAAATCAATAGAAGAAGCTGAACATATGACCAAAGAGGTCTCATTTTGTTATCAACAGCATAATTACAGGGTAACAGGGAAAGTGACAAATTTGCAATGCAAAGCATGCTATCAGATACATGTTGTAATCCTTAAATCAGTTGACCAGATGCTGAAGACATGTAAACTAATACATTTTACATTTCACTAAGTGCTCCCACTTAAAATATGCCCCCCAATGTATTTTAACTCATTTTGTACTACAGGAGATGTCGTACTTGATTGACACAAAGGAAATGTTACACACAAGAGTGTGCCTGTACATAAACATTCTTTTTTATTTTCTTTACTATTTATGAATAAAAGTCTTAGCAGCCATAAGTATGGTCAGTAAAACATATTATTGTGATTTATTGGTTGTGCAAATGTGTCTTTGTTGCTATTTATATGTGGTGATGCCTTGAAATGACAATAATCATGGCATAAAATAGTGCATTGATCCTATCGATCCTGAATTCACATATACATGTCTGTTAAAGGCTAACACATTTTCCATAAAGGAAATGATCTTATTAATGCAGAAGCTACAACAGGGCTTTTTTAGTAAGTGCAATGAGCAGTGATATGTAGGATATGGGCATATAGCCCCAAAACAGCTAAACTTCAGGCAGATGAATGCAGTTGTGTATTTATTTTTTAGTACAACATCATATATTTTTGTTAAATTAAACTGTAAAAAAATACCTAAAAGGATATGTGAATGCATGTAAACAGAATCTTATGATACTACAGCAAACAGAGTGCTTACTTTACAACTGCATTTATTATTTCTAAAAATGAATTTGGAAAGCACCTTTTTTTTAGGTTTATTTTGTCATCATGTGACTGCAAAGCCTTCTTTACTTTAGTTCTTCCAATGCACAGCACGGGTATTATATTTTGTCACACACAGCAGAGAAGTACATTCTCATTTGTGTACGCTGTGTTCCAAGGACTAATGTTGCTATCCAGGAGGATGTTCCTTTCTGTGCTCACACTCCTCCTACAGGCTGATTGTGGCATGACAGTGAGGGTCCCGCTTGGAGCTCCCGTCGACCAGGCAAAGTTGGGCAGGGTGCATGGAAGACAGACTACAGGAACTGCAGGCATGCCATGCATAAGCATGGCACCCTGTACCTCCAAATAGCAAGTCAATGGACACAAACTGTCCACAGAGGCACAGATGTGCTTTTGTGCTTGCCATCAAGGTCAGTTTACAATAAAATGTTTCTAAAGGGAAAACATTATTTACCTTAATGCGTTCCCTGCATTAAGAGTAAAAATGTCCCAGTATTAGCATCGCCCCCATTGCTGTGCCCATCTGTAGCAGCTCTCTCTCCTCTCTCACAGCTCAGAAAGGCAGCAGCAGGAACCATTGGCTCCTGCTGCAACCAATCAAATCCTGTGAGCAGAGTGCAGGGGGCTGGCTTGAGCTGCACTGTGTGTGTGTGTGTGTGTGTGTGTGTGTGTGTGTATGAATGGTTTGTGAGTGCACCTGCACATGTGCCACTATAGGAACAATATTCCAATGGCGCCACACAGAGAAGAGGAAGAGTCTAGATCACTGGTGTGAGACCCCAGAAGAGGAGGATCAGGGTCCCATTTGTTCAATACCATTGCACAGAGCAGATCAGTCTAAACCTTTTTATTATTCTAATTAAAAAAACAAACAAATGTATATAACCCCTTTGAGCAGAGGGACTGGCTAACTCAACCAGGTAGTTAAATGATGGGTTCATCTTTAGCAATATGCTGCATGCTACACCCGTATTTAGGGTGTAACATGTTAACATGCAGCAGCTCTCTCACTCCATAATGCCCCCCCCCCCGTGACAGCATGCAGGGGTTCCTGCCCCCTGCAGCTGCTGTCACATTTTAAAATTGGCTCCATTCACACATCATTCATTCACAGGAATCTGCTAATAAATTAACTAAAAGTCGCATCCAGTGTGGCAGGCAACTTGTAGTTTTCAACAGACTGCGAAGGAGCTGATGAGCACCCACATAGTCCATTCACCATTCCTGCAGCTCTGAAACTGACAGCCCATACGGAGGTATGGGCTCAGAGCTGAAGGAAGAGAATGCAGGAGCCTGACATTGCACATATGATCTACTGATTTGGGGTTCAATGCTCTGGAGGCTCCTAAGAATAATAATAAAAGTACATTTTTTTATCTACAAAAATATGTACATTTATTATTTTTTCCTAAAAAGTGAACTTTAACATAAAAAGAGGCAATGTGCAGTAAGTAATGTGCCAAAAGAGGTACATAAGTAGTGTAGAGGTGGGCCACTGCATACGCTTGTAAGGATATTGGCCTGGGAGTAATCCTTGAAAAAAGTACAGAAAATATGAAGTAGGCAGTAGGTGCACACGACAGAACTTACAACAGGAGGAATTGTCTAGACAATATACTATAAACACTATGAAACAGAAATTTAGGGTAATATCGCACTCACTGCATTCCGCTGCACTTTGCTGTAAACATTTTATATTCACAAATTTTGCTAACACTGATAAACTGTTTTACATGCTAATGGTTTTACAATTCTGTTATGTTTGTCTTGTCAATTGGGTTGATTTACTAAATAAAACAGGCTGTTCCCTATGCAGGAGAATTTTACCCTTGCAAGAGAATTTTCCTTTAGCTTAGTGAATGAGGTGAAGCTCTGCTGACTTTCATCACCTAATCATGTACAAACACAAATACATTGTTTTATTGTCCTTACATGTGATTAGGTATTCTTTACAAAGTGAATTTACATCATTCACTAAGCTAATGAACAATTCTCTTGCAAAATTAACTGCCTATTTGCCTTTAGTTAGCCAGCCCTATTGAGTCAAAACCCACCTAAACTTGCTGATTAGACAGTAAAGCAATGGCTCATTGATGAGGTCATCACCATGCTTCCCCACTTAATTACCTGTACGTCATTGGACAAGTGTTTATACCGGGATGATTCCTGAAGCTGCAGGCATTATCCTAATATTGTTTTTTAGAGCCAGCGGGCGGCTTTCTTGTAAAAACAATCCTAGCGACTAATTAGCCACTGGATTGCTTTTACAAGCAGCAGGAGGGGACATTCCCCCTTCTCGCCACCTTTTTCATTTCTCTCGGGCTCTCCAGTCACATCTGAACAGACTGGAATGACTCAAAACACCTCTATGGTATGGGAAACCAGAAGTGATGAATGCTGTTTCCCTGGATGTAAACAGAGCCATTTTTAAATTGGGAAAGCATCTGATCACACTGATCTTGATGTGATCAGATGCTTTTAAGGGCATAGGAAACATCTGGGGTCCAATATATCTCAGATCTCTCCATAAAGATAATCTGACGCTGCCTATTTCTATCCCAGGGGATATTTATATTTCCTGCGATACTAATAAAAATGCTAAAAAAAAATAAAGTGACAGTGTAAAATAAATAATTAAATGATTACAAAAATATTTTGCTCCCCACCCCCCTGTGTTTGCGAGCAAAGGCAAATGCACCCATTGGTCCTGCATGTGCGCAAATAGTGATCCCATATGTGTGAGAATTGGTTGCTATGCACAGTTGCACCAGATTCTGAGTGCTCCAGTTTTAGTAAATCTCCCCTATAGGCTAATATGCAGGGGTATTAGATAGAGAAAAAAGGTCATATGCCCCTAGGAACAGCAGAAAAAATATCCAATGTGCATGAGGCCTAAGAGATTTATTAATGGATACATGACTGCATTAATTGGTGTTGTTCTGGCTGTCACTGCTTCCTCCCAGTGAAGTGAATAAGTGCCTCATCCCAGTTAATAGCTGCTGTGAATATACTTCACTTTAGTGGGACACAGTGTACAGGAGAATAAATACTTTGCTAAGCAGTAATGTGTATCAAGCCATAAAGAAATGAATAGTGAATTCTGCATTTTATCATATTTATATCTGTAGACTAGGAATTTAATAATTGAATGGGCAAAGTGTAGTTTGACCACCATGACTCCTTCATCTCCTAATGAAATCCATATGCAGCTGCGTTATACAACAATAATAGTATCAAATGGTTTATCTTGCAGAACCACACACTGTGTCGTCAAGCAAATTAGCTTTTCTGCGCAACAGTGTTCAAAATAAATTGGTAATAAGCTGCATTTTTTTATTTTAATAAAAATAAAACATATTTTAGGAAATGCAAACTCCAGCTTATTAGACTTCTGTTAGTTTCAAAAATTAATAATATTTAAGTGAGCTTGTCTTGGAGTGGCACATTTAGTGAAAAGTTTTGCTTAGCACCTTTCTTCTACTGTAATTTTATCGCTGTAAACATCATCACAAAGTATCATTAGATATGATTTTAACAACCGCTGCAGTCCGCAGCAATACTTGGCAGCAGCTATTAGCTATAATTAAAACTCATCTAATTAAAATATGTTTTTCTAGCAAGCTGTTCATGTCATACAGGTCAGAATGCTATTGAACCCTCTCAGTAAGAGAGGATGGGGCACCTTAAAAGAGCAGCTTGCATCTTTAAGCACACTTATTGGATATGTTTTTGTTTTTTTTTTCTTTCTTAGCTATTTATTACTTACAAAGCCACCACCAAAACCTCTAGTGCTCCTTCATCCTCTGGTACATAACATTATGTTCTTTCTTATGACTCAAAAATAAATACCAACAAACACTCTTTATGTGAATAAGAACTAAATGTAGTTCTTTGCTGTGTTTGCTGTAGTATCTACCTGTATATGTGTGGTTTATAAGTGCCTTTCATTCTTTGGTTCTTTGAAATACATGCACACACAGGTTCAAAACACTTAGGTCTTTGGTGGTAAATACTAAAAAAACAGGCTGTTAATACATAGATAGCACAGGATTGCCCTGATCTGAGATGAAGTTTTGAATGCTGCCATCCAAAAACTTTTAGAGTGCTGTAACATGTAGTTTTTCTATAGTTAAAGAAAGATGAAATGCTGATAGTGATAAGCAAATCGATTTAAATCTCAGTTGTTTTGTCTGAATGTATATCAGAATTATCTAGTCTGAGCAGGATCTTAGGAATCATAAAAATGTATTGGCTGAACTACTGAATTCTGCACTTCTCACTGATTGGACAGATTTGCCTGCAAATGTTCACTTTAAGGGATAAATGTGTCATTTGGTGATTTTTCAGATTCAGTGATCACTAGTTGCCAGTGCTAGCTAGGGCAAATCCAAGGGTCAGGATACTCTAAGCACATGTAAATGATACTGCCCTTTCATATTGATACCAACTCTTTTGTCTACAATTAGACTACATGATTACAAAGATATTCTACCCTAAGTACAGTGCCACGTAATTTAAAGTCAAAGATTATGCAAGACTATGAGGAAGGCCAAAAACTGAAAGTGTGCAATTTTGGCAAGAAATCAAGAAAACAAGAAAAAAAGCATAAACTATTATTCTTTGTTTCTTCCCATACCTACAACCCTGCTCCCTAGGCATTGGTCTACCAGAGCCTTCGAGCCTTCTGATACTGAATGTTTTTGTTGAGTAACACCTACAATAACTACTGTTAGGATGACTAAACTAAAAAAAATGGAAAAAGGGAATTTGGTGTGGATGAAGGAATCCTCCCCAATGTTTCATAGTATGTGCTGAAGGAACTGATGTTTTCCAACAGTCCCATTTATGAGAAGTCAATCAATAGATCCTCTCATGTGCAGGAACAGCCAATCATGGACCGGCCAAATTTTGATTTGTGTCAGCTCAAATATCTAAAATTCACACATTGTATTCATTTGTACTAACTATCTATGTAAGACATATTATATATATATATATATATATATATATATATATATATATATATATATATATATATATATATATATATATATATATATATATATATATATATATGTCATATTTTTGGATTATAAGTGAGAATGTCTGAATCATGCAAAGCGACTATAATTGAAGCATTCTTTGGTCTAATAACACTGTTCAACAGGTAAAAAATTTTGGGCATAAAATTAGCTAACCTTACATAATTTTGGGGTGCTGAAAACGAAAATGACCATAAAAAATGTTGATTGGCTCTAGTTTCCATGATATATTCACCCATCTAATGACGTAAGCCATTCAAAATTATGATGCAACTTCAGCTGCATATTGCGCAATTGATACTGGTGACCAATAGAAAATTGCATGTATACTGAGATGATGCAATATTAGCCTTTAATTGCATCACTTCACTGCATAAAAGCTGCAGTATCTGTAGCTGATTGTAGTTCGACAGCGTCTTTACATTTCGTTTTATGCTTATATAGGCTACTCAGTAATGCCTCGAACTTGTGTGAATAAAGCAGATAATTTCTGCTATATCTGCGGTGAAATAACTTTTATCTCACAAAAAAGGAGGATAACAGGAATGATTAAGAAAGCCTACAACTTGTATTTTGGCTGCAAGATAGGAGACCAGGACAAGAGCTGGGCACCACATATATGCTGCAATTCTTGTGGGAAAGCACTGGAGCAATGGTTGAATGGAAAAAAGGCATCTATGCCTTTCGCTGTGCCAATGATTTGGAGAGAGCCAACAGATCATGTTAGTAATTGTTACTTTTGTATGGTGCCTCCAATTGTAAAAGGGCTAAATAAGAAGAAAAAGTTATCTGTGCACTATCCAAATATTCCATCGGCAATACGTCCAGTTCCTCATGGAGAGGGGCTACCAATTCCTAAAGCACCAGAATCCTTCGTGGTTGAGTCAAGTGAGGAAGAACCTGAACCGTGTAGTCACGTGCAGTTGTAAGAGATAGCCCTTTCCTCGAATACAAGAGAAAAGCCAAGAGAAGCAAAACCGACACAAACTGAAGACAAAACTAGTGAGAATCCTAAGTATTAAAATGATTCAACTTAGCTTATGGCTATAATTTTTCTTGGTAATCCTATGCAATATATTATGCCATTTAGGCTTTGTTATGTAGTCAATATCACTTGCTTTATATTTGTGGAAAGACATCTATCTATATAATTATTGTGCATTATGTAGTCATTACGCCTATAGTAGAAAACTTTCCGTTTACAGAAAAACTAGAGCCAATTGACAAATTTCATTGTTATATTTGAACTCAGAATGTGAAATTCATTAAGAAATGAATCCTTTTGTTTCCAAAACTGACAAAAAATAAAAATTTGTTGAACAGTGTAATTGCAAGCTGTGCTGTCATTGAACTTTATATATTAATTAGAATAGTGCATTTTTATAGGGAAGGTGTGCACTTCACTGTTTATCCTTTTCCATTACAAAAAGTAGGTGCATGTACTTACTGGTTTACTTACTGAATTAGAAAGCTTTTAGGATGGGAATTGTTTGTGCTTTTCATAAAATCCAATTCTATGCTTTCATTGAAGGACACATTGGAGATCTAGAGGTTCTTCACCATTGTGTCAAATTCCTCCTGCAGGAGTAAGGCAATAGGTACAAACACAAAAGCACAGTGGCTGGTGGCCCAACTCCCTATCACAGAGCACAGTACATTGAAGATTGAGGACAATGGGCCACAGAAAAACAAGCAGAGGGTGGGTGCTGTGTCCTTCAATGAACATAGAAAAATGTATTTTTCAAAGTACAGAAAATCCTACACAATGGAAAGCTATAAGATCTTGGCCACTGGGGAATAGATTAAGTAACAGTTGCCCTTTGGCAGGATAATAATACTACTGCCTGCAATATTTTGGAATCAAAACAAGCATCCATGGTTGCAGCAACAGTAACTTTGTCAAACTCTCTGATAGTGTAGGCTGACAGTTCAGAAGAAAAATGGGAAGGGAGTGGACATATCCTGATTGCCTGTTCCATCAGAAAGGAATAGACCTGGAGTCCCTGAGGCCTCAAATAGGGATTGTGTTTAGGTGAGAGATGCCTGTATAGCCAGAAGACTTACAGAAACATGGCATAAACAGATGGCATATATTGCTTTAGGGAGGGCACAGAGATGAATCATCAGTCCCCAAAGGCTCTGCAAAGGTGGAACATCCACCCCCCTAATTGTATCAGTCATAAATCCCAGGGATATCAAGTACAAAATAGATAAAAGGGGACCAACGGACTCATCACACCCTGGATTCACATGTGTGCAGCAGGATAAGTAGCACTTGGTCCACATGCACCATCAGGAAATGTCACTGTATCTTCAGCATCTTTAGGAGAGCTCTGGTTTCAATGTCATTAGCTGGTATCTGCCCACTCACAGACTAGCAAATGTCCACAAAACCATAATATGGCCACCGGAGCTTAAAAAGTTTTAGTAAAATGGGCAAACATGAGGGAAGCCTTCCCACTGAAGTGAGCAAGCTGCTGACAGTGCAAGTATAGGGCAGTAGTGGCAGGAAAACTCACTGCCCACCTTTCATGTAGTAACACAACTAGCCCAGTAGTAGTAAAGCGTAGCGCACAAAACATCACCTGGACACACAACACGAGGGACCTATAAACTTCACCTAACCACCCAAGATGGATAAGGGGGACAAAAGGGTACATATTCACCACATCCCAAGGTTGAAAAAGGATACCTTCCCCATGACAGTCTGTGTCCCAAGGGTGTTTTCTGCCTAGAGGGCACTGTGACAAACCAACAGGTCATTTGGTCATACGTATCCCTCGTTCTGCTCATAGGCTGCACATGCTTATTGGCTGAGCTAGTAAGACTACAAGAATATGAAATATTCAGATTGTCATACATTTAGCTGTTGATTGAGAATTCTGAAGACTTAGGAAAAAATATACCCTGTGAAAAAGAAGGTAACTAGGATTCTATGCGAGGAGCTTAGGTCCTTACTTCTTGAAAATAGGCTAGAAACTAAGCTGCCATCAGTAGGGGCCACCCCTAGGCTGTGTTTTTTTTTTCTCAGTGTCCCACTTCTAGATCTCTGCTATATCCTTCAAAGAACTGAAAAGAAACAATGTTTTATTTTTTAAAACAGATCTAGAGTTGTTTAACTGCACATTTGCTCTTTTTCTATTAAAGAAGCAATTCAATTTATGATACCAACACATAATATGTTACTAATTAGATTAGGTAAATATTGCACATATACTCTTATACTCTTCTTCACATCTACATGACATACATTTGTATCACAAAGCTCCTTGTACTTCTAAGATTCTGCATACATTTTCCCAGCATGCACTGCAGGTTCATGATCTGAATGACCCGGTGACCTATCTAAATAGTGTCAACAACAAGTTTAGTGTAATGTCTTGTTGCGGCATTTTATACTCAGTAGTTGACAGCAAAAAATTCTATAACTGAAATTTCTCTTATCATGTGAGCAACTAATTATATGGTTCAGTCACCTTGTCTATCTTCATGGTCTCTTCTGACCATGTAAAAGACCTTATTGACTATAATGAGGATGTTTGGAAAATCTAAAGTTTGCTTTAATTAGTTTAATGAAACAGTGCACATGCAAAAAGATGACTTCTCATTTACCTGCTGTATGATTGACCCTTGTTATATGACTGCAATCTGTTTGTAGAAAAAACACTTGTCTCTGATATTTAAAATAATAAAATATTGTGGAGGTATAAAGAACATGCACTTAGAAACACCTTCCAATATCTAAAGCAACTTCCAAAGCTTCAAGGTTATAGACAATTTAACAACCATTCTGACAGGCAAAATTTTGGCAAACCCTAAAATTACATGGGCCAATAAGAGCAATATTTGATCAATTTTGTAGCAATTTTGATGATGCTCATCTTAAAAAGAATGCACAATCCAACATTTCTGCAGGTATAAAGTGCAAGAATCCAGAGGGTCCTGCACATACCTACAGTGGCTCCTGAACCCTCCTGCCACAACTGAATGCCGTATCATTCTGAATGACAATTATTTGGCACTTCCTAATAGTGCTAATGCTTGCTGACCCCTTCCTGCTTGCTGTACCTTCCTATTGGCTAATGATGCTAATCACAGTGATGGGCCAAGAGGATAGTGTGGAGCAGGGCTTAGCTACAACCTCCAATACTACATGGAGGTGCCTGGGCTTTGCCTTTCAGAACTGGCCAGGATTCTAGAGGGATTGGGAAGCTGCTGCACATATGTGCAGACACATCTAGGTATATAGAATTTATATCTATCAAAATATTGTTTTTAGTTTAATGAAAACAGGGTCTCTTCAAGCACCTCTCTTGTTTCCATATGTCACACCTTTTGCACTCTATATTACCTATGAGACATTTTGTCCTTTAATGACATTTGCTTCCAGAGTTAATAACAGTTGTTTAATCAGAATGTATGTTTTTGCAATGGGAAGGAAACCATAGCATTAAGGCAAGTCAGTTTAACACAGGAAGAACATACAAACTAAACACAGATACAGGAGAATCAAGAATCTGTTCTGATCTCAATGTTCATTTAATGGAAAAACTAAACAGAAACTCTGATTGGACACTATGGGTAACAAGTTCAGTTTTGTACTTATTTTTTCCCCCATTTATACTGAATCAGTGCCTTTAAATGTGAATTAGATACGAATTAGAATTAGAATATAACTGGATTCTAACATTTATAGGTAAAGTTGATCCAGGGAATATCCGATTGCCTCTCAGGGGATCAGGAAGGAATTTTTGTTCCCTGCGGGAGCAAATTTACTCGTGCTTTGCTGTTTTTTTTTGCCTTCCTCTGGATCAACTGTGGGTATAGGATTATAATGTTTTTTTTATGGTTGAACTGGATGGACTTTTGTCTTTTTTCAGGCAGACTAACTATGTAATTATGTAACTATGTGACCCAGGACTGCAGTATGGAAAATCAAAAATGAAATTACTAAACCACCAAAATAATTGAATTGCAAGAATAATGGAGATACTAATGTACAAGTGGTGAAATGGTATTTTATAGCAGTATAGATATCTTCACATGTATCTTGACCAATATGAAAAGTCACTTCATACATGAAAATGTGTAACATTTGTAAACATTTTAGCTGCTTTCTGACTTTAAATGTGTACTGAGATTACTGACTTATACCATGAAAATCCTTATATAATGGAAGTAGTCTTTCTGTATAAGAAATTGTTGCAAACCTTCATAGTCTATAGGGTCTTTTTCATTAATTCCAGGTTCCCTCTAGTCACTGCCCATATTTCTCTCATTGATTTTATTTTAGCATTGTCTGTGGTTAATCCTAACCCTCTAACGATGCAAATCGTGGTGCTATCTGACTTAAAATGTAATTTCCTGCACGATTGCCCTGATCAGCACTACCAGAGTTTAAAAATAATAACATGCTCTATCACTCTGTCACTTCTATGCCTAATGCGCTGACTCTTTTATCCACTTGCATCAGAATATTAAAATAATTGTATCACTGACATCTCTGGGGGATCAAAGAAACTGTGCCATACTTGTACTTTCATTTTTTTTCTCTAGTCACTTACTAAAGAATCAAGTCATTTTCAATGTTCTCAACTATGTTGTATGCTGTTTATAGTATTTGGGTTTAGTAATTGACAAATGTTTAGGTAGATATGGCAAATTCATTCTTAGATTTGATTTTAAGTGCTAAAATTTATTGATTAGCATGTCCTGTTGAAGTATATGTAAATCCTAAATCTATTTTTTAGTATGTTTAGTATCATGCCTCGGTGTATATAGGTTTTTTTTACGGCCAGTTCACACCATAGAAACTCAGTCCGGATGCGTTTCTGTATGCGCATTTTTGATGCATTTGTGATGCGTTCTGGTCCATTTTTTCCTCTCTCCTTTTTTTAACTTAAATAAGGACATGTGCGTTTCAGTGCATTTTTAGTGTGTTTTGGTATGTTCTGGTGCGTTATTGATGCATTTTTGATGCGTTTTACTGCGTTCCAGTATAGTTCAGTGCAGAAAAATTCAGCATGTTTTACATGTTTCTGGAACTGGAACACAATGTAACTGACCACACTGGTGTGAACTATGCCATTAGAAACCATGTAACCTACTATAAATGTGTTTTTGATGCAGAAAAAAAACACAATAGACTGAATGTGGTGTGAACTGGTCTTTAAAGCAGAACTCTAGCCAAAAATAAAAAGATAATAAATAAATTGCTCAATAAAAGGTTAACCCCTTGACGCTGGCGCCTCCCGTCCCTGTAAGGGGTTTGTGATGCAAGGAGGTGGGGCAGGCTTTAGGGTTATGTGACCATCATGATTGGCTGTTACAGTGGTCACATGATCAGAAAGCTTGAAGACCTTTCCATGAGGCAGCTGTAAATGTGCCGGGAGCATGCAGGGCATGTGCTCTCGGCACATGTTTGTTTACATTGGGTACACAAATATGTGGCCTCTTGGCATCAAGGCCCAACTGCCGAGAGGCTGCATATGTGTATACCAGTGGCGTCAAGGAGTAAAAAAAAAAACAAAAGCAGCGCAGCTATTTCTGCAACTTCAACTTCAACTCAACTTTCTCCTGCAGTACCTTTTTTCCTGCAGCTAAATGTCTTAAGTCTGGTGGTCAACATCATTTAACTCACTTTCTCTGAGCCCAGGTTGTCTTGGGCCCACCAAGCCCGTTAAAGGATAGTGAAAAGGGAAGCAGCACAGTGATTAGCTCAACTTTATCACTATGCTTTTTTTTCCCATCACCATAACCTGATTGGCTTCTTTTAGTTATTCTTTCTTCTACAACCTAGCCCTGACTGCAAGAGAAAAATCTCAAGTAACATTCAGGTATTTATACTGCTTGCATTAAAAACATACATTTAATGATGTATTCATGATGACAGAGCTGCATCCATTTGTGTCACTTAAAGTTACCTAGTGTTCCACTTTAAGCAAATTCAGCATTTCTGACTATGTTGCAAAGTTTCTTGCCTAAAGATCCTGGCAGTGCCAGCACTTCCTGTTGCAATAAGGCAATGATAAATCACTGCCTTGTGAATAGTAGCAGTCTTGTCACCCTGCTGTGTTCACTCTTTCATTTAGCCATTGGACTACCTATATTCTAGACCTGATAGTTAACCAAACGCCAAAAACTGCCAAAATGCAACACAGATGGATTATATAATGAAGTACATTTCCTTAAGTGGTAGAATATTAATTTAGCCCAGGGTTCTGCAAACTGCGGCCCGCGGGCTTGATGTGGCCCTTTACTTGCCTTTATCTGGCTCTTGGTGCACCATTCCTTCCACTGATGCCAACCACGGGGTATTATTTCTCCCACTAACACCAGAGATGGGGAACTCATTCTCCCACTAACACTAATGATGGGGCATTATTTCTTTCACTGACACCGATGATGGGGCCCTTTTACACCCACTGACACTATTGATGGGGCACTATTTCTCCCACTGACACCATTGATGGAGCACTATTCCTCCCATTACACCAATGATAGAGCACTATTCTCACCACTGATACCAATGATGCAGCACTATTCCTCCCAATGACACCAATGATGGAGCACTATTCCTCCCACTGACACCAATGATGGAGCACTATTCCTCCCACTGATACCAGTGATGGAGCACTATTCCTCCCACTGACACCAATGATGTAATTTTTTTACTCCGACTGACCACCAAGCCTATGGCACTGTTTACTTCCCCCGATGCCAGGGCATTTTGTAGTCCACTGGACAAAGTCCAGCCCCCCCCCCACAGTTTGTAAGGTAGTAAACTGGCCCTTTGTTTCAAAACTTTGGAGACTCCTGATTTAGCCAAGTGAAGCTTTGTCCTTTTTAATCATCCAGTCATATGTAAGAAAAGGTCCTGCTGACTGCCTAATGCATGCGTGTAGCAGTAGGGTGAGTGGACTTAAAGCCCATATACTGCACCTATATGTCAATGGTGTATTGCTGTTCTGTGATAAGAGGCTGCTCACTGCATGTTCCCAATACACTGACTGAGCTCTCACCAACAGATCCCAGTCACAGTTTACAGGAGGAACTCCCAATGATGTGACCACTGTCAGCCAATCAAAGTGGTCACTTCTTCCTCCTGTCATTCAGAAATCTTTAAAGGGCTGGTGGAAGACGACGGCAAGGAGTTAAATTTGCTTGTACATATTTAGGTATTTTAAGAGAACACAGGTTTGCTGGGACTTATAATGGCCAGTGTGCCTTCCGATCAGCTGGGGATATGCTCACAGGTCCCCTTCTGATTGGTGAAGAGTGGGTTGATAGCACATCCATGTATGCTCAGTTTCTGCAGAGTGGATACAGACAGACCTCACTCCTCTCTACGGGCGGCCGGGAGTAAATAGACTCAACTCCGTTCACTTTCACCCAGCTTCCACTGATCCGGTCTGACCAAACCAAAGACAACAAAGTCCACCTCCATTCTCTTTAGAGGTAGGTGGGTATAAATGGACACAAGTTGGCTTACAGCCGCCGGTCCATAGGAATGTATGGACCATCCGATCAAGACCTCCAAAAAAAAACTGTCAGGCTGAACTACAAAACAATGACTTCATTTTACATATGATTTT